>NC_091687.1:6052500-6677500 GCF_041296265.1 Equus caballus
CCAGATCCGCGCCCTTGGGTGCTCCCCTCCCGCCCTGATGCTGGGGTCAGTCATGTGACTTGCTTTGGCCAACAAGACAACAGCAAAGCAGAGACGTATAAAGTACTTGTGCACTGGGGTTTGTGTTCCCTCTCTTGCTTCTCTGTGGAACCCTGGCACCTCAGGTGAAGAAGCACCAGCTGGCCGGCCATAGCGTGGGATGAGCCGTGGCGGTCCAGGTTGCTCACCAGACGGGTGAGTGAGGTCATCCTAGACCATCCAGCCCAGCTGAGCTGTCCACACCGCAAGAACCACCCTGGTGACCCACAGAATCATGACGGATGAGGTTTATTGTCTTAAGCTATCAAGCTTGGGGTAGATGGTTTTGCAGCAACAGCTGACTGATACAAGCCCGGGAAGAAGGCCCAAACTAGCTTTTCCTTGCAGCCCTGAAGAAGTGGAGGTGAATTCATGCATCTCGAGTGTCCACAACTCCTTCAGCAATGGAAGAACCACCCCAAGAATGCCATACAGTCTTGGCCTGGAGGGTCCCGGTGCTCTTAGAGGGGGCGGGAAAAGGGACAGTGTTCCCCGTACCTTCCCTCTGGGATGCACGGTGGGCCTGCCCCCAGCCGGCGGGCAGCCTCTGGCAGGTGCCAGGTTATTTGGGGACGAGGTGACGGAGTAGCATGCTTCTGCCATATTGTCCCCAGCCTAGTGTTTTTCCACTGACGCGAAAGGAAGGAGATCATCTCTTCAGCGAGCACCACTGCAAAGGCTTCGAGGCAGCACTGCATCAAAGGTGCTAGAGGAGCTCCTTCGGGAGACTCTGCAAAAGCCAGCGATCTCCAGCTCCATGGAGCACGGAGCTCGCTACTCCCCTTCCCAGGGAGGTGTAAAAATGAAGCAGTCCCCAAGAAAGCTAACCTGATCAGTGGCACTTTGATAAGGTGACCAAATCGCTCCGTCCTCCGGTCCAAACCCACTCTCTGGGGTGAACCATTAGGGGACGGAAGCATCGCCTAATTAGAAGCATCTCTAGGACATGAGAAAAATCAGCACCTAAAATGTCTGAGCAGAGAGAATTCCTTGTTAAGAAGACAGAAAACAAAAAAGAGCTGGGATGTCACTCTCCCCAAGCATATTTATAAAGGGAGGAGGAGATAAGAATTAATTAGGACAGAACTCCTACCCAAGTGACACACAAGACACAATTATTTTTGCTGCTTTTAGAGACCAAGCACCCCTTGCAGGTGGGGACAGATGCCTGACGCCGCCCACCATTTTGAAAAATGACTTTTAGCCTTTGCTAGTTCTAATGAAGCTTGAAATGAAGACGGTTCTTTTGTTTACTCCCCCTGTTTGCGAAGCCCCGGCCGCCCATCAATCACGCGGATGTCTGGATTATTTATTTCTCATTGCCCAACCTATGGGGCATAGAAGAATTTTATGGAGCCAAAACGAGAGGCATTTCCCCCTGAGGGAGTGCAGACGCACCTCTCCAGTACTGGAGAGCACGGCCCTTCAATAATCCGGATTTTGACGGACAGGACTGACCCAACTTTGGGCAGCGCAAAGAGCCCCGGGAGTCATAGGCTGGGTTCTTGTCACCTCCTGCCATTTACCAGCTGTGAGGTCTTCGGCAAGTCCCTTAACCTTGAGAAGATTCAGGAAGACAAAGGGGCTGGCAACTAATATATTCTTTTTTTCCCCACTGTAGCAAAAAACAAAAAACAAAAAAAAACCAAAAAAACAAGATCTACCCTCTTAACAAATTTTTAAGTCTACAGTATAGTGTTGTTAACTATAAACACAACGCTGTCCAGCAGAGCCCTAGAACGTTCTCATCTTGCAGAACTGAAACTCTACACCCATTGAACAACATAACGGTCCCCCTCCCGTCCCCCAGCCCCTGGCAACCCCCACGCTACTCTCTGTTTCTATGAGTCTGACTCTTTTTAGATTCCGCGACTATGTGGGATCACGCAGATTTGTCCTTCTGGGGCTCGTTTCGCTAAGCATGATGTCCTCAAGGTTCAAACACATTCTATTCTGCTAATAACACTTCCACGGGATCATGGTTCGCACGGTCAGTTGTTGCATGTATTAACTCATTCAATCCTCGTGCAAGTCCTATGAGGGTGAATATCATCATTATCCTTTTTGAGGCACAGGGAGGCGGAGGAACGCGTGCCAGCTCACCTGGCGTGAACACAACAGACACGATGTTGTCTCTGTACGGTTGAAAATGTTTACTTTATGCAAACAGGTTTACAGAGATACTGAAGTCGTTGACGATGATGGCAAAAGATGGGGCAGGGAGAAGAAAGGAGAGGTGATGCCTGAGGATGGACCTCTGTGTAGTTGAAAGTGGTCCTTCATGGCAGAAAGGAGCCGGAGAGACCTGGGTCCAATTCTGGCTCTACCCCTGCTCCTGGCATTCGGGAAGCAAAAACGGATGAAACTGGCAGACCCCTGCCCATGGAGATTCCACGCTAGCCGAGGAAACAAAGAATAAATGAGAAATACTTCAAACAATGTCTCATGTGTAGAAGACGGGAAAAGTTACGGGAAAAACAGCTGGGCAGATAGAGGACGGAGAACGCTGGGTGGGAAGGCTAGCTGGAATTTTAAAAAGGATGTCACGGAGAAGACGATATTTGTGGAAAGACTAGAAGAAGGTGACGGAGTCAATCACAAGGCAGGAGGATACGCAGGGGACCTTGCTCCAGGCAGAGGGAAGAGCTAGTGCAAAGGTCCTGAGGTGGGTGAGCCTAGGATGCATGAGGAAGAGGGGAAAGGCCAGGGTGGTTGGAGAGGAGGACACAGGGCCAGAGCAGAAGGCGATGAAGCCAGGAATGGCTGGAGGGTGAGCGTGAGGATGCAGGGGTGACTCTGAGTGACACGGGAAGCTATGGCAAGGGCTGGAGCAGAGTGACATGATCTGATATTTGGCTTCTATAGTAATTTGGGTGTTGATGCCTCCGATCAGGGCAGCAGAAGTGGAGGCGGGAGAAGCGGTTGGCTCTGGAGCTGACCCGAAGGTGGAGTCAGCAGTGTTTCCTGGCAGACGGGATGTGGGGCGAGAGAAGGAGACAGGAGTCAAGGACGACAGCAAGGACTGTGCCCAGAGCAACTGGAAGAGCAGAGTGGCTACCAGCTGAGGTGAAGCAAGTCAGGGGGTATTGTGGGTTGAATTCCATACCCTAACGATGTGCTGAAGTCCTAACCCCAGTGATGTGGACGTGACCTTATTTGGAAGCAGGGTCTTTACAGAAGTAATCAAGTTAAGATGAGGTCACTGAGGTGGCCCTAATCCAGTATGACCTGTGTCTGTTGACCTACCGGCAGCCTCCGCTTCTCCCCACACGTCCGAAGCTCCAGCGGGGCCACGGAACCCATCCCTCACAACCGCTCCCACCCTCGTCTGTGGACACATCCTCCACTCCTCCAGCCGCCCCTTCCCTCCCTTGTTCGCCAGGTCTCAGCCTAAGGGAGCCCCCCGCCCTGCGAATGCCCTGGACCTCCCCAGTAGTCCCTGGTCGAGTCCCCCAGCCCCAAGACTCTCCCTCCCTCTATTCCAGTGCTCAGCTCGTATTATGGGGTTGGTGGGAGCGTCTATCTTTGCATGCGGCCTGCTCCCTGGCATGGCACCTGGCCCAGAACAGACAGTCAATGAACATTTGCTGAAATTAACAAATAAAGAAACAGATGTTTGAAATGGGCCTCTTCTGGCAGCTATGTCACAACTCATATTAACACAAAGTTTAGAACCAATTAAAACACAGGAACTTTACTGTTTTTTTTTTTTTGGTGACTAAGATTGGCCCTGAGCTAACATCTGTGCCCATCTTCCATTTTATGTGGGACGCCACCACAGCATGGCTTGATGAGCAGGGCTAGGTCTGTGCCTGGGATCTGAACCCGCAAACCCCAGGCCGCCGAAGCAGAGCACGCAAAATTAACCACCATGCCACTGGACCAGCCCCCAGAATTGTGAATTTTTTCATACATCTATTACGCTATATCTCCCTTCCGTGTACCTGCTCAATTGATTTTAAAATGACAGATTTTAGCTCAACTTGTGGTAATTTCATAATATATACATATAAATCATTATGTTGTATACCTTAAACTAATACAAAGTCAATTGTATCTCAAGAAAACTGGAAAAAAATAGTAGTTTTCAGGCCTTGCTTCTGTTCTCCAAAAACTATTTTTTCCCCTTCCCCAAAGCCCCCGTGCACAGTTGTGTATCCTAGTTGTGAGTCCTTTGAGTTCTTCCATGTGAGCCGCCGCCACGGCAGGGCTGCTGACAGACGGGTGGTGTGGTCCCACGACTGGGAAATGAACCCGGGCGGCTGAAGTGCTGACAGTGCCAAACTTTACCCACTAGGCCCTCAGGGCTGGCTCGTGTTCTCCATAAACTTTAATGAGCCTGCCGTCAACGTCTTTACTCAAGTCATTAAGACAAGACTAACTAGGACAGGGGCAGGAAAGAACCCTGTAGTGCTCTCCTGAAGCTGCCCCTTGGGCTTAGTAATGGCCCACTCATTCAACAGACACTTATTAAGCACCTACTATGTGCCTGGCATTGCTCCAGGAATCAGTGACCTGGAGGTCCCTGCCCCCACTGACTGATGGTCAGGTACAGCCTTTCAATCTGCTGTGAATCCATCTACCAGTATGATTTTTAGAACTAGAGTTTCCTCTTGTTTACAGACACTTCACGAGAGACCTTTGTCACATGCCTTGTTAAAATCAGGGACACTGTCTATAACATTCCCTGCCCTGTCAGCCCAGCAGCCTCTTGGAAGAGGCAATGGTATTTCTCTGGTGAATGTAGTTTCCAGTAAACCCAGGCTGGCTCCTGGTGACCACCACCTTCTCTTCTCTTCTAGTATTCACAACCTCTTTTTCTTCTTCTTTTTTTTTTTTGATGAGGAAGATTGTCCCTGAGCTAACATCTATTGCCAATCTTCCTCTTTTTGCTGAGGAAGATTGTCCCTGAGCTAACATCTGTGCCAATCTTCCTCTATTTTGTATGCGGGACGCCACCACAGCATGGCTTGATTAGCTGTGTAGGTCTGTGCCTGGGATCCGAACCCATGAACGCAAGCTGCCAAAGCAGAGTGTGCTGGACTCAACCACCATGCCACAGGGCTGGTCCCCACAATCTATCCTTTTAACAGTTGGTCTAGACTCCCCTGGTCTGTAAACTCTGGAATTAATTTTCTTTCCTTTTCAGGAAACCAAAAAAAATCATTGACTACTTTCAGTCTCCTGAGACTTCTCTGTGACTCTGCCAAACTCACCGAAAGCAATTCCAGCTCAGTTTTTTTCAGTATCCTGCAATACCATTATCTGGACCCAAAATCTGAACTTAAAATAGCTAGGTCTCCTCTGACAATTTCTCCATCTATCCCGAGCTCCAATTTCTTCTAACTAGTTATGAGTCCCACCTCTGCCGATCTTTCTTCTTTTTTTTGAAAAACTGCAAGTTACTTTATAAGATTAATGCAGTATATATTTACATAATACATGCATTTCTATGAAAACCTCACCAAGTTCTTCAACATACATTTACAAGCCATGGACAAGATGTACTGGAAATGTTATAAAAATACCATAAGTCCCATTCAGCTTGGCTGACGTTAATTTTGATCCAATGATTGAGCATTTAAAGTTAAAAACTACGTAGATGTTGGTAAATTGCCCATTTAGCAACTCTTTCTTCTTGCTGCCTCTCTAGCGTCAATCGTCTCTTCACCCAACCCCACTTCACTCTAACGTGAAACCATCCTTCCTGGAGAACATGGCCATCTCAGGAAATCCTCTGGATGAAGACCACTTCGCGGCATCCTCCACGCTCTGCAGCCTCCCGTGGCCACTGGGAGCTCAGACCCCGCCCTCAGGACACGCTTTCTCTGCCCGGCCGCCCGCCCGCCCTGCCTGCCTACTGTTTACTCTCTCACTTGGCTTCCAGCCATTATCCACGGCGAGGCCGACAACCCCAGGGACTGGACACTGATTGGCCAGTTTACTGCTCTTGTGCCGGAAACTTTTAGAAAACTCTAATAAACTTATGGTGCCCCTGCCACCATCCTTGAGGTTTTGATGATGGTTGTGATGATGCTGATGAAGATGATGTTGATGAAGTGGGGCTGGATTGGGGGGGGTAGGGGGGAGGAACTATCAATTCAGTGTTTTCCACTAAGGTTTATTCAGGGTCTACGTCTGAGGAAGACGAAAGCCAGGATGTCCACGTACATTTGGCTTTGTCATTGTTAGTGCCATCTAGTTGATCCCGACTCCCACTGACCCTGTGGACAGCAGAGCAGAACCCTACCCGGTCTTTCTGCACCATGCTCTCCCCTTCCGGCGCTGATTCCGACAATGCTCTATTGCTATTTATAGGGTTTTCATGGCCAATTTTTTCGGAAGTGGGTGGCCAGGTCCTCCTTCCTAGTCTGTCTGGTCTGGAGGCTCTGCTGAAACCTGTCCACCATGGGTGACCCTGCTGGTATTTGAAATACTGGTGGCAGAGCTCTCAGCGTCACAGCAATGAAGCTGCCACAGTATGACAGCTGACAGACGGGTGTCCCCTAACCGGGAAATGAACCCAGGCCGCAGTGGTGAGAGCGCTGAATCTTAACCACTAGACCGTACATTTGGCTACTGGATGATATTTACATATATTTGTAGCTTATTAATAAGTATTTTTTATTATTGGGCTTTTTCTTTCTTCCTGATTTCAGGGACTCGTTGACTCCAATGCTTAGAAATCCTTTAAATTAACGCGTGAGGAAGGATGAAAAGAAATGCACGAGAAAGGAGGACAGAGGAAGAAAGAAAGGGCCGGAAGGGGGACTGACAGAGTTGCAGAATACTTGCATAGTTCGAAAGATAACGTTTTTGTCTCTCTCCTCCTCACGGCTTAACATTCAGAGAAGATACAGAAAGTCTGATGTAAAAATAAATTCTTTTTTAAATAAGAAGAGAATGTTCTGAACTGCTTCTTCCTGGGGCTTTGTATTTATTACGCTGTTTCGCAGAAATTGCCAGTCTAGAACAATCAGTTCACAGGGCTGTTACAAGAGATCATTCACTGGGAACACAGAAAGAACAGGATTGCTGCTAAAGGGGCAGGGGGCCGCGGAAGGGCTGGTCCTCTCCAGGGGAGGCCCCCGGAATGTTCTCTCACCCTTGGTCCCCACCTCACTGTTGTCTCTTCAGGGGAAGGGTTAAAAATCACTCTTAAACAGAAGTGATGGGGTGTTCATTTCCTCTTTCTCTGATGTTTTGAAAACTGCTTACTTGTACCTGGAGAACCAGGTATTGTGGAGTACAGAGGGAGAAGTCTCAGGTGCAAGACCACGGAGAGTCAGAAACCACAGCAATCTCACATGCGCACTTCATGCTCGGCTCGAGGGAAAGGCGTGCACACGCAGGCTGCCTTTCCACGTTATCATTGAGGGCAGTGCCATTTCCCTCCAAGTGTTGCACACTGGGATAATTTAGCTTAAAGAGAAAAGCACAGTTTCCTTGAAACAGGGCTGACTTGACCACATGGGTCTATCTCCTTGTGCTCACAAATTCCTGGAAGAACATATTAACGATCTTAAATGGACTGGGTGCTGAGGACAGAGATGTGCAGGGAGCCGGCCGTGTCCCGGCTGCAGGTGCGCAGGCTGGAGCTTCCTCTGTGGGCCTGCAGCTCGGTGGGGCGCAGGGCCACGAAGCAGATGGCTTCACCCCACGGACCCGGGAAGGCTCAGGGCTGGAGGCACCCACACCTTGGTGGGAATGGGGAGGGGAAGGGAAGGGATGAGCCAGAGGGCTGCCGCAGGCTGACTAGAGAGAGGCTGGACCCAACCTCCCCCCCCCCCCCAGAGGTTCCCTCTACACTTCCCCACCTCTGCCCCAGCACCATCAAGGAAACGAGAGCCTTATTCCCAAGAGAATCTGCTCCAGGCAGGCTCCTGGCAGGGCAGAAGGGTGGTGCTGCATGAAAACAGGTAACGAAGCAAAAGTCTATGGCCTGAACAATGGACGGAGCACCACCACTGCCCTCTGTGGCGTACACCTCCCCAGGAGAACAGGCACGTGTCCCCAGCAGGAACGGAACGGCCCCCAGGTCCTTCACGGGGAGACGAACCCCCTGTTGATGAGAATCACCGGACATCTGAGGAAAGCCTCCCAAAATGAAAACGTGAGACCAAAGTCCTCAGGAAAGTGGACCTCAAAGAAAACAGTCAATTCAGGAAGAATAAGAAAACTTAGAGACAGAGAGAGAAAAAAAAAAACCCTATAATTAATATCATCAGTGATATAAGACATTGCACCCAGGAAACAAGGGTATTCTGCAAAAGAATCAGAATAGGAAGAACTCCTATAAATTAAAAGTATGTCAACTGACAGAAAAAATTCAGTGGAGGATACTAGAGAATAACGTCAAGGAAACAGTCAGAAAGTAGAACAGGCTCATAAAAGGATAGAGGATAAGGAGAAGAGGAAAAGGGCCTCGAGGTCAGTCTAGGCGGGCCAACGTCTAACTGACAGGGAGTTCCAGAAAGGAGGAACAGGGGAAACAATTAAAGCAATCCTTTGAAATATGAACACATTCCAGAAGCAAAGAAAGGCATCTTCAGATTGAAAACTCCCCATGAATGGCCAACTCAATGAGTGGATCAACCAGAAAAGGAAGAATGGAAGGAGGGAGGAGGGAGGAAGAGTCGGAGGAGGCGAGAGGGAGGGAGGGAAGACGGGAGAGAGGGAGGAAGGAAGGAAGGAAGGAATAACCATCCAAGGCATAAACTTCCAGGGAGAAAACAGGCCACATTAAGGACTCAGAATGGCTTTAGCAACACCAGAAGCTGGAAGGCAGTGGAGTGTTACCTTCAAAATTTGGAGGGGAAATTATTTTCAACAGAAAATTCTATACCCAACTAACGGTCATTCAGGTTGGGGGAGGAGAAAGGCATTTGGAGACCTACACGGCCTCAAAATGTTTGCTTGCCATGCGCCCTTTCTCAGGAGGCTGCTGAAGGATGTGCTCCCCCCAGATAAAAGGGTAAAGTAAAAAAGAGGAGGACATGGGGTCCAAGGAAAACAGGATCTAAGACACACAGATGCAGTCAAGGGAAGTCCCCAGATGACACTAGAGAGTGACAAGTCTAGACCGCAGCAGGAAGATGGAGGATTCAGGGGGTGGAAGACAGGCTGAACTGACGGATTACGTGACGCTCGGGAGCATTTGGCAAATGGCACTGGTAAGCATTTGATAAATCTACTTGGGAAGAGGATGCAACAGGTATGAAGTACACTAAGCAATCTCTTAAAGGCAGTTATTACCTCTGACGAAAACAGAAAGTTGTATAAGAAAGGAAGTGCAATTCCAGTACAACAGTTGGGTCTCTAGTGAATAATATTTAAATCATCCTCGTACTGTAAACACTGACCACAGATTTCATTCCACTTTACTTATTTTATTTTTTTTGGTGAGGAAGACTGGCCCTGAGCTAATATCTGTTGCCAATCTTCCTCTTTTTGCTTGAGGAAGATTGTCACTGAGCTAAATCTGTGTCAATATTCCTCTATTTTATACGGGACGCCACCACAGCATGGCTTGACGAATGGTGCTAGGTCCGTGCCTGGGATCTGAACCTGCGAACCCTGGGCTGCCGAAGTGGAGCTGATGAACTTAACCACTACCCCACCAGGCCAGCCCCTCATCCCAATTTATATATAACCCTACCAGGAAGATGGGGAGGGAAAGAAAGGGTGGGTCGTGCAAGAGAGCCAAATTCCTCTAACAGGAAGTTGGCAGGCAATGTCTCAAACCCCGAAATCAGGAAATGTGGTGGAAGCATCCTCTTTATGGAGGTCAGTACCAGAAGAAAGAGCTAAAAGATTTTAAAGAAGCTGCTCTGGAGAGTGGGTCTGAGGGGCTGGGGAGGGCACTGTGGTTTGACCGTTACACTATGTTTTTACAAAACTCTGATAAAATAAAACTTAAGTTAAAAGATACTCCATTCCCTTGAAATTTTTATATAAAAAAGCTTTTAATAGGGAAAATGGAGTGACAAAGCAACTCAAAACGAGGGAGATTAAGGTGGAGGAGGACAAAGAGGAAATATTACAAATTTGTGAAATAGTTCAGATTCAGAACCATAAAGGTGACTTTTCCCGCTGCTGAAAACTTCTAAGCACAGCACTTCTGCGATGCTGAAGGAGCACGGGGACATTCCGCGTCCCTCATGGAGGGGCTCAGCCACTGAGAAGTCTCCTCAGCTCACTGTCACCCTCACATCTGTTCTCCGCCCAAGCACAGGAGTCTAATTGGGAAATACATCTGCTGAGACTTGCCTCCAGCTGTGAGCCAGAATGTTCAGGAATGTTCTGGAATGTCTGCTTCCTAGGCAGGGGAAGCCAAGAACTCTAGGAAACCTGATGGGCGTGGGGAGGAGGGTGAGAATCAGCTGATGACAGGGTCACAAATGGGGACCCCGGGTTTAGAAGACAATCAAGGGAGAACAGATACGGGCCACTTATTTAATAAGTATTCACTCAGCTGGCAGAGTTTATGGTGAAAGATCCTCCACAAGGGGAAGCTGGGCAAAGAGCGTGTGAACGATATTTTATTTAACTGACAGCTCGTTCTCCTCAAGGGCTCTAGACATCAAAGGCAACATTTTCCTACAGGAATGGAAAGTGTTAAATTATACTAGTGTTTACTCTTCCATTTCCAATGCCTGGCAGTGGGGTGGGGTATTTATCTTCACTGTCTCTCTGATGTATTTAGAGGCACTAATGAGGGCAGAAAGCAAACAAACACTTGATTGAAAACAGAAATGTCAATATGCACCCTCTACCTATTGTTGATCCAGGAGAAGGCAAGTTTAATAAGACTCAAACAATTAGACTTGAAGATTGCTGGACGCAAACCACATGAAAACGGAAGCCTGTTGCTCAGTGTGTGGGAGAAAATAAACCATTGCTGGCTCGTGGTTTCTTCTGATTACATTAAAGTAAAGGCTTGGATGTTACATATGCTACAGTTGCTAACCGTAATGAGGTTATGCACGAGAGCAGTCCTCAGACACACACACTAAAGTAACTGGCAAAGTACCATGAAGAATGTAACTTGCCCTCAACTGGTGCAGAAAAGTATTATTTGTGACTATTAAAAAATTATATATGGAGGGGTCAGCCCGGTGGTGCAGTGGTTCGCACATTCTGCTTCAGCAGCCTGGGGTTTGCCGGTTCGGATCCCAGGTATGGACCTGCAGACCGCTAGTCAAGCCATGCTGTGGTAGGCGTCCCACATATAAAGTAGAGGAAGATGGGCACGGATGTTAGCTCAGGGCCAGTCTTCCTCAGCAAAAAGAGGAGGATTGGCGGCCGATGTTAGCTCAGGGCTAATCTTCCTCAAAAAAGAGAAAAGAAAAAAAATTATATATGGAGATGTATCTATATATCACTCTCATCTATGTAGGTATGTACCTGTCTATCGATCTGTCTATCCATATGTATAGCTCTATGGATCGATCTACCTAAAGAGAGGACGACAGAGCAAATGGGGCAGAATGTTAACAACAGTTGGATTTGGGTAAAAGCTATAGGGTGTTTTTCGTACTATTCTTATTCTCGAAGCTTTTCTATAAATTGGAAACTATTTCCAAATAAAGAGTTTAAAACAATATAAAATAGAATGAATGCTTGGCATCCCAGGTGAAATGGTAAGAAAATGACTGACACTTTCACAAACATTCCAAAAGCACCCTGGCTGAGCGCCAGACACCAGACCCTAAACCTACAAAGCTGCCCGGGCTAACATCCCCGTCTTTCGGAATAGTTTTAGAACCAGCAGAGCAGTCTTCGAACGTTCTGGGTGGAAGAAAACCAGTCTTTCAGGGTTTATTTCACTCTGCAATGGCCCACATTCAAGGTTGAATGAACAGTTTGGGCAACACGGCTTTAGTTTAAAACAAAGGAACCGTGCAACTGTCTTATCAACTTCAGGGTGATTCCAGGAAGCCGGGGGGTCTCCACAAGTTCAGGCACTAGGTGGTAAGTCTGCAGCATGCCTCAAGGCCAGCGTGCATGAGGATAAAGTAATTCAGAACTGTAATTGGAAAACAGGGGTACTGGAGCCAAGCAGGACCCCAAAACATTGCAGCTGGAAGAGACGATGCCTACATTCACCCGGCATTGCTGAACACATGGGTGGCTACCCTTTCACATTAAATTGAACTTGCTTCCTAAAATTCAGGATTGAGGGTACTCTCGGGGGAGGGGAATGGTGAGTGGGGGGCACACGGATCCGTGGACCAGACTACAAAGTTTCTCTCTCGACATAATGGTGGTCACGAGGGCGTGGGCATCATATGAATTTGTACATTTATTTTACGAAGTTTTCTGCATTTGTGTTGGCTATTTAACAATAAAAAAAAGTTTAAAATTAGAGAAAAGTAAAAAGCATTAACTTGCTCTGGAATTTTTTTTTAAATAGTCGTACCCAACTTAAATGTCCTTTCCCCATCTGACATTGATGCCTGGAGGTCACAGATATAGAAGCAAAGCCTTTCAAACTAATATTCAAGAAAATAGTCACAATGTACATATGACCAGGAAGTCATATGTTGGCCTAAAATTCATATGGGGGTATGGATGACTGATAGCTTAGTGTCTTTCCAGGGAGCAAAGAGTTTTGGAAAGAATGAAGAAAGAACAGTAGGGCATGGGCACGAGGCGAGGGACCACCCTGGGCAGTGGGGGAAGGGACTAGAGTTGGAGCGGGAGCTGGAGCCCCCGCCTGGATGGACAGACAGCGTGGTTTTCCGCCCTGTAATGCTCAGACATGCATTCCGCTAGGCCGCTGACGCAAAAGATGAACACCTTCCTGCCTGTATTCCAGCTTCGGGCACAAGGGAAGGTTGTTTTTTTGTTTTTTTTTTTTAAAGATTTTTATTGTTTTCCTTTTTCTCCCCAAAGCCCCCCAGTACATAGTTGTATATTCTTCGTTGTGGGTCCTTCTAGTTGTGGCATGTGGTTTGATGAGCAGTGCCATGTCCGCGCCCAGGATTTGAACCAACGAAACACTGGGCCTCCTGCAGCGGAGCGCGCGAACTTAACCACACGGCCACGGGGCCAGCCCCGGAAGGTTGGTTTTTTTTAATTGCACATTTCCCTCCACGTCCTGGAATAAGCCAGCACATCACCAGCTGCTGCTTTAGGATCCGTGCTGGGCAGTGGGAGCTGGGGGATCTACCCCAGCGTGGCCTCAGGGACGCGGCTGGACTGGGCGATCGGCAGGCTCCTTCCAGTTCTGATCCTCTGATAACCTCCATAAAAGATGTGTTCTATAGATATCTGAGAGAGGTGGGTCATCATCAAAGGTGAAGACACAGAACTCATTTTACAGGCGGAAGAGCAGTGTGGTTGCGAGCAGGGGTTCTGGGGACAGAGGGACCTGGGTTCGAACTGTGGCTGCACCTCGACTATGACCAAGTTATTGAACCTCTCTCCCCTTCAGCTTCCTTACCTGCAAAATGGAAAGAGAAACAGTGCGGATGAAATGCCTCACGCAGACGCAGGCTGGCGAGAAGGAAGTCAGGCTAGGACAGCGAACTGCGACGATTGCTACAGTTCTGGCAGCCCTGGTAGTAACTGGGACTTGTGACACTCCATTTTCCCCTCGCATAATAATCCTCTACTTTGCTTGACACCAGAGATGCAGTTTTGTTACACTGTGGCATTGCAGGTACTCAGAATGTGGAAGCCCCAGACACCTTCCGGTGACCTGCAGGAGGGCCCGCACAGCTGTCTTCCTCAGGTCATGGTGTGCTTCTCTTACTCTTGAGCTGGACACACTGAAAGCTGAGTCTCCCGGACACTGCGCTGTAAATCAACAACAGATTTCCTTTTTCCGCATCTATACTGTCTATAGTAAGCAGAGCACAACACCCTTGGAGCCAAAGGGAGAAGGGTGCTCTTTTGCCAACGGAGAGGATGCTGTTGACTCAGTGGCTGCTGGATCTGGGCTGGGGGTGGCTTTTCATTTTCGTCTGTCTCTTTAAGTAAAGGTGGGACGCATCACTGCTTCAGCTGCCCACCTTCACACCTTTACTGCTCATGACCAGCAGGAAGGATTCTTGCGGTGGTGGGATGAACCCAAAGGGCAGTCAGTGGCTGGGGACATGTGGTGGCACACTGGTCACACAGTTGGCTTTGTGTGTTGAGTACTCTACAGTTTATGAAACACCCTCAGAAACATCAGCCCATTTCACTTTCACAGCCACCCTATGAGGAAGGCGAGAAATTGAAGCATTTTTATTACCACTTCACTGATGAGGAAACGGAGGCCCAGAATCAAGTGGCTTGTCCAAGATCCCATGGCTAAGTGATGGCGTGACCTATGACCAAGTCTTAGCTTCCATTCCCCCAGCAAGTCATTTCTAAGTGAGTGTCAGATGCCCACCGTGAGCCATTGAGGGAGGGGAAACATTAAAATTTCTAATTCTAGCTATTTTCTTCTTCTTTCTTTAATTAATACTTTATTTTTTAGAGCAGTTTTAGGTTCATAGCAATTCTAGTTATTTTTAGGTCACCCTTTTGACTTTTACATTTTTTCGTCTGTTTGCTTCATAATACTCTCAATATATTATAAATTATAATATAGAGTACTATGTGCATATAATTTACAATTAAATACACAAATGTTGGGGTGCCAGCTCCAAAAATTTTAACTGATAAGGGTGCCTGATTAAAAGAGCTAAGAGGTCTCTTTTCTAAGGAGTCTTACTAATACCGGAGATTACTAGATCATTCCGCTCCTTTTTCTTCCTCTTACTATTGTTGGTGACTTTTGGTCAGGAAATTTTCACGGCGTGTATGCTTCAGATTGCACCACAGCCTGGTGAGTGATAACTTTGATTTTATCAAGAGTGACAGAAGGTGTTTTCTCTCCCCTACAAAGTTGAAGGCCGATACGAATCATCTTTCTTTGCAAAAGGATCCAAGTGAGACACACACAGGCGGTCCCGGCTCAGACAGCAGAGGCACCCCAAGTTCCCAGCATCACTGGTGACCACTTACACACAGCAAAGGTTCAAGGAAGCATAGGGTCCCCAGGTGGTTGCACGCTGGTTCTTGAGTCATAACAAGCCCACGCTTCTTCTTATAGTTTGTGTCACTACACTTGCCATTTTGTGGCATTTAAGAGCATGGTACTTCCGGTAAACACGATATGGAAGTTTTAAGAAGGAAGGAAGTGTTGTATGATTTGTTTACTGCTCTATTCCCCAGAAGGGCCCAGAACTCAGTGGGCACATGATCTCTGTCTGTGGACTGATCGCATGAATGGCGGATAGACTATTCCTTGCTCTCTTCTCGTCTCTCAACCAAGGCCCCCCTAACGTGACAGTGAAGTAGAGAAAAAGAGATGACCGCAAAGAGAATGGAGATGGGAGATATCTACAAACAAGTGATGTTTTTGGAAGACAGAAGAGGAGTGATAAGTGACTGGGCAGAGGAGAGGAAACAGTGACTCACCCGTCTACGAAAGGGGTATGGATGCAAGGCGAGCATATTTTCCTGGGACATAACCCTTGCCAGGCTGGGGAGCTGGAGACTGTGCACTTCAGAAGGGAGGGGCGATCTGGTGGGGGCCATTTGAAAATCTGAAGGTTTATTTTCTAGGGAAATGGATTGCAAGAGGCTCCAGCCTAGAAGTCAGGAGGCACGGTGAAAGGATGGGGTGACGGGCAGGCTAAAAACAGAGAGATGCGGTGAGAATGGCCACACCGAAAGCATGATGTCCTCAGTCCCCATCCCCCGGCTGCTCTTACAGCACCCTGTAGACAGGAAAGGGGAGGATTGACCTTTGAGAAAACAGAATGGCTTCAAGAAAAGGCTGATAACATGCTGATAACTGAAAATCCTCCAAAGAAATGGTGAGTTTGCAAGGAAATCCCCTACACTACAGGCTGCCAGTCAAAACCTTCAAAGAAACTCCCAGAACCTTCAAAACACTTGTGCCTCACTCTTAAATATGAATGGCCGAGGATCACCAGACATTTGAAGAAAGCCACCAGCACGAAAGAGACTGAGACAATGGCCAAGAGGAGAGCGATGTGTAAGCCACATAATGAGTAGAAGAAAACTTCACAAAAGTTGTATTAATATCCTCAGAGAGAGAAATCCAAACTGGGATGCAATGGCGAGGGAACGAGCAGAGAACAATCGAGAGCTCTTGGAAATTGAAACTATGATAGATGAAATAAAAACTTCAATGGAAGGTTTGCAAAATCAAGTAGAGTAACTCTCCAAGAAAGAACACAAAAGACAAACAGATGGAAAGTAGAAACTGACAGTCCTAGAATCCTAAGGTCCAATATCCGACAAAGAGGAAACCCAGAAACAGAGAACAAAGGGAATGGGGAGGAGGAAATGATCCAAAAAATAATACAGGAACATTCTCCGGGATTGAAGAAGCACATTTCCAAATGCAAAGGGTCCATCCATCAAAGGATGAAAGAAGACCTCCATTGCACATTATCGAGAAATTTCAGATCAACAGTGACAAGGAGAAGATCCCAAAAGCTTTCAGGGAGTAAAACAGGTCACACACAAAGGACTGCCATCTAAATTAAAGGGTGACACCAACTAGAAGACAATACAAAAATGGCCTTAAAATTCTGAGGGAAGATGATGTCCAATTTTGAATATTCTTTAGCCCCGAAATTTTAATCACACGTGAGGGCAGATGAAAGACATTTCCATATTTCAAGGACTCAAAAAACTTACCTTCCATAACATGCACCTGGAAGATATGTTCTAGCAAAACAGGGAGCAAATCAAGGAGGAGGCAGCTCAGGCAGCAGCGAGCAGACCCGCCAGCGGATGGGGAAGGGAGGTCCCAGGACGGCAGCGTGTCTAACTGCGCCCCGGAAGATACAGGGGAAGTGGTGGGTTCTCTGACACGTCTGACCAGCTGGGGAAAAAATCCTCACGGAACATGTCCAATCTAACGGGCAAAATCAAGGACATGTATATAGACCAGAATGCAAGTAAAAACCACGAGGCAATCATTAACGTCAGGAGGAGTAAAAACTCCTACGTGAGAGGATGCGTAAACAGCAGTGTCTAGGATTGATAAACGAAGATGCAGTCAATACGTGTATTTTAAAGGAACAGGGAGAAAAACACTCGTCGGCTCTGTAGGGAACAGCACAGCAGCCCCTCCCTCCCCAAACCCTCCCTCTCTCTCCTCTGGAAGCAAACCCATTCGATACTTTTTTGGGGGATCTGTTCCTCACTACCTAAACTCCTACTACTTGTATCTGAAACCCAGAAACCAAACAAATTTGGACCCTGTGGTGCCCCTCACTTTCTGAACTTGGGATCTGACTCAGGGACTAAACAGACTCAGATTCTTGATATTTACATGAGCTTAATGCAACCACAGACCCTTAACTGGGCAGCGTCGGGAAGGGACGCGGAAAGAGAGCGGGGCGGAGGGTGCGAGGGCTGAGCCCTCCTCTCCTGGGCCTGAAGGGTCACAGATAATCTCTGAAATACCTAAAACTAATAAACGAAGAAATACTCGCCTGAGCATGTTTCATAGAGATATGGAGCAAAACGGGAAAAAACAGCTAAACGGGTGAAAAATGGTTACTTCCAAGGGGACAGGGCTAGGAGGGTAGAGATGGGGTGAGGGACCGCTGTTTGATTCAGTTTTTTAGTGTTATTTGGGGTTTCAACTGTGCATGCAATTACTTTGAAAAGAAAAAAAGCACATTAACAAATTTAGTAAGAGCACCAGCCTGGAGACCTGGGTTCTGGCTGGGTCACCAGCCAACTGTGTACTGTTGAGCATGACACTTTGACCACTGGGCCTCGGCTCTTTCACCTATAAAATGAGGACGTGGGGTCCTTCCCAACTCTACAATTCCATGACCGCGTGGTTCCAACGCGCAAATTTAGATTTTCTTCCAATGTGGGTGGCGTCATCGAAGCTTCACATTGGTGTTAAGAAAATAGCATTTTATTATACTAAAAAACATATATATATCCCCCAAATAGAGGCATTTGGGAAGAACTTGCAATAAGAGAGGTCTGTGGCTTCCAGAGAAACCGAGGGATATAAACTGCAGCTATTTCATAGAGGAGAGCACCACAGAGGAAAACACAGGACGGCCGAAGACAAGAACGCAGCCTGACCGCTGAGAAAAATCAGATAATCAGATGGACAGGAGGGTTAGACCCCCAACACGGTCCCAGGTGGACACAGGGGCGTGAAGGAACAGGACTGCCAAGGGATTCTCACGAGCAGAGAAGTCTAAAGGTAAAGGATTGGGGCAAAAGCATGAGACTGGAGATGAAAAGAGATGAGACAGATGGAAACTGTAATATTTTACCAAGAGATTTAAAAATGCTTTACCTTTGGGGATAGAGAAGTAAGACGAATGCGCAAAGTAGGAACTGACAGGGTTTGACATAGACGACACAGGTTTGCAAGAGAGGAGAGACATCAGGGACCACCCGAGCTAAGGGTGTCCCGGAAACACAGCATCTCAGCGTGAGGCCCCCTTGGACTCAAACCAACCTGTGTCTGATGGATGCAGAATGAAGGAGAGACTGAAAATGCAAGGCTAGGACTCCGTCTTTGCTGGCATTAAGTACGCCCTGGTGATCAACAGTACAGAAAAAAATCTGACAGTCATAGTGGCATCCCTATTTGTTTAAACGGACTTCTCTTGTTGGATTCTGAATCTCTTTCCAAAATAAATAGCATACTTTCTTCATGTCCGGGCAATAAAGTTCATTTTTATACCATTCATTAAACATTTGAGCCATTCATTAAAAAAAAAATAAACATTTTTATTGAGGTAAAATAAACCATTCATACTTAAGGACATAGAACTTTTCATGTCTTGAGGATAATAATAGCTAATATGTGAGTACTTCCAGTCCAGAGACCATTCTTAGAGCTTCACACAAAATCCTTTGTTTAACCTTTCCAGTAAGCCTATAAAGTAGCGACTCTAGGTCCCCAATACCTTATCCAAAACTCTCGGGCGCATCGGTTCCCCAGCTCAGGATTCATCAGATGTTAGTAAGGTAATAGGGTGCACATCCCGCCACACCCCAGCAGAGTCTGGGGCTGCATCCTATAATCAAAAATAGGAATATTTCTACAGGGAAACCCTGCCGCGTGTCAGTTCCGGTCAGATTGCGACACCATACGAGTGTGCCTCAAACTTTGGAAAACTCTTTCCATTTTCAGAGTATTTGGGTTTCAGAAACGCAGACCCCTAATAATGAAGCAGTATTATTATCCATGTTTGATACATGAGGAAATGGAGGCACAAAAAAGTTAGGTAACTTGTCCCAGATCACACAGCTAGTAAGTGGCGGGGTCAGGAGCTGACCCCAGGCAGCCTGGCCCCAAACTAGGCTCTCAAGGGCACGGTCATACTGCTTCTGTGTGCATAGCTCACGGTGTAGGACTGGGGCTGGCAGAGGGCATAAACTACACTTTCACCAAACGAGTAGTCAAGAACCTGGTGTCCAGAGCCTCGCAGAGCGCGGCTGATACGGCAGAGAGCCAGGAGACATCAAGGCTTCCCATCCCTGGAGGACAGGGAGGTGCCCTGTCAGAAGACCAAGGCTCGGAGTTACATATGGCAGACATCGACCAGGAGAGATCCTGGCACACAGAGCACCTCGCTTGCCCTGAATTCCAGGGAAAGTTTGCGATGGGCACAGAAAAGTATAACCAGAGGAATATGGCCAGTGAGACTGATGAATATGGATGTGAGAACTGAGAAGACAAGGATGAGACATAACACCAAGAGCGGGTGACCAAGCACATGCTCTATGCCCAATACCTCGCCCAGCACACGACGTGCAGCATCACATTGGGTCCAGGCGACAGCCCTCCGAGGCAGGAACTGTCATCACTCCCATTGTACAGAGGAGGAAGCTGAGCCCAGGCTCACACGGTTCACATTTCATCAGAGGCAGAGCTCAAGGGAAGAAGGAGCTGGTGGGAGGAAAAGCACGGGGTTCCGAAGCTGGCATGCTCACCGAGGGAGACAAAAGCACGTGAGCATCACCGCTTTCTACAGGAGAAACACGCGCGCGCTGCTGACAAGGGCATTCACGGCTTATGCTCTGAGAGCTACTTTCTAGGAAGACACTTTTCAAATCCTGTCTTCGTGGGATAATGCCTTTGACAGAGTAAGTGAAAAGAGAATTTAAATACTAGATAAGCAGCCTTATTTGCTTTCTCACAAGGGGGAGATGCACAAATGTGTCGCTTCCCATCTCCAACGTGGAGAAGGCAATCAATAGCTCTGACACGCCCGGGCCTCCAAGAGCTGGGTGAAAACACAGCTACTTCCACACGGAGAGAAAGCTCCTGCGGGCCAGTGTGGAGGAGGGAAGAGCAATCATCATGCAACTTAATGATAATTTAATCAACAGTCACAAAACACCCACAAACACACACTCACGGAGGAGGTCCACACCACTGCCAGCTTCCCCTCCTCAACGCTGACCAAAACGGCAGACTTCAGGAAGAATGATCGAAGTGCATTTACCAAAGTAAGGTTATTTCTGCTCGAGGGGAAAATATTAAAACTTCCTTTCGGAGCAGGCCAAAGACAGAATGTTGTCTACATTCCAAGCAAACTCACAAGTACTTAACAACTGGATGTCACGACGACCTTACAAGGACCTTGTCTGGAAAGAAGGGATTAAAAAGAAAATAGCAAGTTGTTACAAACTGCTGCCTCAGGTCGGAGCACAGTCAGGTTTTCTAGATCATTCCGCATGGACGCTCCCCCTTCAGTGCCAGGGCTCTAAGACGAGGGCGTCAGAGGGTCCGTGTCACTGGGGCCTCCCCGAGTGCCTGACTCAGAGCCAGCAGCGGCAACCCCGATTCACGGATGAGGAAAAGGAAGCTCCGGGAGGTGCAGCTCTGGGTCCAGGTGGAAGCAGACATGACGGCGGGTCTGTCCTCCCAGCCGAGGACTCTCTGGCAGAGCTGGACACGGGCTGGAGGGACTGGGCGGGGGGGGTCCCCAGCCCTCTTCATACCACCCCTCAACCTGAGCCCGAGTTCCACTTTTCCTCTTTCATTGATCGGACTTTTGCTTAAGATGTTTTTGGGGAAATGCTCCTATCTTGCAAACAACACAGCAACAAAGATGATGACTCTGCAACCCACTGCCCCACACCGGTGGCATGGCTTAATTTGTGACTAGGAGAGTTTTTACCTTCTGCCCTCACCCCCGGGGAGGGGTGGGGCGTGGGGTGCGGGGTGCGGCCGCCGGTGCCTGTGGCAGAGGATGAGACGGCGCTGCCTGGGAATGTTACACATACCTAACGCATGATCTGGCAACGGAAGATAACATCTGAGTCATCATCCAGCAGCCCGACAGCCAAACAGTAAAGCGAAAGCAAACAACGTGGGAAAACAAATTCCGGGATTCTTACCGAGCTGTGCTGGGAGGGGTCCAACCCCAGGGCCCTCGACCCCTGAATCCACCGCTCTGGGCCTCTCGGAGAGGCAGCCAGACCAGCGTTCTCACCTGCACCAGGGGAACAGGAGATGAGGCCAGCACAGGCCAGGCCAGACACACCCAGGGGCCCTGGAGACGGAGGGGCCGTGTGCCCTGTGACCCCTCTTGCAAACAGGTTTGATCAGAGACCACAGTAGAGCAGGAAACATTGCACAGGGCGAGGCGCACACAGCTGTCCTGCTGAGACATCAGAGACAATCCTCAAGTGCAGTGCTCCTCAATCCTGCTTCCCAGGAGCCCAGGGGTGCCTCAGAAGCATCCAGGGTCCACCCCGGGGCCATCGGCCCCTCCTCCTTCAACCAGAACGGTCTTCTTTTTGCTTTATGTAGAGGGGTCTAAGGAAGGTTTGGGGAAGAAGTGAGGTGCTCTAGTCCACCTTTATCATATCGTAGATGAGGCGATTGAGGCCCAGAGAGGGAGAGTAAGTTGCGCACTGTTACACAGCCGGGTGGGGGCCAAGCTTCGGCCTGCCGCTTTCGCCACACTGGGTGCGGGGAAGATTCTGCTTCCAAGGAACCGAGCAAATGTCTCATCGCTGGAGGGAGAAAGGGTGAAGGCAGATCAGGCGTTCAGGAGGGCTCCTCGCAGCTCTGGGAAAGTCACGAGGGATTTAAAATGCCTAGAAAGCAGTTGGTTGTGGTAACGGCGCCTCCGAATTCCCAACTTCCAACTCTGTGGGTTCAGCTGGGCAACAGAGGGACAAAATCCCCACATATGGAAAAATCTGCCGACATCCGCCGTGAAAGGTTGTGGGCCAGGAAGCGCAGAAAACGCTCCGGGAGACTTTTGGTGAATGAGGCAGACGGGTCACTGCCTTTATCCTGGACCCTCTCCTGGAACCCCACTAATACGACAGTAAGTTTCATTTTAAAAAGGCAATAAGCTACGAGAACGACCTGAACCAGAGAAGAGATGACAGCAGACCCAAGACACCAACAGCATTTTGGGTGCTCCTGGAGAGCAGCTGGACAAACGGTGAAGGACTTGGTGGACCTCAGCCAGCGGGCGGGGCGCCGTGGGAGGCGGACTCAGGATGACTGGGGCCCCAAAGGCCCAGGAAGGCCGGGGACTGGGGGCCCAGAAACCCTTAAAAACAGGAATGTGGGACGGGTGAGCATAGGAAGCCTCCCGGGGAGGCTGTGTAATCTTCTAGCCTCACACCCTTCACCTCACCCTGCCAAACGACTGTGGAAATTGCAGCTGTTTAAGAAACGACAAGTAATAATAGTACACTAAGTGACTCAGGCGTGAGTAAGACTAACAGGGTCACAATGACACCAGCCCCCAGTACCTGTTTAGTGAAAAACTGCCAAGCCACTATAATGGAAGGATGGATGGAGGAAGAGCATTGTGTGTGGAGGACCTCTCAAAGAAGTAAACTTGCACCTTTCATAGCAGGCAGTTGCTAGATAATATAAAACTTAAAAACATCTAGAGATGGCAGAAAAAAGCCAGTTATTTGAAATTATAGAAATAGCAGGAAAAAATAGTGAAAAGTATTTTGGAAGTATTTGCATCTGGGAGTAGATATTGAGGAAAGGGAGGGATTGCTGATTTTTCTTACAAGACTTACAGTTTGAAATGACTTTTTTAAACTAGGTACGTGTACGATTTTGATAAAAATCAAAATTTGTAATGCTAGGGCAAAGACTTGTTAACCAAAGGGAGAAGTTTTACTGACGACATTAAATTGGATTTTTTTTTTTTCCTGCAATCACCTCTTAAGTGGTTCCTTTGCCTCCAGGGCCACCTTCCTAGCAAATCTAGCACACGCTTTGCCAGGGTCACCTCCCGGCAGATCCCTGATCTCATCACTGTCTGTTCAAGGCTCACTCACCAGCCCACCCACAGCTTTCTCCCTGATTTTCCAGCCTGGCCCTCTGTCCCTCCCAGGTGGGTGTTCTCTGCCCATGATCCGCCTGCTCCCGCCCCTCTTCCTGCAGAGGAAGGCTGCTGTCCCCTCTGCATGACATTCTCGCCCCCTTGTCAAAGTCCCCCCAGAGTGCGTTTTTAAAGTCCTTCATTCATTCGTTCACCACCAGATATTTATTCAGCCATCTCTGCAGACATTCGTTCCCACTGCTTCCCTCTCCTGTCAAAGGCCCCCAGGACCTCCGATTTGTCAAATCCACTGCTCCATTCTCATTTCCGTCCACTCCTCAGCCGCCTTTGACAGGATCCATCACTTCTGGAAACCCTGGGAGTCACGCCCTCGGCTCCTTCTCTTTCCTCACCGCCCAGGCCTCCGACCTGGCCTCTCTCCTCTCTGCAACTCACTTCCCGGGTTGTCTCGTCCAAACTCACAGCTTTAAATACTGGCGCCCACGCAATTATCTTCTCTGAAATTTTGAAATCCGAAACCTCTAAAACCAAGTTTTTATGTGACTTCGATGCCAAGACTTATTTCATGACCACACCTGATCCTAAGCGATGTGAGGCTATTTCTAGTCTTTCTTTACCTACGGAAGTGTGAACACGGTTGCCGTTTGCTGCAGAAACTACCTGCATTTGAACACGGGTTCCGGCCCAGACCTTAAGGGGAGCGATAAGGGATTATCTTTCTAGAGTCTGAATAATGCTGAATTCGGAAACCCACCTGCCCCCAAGGGGGCTGCATGTGGACCTGCACCATGGGTACACCGCCGACTCTCCCGGAAGTGGCCCTGGGCCCCTCCCTCCCCCACACGCCCCCTGCCCCTGCCTGCTTCACTTCTCCAGGGTCTGAAAGGTGACGCTAGCAATCGGGACTCAACACGTCCCAAACAGACCTCCCGACCTCTCTCCTCCCCACTCATCCCAGTGACGCCACCATCATTCACCCCCGTTGCTCGGACCAAGAAACTAAGAATCATCCTTGACACCTCACTCTCCCTCCCCATCCTACCCTAATCCTTCAGGAAGCAGGGTCCCGGATACACCCACTGTGAACCACATTCACTGCTACCCCCAGGATAAGCCTCTCTTCTTTCTTTACCCACTAGAGACAATTCTCCACAGAGCAGAGCTTTTAAAAAATAAGTCGATCAAGTCACTCCCCTGATTAAAATCCTCCAATGGCTTCTCTCAACACTAGAATAAAATCCTGGCTCCTTACACAACCCACAAGGCCCCATATGGCTTGGCTTCTGCCTCCCACTCTAACCTCATCCCCTACCATACTCCACCTTACTTGGTTTCCTCCAGCCAGAGCAGCTGTTCTCCCTTCCTGCCTCAGGACCTTTGCACCTGCCAGTCCACCCCCCCCCCCCCAAGACTCTTACCTGGCTCTCTCCTCACATCACTCAGTTCTCTGATCAAACGTCATCTCCTTAGAGAGGCCTCCTCTGTCACTCATGGCCCATCGCTCGCTCTATCTCCTTCCTGTATTATCTCTGGTTTACTGACTCCTCCGCTGGTAGACTGTAAGTTCCATAAAGGCAGGGAGTTCTGCAATTTTGTTAGCCCCTGGATTCCCTGTATGTAGGGCACAGACTGGCACATACTACATGATCCATAAATAGCTGTTGAGTAAAAGAACGAATAGGTGTGCTCATTGCACACCATTTGGAAAATAAAGGACAAAATAATGAAGACAACTAAATCACCCTTAGAATCCCACTGCGCAGGTACAAACCTGTACACAAACAAGGACGTGTGCTTAGTAACAAAAATAATACAGTTGGTAATGTTTTATATCTTGATAGGGATTTGAGTTTCCCAAGAGTATCTGCATCTGTCAAAACTCAGTGATGGTACACTTAAGGTCTGTGTATTTCATTGTACAGAAGTCTTACCTCAAATAAAAAAATGATAAACAAATATCGAACACTGGTTAATGATATGCATGTGGATGTATTTGCAGGAAGGCGTACTGACGTCTGCAAGCTACTTTGAAAGGCATCAAAAAAATAAGATGACATTGGATGGAAAGAAGGAAGATATATGGACATATACATGATAAAGCAAATATAATAAAATGTTAGTGGGGGCTGGCCCCGTGGTCTAGCGGTTAAGTTCAGTGCACTCCACTTTGGCTGCCTGGGTTTGCGGGTTTGGTTCCTGGGCGTGGACCTATACCACTCATCAAGCCAAGCTGTGGCGGTGTCCCACATACAAAAGAGACAAAGATTGGCACAGATGTCAGCTCAGGGCCAATCTTCCTCAAGCGAAAGAAAAAAAATGCTATTGGTAGAATTAGCAGTAGTCATAAGGAAGAGTTCACTGTAAACTTCTTCCAACTATACTGTATATTTGAAAATTTTCATAATAAAATGTTGGGACAAAATAAGTGGGGAATATATTGACTACAGTTATTTATCCTACCTGGTTCACTGACTATTTTATTGCATTTTCCCATATCATTATTGTCTTTGAAAACATGGTTTCAAGCAGCTGTATAGGATGCCACGGGATGGGTGCACCACAACTCACTTAGCCGGTCTCCTATCTTTGGACATGTGGATCATCTTCAATTTTTCAATTTTATCAACAACAGAGTAATGAAAATCCTTGTATAAAAATCTGTGTGCATAAGTGTGTTTATTTACTCCGTTTACACTCCCAGAAGTGCAATCACCAGGGTCAACGTCACAACATTTTAGAATCCTGATACACACATACGGCCAACTGCCTTCTTGAGAGGCGGCCACTGGATGGGTCCATTCTTACTATCCGGAGAGTCTAGATTTATCAAGGGAGAGCAAGTGTTTTCCTCCGTCTGCGCCCCTGGGATTAGCGTACTGCCGTGCCCTCTGCAGGTTCTGGGAAAAATGTCTTGAACTACATTCGAAGAACATGTGACCAGAACCACCCCTGCCATATCTCGGAGAAAAATGGTGAGAGGAAATTTGAGGCTACCTCTTCATGGCCCATGGTGAGGAGAGGGTTGCAGACCGGAGGTGAGGACCGATGGCTCCCTGAGGAGCACCACGCCACTTGGGACGCGGGATCAGTTCTCCCAGGGTTAAAGGTCGTCTCTGAACTCTCTAGAGAAATGATGGATCACCCAAACGATGGAACATTCTGTGGCCTTTAAACAGAATGAGGCCTCATCTTACGAACTCTGGTGGGCAGACAGGATGGATGCTACGGGATGCAGCGAGCAAGATGCAGGATGGAGGCAGGTGCAGCCTCCAAGGGCTAGGCAGGCTGTGCATCCTCAGGAGAGGGGTTTACCTTCTTACCCCACGCCCCCTGGACCATGGGTGGTGGTTGTTTTTATTTTACAATTTTATAATTAAACAAAAAAGAAGTTAGTTTCTAGGGGGAAAGGGGACAGGGCTGGTGGGGACGACTCTTTGAGACCATGATTTGGTCTCAGACTAGACTTCTGTATATTAGCATCTCAGTTTTAAGATTCACTTACGAACTGGTTTTGTTCCAAGAGTTGACTTGTAAGGTCTTGTCTGGAACTTGCAATGTATTTCCCTACAAGATGGAGCCAGTTTCTATTCTGGCCGGCAACATCTTTCCCGACCCTTCATCAAACCAACATAGATCTGATTTTCATAAAGGATAATAAAGCCTGATTGACAGAGATTCTGAAGGGGACTTTCACTGGACCGGTGACAGAGGCTATAATTTTTCTTTAAAAAAAAAAATCTTTCTAGGGAAGTCTGCCTAGTGGCATCCTTATTTCTCATTTTTTTTTTTTTTTTTTTTTTAAGAAGGAAGAATAGCAAGGGGAGAAAAAAAACCCTCAGCACTTTCCTGAGGTCCCTGGCTAAGGGAGGGAAGCAGAAGGGGTAGAAGTCTTAATTAAACGTGTGAGAACAAGCTCCTTCTGAGTGAAAATGATCCGGGGAGCGAGGGGATGAGGGAAAAGGGGCCGGCAGGGGCAGCGCCCCCAGAATAAATGAAGAGGAGGGTGGTGACACAGGAGAAGCAGTGCCCAGACCCAAGGCTGCAGGAGGAAGGGCTTGGGGCGAGGGCTCTGAGATGCCGCTCACAGGGACCTGAGCCCTCCCAGGGAAGGGACCGCGTCCCCGGCTCAGCCCTCGGGAGCCTCACGAACAGCAATAAAAACGAGAGCTCCACGGGTTCAGAAGCCCAGTAGGTCCGCTCACTTAAGCCCTGCTCTCACCTCACTCATTAGTCGGCAGATGACAGCGACAACAGGGGCGAATGACTGCCAGTAAATAATGTATGTTTCCGTCACGTGAAAGAGATAATATCTCTTTAGCTGAGAGTCCTAATATACCGGGAGAATGTAAGTGCTTGAATAACATCAGAGCTGCAGGTCATCCAAACAACCCAAATGACCCAAGGACCAGAAAACTACCTGAGCAAGGAGACGAACGTGTTAAAAGCCCGGGAAAGAGCAATTAGGGAGAAGCGGGATGCCAGCATTTAAGTGGCAGGGCAGCGAGGTGCCCCGTGTGCAGTGGAGAGTGATGCTTCCAGAGACGAGGGGAAGGAAAAGTGAATTCCCAGGGACAGATGGCAAACGTGACCAGGTGGCATAAGGACCCCCGACAGAAAGCCCTGGCACTGGAGACACCAAGGGCAGGCAGTGCCCTCCACACCCCCGCCTCCTCCACCGCTCCTGGCAGATACTCTAAGAAGATCTGCGGATGTGAGGTTATCTTGAAGGCAGGCATCAGACCACTGACGGGCCTTCTGATTACTCCCTATTTCTAAGATGTCATAAGACGCCCCGTGATTTTATGTACTGGTAAGACAGGAAAAAATTGACTGGCCAGTCAACCTACGACACAGCATTGATTCTAAGACACATCTCAACTCCGGAGATGTTAAAATTGTGAAAACGGTGGGCATCTCGGAAGCATGAACGCGGTGGATTGAAAGGTTACTAGCTGACTGTCTCGGGAGGCGGGCATGGAACCATGACACCACCTTCCCCCCACGTCAACCCCCTTCACCAGCACCAGTGAAACGGGGGCCCAAAGGTAGCTCCATGTGCTAGGAGGAAAGCTGAGGAGCAGGCGGACGCACAAAAAGGGATTCATAGGAGGATGCAGGCCAGGGGCGTAACGACCCCCCAGCATCTGATCTGCAGTCTCTGTGGAAGGTGGGCTCAGCCACGGCACTGGTCCCTCTGGCCATCCTTCTCCACGCACACGGCGAGCCCGATGCCAAGCGCGGCCTCGTGGGATGGGCAGCGGGCGCACTGGGCCTCGGGGCCGTCCGCCAAGCGCTTGGCTCCCCGCGAATGCGCACGGCACCCCTGCGCCCTCTCCTGTGGCGCAGGTCCTAAAAGCAGGAGCTGGCTGCACAGGAAATGTTTTTGCAAAGAATGAACCAAGTCTTCTCCCCTCAGCAAAGAGCTCCCCTCCAGCCTCCTTCAAGCGAATTGGAAAGGAATGCTGCCCATTTGCAAATCAATAACTTACACTGGCTGTGTAGACAATAAAGCACAAAATGTGATCCTAGAGACCCATAATGGCTCAGTGTTCTAACATAATCCTGCCCTCCAAGAAACAGACAAGAAAACGACACAGGCCTCCTGGCCGCGTCTGCCCGGTGCCACACCGAGGGCTGGCGGTCTGTCTGCCTCCCTTTCTTCCTTTCTTTCTTTTTTTTTTTTCGTGGAAAATCAGAAGGCTTCAGCTGAGAATGCTGCCGGGAGCCGACAACACTCGACATTTTACCTCTTCCTACTTTTCACAGCTATTTGCATAAGGGCTGTTAGGAAAATACCTAAACCAGAAGGGAGAGGATTTAATGGAAAAAGCGTTTCAATCATTCACTTTCAGCCAGAATTTCACACACTCGGAGGCACTTGACATTATCCTTGGAAATCGGGAGAGAAACAGCTGCCGCGCAGGCCACACCCCGAGGGACTTCAGCCTTCTGATACGAGGGGAGCTGTCTGTGCAGAGATGTCTCAGATTCTGTGAAATCCCAGCCTGGAGCAGAGGCTGCGAGGAGACCAGGTCACAAAGCGGATCTCCAGCCTACCTGGATCGCCCCTGCTCGGCCTGCAGAGATGGTCCAAAGGGCCTGCGGCTGGCGACTCCATTTTCCCCTGAAAGGTTCTGCTCCCTTCTAATTACTCTCTGAGTCTGGCAATGGGGCAAGAGCCCCGGGCAATGTCGAGATGACCGGAACTCCTGGACCCCTGCTCAAACTTGCATTCCTCAGTCCAGACAGAATCACTGAGGACGTCTTGAACGGCCCGCTAGTCTTCACGGAAGCCAGCCCTAGCAGGAGGCGCCCAGAGCCAACCACACGGGACACATTCGGCCGTGGGTGTTCTAGGCACAAGCGCACAGATCCTGTCTTTACAAAGGCCAAATGGCATGCTGCTGTGGGCAGTGGCCCAGCTGAGAGAGGTTTTTAGGAAGCTGTTGCTGCTACATGAGAAGAAGGAAAAAAAAAAAAAAAAAAGCTTGTGGATTTTGTGCCCTGACAATGAAAGTCAAAACTTGAACCTGGAAGATGGCAGCCTGATGGCCTGGCGTCTCTCCTGGGCCTAAGCACTTACATCCAACACGGGGATTTCCGTGGCTCAGCCCAGCACACTCTTTACCGGCCCTCTCTCCCAATTTCTTGGGCACACGGGTGTCATTGCCGGCAGCTTCCCCATTTGGACTGGGCTCCAGTCGGTACCTGATTAGCAGGGACGAGTCTGTTTTGGCCATGTGGCCTGTATCGGACAGTCCAGCTGGGGCGTCTGAACGGCAGCTGCCAGGCTGTTCGAGCACAGGACAGATGAGACAAATCTTCTTCCCTTTCTCCTGGATCTCAGTAAACCCAGGAGAGAGCGGAGAGATTCCACACCTGCCCCCTGGACAGAACAGAGGACGGATGCTCCATGTCCTCCTCAGGCAGCTCACGAACGCCCGTGGGAACATACACCCATAAAGCACCTACTATGTGCCAGGCATGGGAAAGAAGGATGTATATGAGAGACTGCCTCTGCCTTAAAGGAACTCAGAGCCCACTAGAAAGAAAGGCGGGTGAAATAAGAAACAATAATAGGATATGTGAGAGTCACCTGAAGTGCGCTAGGAAACAGTGAGGGCCTGGTTAACCGTGCACGGGGCTCTGCGCAGGGGGAGGTCAGGGACACTTCATCTGAACCGCGTCTTCACCATGCGTAGGAAGCTGCCAGGCGCACCAAGATAGAAGGCAGAAGCAGAGGAACAGGTCGGGAAGGTGCATGGGGGCTGAGGCTGTGTGAAGGGCCACATGCCTCTGTCACTCAGAAGACCCCAGGGAGCTACTGACGTGACTGAAGGAGCAGAGAGAGAACCAGACCTGAGCTTTGGAAGAATCACTCTGGAGATGCTGAGACTGGACCAGAGAGGCAGTAACTAGGAGCAGCGAGATCAGCCAGGAGGCAGCTGTGAAGGTTCAGAGAATGAGGGATGGACCAGGGCTATGGGTGTGGGGGAGAAGAGGAGTGGCCAGGGCTTCTGGGCTGCAGGCAGGAGGGCAGAGAGGCCCCCCGAGGCTGGCCTGTGCCTTGCTAGCCTTAAAAAGCCTGGTGCATCTAAAGTCTTGAATCCAGCTGGCCAACATACCAACTCTCTCTACCACATTTCCTGATCCCCAGACGCCCCTCTGGCGGAATCTGAGTAACACCCTGACTTCCAGCTCTACCTTTTACATCCTCTCCACCTCATGCACCCCGCCCCTCACAGCTTCCACACCTCTCACCCACCCCACCGTCAAACGCCAGGCCACGGAGACTTCCTGGCCTCCCCTGCATCTCCTCGGGCTCCAGGACCAGGAGCCTCAAGAAGGAAATGGGGTGGACTCCCTGCTGGATCCTATGCATGGGTCCATTTCCAAATACAAACAACAAATAATGTACCAGAGGTGAGGGCACCCTGCCCCAGCTGGTGTCAGGAATTCCAGGATCCATCTGGTCTACCCGTGCCCCCAACTCCTGGCAATCTTGGAGTCTTCCCAGAAGCCTCTCTGGGATGTTGCTCTGTGACCAGGGAAATCTGGACACGAGATGGCAATCCTAATTTCTCTGGTGAAGTCCAGAAGGAACGCATTTAGGGTGGGTCCATGAGAGATCACTGGGCCAGGCGAGCCCCAGGTGTTATTCCTGTAAACCTAATTGCTAACGTCTAAGGCAGGAGTGACACTGAGCCTCGAGTGTGCTGAATAGCTTTTCCGTTTCTAAGAGGGTTTCACAGTGTATCAGTGCACCGGCTCCCGACAATGACATGGGAGGCAGGGGTTACGAACTCCTAGGCGGAGAGCGCGCGAGCACAGATTCTGCGGCCGGAGGACCCAGGTCGGAACCCTGCTCTGCCAACTTGCTGGCTGTCTGACCTTGGACAAGTACTCTACTTCCTTGTGCCTCAGTTTCTCCAGCTGGAAAATGGGACTGATACTAATGCCTAGCACATAGTGAGTACTCTCTGAGCGCTTATTCAAGAAAGATCTCCAACTTAGAGACAGTGCCGACTGGCTGAAGAACTCGCCTGAGGCTGCCTGGCTGGAATGTGAGACGGAGAACTGGAATTCCTTGGCTCCTAGGCCACGCTCTTCATGCCATGTCAAGCTACTCCGGGAAGCACCTATTCTGTGGCAAGTCCCTCCTCCTGCCTTGAAAGGGCCTTCGCAGGGAAAACGACGTACGTGATCATCCGACAGCAATAACCATTAAAGTAGAGTACACATTTTTTTGAAATTTTTATTGAGAAAAAATTCAAATAACATAAAATTAATCATTTTAACCATTTTAAAATGTACAATTCAGTGGGTTTTAGTATATTTTCAATGTTGTGCAACCATTACCAGTACTTAATTCCAGAATATTCATCACCCCAAAAGAAACCCCATACGTCCCAATTTCCCTCTTTCCCCAGCCCATGGTAACCATCAATGTACTTGCTGTCTCTATGTCTATTCTGGATATTTCATCCAAATGGAATCATACAATACGTGGGCCTTTGTTCCTGGCTTCTTTAGCATAATGTTCTCAAGGTTCATCCGTATTGTAACATGTATCGGTACTCCACTCTCTTTTATGGCCGAACAGGATTCCATTGTATGGAAAACCGCATTCTGTTTATCCACTCATCAGTTGACGGACATCTGGGTTATTTCCACCTTCCGGCTCTTGTGAACAGTGCTTCTATGAACACCGGTGTGCAAGTCTTTGCGTGAACTTGGGTCTATACCCGGGCGTGGAACTGCTGGACCATCGACGTTTAACCTTTCGAGGAACTGCCAAGCTGTTATCCTCAGTGGCTCTTCCATTTTACATTCGCGTCAGCAAGGTGTGAGGGTTTTAATTCCTCCATGTCCTTGCCAACACTTGTAATTTCTCTTTCTTTCTAAATACACACATATATATACTATAGCCATCCTCGTGGATGTGAAATGGCATCTCACTGCAGTTCTGATTTGCATTTGGCTCATGAGTAGTGAGGAGCATTTTTTCATCTGCAGTACATCTTTATGTTCAATATTATGGAAATTGGGATAAAAGATATGAAGTCTTAGGCCCCTTTTCTCAGAGGAGGAAGTGAGCTTGGTGTACGTGCACAAAGCTGACGCACACACAGGTCACAGCAGAGAAACCTAATACTCAACAGAAAGTTCCTCTGGTCATTTCCTGTGAGCAGCGAGCGAATCTCGGCCTCCGGGACTAGGGCGGGCTTTGGGAAGGCTGCTCAGGCCCACAAAGCCTTTCAGATCCATCTGGGGCCCACACTGCTCTGTTCCTCTTGCTGGTTATTGGGTCACCACTGTTTCTGTGGGCCTTCTCGGCTGCCTCCTCCTCTAGCATGGCAGCCCAACTTTGTCCAAGGGCTTGAAGGTGGGATTATCAGGACGCTCTGAGATGCCCAGCTGGTAAACCAAGGCCTGAGAAAAGCTGGGGTGCTAAGGACAAATGTCACATGACAGATCCATCGCGGAGGCTAAGGGAGCAGAGGGCCTGAAACGGCAGCCAATGGCAGCCGAAGTCACTCACTGAAGCAAGACCCTCAGGGGCAGCAAAGGGGCTCCGGGTTGACTGGTGCGTGAGCTCTGTGAGATTGCCAAAAGCAAAGGCAGAGGACGTCTGGGCAAGCACCTTTCTGAACACAGGCCTCTGGTCACCATGGTAAAGGGTGTCTGCTCCAAGAGTGGGTGTCCCCAGGCTGCCTCCTCTTTTCACTGCTGCCTTCTGGCCATTTCACCATTTTTCAGGGCCTTCCCCAGAAATAGGAGAAGAAAAACACGACTGCAGACTTGCACAGTTCTTGTAGAAAAGTACAGCTCAGAGGCACGCTGAAGCCAGTGGGTTCCTGCTCTATCTAGTATTGTGCAATAAACTACCCCCGAAATTTGTGGCTTAAAACCACATTTGTTATTATCTCTCACAGTTCCGTGGACTGACTAGACTCAGCTGGGCATTTTTTCCTTAGGATCAGATGTCAGCGGAGGCTGTAGTCACATGAAGGATCTACTGGGCTGGATGTCCAAGATGGCTCATTCACACGGCTGGTATTTCACGCTGGCTGTCAGCTGGAAGTTCAGCTAGGGATGTCCACTGGAGTGTCTATACCCCAAGGGACTTGGGCTTCTTACAGCATAGCAGCTGGGTTCCATGAGGGAACGTCCCAACAGTGACTGTTTCAAGAAACTCAGGCAGAAGCTGCAAATCTCCTACGATCAAGCCTCAGATGTCACATGGTGTCACTCCTACCATATTCGACTGGACCAAAGAGAGTCACAGGGAACTCTTCCCAACTCTCCCAGGCCAGTACCAGACAAAGACATCATAAGAAAACTACAGATCAAATCCCTTATGAGTATAGATGTAAAAATCCTCAACAAAATACTAGCAAACTAAATTCAGCAACATATAAAAAGGATTATACACCATGAGCAAGTGGAATTTATGCCAGGTTCAAGGGTGGTTCAGCATATGAAAAATCAATCCATGTAATACACTACATTAATAGAACAAAGGAGAAAACCATGTGATCATCTCAATGGATGAAGAAAAAGCATTTGGTGAAATCTAACACCCTTTCGTGATAAAAACACGTAACAAACTAGGAATAAAAAGGAACTGCCTCACCTTGTTAAAGGGTATTTACGTAAAGCCCACAACTAATATCATACTTAAGGGTGAAAGACTGAAAGCTTTCTCCCCAGGATCAGGAAGAACACAAAGATGTCCACTCTTACCACTTCAATTCAATACTGCACTAGAGATTCTATTCAGGGCAACTAGGCAAGAAAAGACATAAAGGGCATCCAGATTGGAAAGGAAAAAGTGAAACTATCTCTATGTACAGACGACATGATCTTATACATAGGAAATCCTAAAGAACACACACACACAACTATTAGAACTAACAAACAAGTTTAGCAAGTTGCAGGATAAAAGAACAGTATACAAGAATCAGTTCTATTTCTACATACCAGCAATGAACAATCTGCAAATGAAATTAAGAAAATAATTCCATTTGCAATAGCATCGAAAAAATAAAATATGAATAAATTTAGCCAAAGAGGTACACAACTGGCACACTGAAAAATACAAACATAGTTGGTAGAAATTAAGATCTAAATAAACGGAAGGACATCTCACATTCATGTAGTGGAAAACTTAACATTCCACAGGTAGTCATACTCCTGAAACTCATCTTCAGGTTCAACACAATTCCTAGAAGAATTCTAGCTACCTTTTTTTTTTTTTTCCACACATATTGACAAGCTGGTACTAAAATTCATATGGAAATTTAAGGGCCGATATTGTTTCAAGCCAAAACAATCTTGAAAAAGAGCAAAGTTAGAGGACTCATAGTTCCTGGTTTCAAAACTTACTACAGTAATCAAGACAATGTAGTACTGGCATAAGGACAGACATATAGATCAATGGATAGAACTGAGAGTCCAGAAATAAGCCCTTACATTTATGGTCAACTGATTTTCAATAAGAGTTCCACGACAACTCAATGGGGGAAAAACAGTCTTTTCAACAAACGGTGCTGGGACAACTAGATAGCCACCAGAAAAAGAACACATTTGGGCCCTTACTTCACACCATATACAAAAAACAACTCAAAATGGATCAGAGATCTAAATGTAGGAGCCAAAACGATAAAACTTTTAGAAGAAAATATAAGAGTAAATCTTCATGACTTTAGATTAGACCATGGTTTCTTAGCTATAACACCAAAAGCACACGCAACAAGAGAAATAATCGATGAACAGGACATGATAAAAACTAAAAGCTCTTCTGCTTCAAAGAATACTATGAAGAAAGCAAAAAGACAACTCACAGAATGGGAAAGAATGTCTGCAAATCATATATCTGATAAGAGACTTACATCCAGAATATATAAAGGACTCTTACAACTTAATTAAAAAAAATAACCTAATTAAAAACTGGGCAAAGAATTTTACAAACATTTCTCCCAAGAAGATTGCCAATACGTGCCAGTAAGCACATTAGAAGATGCTCCATAATTTTAGTCATCCAAAACGCAAATCAAAACCACAATGTGATCCCACTTCACACCCACTAGCATGGCTACAATCAAAAAGATGGACAATAACAAATGTTGGCAAGGATGTGGAGAAACTGGAACCCTCAGACATTGCTGGTGGGAAGACAAAATATGCAGCTGCTTTGGAAAATAGCTGGGCAGTTCCTCAAAATGTTAAGCATAGAGATACCATACAATCCAGCAGCTCCACTCCTAGATACATACCCAAGAGAACGGAAAAAACATGTCCACACAAAAACTTATTCACAAGTGTTCACAGCAGCACAATTCACAATCGCCAAAAGATGGGAACAACCCAAGTGTCAACTGATGAATGGATAAACAGAATACGGTATATTCCATTCATACAATGGAATACCACTGAGCCATAAAAAGGAATGAAATATCAATTCATGCTACAACATGGATGAACATTATGCTAAGTGACAGAAGCCAGACACAAAAGGGCACATATCGTATGACCCCATTTATATGAAATGTCTAGAATAGGCAAATTCATAGAGACGGAAAGCAGATTACTGGTCGCCAGGGGCTGGGGGGGACGAAGGAATGGTGGGTAACTGCTAATGGGTATGAGGTTTCTTTTTGGGGTAATTAAAACGTTCTGGAATTGGGTAGTGGTGGTGTTTGCACAATTTTGTTAATATGCCAAAAACATGGATTCACACACAAAAACTCTTTAAAGCGGTAAATTTGATGGTATATGAATCATATCTCAATAAAGCTATCATTAAAACATACACACACATGTGAATCCCAGAGTCAGGCAAGCATCACAGACAGGGGACCACAGGAGGCACTTGCACTGCGAGGGCATCTCTGAAGACTAGTTATTACTTGTGCTCTCCAACTTGCTACTCCGTGTGGGGAAGCCGACGAAGACTTGCCTGGTAAAACCGTGGGTAGCTGCGATGGGCAGATCCAGGTTCACACCCTAGCTCTGCCACTTAGTAACTGTGTGAGCTCAAGCAAGGTACTTAATTTTTCTCTGCCCCAGCTTGCTCAGCTCTTTGCACGGTGACGGCATCAAGAGGCTAATACAGGTGAACTGCCTGGTAAATAATAGCTGTTCAGTAAATGGCAGCTCTCACTCTGAGTTCCGCCTTGTCAGTGTAATTATTAATACTAGCGGCCCTTGCCAGCATTCAGTAACACCTACTATGTGGCTTGGGAATTATCTGGGGATTTCTATTCTCCTAGCTACTTTGGTCCCCCAGGCTAGATTGGAGAGGTACAGAATTTCTGAGCTATATTTTCTAAAAATCACGTGATCCACATATAAATGACAGACATGGTAAATTAGCCTTAATATACACAGAGCTCTTACAAATCAATGAGAAAAAGATTAAGAGACCAATAGAAAACTAACCAAACATCAGGAAAAAGCAACTCACAGAAGAACATACACAGTGGCTTATAGCTACATGACAAACATTCACCCTCATTAGCGATCATGAGAGCGCAAATTAAAACAAGATAACATTTGAACTTATTAAATCCGCATATATTTGAAAATCTTTTGTAAGGTATTGGCCAAAGTTCCGAAAACAGCCCCTCTCATACGCTCCTGGTGGGAGTGTTAATTAGTACAATATTTCTAGAGGGCAACTGAGCAATGAGTATCAAAAACCTCAAAACCAGCATCCTCCTGGACTCAGCATTCCTCTTCCAAACATTGATACTATGAAATAATCATGAACGTGTGCAAGAGTTTAGCTACAAGGATATTCATTTATTGACCGCAATATAATTTTTTTTTAAAGATTTTTTTTTCCCTTTTTCTCCCCAAAGCCCCCTGGTACATAGTTGTATATTCTTCATTATGGGTACCACAATATAATTTTTAACAACGAAAAACTGAAAACTAATATATCCAATGACAGGGAACTGGTTAAAGAAATTATAGAACACAAATACAATGGAATCCTTAAAAACTTGCAAAGATGCTCACCATAATCAAAACAATACAAAATTATCTTATTTTTGTAAATTATCAACCCCTCCACCAAAAAAAAAGGCCAGCATTGGTTAATTCTAGGTGACAGGATCATGGGCTCGTTTTTCTGCTTTTGTTGATGAGTATTTCCTACAGTGATCATGCATCGCTCTTGTATGTAGAAAAAACATTTTTTTAAATAAATGGACTCACGGAGGCCTAAGCCCGCCACGAGCGCCCGCCCGGCGTGCCCAACCTGGAGCAATTGCTCTTCGGCTCGGGGAGTCCCTTCCTCCTCCAGTCCCTCGTTCTCAGGGCCAGGTCCCTGCTCTCTGCTCCTCTCTGGATCCTCCCCCTGCACTAATTATCACCCCAGGGAATCACTTGGCCTCTCAGCACCCCCATTCCCCCTCCTGCAAGCCTGTGTGCCTCCCCTCCAAGCCCAGAACCCAGCACTCCACAAAGAGCAATGCTCCACTCAAGTTGGGGGGCACCATTATTACCCGTCTACCGTGGGTCTCGGCAGGGCCTGAGACCCTCACCTCACCACCACTGCCCAGAGGCCTGTCCCCACCTGGTGACATGCTGGTGGGAGCAGAGGGGCCCTAACAGGGAGAGGACAGCTCAATCAGACCCCTTCTGACCCACCTGAGACATGCCGTCAATTTTTTAAGGGCACGAGGGCGAGGCTGGTTGGCCCCCCAAATCTCCACCAATACACCAGGGCTAGGAGTGCGCTGGAGATGCACTGTCTGTGGGTCACAGGGGGCAGCCCCCTCCTCGGGCGGGAGCGGTCTGGTTTCCAGCCCTTTGGAGGCCTGGGGCTGTCTGATGGGTTTCATGACGCCTCCCTCCTCCTGAAAGTGCTCTGTGTAGATTTCCCTCCCACGTGAAGCAAGCACAGATGATGGCTCCCTGAGGATGCTCAGGCCCCAGGATGACCTCGGGCGCTCTGGAGTCTGGGGTCACTCCCCCACGCTGCTCCCGCTTCCCATCTAAACTTACAGGGATCAAACCCAGCCGCTCCTCCTTCCCCACTCTCAACCCTCTAAACAGAGTCACCCTGACAAATTCACACACACTTTCACATTCTGGGGCTATACCAAGAGCTTTCAATGTTTCTTAAACCTTCAAGCTTTCTCTAAAAAATTAATGTAAATTTTGCTTTACACTCTGTTTTTGCCCTACTGTATTTCGCTAATCCTAAGCTGTATTCGGCGCCCCCCCCCACCATTGTAACATCATTAAAATCAGGACGGATTCCTAGACAGTGGCTGTCATTTAATTGGCAGTGTTTTTTCCTATGAAGTACAATGATAAAAAAAAAATACTACTTTCCCCTAGAAATCTTGGAGTAAAACCGATGTTCTGAAAGATGTGCCAGGTTACACACTGCCGGCTCCCTGTTTGGGGCCCCCGTCTAAGGGCCATTCCTAGACGCCGTTTCCTTACGAGCTCTTAAGTGCATGTCATGCAGAACACAGCCCTTGCCAAGGCACTGTGTCTCATTCCGAACAACGCCCCCGTCTCCCCCTCGGGGCTTCCCAGTGGTAACCAAACATGTCTCCTGGGCACGTCCTAGGGGCTGTGCATGGGGCTCCGTGTGTGCGTTCCCTTCATTTACCCTTCCCAGCACCCTGGGAGGGACCCCCAACCATCCCGTTTGACAGATGGGAAGTGTGACGTGCCTTAGCCAGGATGCACCGAACGCACGTCTCTGACTCAAGAGGCCCCAAGCTGACGCCCGGCCTCCTGATGAGCAGGCACAGAACATGCATGGGACTTCTGCCGTCAAACATCCCCGGCTCCTCTGTTGGCAGAAGGGGGGTCCATGCCCCATGCGTCCTGCCTGTTTGGAAAACATCCTCATTTGCCGGCAGGGGCCCCTCTCAGGAGCTCCCTGGCCTCCTCTCGGGCTCCCCACCCCCCCAAGCTCTGCACACGCCCTCACCGGAGCCCTGGTAGGTGGGGCGAGCGGGGGACCAGGTAAAGTCGGGGTGCAGAGAGAACGAAAGAGGCAGAGAGCGGGTCTCCACCACCAACACACTTTCCTTCAGTTCTCCCTCCTTCCTGTTGCCCACTTCCTCCTAACCCATCTCTTCACTTAGAAGCTTCCAAGCTGATGACCTTCCCACATCTCTCTCCTTCCACTCTCAAATTCTGCCCCATTTTTTGCTCATCCTACAGTTGACGCGCAACTTGCCAGTTAACCTGCAGAAGCCAGCGGACTTCCCAGGCCTGCCTCCTCTCCCAGGCAACAGATACAGCTGCCAGTCCCTGACTGTCAACGGTGCGCCAGCTTATGAGTTAGCCCGAATCCTCCTTAGGACCATTGCTGGTGTCAAAATGAGCCAGTTGAGGCCCAGAGAGGTGAGGTAACTTGCCCAAAGCCACAGAGCGAGCAGGCAGCAGCGCCAAGATGTCAGCTAAGATCTGACTGGAAAGGCTGTGTCTTTCCTTCTCCACCAACAAGCTCCTTGACTGTCGACAACGCACAGGGATGAGCTTCAAAGGCGACTTCTTCACGTGGCATAGCACGTTCTCTGTCTCTGTCTGTCTGTCTGTCTATCTGTCCACCTCCAGGTAAAAAGCCTGAATACAAATTTCGTCAGTAGGGCTGGATTTTAAAGTGGTTCCACTACCCCCAGCTTCTGCCCAGCTCCTCACCCCAACGCAGGGAGGACTCCTCCTCAGAAGAGACTGAAACATGTCCCGAGCCCTAACACTGACACTCAGCTCTCCGTGCCCCACACACGTACCGCCTGACGGGACCCCGTCCATGTGGCTCGCTCCGAGGTTATATCTGAGCACACGCGTGTCTCCCCCGCCAGCTGTCAATTTCTTTAAACAGCTTTTGTTTGAACGGGGAGGGAGTGCCATACCTTTAAAGAGAATCTCAGGAAAGCCACAGGACCCCAGAAAAAGCATGCACACAAGGTACGTCCTCAGGCCTCCGTGGGTCTTCATGCAATCGGAGTGCTTCACGCCTCACAAGTCGACAGTCACTCTTCTGTCTCCCTCCTACATGGAGCAGAGGGCTCTGCACACAGTCAGTGCCGAATAACTGCATTAAGGAAAAATGCCACCACTTCTTTCTCCTCCTGCTTCCACCACCATCTGCTTCTAGGCCCTGGGCCTTCGAGCCTCCTCTCCGGCCCCACGCCATCCACACCCCACCCCAGAGGCCTGCCTGCTTCCATCTGAACATTCGTGTCCCCCCAAATTCACAGGCTGGAATCCTGACGCCCAATGTGATGGTTGAGGAGGTGGGGCCTTTGGGAGGTGACTAGGTCACGACGGGGGAGCCCTCAGAAATGGGATCGAGGCTCTCATAAACAGACCCCACAGAGCTCCCTAGCTCATTCTGCCACGTGAGGACCCAAGGAGAAGTCTGCGATCCCGAAGAGGGTTCTCACCAGAACGCGGGCAACCTCGCGCCCCGAGCTCGGACTTCTGGCCTCCAGATTGTGGGAAATGGATGTCTGTTGCCTCCCAGCCACCCAGTGTGTGGTATTCTGTTAGAGCAGCCTGAACGGACTCAGACACGGCCCCTCCCCTCCTCTCCCGGGTGCGTTTTGCTGACTCTGCACACCGGGGACCTCACAGCCCTACCTCTCTCTCACAAACAAAGCTCGCCAGGCCTCACCCCTGCAACACCCCAGGTCATTCTGATTTCTGGCAGAGGGAGACCCAACCCCAGGAATCCTGACTCAGTCAGTTCAGCCCTCCGCACCAGCCTCTGCCCAGCGAGTGCCTCCTCCTGCCCAGGAAGCAGAAGCACTGGTGCCAAGAGCAGTGTGGCCTCTTAGATGTTCAGCCCCGGCAGGGTTCCTCTGGAGAGCAAAGCACCCTTGTGCAAGGTAGGAAAAAGGGCTCCCTCCGGGCAGATGCAGCCCAGAGGGTGCACAGCTCCTCAGACCCCGGGCTGGAGCACCTGAACAGGGCCCTCCTGCATGTTGCTCCCCGGCAGCTTGGATGGAGAGACGCACCTGAGCTGAGTTACCTCAGAAGGGCCGAGGAATCATCGCAGACACACCAAGTCTCTCCAGGCCTCCATCTGACTCCATCGGACACCCATGTCCACAGGTGCGCTATTCACAACGGACAAAAGGGGCACACAGCCCAATGTCCATCATTGGAAAAATGGATAAACAAAATGTGGTGTATTCACACAACGGAATATTATTCAGCGATAAAAAGGAAGGAAATTCTGATGCGTGCTACAATACGGATAAACCTTGAGGACATTATCCTACGTGAAATAAGCAAGTCACAAAAGGACAGATACTGTCCGATTCCACTTCTCAGAGGTACCTGGAACAGGCAAACCCATAGAGACAGAAGGCGGAGTGGAGGTACCAGGGCTGGGGAGTTATTGTCTAATGGGTGCAGGGTTTCTGTTTGGGATGCTGGAGAACTTCTGGGAATGGAGAGTGGTGATGGTTGCACGACGCTGTGTGCGCACTTAGTGCCACGGAATGGAACACTTTAAAATGCTTAAAACAGTAAATTTTGTGTATATTCTAAAAATTAAGTGTGCTTTATATTGTGGCTTAAAGAAAGGAAATAGCCGTACCTGCCTTTACCGCTTTGAAAAGATATGAGAATTTATTATATTCCCCGTAAGACCTTGACACACCAAGAACAGTACCTCAATCCCTCATCCCCTGGCGCCAGCATCTCCACAGGGGCCCAACGCCACTGGACACATGGCAGTTTGAGACCCCGCCGGGTGAAGGGTGCCACACACATGGAAATGTCCCCTTCTTCCTGTCTGTTCCTTTCATGCACAGACCCCATCTCTATAGGCAGCTGGTTTCCCAGTAAGGCTGCGACAGCCCAGCCCATTCTGGGTACGTATCGACTGCCATCCTGTTATAAATCCTTCCCCACAAAGCACTGGAGACCGGTCCTCTCGCCGTGCCAAGAAGGCCTTTTCTGGCCATCTGTAATGCATTCAAAGGCAACCGGCAGGAAACGCAGCAAGAAAAACCCCTGCTCCACGCAACTGGTGGGCCCACCTCTCCTCCGGCTCGTGGCCGGCAGCAGGAAGTCAGCCTTCCTTGGGACACGGAACATCTGTGGGAGCCTGAAAGCTGCCGGGCGTCTGGCAGGGGCTAAATGGCCTTGGGACAGATGCTCGCAAAATTTGGTAAGGAATGCACGCTGTATTGAGGTTTTAAATGAGCTCTGAAGAAAACTCATTTGAAAAAACCAAAACAAACCCCAGACCCTAAGAGGGGAAAAAAAGAAAACATTATATGAAAACTAACCTCAAAAATGCTTTCTTCTGATTTCTATGGACAATTAGACCACAATTTTGAGTAGTTTGAATCCTTCTTCTTGTGGGTCCCCCTCCAATCTGGTGTTGTCAGCTGCTCCTTCCTCATAGTGACAGTTTCATTTTTTGACACTAAAAGCTGAGGACCTCAAAGGGTTGCAGTGGTGAGCTAGGGACAACCCGTACAGGCTTGCCAGGGCTGACTGTCAAATTCCCAGGAATGAGGCGAGCCAATGATTAAATGATTAAACGTTATGTGATGTAAGTTTACAATGAAATGCATTCCATCTTTTAAAAAAGAGCACTGGAAACTCATCATTTCCTATTTATCTCGCTACATTGAACTATTATCTACGCTTTCTGTAGGAGTTGACAACTTTTTCCAGAAAGGGCCAGGGAGTAAATGTCTTAGGTTCTGAGTGTCTGTCTCAGCCACGCCACTCTGCCACTGGAGTGCAAAGGTAACCAGGGACGATACATAAATGAATGAGTGTGGCTGTGTTCCTATAAAACTTTGTTTACAAAAGCCAGTGGCAGGCTGGATTTCGAGGCTGGGCAACAGTTTGCTGACTGGCGCTCTTGAAATTGTTTCCAACTATTGTATCCGTGTAGTGGGGATGCTGTACAGCAGCGTTCTAACACACATCTCTTCTCCACTCTGGGTTCAGGGATGGCATATCCATGACTTGGAATGTGGTGGCGGGAGAGTTAACATCACAGAAATCATCCAATGCTACAAATCAGGGCTTGATTTATTATTTTTTTGATTATCTAGATTTAAGAAAGTGATAGAGAAAACTTTAGTAATGCAGATCAAAAGTATCTCACGTTTATAGCCGTACTGTGAATAGCACAAAGAAATGAGGACACCTTCTCTCGGTACCTGAAGACTATTATCCGGTTCAGCAAGGACGTCACTCTCGTCACCAACAGTCGAGCGAAGTCCCAACACACATCTTTGTCGCTCCCCTTTCATCTTACTCACTGACTTAAATGAAAGCATCAGCCGACTCTTAGATCAGATCGACACTTGTTTGTCAATTTCATTCTAAGGTGGGCCGGGGATACAAGAATTGGGCAAAAATCAACAAACGCACTCTGTGAGAATCAACTGACTATGTGAAATTTACAGCAGAGTATTATTATTTGTAAATTGTATGTTAAACAGCCTTTTTATAAGTAAAATGTATAATAAACATATATTTGTATATGAGCAAATTTATTCAGAGAGTAAGTTGTTGAACATTTACTGGGACAACACTGATAGGGAGAGAAAAGAACTTACAGATGAATTGGGCAGCAAGACCTAAAAACGTGTGCGTGCGTGTGTGTGTGTGTGTGTGAGAGAGAGAGAGACAGAAAGAAACTAACCCTCCTCCCAGCCCACTGAACAGAGACAGCAAAACATACACAAACATTAACAAACAAAAAAGGAGCCTGTTTCCTGAAAACCTTTACTTCATAAAAACTGAATTGCGTTGGGTACTCAGTAGGTACAACTGGAATAAATTATGAACTGCTTCTCTTCGGTATTAACGGCAGATCCAGGACTCATCAAAACTCCTTTTTTCAAAAGTGACTTTCTGGGGAACTCATAACCCTTTACTTATGCTGCTCCTTCCCTGGAGAATGCCCCAATGCCCAAATCCTAGCCATCTGTGCCAGAGCATTCATTCATTCATCATTCATTCATTCTTCAAACGTTAACTTTGCTCCTATTACGCGTCCTTCCCTGCGCTCCAGATAGAAGCACAAATCAAACAGCCCTGCCTTCACATCAAAGGTCCTGCAGACAGCAGACTGAAATCTCTTCCTTCGTTGAGCCCCAGGGCATTCAGGCCACAGTTCACTCTCTCGGTGGCATCAGCATTTCCAGCCTGCTGCCTCGGGAGTTCCTGAGTCCCTGGAAGGCAGGAGCCAGGGCTATTCCACCTTTACATGCTGCCCAGAGTCCAACCCAGTGCCTGGGCATTTGATCACTTGCTAGTGAATCAGTGATGCAGGAAGTACCGCCCTAGCTTCGTAACCCGCAGAGCATCCCCCGTCCTGGTTTGCAAGTTAACCTCAACAGCTCACTGGACGCAGGCTAAATGGTGGGCTCCAGCTGGAAGGTGGGAGAAAATTATTTTAAGTGTGATTATCTTCTTCCTTCCTCAAAGGAAAGAGGAAGGTCACTTGAGTGTATGGGATAACGTTTCTCAATGTTTTAAACTCATGCTCTACCAACCAAGATGTGGGCACACTTTACCTCCGAGGTTTGCACTACAGAGCTCATTCCATCATCTAGAATTTCCCATTGATTAGGGGTTTTCACAGTACACTCGCATCTTACTGAAATGCGACCGTGCCCAGTCCTTGCCCCGGCCCCTCCTTAGCTTAAATCACGGTGTTCAACTACCTGCTCTGAAAATTGGTAATTAGAGGGAAAACCCTTGCGTTGCCCTTTTAGAAGGAATTTGATAGTTCATCTCCTGTTGATGAGAAAAAGGTCTTCTTTATAGAAAAATGTCAGCCAACAAATGTAGATCGGAATGACAGAATTTGCAAATGACCATTCTACAGCCCCCAAAGAAATAACTGATCCAGGCAAGGATCATCAATGGATGCCAAGACGATTCCACGAAATTTCCTGTTGGAGAACAGGGTTTTCACTTGGTGCCGAAGCATCACTCGCAGAATAAAACACTAAGTGCAGAAGGAAAACAAATCTTTACAAGGGAGAGAGGTGGCCACCACCTGACCAGGTGATCAGTACCCAACCATGGGGCGCCCTGACATCACGTGCCCCCGATGAGGTGCTTAAGGGAGCGCTCAGAGTCATCTGGGACGTATTCTTGCCAAAATGTCGAGCCTGAATCTGGGACTTTAGTGCTAACTTCCAGTATGGGGGGAAAAAGAGGGCATAGAGAAAGGAGGTAAATGACGCCAGGAGGAAGTGACCAGACAGATCAGAATGGGAAGCATTTTAAACAGCAAGGTTTAATATATGTATATACAGAAATGTATACATACATACATAGGTATATATACACACACACATCCGGGGAGGGGGAGGCGAGCACTGCTCCAAAGAGACACAACAACCAAACGTAATGCATGAACCTTGATAGGATCCTGGTTATACACATATATATAGATAGATAGAGATAGAGAAAGAGATAGAGATAGATAGATAGATAGATAAAAGCAGCTATGAAAAAAGCAACTATAAACTTTTTTGGGAAGACCATAGGAGAAATTTGAATACGAAGTGGATATCAGATGCTATCAGGAGAGTACCCTTAGTTTTTTGTGTGTGGTGCTGGTATTATGACTATGGAGGAGAACGCCTTTATTTTTAGGAGACGTATGCTGAAGTGTTTAGGGTGGAGCGCCATGCTGTCTGCGACTTACTTCCAAATGGTTCAGCGCGCACGCGCACACACACACACACTTATATAAGATGAGGTTCTGAGAGCTTAAGCGAGCAGCTCAAGGTGACACAATCAACATGTGCCAAAACGATAAATATTTAGACGTGAAGTGTCATGATGTCTACAACCTATTTTCACACGGTACCAAAATAAATAGCTTTATAAGAAAGCAAATAAGATAAAATGCGAACTAACTTTTCACTCTTAAGTGGTGCACCCATGAATGACCATGGTACTATTATTTCAACGTTTTTATATGTGTGAAGGGTTTTAATACTAACATTAAGATGGAGGGGAAAAAAGACACAAGGGTGCAGAGTGGGGGTTACCACTGAATCTGAACTGAGAAACTTCAGGTGGCTCAAAGGTGTCTGTGGCTCTGGCCTGAACTGGAGCACTTTTCCACTGAATTCCACTGCTGACGGAGGAGCCCAGAGACAGTCCTGGGCTGCAGGGCCCGGAGCTGAGCTGGGCCTTTCTGCGTGGGCTGCGGAGGCCCTGCCAGTTCTTAGGATCTCAAAAACTTGAAAATATCAGGTGACAAATCAAAGAAACTCATAGGTCATCTCCAGCCTGCTTTTAGAAAATGAAAATACAAATGCAGAGTTGTCTAATGGGTATAGAGTTTCAGTTTTGTAAGATGAGAAGCGTTCTGGAGATTGGTTGCACAACACAGTGAGTGCACTCAACACTGCGGAACTGAACCCTTAAAGATGGCCAAGATGGGAAATTTTCTGTGACTTGTATTATAGCACAATTTTTTTAAAAGAAAAGAAATGAAAACACGGGTCTATTAAGACGTGTCCCTGAAAAATGAATTGGGTGCCTCGCCGAAACGGAACGCTCTACTGGTTGAAAAATAACCCAGGAGAGAAAAAGGGAAGCTATGGTCCCTCCTCCCTCGCCTCCGCCTCCACCAGGTTTATAACGCAGCTGTGGAAAGAAGACATTGCATGAATGATGGCATCGTCTGGTAGCCAATGGGATAGCCAGGAAGTGGAAGATTTAGGGGCCAAAGTGCACGGTGGGGACGGCCAGCAGTGCGGGGTCCAGCGGAGGTCCAGGCTGTGCACCTGGGAGGCTGAAGAAGGCTTCCTTAGAGGGACAAGTGGCCTGTGCCCTGAAGAGTGAGGAGCATTCTCGAGAGGGGAAGGCACTAGAAGCAGAGGACCCCATGGAGGCAAAGGCAGAGACAGGGAAGGTACGTGGCTTAACCAAAGGGCTGTCAGGGGCAGACCACCTGCCAGGATCTGAAGGGGCAGAGGCACAGAGAACCTGGAATTCTGCACTAACTGTGGTCAACGGGGAGGTGATGAAAGGTTTTCACTGCAGGAATACCTGATAAATTGTGACTTTTCGGGAGATTAATTTTGAAGTGGGATGCAGGCAAGATGGAGACAGGGAGACCAATTAAGCAGCTATTATCAAAATCTAGGTAGGCTATGAGGCAGGATAGCCTGGGGTGGGGGCTGAGGGAGTGGAAAGAAACGGAGAGGCGCAGAGAATTGCTCTTAAGAGGAGAGCAGGAAGGTGAGAGGAAGGGAGGGAGGGCCTTGCTGAAGACAGTGGATAAGGGAAGATGCAGAGAGGAGTCTGTGCTCGCCCTGGGGCTGGGGCGAGTGTCTGGGCGTGCAGAACGGACACCCAGGAGGGGCTGTCTGATGCAGCACACCAGAGGGGGAGCCGAGCTCTCTGTGGAGAAGAGGTCAGGACTGGAGGCAGACGGACCAGAATCAACACAGAGGGAACTCCGTCTGAGGCATGAGCGAGGGGCGGGGGTGGGCTGCCACAGAGCCAACTCCACAGGGAGGAGCTGGGAGGAGCAGGCAGGACAGGAAGAGCTGGCAGGAAAGGTGTAAAAGTGGGTGTCATCAAAACTTCAGTAAAGAAAATACGGTTTTCAAAAAGCTCTAGGGCAGTCTACTATTTAACGAAACCCCCAATAATTCCATCTGGAAAACAAACAGCCCCCTAATCTAAGGCTGGATGATAACATGTCAGGTTTATGTAAAACAAGGCAGATTTCTATTTTCAACCGTCTTCTGCCATTAAGTGTTTGGTCTGAGCCTCTGAAAGTGGCAGGACTCATTTGGGTTCCGCGTTCTCTTTGGGTCGTGCCCTGCTTCTGCGAAAGATGGTGAGGAAGTACACAGTGATCAAGGCCAAGGGCGTAGCTCAAGGGAACAGATGGCTGGAGTCTGGGGACGTGGCTAACAAGGCTGCCACTCGTGGGCAGGCCAAATGGAGCCAATGTCACCCAAATGCGACCAGTTTCACTTTCCCGATGTTTCCCTCTCTTCCTGCCAGTTGGGGGCAGATTCTGTCACGTGCGAAGGGTACTCCAGCCCACAAGCTCTTAGCCCTTACCAGAAGAATCACAATACTGGCCAGCAGACCAAGGGGCCCAGGGCCTGTCAAAGGTCACCTGAAACCCCACACTGATGAGGCCACTAAGTCAGAAGGGACAGCACTGAAGAGGAAATACATGCAAGGGCTATCCCCTCGTCTCTGAAATTGCTGAGAGAGAGAAAGAGAGAGAGAGAGAGAGAGAATATGAGCTCCTCCTGGACCAGCCAGATCGTCACGTACAAGTGCCGAGTGCCCCGAGTGGGTGGAACCCAAAGGAACCAAACATTACCGCGTCACCCTGTCCTCACGCGGGAGATGCATTCTGCGCCTTTCTCAGCTGCTCCCGTCCAAGCATCTCCTTTGTGTCACTGCCCCTCAGAGCCAGTGACAGCTGGGGCACGGCTGTGGCTGAAGCTGGCAAAGGTCTTTCCCACCCACTCAGCAGGCGCCTCGCCCACACAAGGACACCTCCAACGTGGCAGCTGCTGAAAAGCTACCTCCAGTCCATCATCCGAAGGAGCCCGCCCTTCGCGAAAACACTAACAACCCCAACGCCAAGGGGGAAACGGAAAAACGGCCTAGAAGACGTTCAAAAGGGGAAAAAAAAAGAGAGACAGAAATCGTCACCATAGATAGATGCCCCTGGAGTTGCTTGGCAACCATCTTTGCTAACACCTTCTCCCAAAAAGAAACAGTTTGAGTCAGCTCCTGAGATTTCCCTGAGGCCAAGACTCTGACCACAGAGGCCCCAAAGCCGGGGCCTTGGGATGAGAAAGCCTTTCACTGAGGGGGAGACCGGGGGCCTTATCAGCGGGCCACTGGTCGACACACCAGGGGGAAGAAAACTAGCCATTTTGCTTTAAGAACATGCTCGCCTACGCAGGGCTGGTACCAGGGCAATGAGGCACCGGGGGCAACATTTCCGGAGCCCTCGCTCTGCAGCCCGTGCACCTCTGTACATGTGCGCCCACCTGCCTCACCTTAGTTCTGGCCCTGCTTCGAGGGCAACAGAATGACACAGCGATTAAGAGCACAGTCTCTGGAATCAGGCTGCCTCTGGGTTCCAATCGCAGCTTGACTACTCCCCAGCTGTTTCACATTAGGCAAATCACCTAACCTCTCTGAGCCTGCTTCCTAATCTCTAAAATAAGGTTGAAAATAAGAATCGCCTCCTAGGTTGGTCACGACGATTAAACGAGAAAATGCACATTTAACTCTGTGCCTGGGACCTAGTCAATGCCCAGCCCATGGCAGCTAGGATCGTTATTTTTAAAAACACCTAAGCAGCTCCGAGAGCCCCTTAAACTGGACCCATGGAATCCAGATCTCGGGGAGTGATCTTTTAAATCTGGCATCTCTGCTTTTAAAGAGCCTCACAAAGGATCCTCAAGGTGGGCAGAGCTGAGAGCCACTTCTCATAACCAACGAGCAGCGGTCCTTGAAGTCCGGTGGACATCAGAGCCAGGTGAGGAGCCTGCTTCAGAGCATATCCCTGTGCTCCACTCCCAGCCCTTCTGGCTCAGGGTGACTGCAGGCTGGGATGTGGAAGGCCTCGGTGATTTCAACGCGGGGTCCCCCAAATGACTGCCCTTTGGGAAACTGAAACCGATTCCCTCTTGGAAACTAGCAGCACAGGGACGTCGGCCCGACCCCTTTGGTTTTTACTCCTGGCATCCTTAAAGAATCAGAGACAAGATGGATCAAAGGTACCCAGTGAGCTCAGAGATGCTCCTGGAGCGGTAAGGATGCTGTCCATCCTCCATAAGTGGCCCTCTGCCAAGGCAAGGCAGAGGACCCAAGTGCCTGGGAAAAGTGACAATCATCATGACGAAAGCTTTCATTATTGAGTACCTACTGGATGCCAGATGGTATCTCGTTTATTTTCGCAGCCACCCTGAGAGCTACTATCATTCCTATTCTGAGGAAACCGAGGCTCAGAAAAGTTCTCTGGCCACTCAGCTAGTAAATGGCTGAGTCAAGATTTAAATAATGCTCCGTGAAACTTCCAAGTCTGCAACGCCAAGGCACTTTTGTGGCAAAATAGGCATCACATAAAATTTACCATTTGAACCATTTTTAAGTGTACAATTCACTGTCGCCAGCATCCATCTCCTGAACTTTTTCGCCTTTCCCAACTGGAACTCTGTACCCATTAAACACTAACTCTCCACTTCCTCCTCCCTCCAGCCCCTGGCACCCACCATCCTACTCTCCGTCTCCATGAATTCACTCTAGAAGCCTCATATAAATGGAATCATACTCCCTTTTGGGGCCAATATACTCTTAAAAAGAGCCAGACACCACCCTGGTCTGAGAGGACCAAACTAGGAATGTGTCCCAACTCTCTTCCATACCCTGGTTAGTGTCATCAGTTTGGGTGTCCTGTCTCCCCCGACCCCAGGACTCTATAACCTATTGGTGTACTGGGGCAGGATCCTGCAGCACCCCCGAACCCAGCCACAGGTGTCTTTGCACCCTTAATATTTGGAGAACCCCAACTAGCTTCATAGAGCAGGTACACTGGTAACTGCATCTATGTTCAAAGAACCCGTCACCGAGTCACTTTCATCTTCCCCACTATGGTGACCTGGTGTCACTTTGTCCCTAGAGAGAGTTTATTTGGTTTCCTTTTTTCCTTTAAGCACCTGATCCCTAAAATTGGCAAGTGGAACTGTGTTATGAAACCACAGGTACAAGGATAAAGCGTCTACGTAAAAAAAAACGCTCTCCCCACAGTGAATCCCAGCTTTACTTAGGGGTGACCAGCAAGCCAAGTCTAGCCCTGAATGGTAAGGACCCTGAGCCTCAGCCCACCTTCAAGAAGTGGTTTCCTGGGCTCTCATCACCAGCTCCAGGGCCTCAGGTCTAAATCCAGTCCGTCTGGCTGAAGGGGCCAATCAGAGCTCCGCCACAGGGACGAGTGGGAGAGAGCCAGCCAAAAGGTATTTGCTGGGAGCCCATCCTTGGCAGAACACCGCACCAAGAGTTTTAGGAGAGAGGGACACGCAAGTCAGTCCTTGACATCCAGCTTCTACAATTGAGAAAAAGGCCAACCCATTGGCCAGCCCTCTCTCTCCATTATGGCTTCATTTGATTACTGCAGTCAGACTCCTGTGATTCCCACAAGGTGAGCCCAGAGTGGGGACTCCCAGGAGGTGCCCCGCAATGCTGGGGGAGCTGGGTGTCTTCCCTTGGCTCTCTCTTCCCACGGGAGGCTCGGGGAGCCCTCTCTGTGTGATGCCGAGCCTGCTGGGGCGGGGGTGATGCAGTCAGCAGGGAGCGGCTTCTCTTCCCCTTCTAGTGGGGGCTGTCCTGGTCTCTGTGGTGCAGAGGGTCCTGCAGCCTCAGGCCCGAGTTCCAGGATTCTCGGTGGTGTCTTGGTCATGAATAGTTGTTAGTTATTCTTGGGAGGGGGAGCAAAGTCTGGAATGACCCACGTTGCCATCTCGGTGACATCACTCCTATGGCAGTCACTAAATGATCATAGCTTCCCGTTTTGAACACTGGACCTCCTCAGAATATGGGGTCCTTGGACAAAAGGGATGTGACTAGGACAGGGTCTCACTGTGTCCACTACCATCATTTTATGTCTATGTCCCAAAGACGTCATGCATGAAACAAAGTGTGATGAATGAAAGGGTAGCCCAAAGGATAGAAACACGCTGTATACAGAAAACGATGCAGGAACCAAATCTGCCTGACCTTTCTAAATCAATTCTGAAGCCAAGACGGCAGGCCCTGTGAACCACTGGCTAGAGCGAACATGGCCCTACAGCCCGAAATAATGCCATGGACTACTTAGCACACAGGTCAGGAGCCCTCCGGAGTCTGACCTCCTCTGCCCTTCCTATTTTCCAACCCTTAACAGGGAAATCCTGAAATTAGCCGCTTTGCTCTCCCTCATGCGCATGCTCATTCCAGACAAATCTCATGGGCGATCAAACCACGCAGAACCCAATTGTTACTTCCAGCCTGACTTAAAACGTAAACTGAAATGCTTAATGCCTCACCGCGGTGCTTCTGACATCGGGGCCACCATATACGGGATAATAAATGCTGTCATTATCCGAATCTGTGCCTTGGGGTGTCCTCTACCCACAGTGAGGGAGGCTGGGCACCCAGAATCAGAAGCTGCACCTCCCCACTGTCACAGCCACTGCAGAACCGGTCTGAAGGTCTGGAGGAGTCAGCCTGGAAACCCCTGGAGTAGAGCTCCTTGAAGGAATGGAGCCTTCTCGCTCTTTACATCCTCCCAAACGTAGCCCAGTGCCAGGGGACAGTCACAGCTCCACAAATGTCTGCACAGCGTTTAATAAGGCTGACTCCCCTGGAACGGAGGCCTGAGACATGGACAGACGGCAGCCGAATATTTCTGTGAACACCCTAGTCTACTTTTCTTGTGTTTTCACCTTTTCAGCTTCGACTCACACCAGTGACTCTCTCTCTCTCTCGGAGTGATTTCGCCCCACGGGGGCCTTTGGCCATGTCTGGAGACATTTTTGGTTATTTCAGCTTGGGGGACGTAAGAGGCCACGGATGCCGCTAAACACCCTACAATGCACAGGACAGTTCCCCACCGCAAGCAAGTGCCTGGCTCAGAGTGTCAGTAATGCCACCGCGAAGACACTTTACACTCCTCTCTGCTTTGTTATCTTTACTCCAGCGACACACTTTTTAGTTTCTAGAACATTCTATACTCTCTCCCATTTTGGGCCTTCTCACATGTTGCTTCCTCTAACTCCACTCCACCCAGCCCTGCACATGATAACTTCCATTCATCCTCCAGGTTTTAGCTTAAACAAATTTCCCCAGGGAGGCCGTCTCGGAGTGCCTACCCTGTATTAGCCCCCCCACCGTGCCCTCCAATGGCACCCCAATTTTCTTTCAGAGCACTCCCACGGTTGCCGTGAGTTTTCTACGTTTGGAAGCACCTTGAGGCCGAGGCTGTGCTTTTTCACACTGTGTCCCCAGGCTAGCCCAGTGCTGGCACACGGCGAGAGCTCATGCAGTCTCAAATGCATGACAGAGACCAAGAAAGCGGCAGGGGGTACCGAAACCATGCAGACGTCCAGGGCCTTGAACGATCATCCTTCTGTGCAGGCCCCAAAGAGAGAAGGTGGCAGCGCCTTACGAGTTGGTACAGAGCACTCTCTAAGAGAAATGGAAACGGCAAGATGCTGGGCCACACTTAGAGTCTGCCATCACCCATGCGGGGAAAGCAAGAAGAAAAACTATACACGGATCTCCTTGAATGCACACAGAGTATCTTTAGAAGAATACACAAGTAACTGGGGACAGGAGTAGGAGGACGACTTCCTTTTCACTGCATGCCCTTTTGAATTTCATAACATGTGAACAGTATTTTAAAAAACAAGAAACATTTAAAAGGGGCCAGCCCAGTGGTGTAGTGGCTAAGTTTGTGCGCTCTGCTTCTGCGGCCTGCGGTTTGTGGGTTTGGATCCCAGGCATGGACCTACACACTGGTCATCAAGCTGTGGAGGCATCCCACAGAAAACAGAGGAACATTGGCCCAGAGTTAGCTCAGTGACAATCTTCCTCACCAAAAAAATCAAAAAACAAAAGACCATATTCTTATAGAATGACATATGATGAGAACCCAGCACAGAGTAACTGTGCTTAGAAGCCAGTATCACATACAGTCTAACAAGTGCGCCCCCCACCCAGTTTCCTGTCTTGGAAGGCCCAGAGACACCTTTTCTCCCCGTGGGAAGCTAGGCACATGGAAACACTGTACGCATAAAGAGAGACTCATTTCAGAAGCTTTATATTTTCAAAACTAGATGGTTTTGAAATGCCCTGTCTCAGCTTTGCTCTCTGGGTCACAGCACTCTCCCTCCTCTGTCGGTTGGACACAACTGTAAAGCTTCCTCATTCTCCAAGCCCTTCTCCTCCTTTTCCTCTCGCCTCCCTACCGCCTTGAGGCCACGCTGTCTCTCCTGTGCTTTCACCCCAAACGCCAGGCAAGAGAAGAGAGACGGCAACGAAACGTCAAAGTGAGCAAATGCGGCTGCTCATCAGCAAAAGGCGAGGAAGGTAGGCTTCACGGAGAAGGAAGCTGAAATTAAGGGCGAAAACGAGGTTTATCTGTGTAATCTGCGGAGTGGTGTCTTCCCATCTCTTATCAGCATAGATAACGGAGTTGTCCGTGAAACGATAAAAGGAAGCCATCTGCAGTTTCCCATAGATCCCCACCACTTGTCACTGGCTTCCCTGGCTTGGATTCTAAGAACCCATCTTTTCCTCCAATTTGCTCCCATCCAGCTACTTGCAAGGCCTCCAAACCCGAGCGGAACCTGTTCCCACACTCCCTGCCTCCTCCTGTGTTCCAGCCTCATGCCACCGGCTTCTCGGGAGAACAGCAAGATCTTACTGGCCCCAGAATAGTTTTCAGACTGGAAGCATTTCGTGAGTTTACCTACATCAAATCAAAACATCTGGGAACATGAAAACACAGATAAATGCCCAAAGTAATTCGGGTAGGCTTCCAAAACACCTGAACAAGGATTTATTCAGGAATTTCTTTTCTCAGTGATCAGATCAAACAACTTATTGATCATTTTTAAAGTTATTTTTTTAGACCTCCTGGTCCCCAGAAAGAACTTGGTAAACCTTCCTAGACACAGGTCCAAAACTGCCTAAGTATTCTCCTCTAGCTCGAGAAACGTTATCAATGACTACAGACCAACTGCACTCCATTAAAAACATGGATATCACAGAAACTGGTTTTTAAAAACTCATTAGCTTTATAAAATTATGATAACATGGTTTACTCCAAAAATGAAATTTCTGATACAATATATCTTCTCAGTTCATCACTGATTAGTTAAGAATCCTAGTTAATTATAACACTAAAGTTTTCTAGAACTGGGCTTCATTAATAAATGATGATAATCATGATAACATTAAAAAAAAAAGTAAAGTCAAACACCCATAAAAGGCTTCCTATGTACTAAACGCTCTTGTATTATCTCAGTTAATCCTCACAACAACGCTGTTACCATCTCTGTTTCATACAGTTCAGCACACTTCTGAGCCATATGAATCCTGCTCCTTCTTCATGAACAGACGCTCTTAAAAAAAAAAAGTTGAGGTGAGGCCATTAGAAAAGGGGAACTTCTTTCTAAATCACAGAGCTTTTTCCCAATTAGCTTGAAAAAAGCCTTCAGATAAATCTACGAAGCTAGAGAGAGAAAATTATTTAAAAAGGTTAGCCAGACGAATGGCTTTCCTTGGAATTTTCTGTCCTAAACGCATTTCCCATCTTAGATGAGGCTAATAAGGTTCTGGGACCCCTCCTCTTAGGAATCCCAGGCCTGATGGATCCCGCTGACTGAGGTCAACTCAATCTCTACCTTGGGGAGCACATCACCCCAGGTTTTGGACTCAGACCCTCAGCTTTCCCAGAGTCCTACAGGCCACACGCCATTCACAAACGACTTGCAGCAGAATACGCTTCTGCACGAGATGCAGTAATTTCTGCCACCAAGTCAGAAATTGAGAAAACAAACCCACTATGTAGTAGTTTAAGATGCATACATATATTTTAAATGAAGCCTTATTTCTTTTTCTCCCTAAAGCCCCAGTACATAGTTATATCCTATTTGTACGTCTTTCTAGTCCTTCTACATGGGATGCGCCTCAGCATGGCCTGATGAGCAGTGTGTAGGTCCGTGGCCAGGATCTGAACCCGTGAACCCCGGGCCACCAAAGCAGGGAGCACACGAACTTAGCTGCCATGCCACCAGGCCGGCCTCCCAGTTTGACGTATTTTTAATATGAGGGCTTGATTTTTAAAAAAAAAAACCTTTAAAAACAGCCTGTCTGGTATGACTGCATCTCAAATGTCAGTACATTCAATAGAAAAACTTAGGCTCAGAGGTCAGAGGGACCTTAAAGGACTTTTAATCCCACTCCCTTGCTTTCCAAGTGAAAGAACAGGTCCAGAGAAGGGCAATGATGTTGCCCAGGTCACATGTGGGAACTTAGGGAGCTGACCCAAAGTGCTCTCTCCCGCGCCCTCCCCCACGCCGGGCTGCCCTGGATATAACCCCATGTGACCCCACCCAAGCGTAACACCTGCAAACCCAGGTGATGACGTGACAAGGTCCAAAAACATGTGCCAAATTCCCCTGACCGCAATTTTACCTAGCTTTGGATGAAATAATAACAGTGGTGTGAAGACTTCCTTACTGAGATTTCAAAGCCTTCAGTTAACATTTCATACTGACACAGGTGGAGAAGTGAAGCAGAAAAGGAGGAGGAATGCAGAAGGAACTATATCACAATAACCGATTATTCAAAAGGTCTGCAAGTCCTTCTTGTGTCTTCTGAAGCTGTGGCCAGAGAGAGGCAGAAGGCAAAATGATTCTTTTTTTCATATTTCCAGCCTAACTTCCATCCCTGAGCTTAGTCTATAAAAAATATCACAACACAACAATGTTCACAGCAGCATTATCCACTATAGCCAAAATGAGGAAACAAGCAAATGTCCATCAATGGATGCATAAACAGACTATGGTATATCCATGCAATGGAATATTACTCAGCCATAAAAAGGAATGAAATTCTGATATACGTGACAACATGGATGAACCAGGAAAATATTATGTTAAGTGAAGCCAGACACAAAGGGCTGGCATGATATATATATATATGCATAGAATAGGGAAATTCATAGAGCCAGAAAATGGAATAGAGGTTACCAGGCTTGAGGGGAGACGGGAATGGGCACAGGGTTTCTGGTCGGGGTGACGAAAAAGTTCGGGAAATGGATAGTGATGATGGTTGTATAACATTGTGAATGTACTTAGTACCACTGAATCGTACACTTTAAAAATGGTTAAAATGGTAAATTTTACGTTATGTTTATTTTACCGCAACGAAAAAAATCCTATCAAAATCTGGAACCTACCCCTTCGTTTCTCAGTTGGAATGCCTAAGCTCTATCTTAGTCATTCACTGCTATCAAAGCTCGCATTTCTCCTCAAGACCTGCTTCCCACCAACAGCGTCAGGGTCAATCTATGTGTGCTCACACACAGGGATGAACACAATCACACCCAGGCCAATTTGTGTGCAGCAGAGACCCATTCACAAACACGGATCCATCCTTTCACCTCCCGCATGACGGCTCCAACAAGAAGGCCCACGGCGAGACTAACGCAACCAGTGTTTCTGCAGACCCTGCAGCCCAACGCTCTGACACGGGGTCCCAGCTCAACTCTTAGATTCCTCACCACGGCAGGATATATATTTCGTATACATATATTCTGCTTAGGAAGAAGGATGCGGCCCACACCAGGAAGACCTTCAGGAATTGCTAACCCAAGTTGGCTCCACCAGGCCCAGGAACAAAGAGATGTGAGCCCATGCATGGCTATCGGGTGAACTCAGCAAACGCACGCTACCTGAACAGTGGGTGTCCTTAATACAGATGCATATAATTAGGAGCTAAATCTTTGTACCTTTATAGGACAAAGGATATAATAAGCAAGATGTACAGCTTGTGACTTCTGAGGAGAGGAAGCTTTTCATTTTTCCTTAAAAGAAGCTATTTCTCACGAGGCAAAGAGAATCTGAGAACAAGAGTCTTCTGAAACAGAAGTAGGGAGGGGGGCACAGAATATGAGTCTTGTGTGTTATAGTCATAATCTATCACCCAGGCCTGAGAGGTGTCAATTCTGTGCCATACCATGACCTTTAGTCAACTCGAATTCAAAGGTTTTCACAACCTCATCTTCTTTGGTGGAAACCTTTCTGCTGCCAGGGGTCTGATAACCGAGTCCCTTAAGCTTGTAAAGATCTCAAGAGTTTGCCTGTGAAGACAAACCGTCTCTAAAGATGCTTTCCATTGCCAACACACATGGACATTTAGCACAGATAAGCTGCCACTTGTGAGAAGTCCACTTGACATTATTCCCTTGTGCCTTCTGAAGCCACACGTCAAGACCATACTCAGATATTTAGAGGCAAACATCTTTAGAATAAGGTTTCATTCCCAATCAAAGTGTCTAATTAGCAGAAACACTATGCTACAGAGCTGTCCTTGAATATGCATGCATTTTAACCTCCATGTTATTTTTTCTGAAGCACAAATTTTCCTCTCGCTGGATGGTCAGGAAACGATTAGGCACAGAAAACCGACTGTCTTGGGTGTCGATCCACAAATGAGTTCCATCTTTCCAAGCGGGTTTCGGCTGCCTGACAGGATGACATTCAGGCTTAAGAGGGAGACCATTCTTTGGAGTCGAATGGCCTTTTCTCCATCCATTTTGGATGAGCAATGCTCCTGTGGCCTACTTATGGCTGAACTCCTTCAACACTTGCCCCCAACCTCTTCGCACCCCTTGAGTCTTCTTCCCACCCCCAATTTCAGCCAACTGTGTTGACAAGACATCAGTTAGCAAATCACGATTCAAAGGAAGCCATCCAATTGCGCAGCAGAAAGTGGCCTCTGGAGCTGCCCCATGTAAAGCCCATAGGCCAGAGTTACATATGGCAGGCTTGCAAACGCCAACAGGATATGATTTATTTATGACGACCATGTGTTTTTGATGCCCAGTGCCAGCAGGCTGTGGCTTCACTTGCCTGCCTCACTCTGGGATGACCTACCTACTCACTGTGTCCCATTTCAGGTACTATATTTCCATGCTGGGGAAAGAGAGGTGGGCAACTGGCTGGGGGGCTGCACACACAGATGCCCCTGACCCTGATCGCCACACAACAACCTTTGACCCAATGCAAAGTGGGCCGAACGTAACTCGCCACAGAGGTTCGCCATGGACAGGGGTTTTCAGCGGAGAGTGGAGAAGTCGCTGCTCGAATGACTGACCATGTGGGGTTCATTAAACTGCTGTGTATTTACCCACAAGGAAGGCTGGGGTGCTTGTGAAGGGAGCCCCCCGTCTTCCTTTCAGGGATTTCTACCCCCCACCATTTGGCAATGATGCTCCAAAGGCGAATGGCAGATAGACATCAGAAGGTCCAAATGTGGGCTCCAGTCAAAGTGCAGTAAACTTCTGCCTTCAACCGTCTGCCTCTTACCCCCCAGTTGTATTTATACTTTGAGAGAAGTTAACACGAAGCAGGAGTCACCTGGGCGTGCTCAATTTTTGACAAGCCTTAGTCACTCTGTACCCAGCAGAACAATTCACATTATAGTCGAAATCCTGTGAAGATTCTGCCACACATGCTAACACTAAAATGCCAGTAGCTCCACTTACCTTCTTTATTGAGCCTCATAACCTCCCTGCTTTTTCCACCCTCTTTTCCAGCCTCTTCTAAATCTACATCTGCAGATGAAAAAGAAAAGGAAAAAAGAAAATAAGGAAAAAAAAAGAGAAAAAGGGGGAAAAAAGCCAAAGTCAAGGGGGGGGGGGGAGGGAGAGTGTTTATTTGCAAACAGATGGATATAAATACTGTCTATGAAAATCTTTCAATAATTGACAATGCAACATTTTCTCCCAAGTCCGGATTTCCATCTACCTGGCCCAGATAGGTACCAAAAAAAACTATGCAAGCAGCAACAGAGTAGCCTTTTAAACAGATACACCGTGGGGCTGTGAAAGCCCACCCCGCGGGCTGCCACGGGGAGCCGGGCACAGCCAGCCAGCCTGCCGCCCTGGCAGCAGGGCCTCTCTCTGTGCACTGATGGTCTGTCTCCGGGTGTATTTATTTAGAGAGAGGGAGAAGCATGGACGACTCCGGGGGCCACTCTGTCTCACACACACACTTTTTCCCAGTGGCCCTAGGTGAATGGAAAGGTTACAGGATAATAAAGGGAGGAGGAGGCGGTGGGGTTCTTACTGTCGGAGCAGTGTAATTTGGCGGCGTCGATCCAGGAGGACCAGGGTTTGCCCAGAAACGCCTCCGGACTGGGCACTTTGCGATCCAGTGTCGCCATTGCTCTTCCTTCTTGTTGCTTTTTCCCTGTTCCTTCGGCAGCAGCAGCCGAGAGACACGGGATTCGAGAACGCTCCGACGTCATCTTCGGAACGTTCCGACATTGAGTGTTCTGAAAGCGGGAGGGAGGGAGGGATGGGAGGAGGGAGGCGGAGGAGGAGGAGAGAGAGGCGAGGAGGAGGAGCCGGCGCCCGGGCGCCCGCAGCCCGCGGCCACCAGGGGCAGCAGAGAGCGCCCGCCGCCCGCCCGCCCGCCGGGGAGGCCGCGCGGCCCGGCCAGCGCGCGCCGGGGACCGAGGCTGCCGCGCGCCCGGGCGCGGAGATGCTGCGGCGCCGCCGCCCCGCGCGCACCCCGCGGCCGAGCCCGGGTCGGGGGGCCGGGGCGTGCGGGGCGGAGGGTGGGGGAAGACCCGGGAGAGGCGCGGCCTAGGGCCGGAGGAAGGGTGGGCTTTCCCGCAGAGTTGCCGCTAGAGGACGGAAAGTTTTTGCATGCAGCCCTTCCAGCGTGTCCTTGCCTCGCCGGGTCCCTGTCGCCCACGGTGGGGCGCCCCCGCGGGGATCCCCGCGGCTTAGAGGGGAGGAGCCGAGCAGGTTTGCACCCCACCGCCACGACCGCCCCAAGCCAAGGAAGGGACCCTGGGGACCTCTCTTCCCAGCCGCCACCCCCTTCCCCCTGTCTTTTTCACGGAGGATCTCGGATCGTGGAGGACTCTGCGGATGCCACTGGGAGCTGAGACCAACGCGCAGGTGGAAGTGGTCCCCAAAAGCAGGTGAGTTCGGGGCGAGAGGGACTGCCTTCCCATCTCAGGCTGCGGGACATGCAAAGCTCAAAACGCAGCGCCCGGTGCCCCCCGCTTCTCCGCGCGATGCGTACCTCCGGCTCTCGGAAAACCGCTGCGTAGACTTTGTTCCAGGATCACGAGAGCGAATTCACCGGCTCTCGGAAGATGACGCCTAGCGGGCCAGGCCCCTGGAGCAGTTTCCAGCGCTCCCTACCGAGGGACCGGGGTGGCTCGGGTTAGCGCATGCAGCCTGCCGCCAGGAATCTGATTCCTGGGAGAAGTCACCGCAGGCTTGAGCGCTCCAGGCAGTTAGAAAGGAAGCGTTAGATTTCCTCCGGATTTTGGACTTTTGATGCTTTAATTGAGACGACCCACCACCACCACCACCACCCCAGGAGTAGGCGACAAAGGTCTTAAAAGGTCTTCTGGTATCTCTCTCTCTCCTTTTTTAAAAATCCTTTTGTTTACTAGGAATTACCTAAAGCATAAGGACACCCCCAACCCCCAATCGATGTATTTGTCCTCTGTTTCCCCAGCGCCCTTTTAGTTCTCACCACTTTTGTTTCTGCCCCATGGCTGAAGCGCACAGATCTGAAGTTGTTCTGTCCTGAGTTCTGCCCTGGCTTTGCGGTCTAATGCCTCTGCCCGGGCGTCCTCAAAGCCAGGGTCAGCATGGGCCACGAAGGAGGAGCTGCGGACTGGTCTTCAGTTGTGATGTTTGTGTGAACGGACTTGTTTTTTGTTAGACCCAGATAAGTTTCATTTGCCTTCGCTCTCTTTGAAAGGGTTCTTACATGGGAACCACTAAGTGGCCAAAGTACCACTGGGTGGAGAATTCTTATTTTAAAGATTAGTGGTGTTAACAAATAGTTATTACTTATTGACCTCTTATGCTATGCTAGACACTGTGCTTGGCAAATCCATCCATCCATCCATCCATCCATTCATCTTGTCAACAAATATTGCCTGTCATGGACCAGCCAGCCTCAGCAGAGGAAGACAAATGAGACCCAGCCCGGCTCTTGTGGAGGTGCATTCTGGTGGTGCCTGTGGAAGAAGGAAGGTGTGAAGCTTATCAGTAACTTGGGAGAACAAGACATGTGCCCAGTTCCTGCCCAGGGCAGTGAAGGGTGTGTCTCCCAGAGCTGTGCCTGTTCATCTGTTCATAGGAGGGACTGAAATCTAGTTTGGAGGGAGCAGAAAACGTGTCGCAGAGAAGATGGGATCTGCCTTGCGTCTTGGAAATTGGGAAGGATTTATAATGGTAAGCTGAAGACTGGTCTTGCCAAGGGAGGGAAGTGATGGTGTTGGAGGCTTCAAAATGAACACGAGTGTGGTGCGTTTGGGTGTTGAGTGTGGTTTACCTGGGATGATGGGTTTGTATATTCAGGCCTGGGTCAAATTATGGACGGCACCGAATGGCATCCTAAAGAATTTGGGTTTTGTTTGATAGTGGGGAGCCGCTAAAGGGGCTTTCCGCAGCATAGGGAGAAGTCAAATGTGACTTAGAAAGATTACTCTGGCCTTGGTGTCCAGGACATGTTGGACTATGGAAGCTGGTTAAAAAAGTAGTGCTGTGGTATCATAGTGTGAAGAAATGAAGGCCTGAACTTGGTGGTCCCATACAGGTGGGGAAGAGGAGACAGGTATGAGAATAAAGCACCTCATCAGAGGATATGTTGCATGGCTGGATTTGGGGAAACAGAGAGAGAGAGAGCTGGGAGGGATAAGTAATTCCATCCTGGGACATTTTCCCCTTCCCCTGCTGCCTTCTGATTTTCCTCCCACTTCGGTGTTAATTTGTCTGTTGTTGTACATGCAAAGGAAGATGTGGGTGGCAGCCTCTAAGATGACCCATGATCCCCACACCCTGGTATTCTTGCCCTTGTGTGATCCCCTCCCTTTCAGTGTGGGCTGGACCTAGTGACTTGCTTCTGACAGATAGACAATGGCAAGTGATGGGGTGTCACATCCGAGAAGACTGTGGCTTCTGACTTGCTCACTCGTGTTCTCACTGGCTTGCTTTAAGGGAAGCCCACTGCCATGTTATGAGCTGCCCTATGAAGAGGCACACGTAGCAAGGAACTGAGGGAGGCCTCTGGCCAACAGTCGGTGAGGAACTGAGGCCCTCAGTCCAAAAGCCTGTAAGGTGCCGAGTCCTGTCAACAGCTGTGTGAGTGAGTTTGCAAGCTTATCCTGCTCCAGTTGAATCTTAAGATGAGACCACAGCCTTGGCCCACACCTGTGAGGGTCCGTGAGGCACAGGCACCCAGCTAAGCCATGCCCGCATGCTGCACCCACATACACTGTGAGATAAGTAGTGTTGGTCATTTCAAGTTGTTAAGTTTGGGGACAACTTGTTACATGGCAATACATAACTAATACAGAAGGGTTTGGGTGTAAACTGATTGGATAACAAAAAAACTTACTAGAAAAATGAGTTTAATGAAGAAAAAGTCTGAGCAGCATTCCCTTATTCCTCTTTTGAGCCTCCTGTGAAATGTGTATCATACTTCTCGGAAATTCTTTGCCAGCTTTGTGGGACCGGTTTACACTAGTATCTCCTACGGGCTGAGTTTTGTAACTTATCTTTGTCTTTTGAGTACTCAGGTTTTTGCATTTAAACTCAGTCACTACTTTGTAGAAAGCATTCTCCAACGACAATGTCGTGATGTCACTGTTAGAAACAAGTCTTTACTGATAGCCATGCTGCCACACTGGTGGCTGTTACACCCCTGCCCTCCTCGAGGTGTCTGGAGAGAACAGTAAGAAAGGACTCAAGTCCAGCGGCTGGGAGTCAGTGACTTGAGCTTCCAGAGCATTCCAGAAAATTCTGTCTCCTCTCCCAGGAGCCACTTTAAACCACTCAGAAAATCAAAGGTGGCTTGTCAGAAGTGAGGGCACCTCAGTTGCAGAGAAACAAGGCAATGATTCAGTATTGTCACATCAATTTACTGCCCCAGCCGAGTCTCTCAAGTAGAGGTTATTTCTGCACAACACCCTGAGGATGGTTGAGGATGGTGTGGCAGCCTGAATATCACTCCCTTCTAGCTGGGAGGCTTTTCGCTTGCAACATAGTAAAGTATGGCCTGGAATCCAAAGGTGATTAAGCATCTCTACAAAATAAGACTTTGGATACATTGCCATGTTTAGCTGATAATCAGAATACGTATACGTTGTTGCAGTTAGAGTTATGGAATATAATGGTAAAGTTTCTACTCTAAGCCTTCCACAGTTTCTCCACTGACTGGAGAGAGAATGGTACCAACTTTGTGAAACTATAACCCACTTGTGACTTTGGAAATATGGATGACATGGCTGTCAATGAAATTACCCCGCGGGGAGCCAGAGAATGAAGAAAGCATTGTCATCAAACCTACTAGAATTTTACACTTGATTTTAGATGAAAGCTGGGGTCCATCAGAGTAGTGTTCAGGTCAACATGGTGCATATATATTATATATACACTTCTATACCTTATAACTATGGATATATATATGTCAACTATGTATATGGCAAATTTATTGCAGACTTGAATTCCTTTTGGTAGTAAATAGCTACGAATACTGTTAGTGACAACGAGAATCTTATACATTCTTAATAGGAATAAATTGACCTGCAAAACAGTAATTTAAAGCCTGTTAGTATACTGTCAATGTGATGAAACTGTCTAGCAACAGTATAACACCTTATTCCCCTTGTGATTAATGTTTAGGGAGATAAAAGGGATGTAAATATTTTTATTGTTTTATTATCTTTCTTAGAAAAGTGACAGTGGTTGGGTTTAATTAAAAAGGAGACTCTCCCGTAGACCAAATAAAGAAATCCATTCAACTGAGATGACAATGGAAAATGTCTATTTAATTTGAATAACACCTGCTTCTGTGGAAATGTGCATCTCATACGGAGCCTGCGTTCCCTTCGTCTGGTTCCTGTGCTGTTCCACCACATTATTGAAAAGAAGAGAAGAGCGAATATTAGCTCTCTCATTTGAGGATATTAAACTCCTCCTGGGGTCGAGGCTCTGTGTGTGCACCCCACTTCCTACCTAGGCTGCTGTCGGGAGGTTCCTAGAGGTGACGAGGAGAAAATGACATGTTCCGTTCAGAGGAGGCATCTCTGAAATTCTTTGATGTTTGCCTTAATTGAATCCATCTACCCCATCTGCCACTCTTCTCTCTAAATTTATTTCCCTAACCCACTCTCTCTGAGAACTGTGATTGGAGGGGAAATTTGTTATGTATGATGTTACCTTTTATGCAGGCTCCCTGCATCTGGAGGGCATGTGTGCTGCCTGCCTGTTCCGCCCCCTCCCATGCCGGCTTCGATAAATGACCCCTAGGAGCAACAGGAGTAAGAAAGAAAACAGGAATTCCAGGCTCTGGGCTACTGGTTTCAATATGAGCTCCTAGCCATGGGCCCGGTCTGAATATACATGGACTCTATTAATAAACATAACTACAGAACATGAAATTTGCGTTCTGACTGGGGCAGAAAAGCCAAAATGGGAGTGCGTTATCTCGAGGGAAAGCTGCCTTGAGCCCCCCCACCCGGGAGATTCTCCTCTGACTATGACCACTTGGGGCTCCCTGGAGCTACTCTGATGCTGTGGGTTGCCCCGAGGGTGGCCGAGCCAGCCCGTTCCTAACCTCGCTCCTTCTCTGGGCTTAGGCAGGAGAGAAGATAGCTTCTCTTTAGCATTGTTGTAGAAATCACTTTTGGCCCATAACCTAAATGTAAATACAGATTTAACATTAACATAAGTACAAATTTAGCATATTAATTGGACCAGAGCCTGTCCAGCCCTCCAAACTGTTTTGTGTTGAGGACGCAATGCAGGTGGGGGCCAGAGCACAGGACTGAGATGGGCAGGCATGAGTTAGAATTGCTCATCAGCCATTTGCCTCAGAACCTTTCTTAATCCATTGGAACCTTGGTTTCCTCGTCTGTTAAATGGGTACTAAGGCTCTTCTCTTCGTGTTATGAGCATTGCAATTCTGGGTATTGAGCCCCCAGCAGAGAGCCAGGCGCACAGTGCACAATTGTAACGTTTGCTGTGGTTATTACTTTAATTGCAATGCCTCGTTTCGACCAGCCAGGAACAGGCTGACCCTCTGACGCCAGGAAGGCTCATGTGGTTGCTTCTGACCAAGGTCCTTCTCCTTAGAAAGGAAATGAATGCTCTTCTCTGTCCTTTGTGTGGGGCCACCGCCCCTGCGCCAGTGTTGGAGATCTCTGTCTGAAACTTCCTCTTGACGAGGTCTTCAGGCCCTTGTGCATGGAAGACCCTATAAGACCTTTTGGTTCCGCCAAGGGACTGCCACATCCTAAGTCTGGTTGGGACAAATCTGCCTTCTCGTGGCAGTGGCAACAGCTGTCCTAATCATTTTCTTCTGAAAAAAATTTTATTTTCTTTTGTAAAAGAAACCTAATATTGAATTCTAAAAATCACGTATGAATGTGTTCTCAGGAGACAGTGAAACTAAAGACAAGGAGATAATTCCCTTTTGCCTCAGATTTGCCTCGAATGGGGTCACTCTCTTGTCGTGGTCACTGTCATCCCCCCAGGTCTGGAGACATGTTTTCATATCGTCTTCTGTGCTTTTACCTACCGTATATATTTATCATTACAGGTCCAGATGATGTTGCTGTGTATGTTCTTCTTCTTTTTTCTTTTTTTTACATGAATAGTATCATTTTGTGGATTTAAAAAAAAAAATCCCTGGTTGAGAAAGAAGCCTTGCATGAGCGTAAACAAGGCTGACAGGTGCCACAGACCATTTTTTGGATATTTTTCTGCAACTTTCTTTTTTCACAGAAGCCCTGCATGTCATTCTTTTAAACTGCTGCATAGTATTCCATAAAAAGGTCCAATCTGTCTATCTGTTATCTTATTGATGGACATTTAGGTTTCTGGTTTTACAAAAAATAAGGTGGTCAAAAATATTTATTTTTATATATGTTCCTTGGGCACATGAGGGAGTATTTCTCCCCAAAAGTAGAATTGCTGGGTATGTGCACTTTGGATTCTCATAGCTCTCCACGCTATCTTCTGATGCAGCTGACTAACTTATGCTCCCCCAGCGGCCCTGGAATGGGTCTATTTCCTCACGTCCTAATTAAGACTCAACATTTTCAAACATTTTGATTTTTGCCAATATCACATTAAAAAATATTCTTTAATTTGTATTTCCCCCATTTCTAGTATAGATCTGGGCATTTGTTCTTGCACTCGTATTTTCACTCTGTAAATTGCTATTGGTATCTTTTAATGATTTATTACTGGCATTTTTAGGTCTTTTATTGATTTTTTAGGAATTTTCTATACATTCTAGATTTAGATCTGTTTGAAAAGAAGGTGATTTTCCAGCTGGTTGCTTTTGTTCTTTTCACCTTGCTTACGGCGTCTTTTCCACACACCTTTTCCCCATCTGGACGTGGTTGGATGTATCAGGACTTCTCCTTGAGGCCTTTTGCTTTCGGCATCTTGCTTAAGAAGATCTTCTCTTCTGCAAGGTCATAAAACATTTTCTTATATTTTTCCTTTATGCGTTATAGGTTTTTGTTTTTTATTTTAGACCTCAGACATTTTTGGTTAATTGTGTGAGGTAAAAAATTAATTTTTGATCTTTTCCCAAACACATTTCCAGTTTTCCCCAGGCGTATATTGAATAGTTTATCCCTCCGTAGAGAGCCATCATATACTCACTTCCCAAACACACGGGTCTGTCTCTGAGCTCCCTTTTCTGTTCCACTGCTTGAATTGTCTTTTCCAGCACCAATTCCATGGTTTTAATTACTCTTGCTTTATAATATGTTTTGCTGTCTGTTAGAAAAAAATGTTTCTTTTCCGTTATAGGTTTAGAATACTCTGTCTTAGTCCCTTTGGGTTGCTGTAATAAAGTATCACAGACTGACTGGCTTATAAACAACAGGAATTTACTTCTCACAGTTCTGGAGGCCGGAAGTCCAGGATCACGGTGCTGAAGATTCGGTGCCCAGTGAGGGCTTCCCGGTTCATAGACGGCACTTCCTTCCCCTGTGGTGGGAGTGGCCAGCTGGCTCTGTGGGGTCTCTTTCATAAAGGCACTGATCCCATTCATGAGGGGTCCCCCTGCGGGACCTAATCACCTCCCAAAGGCCCCACCCCCTGATATCACCACCTTGGGTCTTAGGATTTTAATGTATAAATTTCAGGGGGTGGGGAATTGCCATGTAGACCATAGCACTATGTCTTTAAAGAAGTATTTTTTTTATTCCTGAGAAGTATGCTCTATGTGTCATTGTCCAACATTTGTCACAGGACATCTCCTGATGGCACTGGGCCATGTCAGGAAGGTCACTGGAAACCGAACTTCACTTCACGCTCACAGGGCACCAGCACCATACGGGTGGGCCAGTGGCCACAGCCAGCGTGGATGCGATGACAGCCTCCCCCGAGGGGAATTCCCAAACCGGGCATCTCAGACTTGGGAAATGAATTGTTGGGAGACGCTGTCTTTCAAGATCTGAAAAGGCCGACCCCTGTGCGTGGTGGTGGAGACTCCGTGTGGATATTCCCATCTGTTAGTCATCCCAGAGGGAGAAGGAGGAGCCGTGAAAAGTGAAGGTGGAGGGGAGGAGGGGCAGGCCTGAGACGGGCTGGGCCCTGGACCTCCCAGAGAGCCAGCACCGAAGGTCTCCCCCGGTGGTGGGAATGAGGCAGGTGAGAGGCTGTTGTGGGCTGGGAGCTGGGCCAGGGAGTGTCCATAGGGGAACCTGTCTGGGATGACCTAGGTATGACTCTGGAATCCTTCAAACCCAGTGTCCAGTCGTAAGGTTCTCTGTGTTGTCATTTCTCTTGCTTCTGTCAAGTTTTTAAATGACCTGGTCTTAGATAGCTGTGCTGTGGGAAATTAAGTTTGGGGCTTATACTTATATGGCAGCCTCAGTAGGCAGGTTGAAAGTTGCCAGCCTTACTTGATGCCAGCCCTGTGTGGTGACAGCACCGTTATTCCAGAGAGGGGTGCTGTCCCCAGACTCCAGGAGGCGGCCAGGTGCCAGGTGAGCGGAGGGATGCCTAGGCTGTGATGGCTCAGGTCCCTAACCCTTTCCTCCAGCCCCAGCCTGATCCCCTCAAAGGGAGGAAATCCTGAAAACGAGAGGCCAGAGTTTGGGTTATATTTGTATGACAGGAAGGAGAAGCCTAGTGCCTTTAAGGTCATGAAACAATTGTTGCAGAACTTAGAGCGAGGCTGGGGTCTCCATTGTCTGGAGGCCAGCTTGCTCACAGATTACACTTCCTGAGAACGATGCTAAGGCTGTAAATGTAAATCTCCACGTGGCCCAGCGGTTCTCAACCAAGAGCGAGTCTGCCTCCTTCGCCCTCCCCCACCCCACCCCAAGGACTTTGGCAAATGTCTGGAGACATTTTTGCTTGTCGTGACTGGGGGTGAGGTACCACTGGCATCTAGTGGGTAGAGGCCACGGATGCTGGTAAACATCCCATTGTGAGACGCACAGGACGGCCCCCAACAACGAAGATTTATCCCCAAAATGGTAGTCATGGGATTGATGTAGGCCAATTAATTGCAGGTTTCCTTTATTTTTTCATTTCCAGAGAATGAACGCCTGACCCTCGTCAGCCACTTTGCCATCGTGGGCTGCTTTCATCATGCAGAAACCTAGCCAGGAGTGTGGTGGGAGCTGTGAGACCCTCCATTCCTACGAGAAAAACCCCGGGTCCTTTCGCTTTCAATATATGAAGGCCAAATTATGTTATCGGATGGATACTATTTGTGGAATCAAAGAAAATGTAAGCTCTCTAGCTTATGCATATAGTTGTTATGGGATAATCAGGTGCTTTGGTGATCTCTTTCTTCTCTGAATCCTTTACAGACTGTTGCTTTCCTATTTAAACAGGAAGGTTGATTGGGCTCAAACACCTGGCCAGGGCTACTGCATTGGTTGTGCACTGCACAATTGTGCCACTTTTAAGGGAGCACCATTCCCATCACAGACATCAGAGATTTATTGTGACAATTTTCCTGGCAGATGGTACCCAAGTGGCTTGTTCTAACAAAATCGGGAACAGGAAGACAATTTTCTAACAGATGGAAGTAAAATTTCTTGACGAAGGTGTGCCTTTTCCTAATGTTCGCCAAGGTGCTGGATGGCCTGGCAGAAGGAAGGGGGTTGTTGATGACTCTTCTGTGTATGTAAACAGTTCAACTGGGAGTTTCCCTTTCTGTTTGGACAGGAGTCACCCTCCCTCGCGGGTCACGTGTGTGATTGGAAGTGTTGTAGAGTGATGGCGGGGTCAATGAGTGCCTTAGAATTGGCAGATTTCCCGAGGAGACTCATGTGTGAGAAATACAGTGCCTTGAGTGACGGAATAATAAAACGATCTTGGTATCTCGATTTGGTTCTTCACACTTCAATCATGGTTTAAGTCATCCTAAGTTTGGCTTGGAGGCAGAGACAGTGACATGTATATCATCTTAATAGATTTGGCAGTGGGAGGTGCAAAGAGTATCATCTCAATTATGGGTTGACCCATTGATTGATTGAGCAATGTGTGTTGTGTGGTTTGTGACTGATGCCAAGTAATGGCAGACGCTGGACTCTCCTGAGGGTGAGGGCAGATGTTGGACCATTGATCAACTGATGAGCTCCATGCGGGCCCCATACAGGGAGAATCAAAATGCAAGTAAAATCTCGTAAGGTGGGTGTGATGGCATTGCAGTGTTAACAGAGATTGTCTGAGCTTTCATCCTTTGTACCCACAGAACTGTCTTCAATGCACAGACGCTGCTCTCCGCCGGAAGTGTTCCACTCTAACTTTGTTCTGAATCTTTAGTGTGTGCCGTTTCCGGGTGTTTTAAGGGAAGAAAGGCCTCACCAGTTGCCTCAGTTGAGCAGGCTTCAGTTTTTCCACCTTGCCAGCCAGGCACTTGGGCTAACCAAAAGAATAGTTTCTTATAATGCCTACTAACCACCCAAGTCTGAGTGGGGGTGGAGTATATGAAGGAATGACAGCCCCTATTTTAGACCAGGAGTAAGAGTCCTGACGGGCTGACCTTGCCTGGCCACATGTCAGATGACATAGCCTGTGAGGAGTTGCTTCCGTGAGGAGCGTACAGTCTGGTTTGAGGGAGATGTCTGTGCAATCAACAAGCGGAGAGCAGGATAGCCCACAAGAAGGTGCCAATCTGAGCTGCAGCTAGGCGATGCCGTGGGTGTCTGAGCAGACAGGTTTCTGTGGTGGGCGGTGAAGGCTTGGGAGAGAGGAGAAGTTTGAGCTGGGCCGGGAAAGACTGGCAGGCTATAAATAGCCAGTGGGCAGCTGGATGGATGGGGACAGTGGTCATCGTAAGGGAGAGCCTCGGGTCACATAGATAATAGTTCCTGAAACACAGCCCTTAGTGGAAAACGGGTAAGTCACACGGGGGGATTTGGAATCCAGGAGGGTTTGAAGGTGTTTCACAGGGTTTCCGAGATTGAAATCTGCTGTATGAGATAAGCTGCCTAATGATGCTGTGTGTCTTAATCAAGTGGCACAGTTCTTTGAGAAATGCTTTTTATCAAGAACACATCTCTAGAATTATGGCTCTGTGGATCCAAATGAGCTAAATAGGGGAGAAACTTGAACTCTTCAAGGTTCTTTAGCCATCTGGCCAGCATGGTTAACAGTTGTACCCAGCTGTACAGATGAAAGGGCAGTTTCTGTGTTTGTGGGCCTCTGACACTCTAGCACTGGGTCATTTTCAAAGACATGTTGCGCCGGCTGTTCATTCTTAGCAGGCTGACCAGTCGGCTGAGTGGGCCTTGGGAGTCCAGGATTATGCAAAATTATTAATAGTTTCCCCTTCAGTCTCAGAAGTGTCCTGGTTTGGGTGATAAATTATATGGCTACCCTAATTCTAAGGAATCCACATTGGACGTTTTTGGCTTGCTCTGTGAATCCTCAGTGGCCCAAAGGGCTGCTTCTAGCTTCAGGGCCCTAGCCCACAGGTGCATTCTGTCTTTTTGAAATGGTTGTATTTTTTCACTTGCATATAAAGTAATCTTTGCAAAAAATCCAGAAGAAAGACAAACAGCATAAATAAGATGAGTTATCATAAACCTAGAAATGTGTTAATATTTCGATATATATGCATATATCTATATCTATGGATCTATCATATATTTATATATTTTTAGGTCCCCAATCTCCAAACCAAGCCACTTTACTTGGAGTAGCATTCCGTCTATATGTATATACATATGGATGAGCCAGTCCTGGTGGTCTAGTGGTTAAGATTCCATGGAGCACGGCAGCTCAGGTTCGATTCTGGTCAGGGACCCACACCACCCATCTGTCGCTTGTCACACTGTGACAGCTGCGTGTTGCTGTGATGCTGAAACCTATGCCACTGGTATTTCAAATTTCACCCATGGTGGACAGGTTTCAGCAGAGCTTCTAGACTAAGACAGACTAGGAAGAAGGACCTGGCCACCCACTTCTGAAAAAATTGGCCATGAAAACCCCATGAATAGCAGTGGAGCATCATCTGATACAGCGCCGGAAGATGAGAGGAGAGGATGGCGCAAAAAGACCAGGCAGGTTCTGCTCTGCTGTCCACAGGGTCACTGGGAGTCAGAATCCGCTCCATGGCACTAACGACAAAGATATGGATACTACATGATATTATATATTTAGAACTATGTAATAACATAGGCAATATAAATAGATAGAATCACCTTTTTAAATAGTCACTTCTAAAGACTGCATAGTATTCTAGTGAATGGTTCTTAAAATGTGATATATTTAAATCCTCAATTTTGGGCATTTAGGGTTTTCTTTAATATATTATTAACAATGTTGTAGTAAATGTTTTCTGTAGCTAAATCTTTTCACACGTTGATGATTATTTATGACGCTTTCTTGTAAATGAAATTAATAAGTCAAAGGGGATATGCATTCAATATTTGGGAATTGTCATACTTAGCCGGTGTTTGTGGGAATTCCCACTCGTGGCCTCATCTGCACTGTATCTATCCTTCTTTTTCATCTTCCAGTCTGACAGGAAAGAATTTTCATCCTGTGGTTATTTCAGATGTGTCTCTGATTATTGGTGATTCATATTTCTTTTTTAACAAATTGCTCATCTTTCTATTAGAGTGTTCACTTTTCTCTTATTGAATTGTGAAAGCTCTTTATATATTAAAGTAACCCTTTGTGTTATAAGTTGCAAGATTTTTTCTTAGTTTACTATTTGTCTTTTGACTTTATTTATGTGTGTGCATGTGTATGTGTACATTCAGAAGTCTTTATACTTTTTAGACAGTTACACCCATCAGTCTTTTCCTTTATGGAGTTATGTACTTTTTTAAAGGACCAGGTTTTCAACGAAACTAACCTGAGAAATTTTCATAATCTTATCTGCTGCTCTCAAGCCCTTGGGCTCCTTGTTTCAAACTTTACAGTGTTGGGCGTTGTAGATGGATGAGGCAAACTTTCTGTTTCTGTTTTTGTGGTTCAGTGTATCTCCCAGAAGAGCTTTATTCACTTTACAAATTCAGAGGTAAGTTCCTACAAGTAAGAACTGGTGATGCGCATTTTTTTCCCTCAACCACAGAACAGGTATGCCTCCCTTCATGAAAAGCTGCAATGGGAGTGAGAAGGGACGGGTTTGTTTAGATTCTTTGCAGAGTGAATCATTGTTGCATTGATGTGCTTTATAATTGCACTCGTGTGTTCTCAGGAAAACTGCAGCACCAATGCAAGGTTCTAATACACAGTCAAGGAAATGCCACAGCCTGTCATTGCTCCCCCAGAGTGAGCAGCTTCCCCTGGGATGGCGTCCCTGGGCTTCATGGCACAGTTCCTACTCTGCGGTAAGGACAGCGCTCCAGGCAAATGCAGGCCGAGTTCCAGCTGGGACCGTGGTGGGTGAGCTTGTATCTGGGCCTCTACCCTAGTCTGCCAGGTTGAGCCAAAGTGAGCCTCGAGGACACCTTCTTCATCTTTCCAGTTAGACCTGAGCATCCTGCTTCCTCCTTGGCCCTCTCACGTGCCTATTTGGCCCTCTCAGTGTTTATTCCAGGAGTGGGGAGAGAAGAGGATCCTCCCCCACTTACAGACATCATGGACGTCCACGTGGTTGTCCTCAACTTCCCCCGCTTCTATCTGAGGCCCTTCTTACTGTGAGGTGAGGGAGGGAGGTCTTGACCACCAGTGAGGGTTGAGTGTAAGATCAATGATCACCACCACCGTGATGCTGAGATAGCACCACACCACTGTGATGCTGAGATAGGACCACCACCACCGTGATGCTGAGAGAGGACCACACCACTGTGATGCTGAGATAGGACCACCACCACCGTGATGCTGAGATAGGACCATACCACAGTGATGCTGAGATAGGACCACCACCACCGTGATGCTGAGATAGCACCACACCACCGTGATGCTGAGATAGGACCACCACCACCGTGATGCTGAGATAGCACCACACCACTGTGATGCTGAGATAGGACCACCACCACCGTGATGCTGAGAGAGGACCACCACCACCGTGATGCTGAGATAGCACCACACCACCGTGATGCTGAGATAGGACCACTGCCACCGTGATGCTGAGAGAGGACCACACCACCGTGATGCTGAGATAGGACCACCACCACCGTGATGCTGAGATAGAATCACCACCACCGTGATGCTGAGAGAGGACCACACCACTGTGATGCTGAGAGAGGACCACCACCACCGTGATGCTGAGATAGCACCACACCACCGTGATGCTGAGATAGGACCACTGCCACCGTGATGCTGAGAGAGGACCACACCACCGTGATGCTGAGATAGGACCACCACCACCGTGATGCTGAGATAGAATCACCACCACCGTGATGCTGAGAGAGGACCATACCACCGTGATGCTGAGATAGGACCACCACCACCGTGATGCTGAGATAGGACCACCACCACCGTGATGCTGAGATAGAATCACCACCACCATGATGCTGAGATAGGACCACACCACCGTGATGCTGAGATAGGACCACACCACCATGATGCTGAGATGGGGCATCCTACGTCCCTTCTCAGCTGTCAGAGCGTTTCCCCTGCTTAGCAGTAGGGACTCCAGAGGCCAGCCCAGGAGCAATCTCAGCGTACTAAACCTCACCAACTGACAACTCCTCAAGAGAACCCCATCATGGTGGGCGCCTGGTGGTGGGAACCGGGGTCCCATGTCAGTAGGTCTTTACTCTCTGGTTTTCCAAGGAGTATTAAAGAGCATCACATGCGGGGCTGGCCCCGTGGCCGAGTGGTTAAGTTCGCGCACTCCGCTGCAGGTGGCCCAGTGTTTCGTTGGTTCGAATCCTGGGCGCGGACATGGCACTGCTCATCAAACCACGCTGAGGCAGCGTCCCACATGCCACAACTAGAAGGACCCACAACGAAGAATATACAACTACGTACCGGGGGGCTTTGGGGAGAAAAAGGAAAAAAATAAAAATCTTAAAAAAAAAGAGCATCACATGCACTAACTGTAGAATAACCTGCTCCTGTCGGCAGAGGGTCAGGGTCATGATGCCACCAGGGGCCAGCTCAGGGATTGGAAGATCGGGTTTACTATGGAATGGCCCTGTGATGGACCTGAGTGGGCCCTTCCCCGATGCTGTACTTCATGTGAACTGCATCAGGGGTCCCCTCAATCTGGGGAAGATAAACTCCTTTCCCTTCTGCGTAATCAGGGCTGTTGGGTCTCCCCCATTCCCCATCCTCGTATTCGGTATCACAAAAGCCAAAGAACTAATTTGGCTACAACACAACCCTGCTGAGTGCTGGGAGGGAGAGAAATAAAATATGAGCAAAGCCCTAACCCTCCTCGTGGGCAAAGCTCCTTCGTAAATAAGTTGAGTCCTGTTGCCTGTTCCATGATCAGACGTCCTTCTGGCGGGTATCGGCAGCATGTCGGATGGAGCTCCCTTGTGAAGAGAGTCTGCATTTTCCAAACCCATTCTGGCTTCTCAAGCGTCTGGGAACTGGGAAACCAGTTATCCTGTTGTAGTCACAGGCCCATTCTTGCCCCCTTTTGAAGACTGGGGTGGGGAGCGGTAGAGCAGAGCAACATCTTCGATGCATTTATTCATTCCAGAAGCATTTACTGAGCTCTCCTCCATGGCAGGTGCTACGTAGAAGTGGGAAAGAGAAATCCTGGACACTTGATCTGTCTCGATTTTGCAAAGGCATTTTGCAGAGTCGCTAATGACGTCTGCAGGGGACTGAATGTGGCCTCCGCAGATATCGGGCTCTAATCCCTGAAAGCTGGGAGTGTGCTGCCGACAGCGGTGCATAAATGGTCAAGTCTTGGCGGAGGTCATTAAGTTAAGCATCTTGAGTTGGAGAGATTATCCTGGATTATCCAGCTGGGCCCTAAATGCCATCCCATGTATCCTTCAAGGGCGGGGCAGAGGGAGACTTTGCAATGACACGCCCAGGGGAGAAGGCAACGTAAAGATGGAGTGGAGGAAGGTTTGAAGATGCCGGCCTCGAAGACTGAGCGACGCAGCCACGAGCCAGGGAACACCAGCAGCCGCCAGAAGCTGGAAGAGGCAAGGAACAGATCCTCCCTTGGGCTTCTGGGGGGAATGTGGCCTGTTGGCACCTGGATTTCAGCCCAGTGAAACTGAGGTTGGACTTCCGGCTTCCAGAATTGTGAGAGAATAAACTTTTGTTATTTTAAGCCTCAAACTTGTGGAAATTTGTTACAGCAGCCCCAGGAAACTGATACAGCATCCTTGTGGATAAAATAGAGACATGGATCTAGAAGACAGTTCAGGTAAATGGAGTCACAGACACCTGACCATCTCTCTTCATCACTCGGCAAATAGTTCTTGAGTAACTACGATGCTCCAGGCACAGGAGACAGAGCCTGAATAAGGCTGATGGTGTCCCCACTGACACCGGGTGGGAGGAGGGAGCAGGTAACAAAGAGGTAAGTAAAAAATATAACCGAGGTAACTTTCCTTATTGATAAGTGATTTAAAGAAAACAAAACAGATAATGTGGAGTTGGGGAGGCGATTATTTTAGATTGGGTAATAGGAAGCCCTTTCTGATGACACAGCCTTAGAGCTGAGTCCTGAACCATCTGGAGAAAGCTTTCCAAGTAGAGGGAGCTGTGAGTGCAAAGGCCCTGAGGTGCGAATGAGCTTAGTGTGCTTAAGCTTAATTGGGCACAGAGAGACCAGTTCTGCCAAGTCCACGTGGAGAGCCTTCTCTTACAGAGGGCTCGAGGGTTCTGTTGGAGGCCCCGTCCTGTGCAATTTTCTTTCGTTATAACTAAATCAGAAGTAACGTATAAGTCATATTTATCAAGTGTGTGGGTAACATAAAGTTGGTAGGACTTGTGCTTGGTTAGATGTCAGTGATTGGGTTTTAAAATACCTTGGCACATGTGAACAAAACCCCAAGGATGACATTTGACAGGGACAAAGTGTGAACCCCTCAGTTGGGACTCAAAAAATTTATTTGCAAGGGGGCCACCCTATAGCTGAGTGGTTAAAGTTCAGTGCATTCCACTTCAGTGGCCCAGGTTTGGGGGTTCAGATCCCAGGTGCAGACGTACTCCACTCATCAGCCATGCTGTGGTGGCATCCCACATACAAAGTAGAGGAAGATTGGCACAGATGTGAGCTCAGGGCGAATCTTCCTCACCAAAAAAAAAAAAAAAAAAATTATTTGCCTAAGCCAGGAGGGGAACCTGGCTTGAGTGCTGTACTTGTGCGAAGGCCCTAAAGCTTAACATCAGCCAATGATCTTTGGGACTGCTATGAAAAGTGAGGCAGTCATGTAACTTTTTAAAGTCTAGAGGACACAACTCGGGGGAGGAGGGAGCCACGGGTCTGTCTCCTCAGTTCTGAGTGGGTCCCACATTTTATGGGGTCATAGAAACAGTTTGTTCATTCAATTAATGAATGTTTAATGAGCTCCTCCTGTGTGCCTGGCACTGACTAGGCCGTGAGGACACAAGATCGAATGGAGTAGAAGCCTTTGCCGACCTCAGAGAGCTTACATTCTGGGGGAAGAGACACCGTAGACCTAATTATGTAATAATTATCTTGTATTAGATTTTTTTCAGATTATAAATTATTTTGTAGTAATTAAGTAATAAAAATAAACGTTACAAAAATACATAACACAGAAAAGAAAAATCTCCCTTAAATTCATCCTCCCTCCCTGGGATCGCCACTGTCCACAGGATGGTGCATTTTCCTTCAACTTTTAAAAATACCCATGTAATAGATTTGAAAAGCATGAAAATGGAACCATACTCTTTTTAATTTGCCTTTTTTAGCTAAAGATATCTTGACACCCTTCCGTATGAATATAAAGAAATCTACCTCATTCTTTTAAGTAGCTGATTTGGGCTCCCTTTTATGAACGTACCACTATTTATCTAGTGTCTTGTTGATAGGGACGTGTACTGTTTCCACTTTTTCACTGTTATAAACAAGGTTGCAAAGAGAATTATTCTGTGTATTTGTTTTTGCATAACGGGTGGAAGAGTTTATTTCTAAAGGGTCAATTCATAGAAGAGGAACTGTTGGGTCAAAGGGCGTGAAAAAGTCACATGACAGATGCCACCCTGTTTCTGACCATTCGGGTCGGGCCTGCATGAGAGTGCAAATCACAGTGCGTGTTTTCTTGCAGCCTCGACAACACAGGATATTGTCAGTAATGTTAACCTTTGCCCCTCTGATAGGCAGAAGGCAATAACATCTTGTTGTTTACATGCACCATTTCCGGCCTACACTGAGATAACAGTCACGCAGGGATGTGCAGGGCACCTATGTAAGGTAGAGAGGCCGGAACTGCTGAGGTCTGAAATTAGCCAGGCCAGGGTGTGGTGAAGGGAGACCAAGGCATGCCAGGCAGTTCACACAGCACGTGCAAAGGCCCTGAGGAGAGAGGGAGCCTGGCAGATCAACAGGACTGAAAAACTTATGGGGGGGGGGGGCAAAGAGCAGAGGGCAAGGACGCAAGTGAAGAGGAGGCAGGGTCAAACCTTGCAGGGCCCTGGGGCTCCTCTCAAGGGGTTTGGTCTTCATCCCAAGAGAAAAGGAAGCCAATGGAAAGTTTTGAACAATCTGACAAGATTAGATCAGCATTTTGAACAGATCCCTCTGGCTGTTGTGTGGAGGACAGATTAGGAAGAGGGGAAGTGGAAGGGAAGAGAACATGATGTAGCTGTTTTGGGAGTCCGGGTGAGAGATGATGGCAGCCTAGACGAGGGTGGACCCTGGACTGAGGTGGAGGCTGGACGTGGAGAGAAGTGGGTGGATTGAAGAGTTACTGAGGCCAGAGAATTGATAGGAACTGATGCCTGAATGGGCTTGGGTGGGGCGTGTGGAAGAGGGTGGTAACCTGGAAGGCTTCCGGGTCTGTGGGACAGACTGGATGGGAGTTGTCATTAGGATGACGAGACGTCAAAGCAGCAGTTGATGATCCGCCTGAGAAGTGAAGATTCAGAGGCAGTAACTGCTTTGGAGAGCAGCCTCTGTGCCCGCAGCGCCCTCTGAGACCAGCTGACCATGTGGCCCTGCCGCCCGGGCCACAGCCGAGTGGACTGGGAGAGCACCTGCGCTGCAGCCCTGGTACGGTCTGTCTGTCCGTGAGGGGTCAGTGCCAGACGGGGCTGTGAGCCTCCTTCAGGGAATCGGAAGGCAAACCCAAGTGAGTGGCAATGTTTGGAACCGGGGGACATCAGAAAGGTCGTACCACAGGCAGGAAGAGGAAGTCGAAAGGAAGGAAGGAGGAGGGAAGAGAAATGCTGGGTCGGGAGGAGTGGCTGAAGACCCACAGAGCTAGGCCCCTGACTCTGCGTGTGGCCACGTGGCGAGAGCCAGGCTTTCAAGGGGAGCAGATCCCGGGGGTGATTTCCCAGCTCTGATGCCGATGAGCTGGGTGACCTCGAACAAGTCACTCAGCGTCTCTGAGGCTGTGTTCTGTTTTCTCAACTATAAAGTAGACACCATCATATTTATTTCTTGGGCTTGTTGTGAGGGTTGAAGAGATACACATGAGAATAGGGGGGGATATTTGCAACTCAGAAAACCACTAGAGAACCAGTAGGCAGAATTAAAAGTTGAAAAAAAACTCCTACAAATCAACAAGGAAAAGACAGCCAGCCCAAAGAAAAACAAGCAAAGACTAGAACAAGCCCTTTCCAAAGGAGGATATTAACATGGCCAAAAAATATATGAAAATATGACCAACCTCGTTAGTGATAAAGGAAATACAGCGCGATTCCACATGCAACAACACGGATGGATGCTATAAACTCAATGTCGAGCAAAAGTAGCGAGAGAGATGACTGTGTGAAGTATGGGTCAATGTATGGAAAGTTCAAAAAAACAGGCATTGAAACTACAATTAAATACCACACGCACACATCAGATTGGCAACATTGTAAAAATCCGATAATACAAGTGTTGGTGAGGATGCAGAGCAACAGAAAATCTGCGTGCTGCTGGTGGGAATGCAGATTAGTGTAACCATTTTTCGAAGCAGTTTGGCATTATCTAGTAAAACTGAAAACACGTACATCTCACCACCTGGCAGTTCTATTCCTGGATATACTTATCTAAGAGGAACTTCTCATGTACTCTGGAATATATACACAAGTATGTCTATGACTCTGTCCGTGGCCTCATGCTAGAACCAACACAAATATCCATCAATCATGGAATGATGAAGAGACTGTGATATAGTCACACAATGGAGTACTATACAGCACTGAAAATGAATGAACTATGCTATCAGGAACAACATGAATTAATCAACATAAATAAACATAATATTGAGCAAAGGAAATAATACAGAGCGTATGATGTCACTTTAAAATTAAAAAATAGGCAACGCTAAGGTATAAACTATATAATGGAGTTCATATTATGTGGCACATACTGTTGAGCAAACTATAAAGAAAAGTAAGGAAGAGATTATCATGAAAGTCAGAATAGTGGTTGCTTCTCGGGGAGGGGACGGGAGGGTCCCGGGACCGGGCGGGGACCCCCAGGGCAGGAGTTCCGGGAGCACTTGAAGGTATTGTAGTTCTTGCCCAAGGAGGTAGTCATGCAAGTGTTTGCTTTGTGATCATTCGTCATACTGTACATTTGTTTTGAACATTTTAATCTAAGAGTATTTTGTTCCCCAATTTGAACAGGTTTAGAAGAAAGATAGCTAACACTTGTACGACGCTTGGCCCAGTGCCCGGTGCAGATGAAGAGCTCAACAGAAGGCAATCTGATCTCCTGTTATGACCCAGTTGTTTGTTAGAGCCATGTTGTGTCCTGAGCAACCCTCCAGCTCCTGGACCGGGCCCTGGTCTCCAGGAGGCTGGCGCTGAGGTGGAGATGCTGGACTCCTCTGTTCCCAGGGTGGCCCCCAAGTCAACCCCGTTACGTAAGACAGCGCTTCTCAGCCGATGCGTGGGGTTCACTGCGCCGCCTCAAACGCTTCCCCAGCGTGCTGCCAAATTTTGGCAACGTGTGAAACATTTCTTTTTTAGCCTCTCTGTTGTTATGCAATTCCAGAGAGCGAGATTGCTAAACCGAGCACCACGTGATGTGGTGCACGGCCAGAGCCCAGCCTGCGGCAGGTCAGAGGTCAGGGGTCAAAGGTGGAAACTGATGGCAAGCTGGTGCGAAGGAAATGAGCACACGCGAGAACTTGGCCTTCTGATTGTATCATGGAAATAAAGTCAGCGATGCAAAAGGGGACCAGGTGAATCCCAGGATAACTGAGGAGGCCATTTCAACCCTTCAAGTGTGTAGCCCCGAATCTGGTATTCCACAGAAGGTTGGCAATCACGGACATAAGGAATCTGAGAAAGTCTCTATTCCTTGCAAGCCTAACTAGTGGAATCTGCCTTCCATAGTTATTGGAAGGGTCGCTCTGTGCAATGGCTAATTATAATCACAGCTGGCAAGGGCTCCAGCCAGGCAGAGGAATCATTCTTATTCTCCGGTACTAGAGGGAGGGCATAGCCCAGCGTTCGGGAGTTAGATGGAGCAGGTTTTGCTGAGAATAAGCAAAAATGTCCTAACAGTGCAATGGGGGAGGTTTGGGGAACAGCAAATGCTCTCTGTCTCTTTCAGCAGAGGCGGCAAGATAGTTCATCCAATGTTTTAGCAGAGGTTCCTGCATTGGGCGGCAGGTTGGATGAAATGCCTCTCAAGCAAGGTCTTTGCAAAGAACCCCAACTTGTAAGTTTGGGTGTTGACAGAGCTTCCAGTAAGGGGCTGGACTCTACGCTTCTTATCTATGCGAATCTGAGCCTCCCAACGTCAGCGCGTGCCCTGATGTGTAAGCTGTTGGAGCACACATTCACGTTGATGCTCGTGGACTTGCTCAGAACTCTTGAGACAGTAAAATTATTTCCCCTGTGGGGTTGTTTTCTTTTAGTCCTTCAGCTGACAGCGGTTGTAAAGAGCCTTTCTGGCTAGCAACAAAATACCTCTCTAAGCTTTAGAAGAGAAGGAATCTGCATAAAACGTTCTCCCACACTTATTGCTTTAATTTCAAACTAGAGGTACCGATCTTTTCATAAGAACTTCCCGGCCGCTCCTCCCACGAATGGTGTGTGTATGGTGAAGACTACGTGTGCGGCATTAAGGATGGTGTTTAACAGCATTTGGGCTGTTTAGAATCTGCCCTGCAGACTGAAATGATACGTCCGGCTTTGTTTCCAGGGTTACAGAAACTTCTTTGGTCTATTTCCATGACTGTGTCCAGTGGAAATGCACCACTGTCTGCTCGTCAGAAGGAGCATCTGCGACCACCCCCGGGATAACCGAGGCATCCGTGGTGTCTCTAGTTGGAGTTGGCTTGGCTTGAGCCTTAGGTATTTTCTGATAAAACTGACTCGGTCGTCGGTTGATTATTTGACCTGAGGGTGTGAAACAGATCCTGATGTTTTCCATTGGCAGAATGTAAGAGCTGAGTCGCCTATAGTTGCTTTTAAGGTCTTTGAATAATACCTGTTTTAACCAAATGTGTACAGGCTTAGGGATGGTCGCGAGTACAGCTTAATTTACCATAGCACCTACGATTAAGTAGTTAATGAAATTATGTTAATTAACTTGAGTTTATTGAACATATACAATTTTTTAAATAGGCTTTATTTTTTAGCGCAGTTTTGGGTCAACAGCAAAATTGAGTACAGAGTTCGCATTTACCCCTTGCTCCACACGTGCACAGGCTCCCCCACTATCCGCACGCCCCACCAGAGTGGTACATTTGTTATTATCAATGAACCTCCATTGACGCGTCCTTGTCACCCAGAGTCTGCAGTTTACATTAGGGCTCACTCTTGGTGTTGTGCATTCTATGGGTTTGGACAAACATATAATGACATCTATCTACAACTATAGTATCATCCAGAATAGTCCACTGCCCTAAAAATCCTCTGTGCTCCACCTAATCATCTCTCCCTCCCCCCAACCCCTGCCAACCACTGATCTTTCTACTCTCTCTTTTTCTCTCTCTGTAGTTTTGCCTTTCCCAGGATGTCATGTCGTTGGAATCATCCAGTACATAGGCATTTCAGATTGACTTCTTTCACTCAGTAATATGCATTTAAGCTTCCTTCTTGTCTTTTCTTGGCTTGATAGCGCATTTCTTTTTAGCACTGAATAATATTCCCTTGTCTGGATGTGTAACAGTGTGTTTACCCATTCACCTACTGAAGGACATCTTGGTTGCTTCCAAGTGTTGGCAGTTATGCGTAAAGCTGCCATAAATCTCCGTGTGCAGGTTTTTGCATGGACATAAGCTCTCACCTCATGTGGGTAAATACCAAGAAGTGCAATTGCTGGATCATGTGGTAAGAGTATATTTAGTTTTTAAAGAAACTTCCAAACTGTCCAAGTGGCTGTAGCATTTTGCATTCCCACCAGCAGTGAATGAGAGTTCCTGTTGCTCCACGTCCTAGCCAGCATTTGAGGTTTCAGGATTCTAGATCTGGACCATTCTAGTAGGTGTGTCGTGGTATCTCACTGTTGTTTTAATTTGTAATTCCCGAAGGATATATGATGTTTGCTTGTTTGCCATCTGTATATCTATCTTCTTTGGTGAGATGTCTGTTCATATCCTTTGCCCCTTTTTAATTGGGTTGTTTGATTTCTTATTGTTGAGTTTCAAGAGTTCTTTGTATATTTTGGATCACAGTCCTTTATCAGATACGTCTTTTGCAAATATTTTCTCCGAGTCTGTGGTTTGTCTTATTCTGTTGAACATACGCTATTTTAATGGCGTTCTGCTGGATGTTGCGTGGGCATATAGAATATATTTAAGACAATTTCTCCGTTTTAAGTTGCCTATTAGGAAATATCTATTTCCTGGAAGCAGAAAGATCCCCATCGCTTCTTTTATTGGCTACTGGTGAAGCTCTTACATGGATCGTGGCAGTGGTGAACTCTCCGGATAACTGGTGTATTTGGGAAACTCTCTTGGACATCGTTTTCTGTGGGGAGAATCCCACGATAAATCGTACTCTGGTGGCTTATGTATAGAAAAGCTTGAGACTCTGACTTGTTTGGGAAAAGAAAATGTCATCAGTGTTCTAAGAAATATTAATGACTGACATTCGTATGTTCCTTTGCCTATCACTTTTACTGGCATCACCTCATTTGAAGATTATGGAGTAGTGAGGACTTACCTAAGTAAGAAATATGGTTATTTGGCCAAGAGAAAGAAATTTTATTTTATTTATCTGGCTTTTTTTTTTAACTTTGAAATATTTAAAAATATTTATCAGGAGGGGATCATTTCCAAATAGTTCAGAGTCACTGGTAGGACACCTCACATGACTTCACATGTGGAGTCAGCATCTGCTTATACTGAATGACACAGTATCAGACAAGGAACACGACATGCTTAAACTTCAATCAATGTTAAACAAACTCTTCGGTGCATCCATTTGTAGGCAAAAAGCAGGGCCCCCAAACCCAGTGTGAACCGGATGTCAGATATGTTCCATTTGGATGCACCATATTAGCTCTAATCAATGGGGGCCAAGGGCATTTTGGAGCCTAAGGCCCAGCTCGAAGTCTTCAATGAAAGGGAAATTCAAACATTTAGCTAAGGAGTAGTATGAACACTAGTGAGACAGCGTAATTGTTAAGACCGACCAGGAGCCAGAGCCAACATCTAGGATGTGTGCTCTCAACACTGCCCGTCCCCAATAGGAAGAAACAGTTAGGGTGCCCAATTTACCATTTCCCCAAGAAAGCCAGAGAGTGAGGGAGGGCAAGATGGGCAGGAAAGAGAGGGGATAGTTGGACCTCCGACCAGGACAATAGGCTTGGTCCCCAGCTGCAGTCCCTCTTCTTGGTGAGAGCGATAGAAAGGTTCTTCAGAATTGCCCAGGCTGTGAGTTTCCCAAAGACAAAGATTGAAAAACAGTTGCAGAACATCAGGACTAGCAGACATCTGTGGCCAGGGCCCTGCAGTGTAAAAATCACGGGTGTGGGCACTCCGTGTGCCCAGAGGCCAGGCCTACCTTGTGTTTGTTAGTTATGTGACCGTGAGCACCTTGTTTAAACCTCTGAGACTCGATTTCTTCATTTGTGAGACTGGAATAATGATTTCTCCTATGTGGTACTGAACTGCGAGGATAAACGATAATTCACGCCAAATACCTGGCCCGTAGCAGGGACTCAGTAAATGTTAAGCGATTTTAAAGAATCGTTCAGGCTTTATTCATGTGTTTAATGATTGCCCTGTAAGGAAAGGCCAGAAGCAGTTTCAATACACTTCTGCTTGTACTGCTTTCCTTGGAAATGAAATACTGTGCACAGTGTTACTTTCTTAAGAGTATTATTAAGCATCCGCTCACTAGGATGCTCAAATGATGTCTCATTGGCCCCGACTGGGTCTTGTACTCCTCCCAGCATCATTTGCTCTGGGGGGCGTGTGGGGGGTTGGTCAGTGCTGACCGGCTTGAGCACAGGAGAGCCGTCTCCTGCAGCCAGGGTGGGGCTGGGCTGGTTCCCCCAGCCACATCCCCAGGACATCAAGGACCCGTTAGGAAAAGGGAAGGGGCAACGGATGTCAGCACCAACGTTCCTCCCCTCTACGCTCCCCTCCCCAGGCCTCTTTTCACCATGCTAAACAATTCTGGGACTTTTAACCTCTTGTTGAAAGCCTTGAATTTTAGATCCTTTCTTTATCCTTATGGATCTTTTCTCAGTCTTCCCCAATCTTTCCTGATTTAGACCAGACGCAGTAGTAAGCAGACAAATCTCCAAGGCTCTGTAAGCTTCAGGTTCCCCATCTATAGACTGATTAGGATCACCGTATCTACCTCTCTCCAAAGATCACCTGAGATGATGTATGTCTGCGTGGCGCACAGCGAGCTTTGTATAAAGGTTACTGACAAACACAGTCCTACTTCCCAATGCTCGAATCCTGTTCTCCTACTTGTGTTTTTCTCTCTTTCATGCTTGTTTCTTACCTGCAGCCTTAGAGTCCTTTTAGTGCTCTACTCCAGCTTCTGTTTCTGTTGGTTTTCTGCTTCTTGTGTCTGTTTCTGACCTCGTCTCTCATTTGCCAGGGTAGCTGTCTGTGCCCAGAGGTACGACAACAAGAGACAGTGATTCCAGAGGGCGGAGAGGAGGAAAGGAGCGGCAAGGAGCAGGTGGAGGGGAGGCTGGATGCCCCCTGCCCCCAGGGGCGCAGCCTCACCCCTGCTTAACCAGGTGTCGACTCCCGTACTTGGAGAAGGAAGAAATAGGAAGTGTCCTATTTGTTCATGTGAATTTACATAAGAAACACAGCCTCAGTCATTAGGCCTCGGGGCTATTTTGTCTATGTACTGCTTCAGAGTTGAGCTCGTGGGTTCATTTAGTTTGGAAATTCGAAGGATGAGGCTCTCTCTCTCGAGGAGCTGAGGAAGCTTGCTCCGGTTGCATCAAAGATGCTTTGTCCTCACCTTCTTCCCTCCTTCGAGACTCCCCTCCTTGCTTTGGCACGGGGTGGGAGTCGGGTGTTGGGGGGGGGCGTGGGGAGAGCTGAGAGCATTCCTACTCAGTTTCCCATGCAAAGAGCTGCTCATGAGTTTGTCCCCTCACACAGACTGGAGGAGACCAGAGTTTCCCAGAATGCTGCTTGCCGTTCTGTCTTAATAATCAGGCAGGGATAATAGCTGACATCGATCGCAGGCCACCCTAAGCACTTCGCATGTACAGCAATAGTAGTAGCTAACAGTTAATGTGGTGCTTACTGTGTGCCGAGCGCAGTTTATTTTGTGTATATATTAATTTACGTTATCCCCTACTCCTCCTCTGAAGTAGTGACTACCGGCATCCTCCAGGTACAGATGAAGAACTGAGCTCAGAAAGCTTCAACAACTTGCTCAGGGTCATTCTGCTAGAGTTAGGGCCCGGATTCAAACTAAGATTGTTGGGCTCTGTGTTCTTAACTAGTATCCTCCCCTACCTCCCTAGGTTATCACACGCATTTTACAGATAAGGAAACTGAGGCACAGTGCGAGGAAGTAGGCCTGGATTCAAATGGGGACAAGAGACTCTGGAGCTGGGGTCTTCTCTGCTACGTCACGTGACCTCCTGCAGGGACGTGTTCCAGTCTCACACTTCACACGGGGAGTGACCTGAGGACCCCTGCGATGGTGTAACTCATCTGGATCAGTGAGGGACGCGGCACAGAGCGCAAGCCCCGTCAGTCCTGGTGTTGCTTCTGGGCCTGGAGCAGAGCCCGGGGCACTGCCCTGAGGGACGGAGCGCGGCTCTGGTGCCAGGAGCAGAGCCCACCTGTGCGGTCGCTGCTTCCCGACCTCTCCTTCATTTCACCCAGGGCTGTTCGTCAGGATGTCCTGGGACCCGCAGGGGACTTTGAAGCATCAGACACCACAATCATAGCCCCACCAGTTAAATGAGGGAACGAGCAAGGGGAGACATCATTTAGAATGTGACTTATTTGTTTACTCCATGCCCTGTTCCCTAAGGATTCATGACCGTGTACAGAAATGCCTTCACTCTGGGAGAGGGCATCCGTTAGGCGTGTGTGACAGCGGCTGGAATCCCAGCTCCCTCACTCCCCTTCCCGGGGAACCTGGACGGTCCCATCATCTTACTGCTCCCTGGCTTCCTTACCTCTAAACTGGAAACGATGTCTTCCTGGTGGGCCTGGGCGAACATGGACGACAGTTCCCCTCAGGTTCCTAGTGCAGGGCTGGCCCGCAGCAGGTGCTTGGCGGTTTACTGTTATTACTGCAAGGTGGAGAGCGACGCAGCATGCGCCAAACCAAGGGGAGGAGCCATAAACCGAAGCCGGATGTGAGGCCCGCATGAAAACACCTATGGGCCGGCCCTACGCGCCCTCTCAGGCTGGTGTGAAGCGGAACCTGATTACTGAATCATTCCCGGAGATTCTAAGAGGAAAACAGTGCTTGGGAGAGGCAGGATGCCAGGCTGGGCGGGAAGAAAGAGCTCTGTAGGGTCCTTCTAAGGAGGACGCTGCAGTGTTGCAAACGGTGTCCTAAACCACTTTAGGGTAAACCCAGTGACCGGGGCCACCTGCTGTCCCTAAGAGAGGCTAGTGGCAGCAAGCCACAGCGTAGTCTAATAGAAACGTTCCACCAAAAGCCGGTGTAATGGAGTCCACGCGTAGTCTGCTCGGCTGCTGTGACTCCACCAGGGGTGACAATAGGTCATGCTTCCTGGGCACTGTGAGGAGCCAGCGAGAGGCTGAGCCCTTGCCTGTGCCACCTCATTAAGTCTTACAGCAACCATGTGAGGCTGGGAAGGTGGTCCTCCCCATTTTGCAGATGAGTAAATGGAGGACCGGAAAACAGGGTGAGAAAGCTGCCCGGGGTCATTGAGTTCGTGAGCCCGAGCCAGACGTCCTGCTCAGGCAGGCGGCTTGGCGCCAGTACCACGACCCTCTGTCGCTTTGGAAAACCGATTGGACTCAGCATCCTTGTGACGGTCCTTGCCAGCTGAGCCTTTGAGGAATCCCGGGCTGCAGTGAGTTCGAGAAAATGTCCAGCCCCTGCCGAGTTCCCCAGGGGCAGTGTTTTGCTCGTGGCCTCGGCTCAGAAAGGGGAGGGCAAGCAGGGAGCAGGGCCAAGTCCTGCCTTAGAAGGGCATCTTCGGTCCACTGTCACACGCAGACACATGGGTGACGGAGGACCTGAAGTGCTCCACGCAGCATGGCTGCAGTAATTTGAGTCTGAAAAACTGTCAAGGCAGTCGCACTCCTGTTTTGGCTATTTCACAAAAAAAAATGAGTATATGGCACTCATAGGATACTCAGCGTGCATTCCTTTTATTGTGATTTTTGCCTAATGTATTGGACCCTCTAAATTGTCTGGCAGGAAACACTCTCAAGGACTCCCCACCCTGTGACCCCCATCACAGTAGAAGGTTCCAGAAAGGCCAGATGCAGCATTGTGCTGTTTCTGCATGGGGGACGTTGCGTGGTTGTCATTGTGACACGAGCAGGACTCGAGCGGTGCAGCCTTCTGGGCTCCTGCTCTTCTGCGGACCCCGATGGATGGCAGAGCCCCACCTCCCCTTCTGTGAGAGCCAGGCCCTCCTTGGGGTTTCCCGAGATGGTCTCTGAGGACTTGTGGTGTCCAGCTCTGCCCGCCACCCCTGTCCGGGCCTGTCAGGTCCTGGTGGGGTCTGCTCTTTCGCTGCCTTTGTCACCGCCTGCTGTGCAGGGCCCCAGTTCCCTCTCCTTTGTGTCTGGGGCTGGGGAGGCAGCCCGCTTGTGCTCACAGTTGGGTCTAACGTGGAGGAATTGGAGCACAGCACAGCAGAGGCCATAGCAGAAAGCCACATGTCGTGTCCCTTATCGGGATCGCGCACCATGCTCCCTCAAGCCCTGGCTCCCCGTTATCCTCCTGAGTCTGCTCTTCCCCCCACTTACTACCTCCTCCAATCCCCAGACTCAGTTGCTTCCTTACGGAGGAGCAGAGTGTGGCTCAGTCTTCGTCTTCCCCTGGGCTTCCCAGCCGAGCCCGGAGCTTGCCTTTCTCACCCTCCAAGTTCCATCGTGGCTCACGTGGTGGGGTTCTTCTCTGTGCGATAATTTACATCCTGATACGTGAAAGTGGCCACACCCCTGGTTTTAAATAGACATCCCCTCCCCCCCCACCTCCCCCACATACCCTCACCTCCTCCACACACCCCCCACATCATCTGTATCAGCGTTTACAGAATAGTTGGGAATTAAATTTTTGTGAGGCAAGACAAAATACCACATAATAAAAATGACCGGAAATGAGCTGTCAAGCCATGAAAAGACAATGCCTCTTACTGAGTGAAAGAAGCCAGTCTGAAATGGTTTCGTACTGTGTGGTTCCAGCTACATGACGTTCTGGAAAAGGCAGAACTACAGAGACAGTAAAACGATGTATGGTTGCCAGGAGCTGGGGGAGAGGGGGAAAAACAGGTGGAGCACAGAGGGTTTTTAAGGCAGTGAAACGAATCTATATGATCCCATAATGGTGGGTACGTGTCCTTATACGTTGTTCAAACCCATTGAATGGACAACACCAAGAGTGAGCCGTGACGTAAACTGTGGACTCTGGGTGACTGACGTGTCGATGTGGGTTCACTGATTGTCATAAATGCGCCACCCTGGTGGAGGTGTTGAGAATGGGGGAGGCTGTGTGTGTGAGGAGGGCAGGAAGTATATTGGGAAATCACTATACTCTCTGCCCGATTTTGCTTTGAACTTAAAACTGCTCTAAAAATAAAGTCTGCTTTTACAAATGACCGGAAGCAGGAGATGGCCACGCTGTAGTTGCGTAAGGAATAGCGGTCTTGAAAATAAAGCAGGAGAAGAGGAGACGGCTGTTGGCTGGGGTGGCCCCACCAGGCTTCCTGGAGGAGAGGTGAAGGCTGGATTGAGCGATGAGGGGTGAACGGGGTTGGATGAATGGAGAGTGAGTAAGCGGGCGCCAGAGGGAGGAGGAGCAGCCTGAGCAGAGGCATGGAGGTGGCATGACGCGTGAGCCAAAGGACTGAGCGGTCAGCAGGAGTCCAGGCTGGTGGGACGAGCAGGGATCCTGCCCAGATGAGAAGGAGAAGCAGAAAGCCAGCTGTGGAGACCCTGCCAGTTGGTTCCTGGTAACATTTTGAAGGGATCGTGTTGATTTCTGGTCCCTGTGTACGAGACACTCAAGAACGTAAACTGCTAGAACGCAGCTCTCTAATTACGTCTATTTCTTACAACGTGTGTTTGTTGATTACCGGGAGCTGTGAGACTTGAAGGTGTCTTGTGCACCAGCTGAACTCAGTGACTCTAGCATCTCGGGTCCGGACAGACAGGGAGGCTACCCAGCGCTGGACCGCGCTGCTCCAAAGGTGCTTCGTCCGCAGTGTGGGCAGCCTTGACTGAGAGAAGGCAGCAAAACACCTAGCGTTCGAACCCCACGCCAGTGTCACATACACCAGTGCGTCTCAAACTTCAGCCTGCGTCTGAGCACCTGGAGGAATGGTTACAACTCAGAGTTTTATAACTCCCTAACCCCCGAGATTTGGATTCAGTACGTCTGAGGCAGAGGTGGAGAATTTGCATTTCTAGCAAGTTCCTTGGTGATGCTGACGCTGCTGGTGGGAGATCACACTTGGAGAAGCACCGGTCTACTCCAGAGCCCCATGGTTAACTTATAAAGCTTTTCCTCTCCAGTTCTTGTGTCTGGAAAGGTGTGCCCTAGGGAACTTCAGATTTGGGAAGAAGAGTGAATGGAAGTCAAAAGATGGAAACAACCCAAATGTCCATCGACAGATGAATGTCAAATAAAATGTGGTATATCCATCCAATGGAATATTGTTCACCCATAAAAAGAAATGACGTACTTCAACGTAGATGAACCTTGAAAACATTATGCTAACTGAAAGAAGCCATCACATGAGGCCACGTATTGCTTAATCTCATTTGTATGAAGTGTTCAGAGTAAGCAAATTCATAGAGACAGAAGGCAAACTGGTGGTTGCCGGGAGTTAGGCGTGGGAGGGAATGGGGAGTGACTTCTTCTTGGGTTTCTATTTGGATGATGAAAAGTTCTGGAACTAGACAGTGATGATGGACACAATGCACAACATTGTGAATGGACTTAGTACCGCTGTATTTACGCTTTAAAAGGGTCAATTCTGTGTTACGTGTATTTTACCGCAATAAAAAATAAAAAGAGTGAATGGAGTGCTGTTCTAATTCAACTTGTGGGGCTGGGGGAAGGGTTTACAGGAGGAGGGCAGGACGTGCAGAGGGCCTAACCCAGTGGGTCCCGGCCCCCCTTGCCTGAAGAGTCACCTGGGAGTTTTTTACCCCATACCCTGGTCCAGCTGCACCTAAGACCAATTAAATCGAAATCTCTGGAGGTGAGGGCTAGGCCCCCAAAATTTTAAAATTCGCCCCTTGATGATTCTAACGCACAACCAGGATTGAGAACTGGCCTAAAATCTCCAGGGCCAAACTGGCTGAGGACCTCTGTGCAAACTGACTTGAACTTCATCACAGACAATGTGCCTTCATCTTCTCCCAAATCGGCTTGGAAGGGGAGTGTTGAGGAGAACGAGGAGGCTTTGCAGTCAGTTTGAAAATTGGCTCCACTACCATCTAGCTGTGTGACCATGGGCAAACCACATAACCTCTCTGAGCCTTTGTGTTTTTTTTGTTTTTTTTTAAAGATTCTATTTTTTTCCTTTTTCTCCCCAAAGCCCCCTGGTACATAGTTGTGTATTCTTCGTTGTGGGTTCTTCTAGTTGTGGCATGTGGGACGCTGCCTCAGCGTGGTCCGATGAGCAGTGCCATGTCCGCGCCCAGGATTCGAAGCAACGAAACACTGGGCCGCCTGCAGCGGAGTGTGCGAACTTAACCACTCGGCCACGGGGCCAGCCCCGCTGAGCCTTTGTTTTTGCCTATGGAAAGTAGGAGTCTGTTTTCCCCTACGGAAAGAACGCTTCATAGGGGCTTTGTGAGGTTTAAATGAAACACGCCAGTTACCCTGTTACAACAGTGTCAGACAGTTTAGTCATCATGCATCTCTTTGCATCCCCTTCCAGACTGGAAGGGAGACCCAGGGACTTGTCTGTGTGAAACCCCAGCACTGCAGAGTCTTGTACTGTAAGCTCAATTTTCTCCCTCTCCCCGAGAGGAGGGACATATTTAGATTGGAAATTAATTTTAATAGCCCCTCAAATCCATAATCTGGAAGCGCAGGAGGTTGTGAGCCTGGTAGAAATCCTTTTTGCACTTCCTTTTATAACGATATAAATATACTCTAAGATAAAAACATAAAATTCATGCACAAATTCCTGATGATACATAAAATCATTTGGATTTTTTTGTATTTTTGTTCAGTCCTTATTTGTAGGTAACGCAGGTAATATATTTTTATTCAACTATAATTAGGGCTTAGATACAATTTTATATTCTGCTTGCTTTCACTCAGTACTTTATCTTCTGCATTTGTCGTGTTTCTGTAATTCTTTGTTATTGACCTTTTAATGGCTTCATCGTATTTCATTGAGTAGCCCTACTGTAGTTTACTGTAATATTCCTCTGTTGTTAATCCTTTTGATTGCTTCCAAATTTACAATATTAGAAATTGTACTCAATGAAAATATTTCTGCATATAACTTTTAACTTCCTTTGGCTTATTTACTTAAAATAAAATTCCCGTAAATTTACTGGATCAAGGGGTCTGAATATTTTAAGGCTCTTGAACACACCCTCAGATCTCTTTGGTTAAGGATTGTGTCAATTCACACTGCCACCACATGGTGTGGGTGCGTCATTTTCAACAAGTTGCCAGCACTGAATTTCATCATTTGAAAAAGGTTTATAAATTGTGTAGCTATAATCTAATTTAATATAAACTAATGAATTACAGTGTCGAGCTTTTTCCCGTGCATAACATTCCTTTTCTGTTCCTCTCCTGGTAGCATCCTCGCTATCTTGTAAACTGCTGGAGGGCAGTTTACAAACCTTGCACGTTGTAGAAAATCAATGATTACTTTTTGAAGCAGTGAATAATTCAGACAATCCCTCTTCCCAATAATTCTTCGGTGTTCTAACAGCAGAGATTTTTTTTTAAACTAAATTACACTTTATTTCAGTTATGTTGGCAGCCTCAGAGAGTTCTCTTTGCTGGGAAAACGTATGAAGATTTCCACGTGGGGGGAAGCAGACCACCCCCACATCTCCAAAGGAAGGCAGCAAAATCATTGCTCTTTCCTCCAGCCTCTCTCTGTGCTCCCGTCCCATTTCCTGTTGGCTCCAGAAGAGCCAGCTCGAGACGAGCCCAGGAAAAGCTATTTGTAGAGTGCATGGGAGAAACGTGAACACAAATAGGCCTTCGTAAGCTACGGAGCTCGGTTTTCACTCTTTCAAGCAGGAGGTCTGTGCATCCCCAGATGGTAGTGTTTGTGATTTGGTCCCCATTGACTGGGACCATTCTTGGTGATGAAAAGCTGCCATGAGTTCAGTAAGCCTCTTAAATAACTGTGTATGTACTTTATTAATTACAGTAGCATCTACATCAATTTCAAAAATAGTAGTAAAAATATCCAGGGGACAAATCCATCCAGCGACACGCGATATTTGGCGCACATTTGCATTCGCGAGTTCTTTGCGTCGTCCTCCGTACAAAGTTGGGAAATGCTGCTCCGAGAAGAAGCCAGTATCTCAATATTATAACTAGGAGGTGCTTACCCAGTTAAGATGACTAGGGAAGTGCTTGTCATTGCAGTTAACACTTGACTAGTGTTTAATGCTCTAACCTGCTCCCCACTAGGTCTCGGTACTCCGCCTTAATTTTTGGAGATGGCTCATTTTAAAAGTCCATTTCCTGCTTGTCCACCTTCTTCAAATCAGTGATGGCAACAAGCAATTAGCGGCATTTCTTAAATGTCTTGCTACCCGAAATGACATCTCATTCTAGTTAAAAGGTGACAAAGGCTGCCCCCTCCTCTGTTCCCTTCATTGACCACAACCTCTTGATGTCTCCCTCTGTCTCCAGCTTTGTCTAAGAACTAGCTCACCTCTCAGAACAGAGGATGCCATATGTGTCTACTGGGGAGGGCTTGTTTGTGACTACGAGTTTCAAAGGGAATTTATACTGCCGGTTGGCAGAGAGTTGACACGTACCTACATTTCCCACGGATCCACGTCATCTACTGGACGAGGAGTCCTTGTATCCTGGCCGTGCCTTGGGTGTCACAGGGACGCGGTAACCCACCTTTTATGCTCTTTCCCTTTCCCCATTTCCTACGAAGACACTCTGGCCCTTGTTTACTGTAGCTTCACTCTTCAAAATTCAACTCAGCGTATATCACGTCATGGATTCTTAAACTCAAGGAAACAGACAGAGCACAACCCATGGGTTTCCAAGCCTGACTTTTCATCAGAATCTCGTGGCACACTTTTCTCCAGTGCCTATTCTTGTCCCCGCACCTGTTCTGATTCACTAGGACTGTGTGTGGACATGAAACCTGCATTTTGTTTGTTTGGGTTTTCTTAATTTGCTAGGTCATCAGTTTATTATAAAAGGCTCTAGGAACATCCAGATGGAAGCGATGCATCAGGCGAGGCCTGTGGGAAGGGGTATGGAGCTTCCGTGCCCTCTCCAGGCGCCACCCTCCCAGCACCTGCCCGTGTCCACCAACCCAGGGGCCCCAACACCTGCATTTTTAAAGCTCTCCTTGTGCTTCTCGTGATCAGCAGGTTTCAGATCCACCAACCTAACCAGGCTCCCAGGCCAAGACTCCCTGGAATGTCATCTCCGGCAGGTGGTGACACAGCCTGCACTGGAATCCTCCAGGCCATGGGGCACTTGCTACTTTCACAAGGGGCCTGAGCTGAAAGAGCTCTTCCTGATGGTGAATTGAAAGGTGTTTCCACCACACAGGCTTGTATCTAGTGGTCTCAATTATGCCTTTTAGAGCAGCACAGAAAAAAGTGATTCCTGCCTTTTCCCCAAACACTGGAAGACAGCTAGTGTTCCCTTCTCGGGATCTCTCTTTCCATTTCTGGGCTCTTGGTCCTGGTTGTCCACCTCTGAATGCAGTTGCAGTGAGTTTAGGTATGTCTTTCAGATGATCTCTCATGAGAACTTTATGGAGTAGCTCTCTTCCCATGTTTGAGATGACCGAGGGCCAGTCAAGTTAAGTGGTGTGCCCTGGTTCCTACTAATAAGTAGCTGAATTGAAATTTGAACAATCTGACTCCAAATTCTGCACTTTTTTTTTTTAGAGGAAGATTAGCCCTGAGCTAACATCTGCTGCCAATCCTCCTCTTTTTGCTGAGGAAGACTGGCCCTGAACTAACACCCATGCCCATCTTCCTCAACTTTATACGTGGGATGCCTACCACAGCATGGCTTAATGAGCAGTGCCATGTCCACACCCGGGATCCAAACCTGTGAACCCCAGGCTGCCGAATCAGAATGTGCGAACTTAACCACTGCATCACTGGGCTGGCCCCTGCACTTGTAATTAACGTATTATACCCCCGACTTTTCCTTTCTTTGGCTTTAAATGGAGACAAATAGATGCTAAATGAGTATTAAATTGAAGTGTATAAAATTGCCCCCCCCCCCCATTCTGCTCTCTAGAGGCAGCCACAGTCGAATTCACCAAGCCCCTCTTGAGCGTGCCACGGACGGCTGGATGTTGTGTTCACAGCAGAGGGAACACTGCCTCCTTTGCTCTGGATGCCATGTGCAATGACTGCGCCCTCCCCCCAGTCGTAGGCTTGGAGCGCTGAGTAGGTCTCTTTGTTCATTTTGACCTTGTAGGCAAGAAAACTCTTAGTTTTTCTTTGTTTTAACAAACTGCTGTCGATTCAGGTTTCGTTCATTGTGCATCCTTGCAGATGGCTTTCTTGATCTTAAAAGAAGGACTTCCTATCTATCCCCACTATTTTTCTTGTTGGTTGTGACCTCATTCCAACTGTGATATGGACCCGTTGGCCTCCCAATTGCATGACCCGTTAAACTATCTAGCACAATGTCATTCTCATATTTTAATAGCTATAACGTCTCTTTTTGTCCAAATCATTGATAAAAGTCTTGTTGAAGACAGGACCAAGGACAGAGTCTCTGAGTACCTGTAGGTGAACCAACCAACCAGTCAATGAATGAATACTCCTGGGCTGCAATTATTCAACCAAAGGGGACCACACCTCATTGTAGTACCATCCAGTCTTGTCTATAAGGACGTGAGAAATTTGGTCAAACACCTTTCTGTCCACAGCATTTTCCTGGTTAATTAAATCAGTAAGCCTATCCAAAAGGGGAAGTGTTCACTTTTCTTCTTAGCAAACCCAGTGTGAGTTCCTACTTCTCATCACCTTTCCCCCTTAAGGTTCACAAAACGTCTCTTTTATAGTCTATTCTAGATTTTGCTGTGGACCTATAGCAACTTGCTTTTTTGGTCAGGCTCTGAGTGACTCTGAAAGGGGCAGGGTTCAGGCTGGGATGTGTTGCAGTGGCACCTGGAGGGGCTGGCAGGGCCAAGGCCAACAGGGTGGTGCGTGAAGGCAGCTCAGTGGTGAGGTGGGCGGGTCGGTTAAGTGTGTAGGTGTGGAGTCTGGTTAATTAGAGTGGAGAGTTGACTAGTGGGCAGAGAGGGGAACTGAAGAATCTACCCTAAGAGTGCATCGGGCGCAGGGAGAGAGCAAGAATGCTCCTTCAAGGAGCAAACCAGCGGGCCAGGGAAGGCTGGAGACGGTGTTTGACTGAAAGCAAGAAACCAAGAAAGCCCAAGGCTGGGGGAGGTGAAGCTAATGGAAGTTCAGAGTGAGGATTGGTCTCGGGAAGTGAGCTGCCTCACTGGGGCTTGTAACGAGACAACGTCACTTCCCATCTCAGCAAATGACACTAACCACCCAACTGTCCAAACCAGCAACCTGGGGGTGCTCACAGAGTCCTCCAGCTGCCTCTGCCTCCCCGTAGCCAGTTGAATCACCGAGCCCTATCATTTCTACCTCTAATAGCTCTAAAACTGCCTCTGTCTCTCCACTGTTCTGTCATCCCCCTGGCCACTGTCAGCTCATTCTTTTCTTTCTTTCTTTTTTTTTTTTTTTCGAGGAAGATTAGCCCTGAGCTAACATCTGTGCCCATCTTCCTCTACTTTATATGTGGGACACCTGCCACAGCATGGCTTGCCAAGCAGTATGTAGACCCGCACCCGGGATACGAACTGGTGAACCCTGGGCTGCCAAAGTGGAACGTGTGCACTTAACCACTGTGCCACCAGGCCAGCCCCTGTCATCTCATTCTTGAATCGCCTCGCAGCCACCTCACTGGTCCCCTTGCCTCCAGATTTGACTTCCCATTCAGTCTCAACACCGGTAGATTCAGTCCTTATTTTGGAACACAAACTTCATCTGATCTTTCCCCTGCTTAAAAATCCTTCAGTGGTTTTGCTATGACCTTCAGGATAAAGTCAAGCAGTTTGGCATGAAATAGCTGCCCCTCCCTGGGCCTGCCTCCCCTCCCACTCCCTCCCACCTCATCTCGCACGCCTCGGGCTGCACGCGTCCATGTTCTGGGTGGTCACATTGTAGGCGCTCTCTTTTATGCTATTGAACATATTGCTCCTGCTGCCAGAAGTCTCTGTCCCCACCTTACCCCCATCCACCTGAGTAATTGCTGCTCCACTCAGCATGTCTTCCCCGCCTGCCACCTGCTGCCCCTTCCCCTTGTGAAGAGCATGGCCTTCTCTGAGTACCCTTATTTTATTTCTTTCATAGGATATTACTCTGTGTTGTAATAAGTGATTTATTTGCTGGTTTCCTCTCCAGGTTGTGAGCTTCTTGAGGGCCAGAAAATATCTTGGGATCCCTAGTACTTAGCAGCCAGCCCTTGTAGTCTAGTGGTTAAGGTTCGTTTCTGGGTTCATTTCCCGGTCAGGGAACCACACCACTTGTCTGTCGGTTGTCACACTGTGGCAGCTGCATGTTGCTGTGATTCTGAAAGCTCTGCCACTGTTATTTCAAATACCAGCAGGGTCACCATGATGGACAGTTTTCAGCAGAGCTGCCAGGCTAAACAGACTAGGAAGAAGGACCTGGCCACCCACTTCTGAAAGAAATTGGCCACGAACACCCTACGAATAGCAGCAAAGCATTGTTTGATACAGCACCGGAAGGTGAAAAGACCATGCAGGGTTCTGCTCTGCAGCACACGGGTCAATAGGTGTCGGAATCCACTTGACGGCACTGACAACAAAAAGTGCTTGGCACATACAGGTGAAGAAGAAAGTTTGTTGAATCCAGTTGTTCATACATTCCGTATTGATGAGGGAACAGCCCTTTTTAAAGACCAGCCCTTTAGATGGTCTCTATCTTAGGCCTCATTTTCGCCTGACTAAGGCTCAGTCTATTGGGTCATGATACTTACTGGTGACAGAAGGGCATCGGTATTTAAAGGTCATGTATACAAGAAGGACAATACTGGGTCACATCTCCTAGTTCACAGGGAACGGAAGCTTTTTAGTATCTTTGAGCAGGATAGAAGGCATCTGGCTGCTATGGCTGTGACATGGCCTCAAGCTAGGTGGCCAAGAGGAGGGGATGATGAAGACGGGGGTGGATTTGGGAGCTGGGGAGTACCGATGGCTCCAGTCTGCCAGAATGGATGACCTAGGCAATGGGAAATAGGACTAGAGAAGTGTTGTTCATCTTCTTAGAGTTTGGGGTATATGGAAGAATTGGGTGAATTGGGAGATTTTGGTGAATATCTATACTAGGTTCCTGACGCGGAGAGTTTCTCCAGGAAGACAGTTTCTTCAACCTAGTCTTGTACGCAGACCTGACCTGGTGTAAGATTATGTACAAACTGGCCTGCCAACAGGACATTTGTACTGGTAGTTATTCCTATCATAGTGGCTTTAAGAGATTTTCGGGCTGGCGGGAACTGGGGTAAATGTAGCACAACAAATGGGCGTCATAGGGAAAACGTAACTGTAAGAACCAGTGACAGCTTGGTGATGGTGGTAGGAAAGCACAGAAGAAAAGTCACCTGTAACGTCCTCTTTGCAAACATTGGGGTATAAACTGAGGCCGTAGTGCTGAAGCAACCCCATCGGGAGATGCATAAAAAAGAAACGCATTTCATATGCACATCTGGGCAGTTGTAGCCGCCCCCCCCCCCCCCCCCCCCGCCCCGCGTAGCCAGTTGTAGTGAAAGGCTCCACCTAAGGGAGTTCAGGGTGATACCAGTTCCACCCATGACCCAGTTACTACGTTGGGTTACTGGGCATATGGCAGGGACTGAATGGAGAGTTGACCCAGGAACCCTCCTTGAATATGTCCATTTTTTGTAGGCATCTCCTTCTAGAACTGCTGAAAGTTCCAATTTACAGAATGTAATGGCGGGTGCAAACTGAGAGGTAAGGCATGGATGCTGGATGTGAGTGTTGGGGGTCAGAGAGAAAGTGTGCCCTGTGATTGGCTCAGGGGCCAAGCAATGGCCATGGGCTGTGCCTTTGCGGCTGCTCTCTGTTGAGAGATACAAAGTCAGCGAGGCTGAGTTGTGGCACATTTCTTTTTGGCGAGAATGTGGGCATTCTTACTCATCGACCCTCCTGCCTTGAACAGGGCCGGGTGGTCAGTCCTGTGAGCCGGAACAGAAAACCTTTGGCTCTGGGTGCTCAGGATGCTGTGTGCGTTGGTGTTGAGTCAATGGGTTTGATGCTTAGTTGGAGCCTCTCAGACTCTGGAAATGCTTGAGTTCGCAGTGGTCCATGCACAGTAGGATGGAGTGCCTGATCCCTCTCCTTCTAGATGGGATCCACAGGATCAAAACATGCCTTTGATGGCCAAGTTCTCGTTTTTCTCAGAGGGTTTAGATCTGCCCTGTCCAATATGGTAGCCAGTAGCCACACGCAACTGTTTATATTAAATTCAAATTGATTAATCAGAAAAAGCTTCAATTGCTTAGTCACACTCATGACATTTCAAGTGCTCAGTAGCCATGTGTAGCTAGTGGCTACTGCATTGAAAAGTGCTGATTACAGAACATTTTCGTCATGGAAGAAAGTTCTGCTGGATGGTACTGGTATAGCTCTCTATGGAGAAGAAGAATTTGTGGAAAGTCCTGCCGAGTCACCATGCTGGTGGCTTTTAGACCAGGTGAGGATAGGATGCTGAAGGGGTCCTCTCCCTCCCAGGAAAGGCTGCTGTGGGTCAGAACAGAGGTAAGTCATTTCTTCAGGTCTTCAGAGATCCGGTGGATGACTCTTGAAAGTTGTAAATTTTTGGTAGCTATTTTTTGTGGGAGGTCCTCAAAATAGAAATAATGATGATCTTGGAAATGACAAAAGATGACGTTCATCCATCTGGATGTCATGCTTAAAGTTGATATGGCCCAGAAATTTGACTTCCACTGGTTAAAAAATACGTGCTTTTGCAGTTTTGTATTTAACCCGTAAATCCAGAGGGATGTCAAGGCCCTCGGGACAAGGGTGAGAAATTAAATATACTTGAAACATTTCCCTAAAAGATCATGTACCACTGTCCCCTACATAGTGTCGGCTTCAGCGCATACTCTTTGACAAGTAATTTGTTCTGCGATGACGCTAAGTCTAACGAATGAAAGATGGTCTTTTGAAATATATGATACCAATCTTAGAAACTCTCATTCACAAACTCCGGGATTATGAGAGGTACTTAAAGTATAAATGGCATTAAGGTTACCCTTTACCTTTGTGGTAGGCAGAATAATGGCCCCCAAAGACGTCCGTGTCATAATCCCCAGAGTCTATGGATATGTTACTTTATGTGGGAAAAGGGTCTTTGAAGATATGACTAAGTTAAGGATTTTGAGGTGGGGAGATTATCCTGAATTATCTGGGTGGGCCCAATGTAGTCAAAAGAGTCCTTAAAAGTGGAGAAACTTGAACTTTCAAAGGCCGGATCGGCGACCCGGAGGGGAAGCGCCGGAGCTCCGCCAGGCAGCAGACAAAACTCTCTGTCTGCCGGTAGCAGAGGGGCCACGCTGAGCACTCAGGGCTCCCGGCAGAGGCCCGGACAGAAGCCCAGAGGTCGGGGCGACCCCCAGCTGCCGTTGCCCGCCCCGTGGGACTAGGGATTGCCGGAGATCTCGGAGAGGACCGGGGCGGGGGAACTTTCAAAGGCCGGATCGGCGACCCGGAGGGGAAGTGCCGGAGCTCCGCCCGGGCAGCAGACAAAACTCTCTGTCTGCCGGTAGCAGAGGGGCCACGCTGAGCACTCAGGGCTCCCGGCAGAGGCCCGGAGAGAAGCCCAGAGGGCGGGGCGACCCCCAGCTGCCGTTGCCCACCCGGTGAGGCTAGGGATTGCTGGAGATCTCGGAGAGGACTGGGGCTGGAGAGAGTTCCAGAGACCCAGCTTAGTAGCCTAGGGGGAAACCCTACAGGCTCACAGAAGCCTTAGGGAAAGCCTCTGCACAGCACCAGTAGAAGGCACCCAGCCACCAGCCACAAGGCTGGAAGACCCCAGGGCAAAAGCAGCATAGCTAGGTGTACTAACCACAGACTGTAGAAGATGCCAATAGCTCTCCTGCGACCCATAGAGGACAAGTGAGATTTGGTGGGTGCCGACAGCAACCGAGCGACAAATAAAAGTGATCCCACCCCTGGCCGCTGGAAAAGCCCATAACACCGTTGCAGACCCCAAGGAGAGAGCGCATCTAGGTGGGCAACAACAGTAGGCACCTGCAGCCTGAAGCCCCCCGTGACGGCCCCCACGGCAGAGGAGGGAATCCAAAGGGCCACTGTGGCTACGAAGAGGGGCCCAGGCCCAGTTAGCAACTACGGACAGGGTTCCTGGTTGGTGAAGTATAAACAGCTGCTCCCCCCACCGCAGCAGCTGAAACAAGTGAAAGGAGCAACTAAACTCTATCTCCATGCGGAGGCACAAATCAACATCATCAAGCAATATGAAAAAATACATTAAATCTCCAGAACAGAAAGAAAGTAACAAATACACAGAAAACAATCCCAAAGAAAATGAGATATATAACCTAAATGATGATGACTTCAAAACAGCCATCATTAAAATACTCACTGAGTTAAGAGAGAATTCTGACCGACAACTCAACGAGTTCAGGAGCTATGTCACAAAAGAGTTTGATACGATAAAGAAGAACCAAACAGAAATACTGGAAATGAAGAACACAATAGAGGAGATTAAGAAAAATCTAGATGCTCTGAACAGTAGGGCCGATAATATGGAGGAAAGAATTAGCAATTTGGAAGATGGCAATATAGAATTGTTGCAGGCAGAGGAGGAGAGAGAAGCAAGACTTAAAAGAAATGAAGAAACTCTCCGAGAATTATCAGACACAATTAGGAGATGCAACGTAAGGATTATAGGTATACCAGAGGGAGAAGAGAAGGAGAAAGGGGCAGAAAACCTATTCAAAGAAATAATGGCTGAGAACTTCCCAAATCTGGTGAGGGAGATGGATCTTCAGGTGACAGAAGCCAATAGATCTCCAAACTTTATCAATGCAAGAAGACCAACTCCACGGCATATAGTAGTGAAGCTAGCAAAAGTCAACGACAAGGAGAAAATATTAAGGACAGCCAGGCAAAAGAAACTAACCTACAAAGGAACCCCCATCAGGCTATCAGCAGATTTCTCAGCAGAAACTTTACAGGCTAGAAGAGAGTGGAATGATATATTCAAAAATCTGAAGGACAAAAACCTACAGCCGAGAATTCTCTACCGAGCGAAAATATCCTTCAAATACGATGGAGAAATAAAAACTTTCCCAGATAAACAAAAATTAAGGGAGTTCATTGCCACAAAACCTCCTCTTCAGGAAATCCTCAGGAAAACCCTCATTCCTGAAAAATCCAAAAAAGGAAAGGGGCTACAAAACCAAGAGCAGAGGAGATAAGTAGAAGGACAACAACAGAGAGTAGCAGCTCTACATCAGAACAGATTAAACCATGGGACGAGAAACAAAGGAAACTGAAGAAAACCGGAAAACAAGACACAAAATGGTAGTGGTAGGCCCCCACGTCTCAATAATCACTCTAAATGTAAACGGATTGAACTCCCCAATCAAAAGACACAGAGTGGCAGGATGGATCAAAGAACAAGATCCAACAATATGCTGCCTCCAGGAAACACACCTCAGCCCCAAAGACAAACACAGACTCAGAGTGAAGGGATGGAGAACAATACTCCAAGCTAATAATGAACAAAAGAAAGCAGGTGTCGCTATACTAATATCAGACAAGGTAGATTTCAAAGCAAAACAGATAAAGAAAGACAAAGAGGGACAGTATATAATGATAAAAGGGACTCTCCACCAAGAAGACATAACACTTATAAATATATACGCACCCAACACAGGAGCACCAAAATTTGTAAAGCAACTCTTAATAGAACTAAAAGAAGACATCAACAACAATACAATAATAGTAGGGGACCTCAACACACCATTAACACCAATGGACAGAACATCCAGACAGAAAATCAACAAGGAAATAATAGAATTAAATGAAAAATTAGACCAGATGGACTTAATAGATATATATAGAACACTTCATCCAAAAACAGCAGGTTACACATTCTTCTCAAGTGCACATGGAACATTCTCAAGGATTGACCATATTTTGGGAACCAAAGCAAACATCAATAAATACAAGAGAGTTGAAATAATATCAAGCATCTTTTCTGATCATAACGCTATTAAACTAGAAATCAACTACAAGAAAAAAGCAGAGAAAGGTGCAAAAATGTGGAGACTAAACAACACGCTTCTCAACAAACAATGGATCATTGAAGAAATTAAAGAAGAAATCAAATATTATCTGGAGACAAATGAAAATGAGAACACGACATACCAAATCATTTGGGATGCAGCAAAAGCAGTCCTAAGAGGGAAATTCATCGCAATACAGGCTCACCTCACTAAACAAGAAAAAGCTCACGTAAGCAACCTCAAACGACACCTAACAGAACTAGAAAAAGAAGAACAAACAAGGCCCAGAGTCAGTAGAAGGAGGGAAATAATAAAAATAAGAGCAGAAATAAACGATATTGAAACAAAAAAGACAATAGAAAGGATCAATGAAACAAAGAGTTGGTTCTTCGAAAGAATTAACAAAATTGACAAACCCCTAGCCAGACTCACCAAGAAAAGAAGAGAGAAATCGCAAATTAATAAAATCAGGAATGACAGAGGAGAAATCACAACAGATACCAATGAAATACAAGAGATCATAAGAGAATACTATGAAAAACTATATGCCAACAAATTGAACAACCTGGAAGAAATGGACAAATTCCTAGACTCCTACAATCTCCCCAAACTGAATCAGGAAGAAATGGAGAATCTGAATAGACCAATCACAAGTAAGGAAATAGAAACGGTAATCAAAAACCTCCCCAAAAACAAGAGTCCAGGACCAGACGGCTTCTCTGGAGAATTCTACCAAACATTCAAAGAAGACTTAATACCTATTCTCCTCAAACTGTTCCAGAAAATTGAGAAAGATGGAGAACTCCCTAACACATTCTATGAAGCCAACATCACTCTGATCCCCAAACCTGACAAGGACAACACAAAGAAGGAGAACTACAGGCCGATATCACTGATGAACATAGATGCAAAAATCCTCAACAAAATTTTGGCAAACCGATTACAGCAATACATCAAAAAGATTATACACCATGATCAAGTGGGATTTATACCAGGGACACAGGGATGGTTCAACATCCGCAAGTCAATCAACGTGATACACTACATTAACAAAATGAAAACCAAAAACCACATGATCATCTCAATAGATGCAGAGAAAGCATTCGACAAGATCCAACACCCATTTATGATAAAAACCCTCAGTAAAATGGGTATAGAAGGAAAGTACCTCAACATAATAAAGGCCATATATGATAGACCCACAGCCAACATCATACTCAATGGACAAAAGCTGAAAGCCATCCCTCTGAGGACAGGAACAAGACAAGGGTGCCCACTTTCACCACTCCTATTCAACATAGTTCTGGAGGTGCTGGCCAGAGCAATTTGGCAGGAAAAAGAAATAAAAGGAATCCAAATAGGTAACGAAGAAGTAAAACTCTCGTTGTTTGCAGACGACATGATCTTATACATAGAAAACCCCAAAGAATCCACAGAAAAACTATTAGAAATAATCAACAACTACAGCAAAGTAGCAGGGTATAAAATTAACGTGCATAAATCAGTAGCATTTCTATACACTAACAATAAACTAACAGAAAAAGAACTCAAGAACTCTATCCCATTCACAATCGCAACGAAAAGAATAAAATACCTTGGGATAAACTTAACCAAGGAAGTGAAGGATCTATACAATGAAAACTACAAGACTCTCTTGAAAGAAATAGGCGATGACATAAAGAGATGGAAAGACATCCCTTGCACATGGATTGGAAGAATAAACATAGTTAAAATGTCCATACTACCTAAAGCAATATACAGATTCAATGCTATCCCAATCAGAATCCCAAGAACATTCTTCACAGAAATTGAACAAACAATCCTAAAATTCATATGGGGCAACAAAAGACCGCGAATTGCTAAAGCAATCCTGAGCAAGAAAAACAAAGCCGGCGGAATCACAATCCCCGATTTCAAAACATACTACAAAGCTACAGTGATCAAAACAGCATGGTACTGGTACAAAAACAGGTCCACAGATCAATGGAACAGAATTGAAAGCCCAAAGATAAAACCACACATCTATGGACAGCTAATCTTCGACAAAGGAGCAGAGGGCCTACAATGGAGAAAAGAAAGTCTCTTCAACAAATGGTGCTGGGAAAACTGGACAGCCACATGCAAAAGATTGAAAATTGACCATTCTTTTTCACCACACACCAAAATAAACTCAAAATGGATCAAAGACCTAAAGATTAGGCCTGAGACAATAAGTCTTTTGGAAGAGAATATAGGCAGTACACTCTTTGACATCAGTTTCAAAAGAATCTTTTCGGACACTGTAACTCCTCAGTTGAGGGAAACAATAGAAAGAATAAACAAATGGGACTTCATCAGACTAAAGAGCTTCTTCAAGGCAAGGGAAAACAGGATTGAAACAAAAAAACAGCTCACTAATTGGGAAAAAATATTTACAAGCCACTTATCCGACAAAGGGTTAATCTCCATAATATACAAAGAACTCACACTGCTTAACAACAAAAAAACAAACAACCCGATCAAAAAATGGGCAGAGGACATGAACAGACATTTCTCAAAAGAAGATATGAATATGGCCAATAGACACATGAAAAGATGTTCATCATCGCTAATCATCAGGGAAATGCAAATCAAAACTACACTAAGATATCACCTTACCCCCGTTAGATTGGCAAAAACATCCAAAACCAAGAACGACAAATGTTGGAGAGGTTGTGGAGAAAGAGGAACCCTCATACACTGTTGGTGGGAATGCAAACTGGTACAGCCACTATGGAAAACAGTATGGAGATTTCTCAAAAAGTTAAAAATAGAAATACCCTATGACCCAGCCATCCCATTACTGGGTATCTATCCTAAGAACCTGATATCAGATATCTCAAGAGTCCGTTGCACCCCTATGTTCATTGCAGCATTATTTACAATAGCCAAGACGTGGAACCAGCCTACATGCCCAGAAACTAATGATTGGATAAAGAAGATGTGGTATATATACACAATGGAATACTACTCAGCCATAAAAAAAGACGAAATTGGCCCATTCACAACAATGTGGATGGACCTCGAGGGTATTATGTTAAGCGAAATAAGTCAGTCAGAGAAAGACGAACTCTATATGACTCCACTCATAGGTGGAAATTAGTATATTGAGAAGGAGATCTGATTGGTGGTTACCAGGGAAAAGGGGGGGTGGGGGGAGGGTACGGAGGGGGAAGTGGTGTACCCACAACATGACTAACAAAAATGTACAACTGAAATCTCACAAGGTTGTAATCTATCATAACATTAATAAAAAAAAAAAAAAAAAGTGGAGAAACTTTCCCAGTTGTGGTCACAGAGAGAAATATGACCAAACAAGCAGGGTCAGAGAGCTGTGGCACAGCTGGCTTTGAAGATGGAGGCAGGGGCCGGGAGCCAAGGGATGCAGACTGCCTCGAGATGCTGGAAAAGGCAAGGAGAGAGATTCTCCTGCAGAGCCTGGAAAAAATACAGCCCTGTCCACACCTTGATTTTAAACTTCTGACCTACTGAACTCTAAGGTAGTAATTTTTTGCTGTGGAACCTGCTACGTTTGTGGTAATTGTTAACAGCAATAGGACTAATTCACTTTTTATAGAGTGGAGGATTATTAAAGAAATTATTTTGGAAATATAGCTGTTAAGAGGATGGAATATCCATGTCCACTAATCAGTGCATTCTTAGCTTGTAGGCAATTCCGTATGAAGCCGGATGATAATAAAATTGTTGCCTGGTCAGCACAGAAAGCTTGCTTAGTGGTTCGGCTGAGTCCACAAGGCTGTTGTGTCTGCTTGTATCCCTCACTTATCTGGGTAGGTGGTGAAAGTGTAATTGGGTGGAGAGCACGTCCACCAACAACTGGCCTAGTGAATTAGGCAGCAGCCATGCACGACTGTGGCCTTGAAACCCTTCCAGACATTGGATAGCCTTAGCTCTCTGGTTTTTATTTTTTCACAAAGTGGACCAAAGAAGACAAATGGAAAAGACATCATTGTGAAAAACTCGGTCTTGATGAAGTGTTTGTGGGGGCAGTGGGTGGGTACCATGGAATCGGTACCCCAGTGCCCACCAGTGTGTGGCTGGTGGTAATGCTCATGGTGAGCAAAGAAGTCAGGATCACAGCTTCTGAGGGCTGACCTTATTCTCAGCTCTCAAATATGAAGTTATCAATGGCCGTGACAGTCATGGCGTTAGCCTTGGCTCAGAAGAGAATGCCCTTGAGCCCCACCAGGCTCTTCAAGGTCCCTCAGTAGACCACGGCTAGGACTCTGGGAGATGGAGCTCAGTTAACCATCCTTTATTTTGCTATGGCATAGCACCTGCTTGGCTTCCAGAAGTCATTGCTTCACCTTCATAGGGAAAAGATGGACTAGCTGCCATGAGAAACGCTGGAGTTATGCCCACCAATTCTAACTCCCACGGGCTGGCTGACTGTTTGTCCACTTTTTTCCATATAATAACAGGTTTACTACGAACTTCACAGACAAAGTTAGAATGGTAATTACATTTAAAATGAACTCATTAAAAAGTTTAAATATCGTATTATAGATATACATTATCCAAAATTCCAGAACGTATTTAAACAGGTAGCAGATATCGCTACCCATCTTTGGACACAGAACAACAGCGTTACTGAAACTGGCTCCCAGATGAGTATGGACCACCTTCTCCCGTATCTTAGGGAAGAGAGGAAATCATGATACAGGCGTCGTTGATGCGGTAATTCACGGAGAGTTGTTCCTCTAACAATGCCAAAATTGGGCTCACATCTTTGACTTTGTGAGGGAGCTGATGATTGCTGCCTTTCTTCTGTTCCTTAAGAGCTACCACTCAAGGCATTGACATTATATCTACTCGTCCCCAAAGGCACCAGAGATGGGAGTAGAAGCCTCTTCACAAAGCACCTCAAATTCGTAGATGGTTTCCAACGTTGGTCTATAATTGATTAGATAAAATGACAACATCGCCTCCTAGTCTCTTTGGTCCACTCGGTCTCCTCTGGCTGCCCAGAAGGGGCCATGATTTCTTCCATTTCACAGCTCAACCTGCCGTGATTGGGCCTTGAACCAGGGCAGGGCCCCGATTCCTGCACCTGGGCTGGGCAGGGCTGGGGATGCAGGTGAGGCTAAGGGTAGGATCACAGCGGGAGGAGAAGGAACGCTGGTTAAGGGGCTGGCCAGCTTAGAACGAGGCTGGCGAGCATTTGATCAGCCAGGCTGGGAGTTAAGACCAGGGACCGGGCTGAGGGTGTGTCAGGGTTCCTGGCAGCGACAGAGCTGGGATGAAGGAGAAGCGTGCAGACAAACCCAGGCTGAGAAAGGACTGAGGTGGAACGGAAGCCTGGGGAGTCCACAGCAGGCGAGCTGAGGTCGCAGTGGGAGGCAGCGGCAGTCTTGTTCAAGAGCACGGGTTTTTCATTCACTTGGAAGAGCTTGAGTTTAATCCTGTCCTGTCAGTCATTAGCAATGTGATTTGGGTCAACATGCTTAAACCTGTCCCAGTTAAATCGTCTCTAAAATTAGAATAATAATATATATCCTTCAGGTGACTTTAAGAATTAGAAATAATGCATATGGAGCACCTCACACACTGTTTCTTCAGCCGGGTTTACGGATGCAGTTTCAGGGGTCCAAACGTTCTCTACACAAATTTTGTTTCTTGTTCTCAACTTCCATTTTTAAAACATAGGCTTTATTTTTTAAAGCAGTTTTAGGTTCATAGCAAAATTGGTCAGAAAGCACAGAATTCCCGTGTACCCCCTGCTCCACACATGCACAGCCTCCCCCACTATCAACATCCTCCACCAGAAGGGTACAATTGTTACCATCAATGAACCTGCACGGACACATCGTATCATCCAAAGGCCACAGTTTACACCAGGGCTCACTCTTGCTGCTGTGCATTCTGTGGGTTTGGACAAACATGTAATAACATGTATCCACCATTATTGTATCGCCCAGAATATTCCAGTGCCCTCTATGCTCCACTCGTTCATCTCTCCTTTCCTCCCCAACCCCTGGCAACCATGATCTTTGTGTTGTCTCTGTAGTTTTGCCTTTTCCAGAAGGTCACATGGTTGGAATCATGTGGTACGTAGCCTTTTCAGATTGGCTTCTTTCACTTAGTAAGGTGCATTTAAGGCTCCTTCGTGTCTTTCCTGACTGACAGCTCATTGCGCTTTATTGCTGAGGAATGGCCCATCGTCTGGATGGACCAGTTTATTTCTCCACTCACCAGCTCTTGACTTCCAATCCGGTGCTTTTCTACCGGGGCCTCTGCATCTCTGTCTGGGCTGAGCACGTCTTCTTGAGGACTTGAGAGTTTTCGAATTTGAGAAACACTAGCCTAGCATATCGAAGGTGCTCAGTCAGTGTAAAGAACTCATGACAGGCTCATTTCTCACATAGAAGAAGCTAACAGGGTAGTGAAGCGGGGCTGGGCCGAGACCTTTGTTCGTAGGATTCATCCCAGAGAGGAGTCCTGTCAACTGGATTTGAGGTCCAACCTGCTTTTCTGTGGGCCAGGCGGTTCTGAGCTTCCCGGACAGCGGCCTGGGGCTGCCCAGTCTTCAAGGGGCACATCCCCGGGGCAGATGCTGGACATTGCCGTGACCTGACAGTTTCTGACAGCCCCGTTTTTGAAACTTGGAGCATTTTCTGACTGTGGGTTTTCTGGCACCGTTTCTTGCTCCGTCATTTTCAGAGATTACAATTTCCTCAATTACCTCTGCCGAGTCTTGCATTTCCCCAGGCGGCAGGTCGCGGGGCCTGGAGACCCGAGCTCATTTACAGCTGCCCGGGGTTCCCTCGCTCCCTCTCCATTGCTCTTCAACTTCTGCTCCCTCTTCACCATCTGTGTTCTGTTTTCCTGTGTCGGAGATTCTCCTCCCAGACGGCAAAGACAGAAGCAAAACCACAGCTGGGTGGTTCATCATCTCGCCCCCATCCACTCCAGGCTCTGACTTTCTTGTTCGTCTTCTTGCCCCAAATGTTATTTCGTGAGGCCCGTGTTTGCTCTCTGAGTATTTCACAGGCCTGAGGGCAGAGCTGTAGCAGCACCCCGCTCTCCTTGGTCCCGTCCTTCTTACAAGGTCCTCTCTCCACCTCCTCACTGAGGCGTTCCCTGCGCTGACACAGAGGGGTTTTAGGTGCCTCCTTGATGTTCATTTGGATTATGCCTTATTACATTTTCAGAACTTTGTTTTTTTAGAACTCTGTATTTTAAGTCATATTTCCTTTTAGCGCTGAGGTTTTCAACCCTGGGATTTGAAGCAAATCCCTCGGGCAGGGCCCAGGCATGGGGATTTTTTTTAGGTTCCCCAGATAATCAGAAAAGGAAAAAAAAAGTGTTAAAATAGACTTCATCAAAATTGAAAACATCTGCTTATCCAAAGATACTGTTAAGAAAGAGAAGAAACAAGTCACAGATTGGGAGAAAATATTTGCCACACATATATCCAACAAAGGACGTCTATCAAGCATTTCTTAACAATTCCTGAAACTCAGTAATAAAAAGACAAACAGCCCGACTGAAAAATTGGCCAAAAAGCTTGAATGGGCACTTCACAAAGGAAAATATATAAATAGCCGATAAGCCCATGAAAAAGGGTTTAACATCATTAGTTATCAGGGAAATGCAAAATAAAGCCAAAATGAGGTATCCACTAATAGCTAAAATTTTAAGAAAACTGACAACATGAGGATGCAGGGCAACTAGAAGTCTCATCCTTTTCTGCCAGGAGGACAAAATTGTGTGACCACAGGACATTGGTCTGGCAGTTTCTCATAAACTGGAACATACACGTACCCAATGACAGAAACACTACTTCTGGGTTTTTATCCAGGAGAAGTGAAATTATGTACACTTAAAGACTTAGCACCTTCATTAATAATAGCCCCAAACTGGAAGCAATCCAAATGTCCCTCAACTAGAAGAGGAATGAGCAAATTGTGGTACGTCCATACAAAAAGGATGCTACTCAGTGATAGAAGAGGAGAGAACTATTGACTCACGTTACAACATGGGTGGACCTCAAAGTCACGATGCTGAGCGAAAGAATCCACACCCAGAAGAGTACTGACTATATGATTCCATTTTTAGGAAGTTCTGGAACAGGCAAAGTAAAAGGAATCAGAACAGAGGTTGCCTCTAGGAAGGGCGGTTCTGTGAGTGACTGTGAAGTGCACGGGGGATCTTTCTGGAGTGATGGATGCGTCCTATATCTTGATAGCGGTGTGAGTCACGAAGCACATGCATTTGTCCAAACTCATTTTCAAAGTGAGGTCTTACGTGTCGTACGTGAACGTACATGTGGTACGTTCAATTTATATAAGTGATGCCTCGATCAGGGAAATTCAACGAACAAAAGTTCCCGGATGATTGTGCTGCACAGTAAGGGTCAAGGGTCTCAGTTTGCAAAATGTCTTCAGTCTTTTCCCTGCAGTTTGAAAACCTTGGTTCCTCCTTCCAGGCCCCTTGTCTGCAGTGCCCTGCATTCCAGCCTCTAATAATTAGGGACCCCAGACCATCGTGAACAACTCACCTAAGATGCTCTCATTTCCAACACACCAACTACACCTCTTGTCGGTCAGAAAACTAAAGCCCAGGGTCTCCTTGCTGAGGGAGGAGTAACGTGCCTGGACAGGTGCCCACCTGCCCTTCTTGTGGGCGACTGAGGCCTGTAGCTGACGTCTGGGGCGTTGAGGCCCTCTGGCCTTGCTCTCTTGTCTGCACGTGAAGGTTCGTTTCTTGTTTTGGGAAGGCGTCTTTCATCCGCTTCATAGAATGAGCCTCTTTTTGCCCCTAGACTTACTGATTTTGAGGTAGTTCAATGTGTTCTTATGTAAAGTTAAGTTCTGTGTCTCTTATTTTCTAGCTATACTTTTTTTTTTGGATAAAACATACTTTAACAATTACTATTTCGGTCTAAATTCTCTCCTACCAAGACCCAGGGATAGCTGGAGGACATTTTTATGTGGTGTGTCTATCTTTTCAGGCTGTTTATTGCCCATCTCCTATGCCTTGCCCTATTTTCTTTTCTCTGGGAGATGCTGAGATCTGATTTAGCTTCTTTTCTGATCTTGTGTCAAACAGCTGTGAGCAAATACAGAAGCAGTATATCACCCGCTCAGCAGCTGTAGCCGCCCAGGACTCGGCTAAGAACAAAAAAGCAAACCACAAAGAGACTTTGAAGACGCAAAATAGATGTCATGAAATCATACACTTTCCTCGGAGGTGAGCCCCTTGGATTCTTACTCAGAGCCAGCTTACTGTTACCTGAGACACAGGTGTAACAATCCTCACAGCCTGGTTAGCAGCACCAAGTTAGAAGCAGAACAGAGGTGGGTCTGAGGGTTAGGGACATTGATAGCTGTAAAAAGGACAGCCAACTGGAGAGAAGAGACAATCCCTCCTACTTTCATTTTATCTTTTTTTTTGGTGAGGAAGATTGGACCAGAGCTAACATCTGTGCCAATCTTCCTCTATTTTGTATGTGGGATGCCACCACAGCATGGCCTGATGGGTGGTACATAGGTCCATGTCCAGGATCCAAACCCGGGAACCCTGGGCCACTGAGTGGAGCACATGAACTTAACCACTATGCCACCGAACTGGCCCCACTTTATCTTATTAAAATAAAGAAGATAGAAAAATCTAGAGGCCGTTTAGTTTAGGAGCAACATGTAAAATAATTCTCAATAATCTCTGGAAGCATGACTATAGTTGAGGTCAACGCAAGACTGTCCTTTATGGTGATGCTTGTAAATCACCAAGAGAAGGCTCAGTGTGCCCTGCACATCTCTCCTGAAGGAAGCAGAGAAGTGTGTAATACGGTTTAGAAAAGTTTCTATCAAATTGAGTGGAAATAAAGGTTTTGACAGTGAAATGAACAAATTTCAGTCTCTCAAACCTGACTTTCCTGGCGCCCTTCCTGACAGCTCTGGGTGACGACGTTGTACTGCCTGGTGGCAGGACCAGGCCCTCCTGGCACTCCTCCATAACCACCCCTTACCCCCGCTCTGGACATCGGATGGGGAAGTGCCCCCCGGAAACTGCAGCCGTCGTCCGTGCCTCTGGGCCTCTCTCTGCCACTCCCGGTGTTGCTCAGACCTGCCGCCTGTCCTCCTCCCAGCCTCTGCCGACTGCCGTCCCCCGTCTCCTCTGACCTCCAAATCCACAACACTCTGGTTTTCTCTGGATGGACTCTCTGCTCTGCAAATCCATCTGAGGCTCGTCTGCTAATCCCATGAATCTGAAATAAAAAGAAACAATGTGTACAGAAGTTCTATAGATGAAATGATAATGGTGTTTAGGATTGGTTTGAAAGCAATCCATCAGGGGTGGGGGTGAGGAAAGGCAAGGACAAAACAAGATGGCTATTGGATGTCACAGGAGCACGTCACATCACGTGCTCTCTTGATGTGTGTGAGAAAATGTCCCTTAAAAAAGCTACAAAAATGGGGCCGGCTCCGTGGCTGAGTGGTTAAGTTTGCATGCTCCACTTTGGTGGCCCGGGGTTCACGGGTTTGGATCCTGGGTGTGGACCTATGTACCACTCATTAAGCCATGCTGTGGTGGCGTCCCACATAGAAGAACTAGAATGACCTACAACTAGGATATACAACTACGTACTGGGGCTTTGGGGAGAAAAAAAAAAGAGGAAGATTGGCAACAGATATTAGCTCAGGGCCAATTTTCCTAAAAGAAAAAGAAAGTTACGAAAGGAAACATGTGATGTCATGCAACCTAATTTCAAGTTCTTGTTCTCATTTTCATCTGCTGCTGGACAGGGACTACACGGTCACTTTGCCATCAGCTCAAGATCACTCCAAATTGTTTCCTCAATAACTTCACCCAGGAAACAATATCTGGGAATTATTTTTGGAAAGATTCTCTCAAGTACGTCTGCCTCTTGCTGTCCAATATGCTTCATGGTGCAGATTATTCAGAGCAGCTTTAAAGTGTTGACATTAAGGGCCACTCCACGGAGCCCGGGACAAAGCTAGGTGAAGTGCCCCTTTACCTTTGAAGGCTTCTGGCGTCCAGGCCCATGTGGGCAACTCCGCTCCACCATCAGGATGTCGGAGAGGCGAGAGGCTGCCTTCGACCCATGTGAATTCTGTTCATTTTGGAACTTGAGTCTCCAGAAACCTGGCTCTCTTTGTCAAGAGTTTTCTTCCCTTCTCCTCCCTTGGCTCAGCTTTTCTTCCTTTTCTTTCCTCTCTCTTTCCTCCTCCCTTCCTTCCTTTTCTTCTTTTGAACCACGACTATCATCTCAAAAACCTAGAGCATGTTCATGTCAGACCTCATAGAGTTGTTGTAAAGATGCAGACACAAGCGTCAGAGAAAAGGAGAAATTTTTAATTAATTAGAATAACTTTGATCATAATTATAATAATTTTTTATTATGGACACTTTCAAACATATAAATGTCTGACTAATATAGTGAACCCCTTGTAGCTATCACCCAGCTGCAATAGATGCTCACGCAGGGCCAATCAATCTCCTCCTATCTGTCCACCTGCCTCCTCCATTCCCACCTTCCTCCTTCTCCTACTCCAGATTAATTTAAAACAAGTTCAAGGCATCATATTGTTTCATCTGTAAATGCTTTAGCAGCATCTCTAAGAGATGAGGTCTCTCTTTCTTTTCTAACATAATCACAGTACCATCATCGCATCTAAAAAATAACAATAATTTGTGAATATTATGAAATATTTAGGCAGCACTCAAAGTTTCCTTATTCTCTCACAATTTCTTTTTATTGTTGGTTTGCTCAAATCAGGATCCAAAGAAGATCCATGCATTGCATTCAGTTGAAATATCTCTTGTCCCTTCTAATCTGTAGGCTTCTTTGCTTTCTTTATTTTCCTTGCCATTTCTTTAGTGAAGAAACTGGGCTATTTGTCTTGTGGAATTTTCAACACTCTGGATCTTGCTGATCATGCTCATGGTAGGTTCAACACGTTTCTCTGTTACCCATAATTCCTGGAGCTTTGTTGTCATAGAAAAGACTTCACTTCCAAGACTGACAATTTCCATGTATGACATCCCGCCATAGTGAGTAAGGTCCCAAACTCTCCTGAGGCAATGAAAAAGAGGATAACTATTTTGCAGTAATGCCAAGTCTAGTCTCTGTTGACTTCACAAAAAATATCTGGCCAGAGTCCGTCATTAGCTCCGTGATGACTGTCAACTATAGTGTGTTGGGCCTCCCCTCTGTGCGTGAGAATGAGCTTGGACAGGTGGAAAGAACGTGGAATTGGGAGTCAGACAGCCCTAGATTTGTCTTTTATTAAGTACATGCCTTTTCTAGTTTTTTAGTCTCAGATTCTTTATATATGAGGACAGCATCTACCTTACACACCTGCCGTGTCATATGTGTTCAATAATGGATCGTTTCTTTTCCCGCCTGGGTTAAAAAATGACAATTTGTGTTGAAAACCACAAATCTATAGAGTTTACTTAGATCCAAATGCAAATAAAGCCTCACCAGCTTCACAAAAAATACAGGAGATTTTTAAGTAAGCCTTAAGAAAAGGCGCGCAGAAAGGGGAAGGAACATGAGAACAGGAAACATTGCTCTCCTTCTCTCCTTGCACTCGGAAAATTCAGGAAATTCTTCCCAAAGGGAGCATGACCCATTTCAGCCTAAAAGTTCGCTATTCTCTAGACTGTGCTGGCTTGAGGACATATTTCTTTTACCAAAAGATGAGTTCACAGTAAATGACTCAGAAACATATGGATGAAATTTCCCCTAAGCCACACAGGGGATTAGAAATTAAGGGAAAGAGCGCTTGGCAACGCGCATTTGGGGTTTTGCCAAACGTAAGCCAACTGAGAAATAGTGAAGACACAAGGCAGATCGTGAACGCTGCCAAGTTTACACATCTTAGCGGGACAGAGATTTATAATTAGAGCCGCTCAGAAAAGCAGCGCCTCACGGATGGCAGAGGACAAAAAAGCCTTTGTCCCCAATGCCTCAACGTGGCTGCTACTTCCCAGATGGACTCTGTACGGTGAACACACCCTCTTAATCATCGGGATCCTCAAAGCCACCTCACCGGCCACAATTTGTCTCCTCCACAAGCCCCTGACATCCTCTGCAGGCCTCTTTTGTTTCCAGGCCATGCTGGATGTTTCTCGCAGTGGATTCCTGGATGAGGGAGAACAAATCTTGACCGGCGTTCTCGAATGACAGGGAAGAGCTGTGATGGGAAAGCACGACAGAGCAACGTCCTTCTGCGACATACACGGTTCTTGTCCTCTGTCTCTTACCTTTGTCACCTTGCCACATTTCTCTGCTTTCCAAGGGTTTCTTTCTCTGCAAAATGAAGGCGTTAGATCAGCTGTTCTCGAACCGTGCTGCCTGGAGCCTTTTCAAAACCTGGTGGGGCCCAGTGGAAGGGGGCGAGGACATCCTGAAAGGGGTTCTCTTCAGACAGGGGAGGGGGCCCCCGCTGAAGATTTCAAGTGCAGAGAGGGCTCTGGGGTCAGACAGTTTGAGAATCATGAGACTGGACGGAGTCTCACGTCGCTGGTGACCTGACAGTGCCGGTGTCGTGTGCCACACTCCTGTCTCCACCCGCTACACCGGAGATCACTAATGACACACTGTGGTTTTTCTCTCCAGAATTTTTCAGATGCTCCTGGGTACCAGGCACTGTGCTCAGCACGGGGCATTTAGCAGCGAACAAAACAGACCTGTCCCCGCCCCTGCAGAGCTGAGAGGCTAGCAGACGCGGCTGGCATTAAACAAACAAGTGGATGTGGAAATCCAGATCAAGATACGCGTGCCATGAAAGACAAGCCCTTGGTTGCAGGGTGAGCCGGCCTGGGGTTTGAGAGATGCTGTAGAATGCTTCCTCTTCGAAGCTTCTCTGCCACCAGCCTGGCCTGGCTTGCCACTTGCCACTCTATGGAAGAGCTAATCATTAAGTCACTTAATGGTTTCATGAGAAGGACGCCTCTTCTACCTGACAGGGGAGCGTCGCGAACAGAGCGCTCAGGAGCTGACGGATATAGCCGGCTGTAGCTGCCCGAAGCAAAGGGACGGCCACGAGGGAACAGACGGGGCCTTTAGGTGGGCAAGGGTGGGAAGCTTTACAGCTTGGTGGGCCTGGAGGGGTGTGAGAGGTTCAGAAAGGCGGTGACCCAAAGTGCCAGTGAAGGCCACACCAATGACTCCCTTCGCTTATTTCACTCTTGTGTCTAGAATTCTCCTTCTTTTCCCCACTCCTCACTGAGTTTAGTATGCTACACACAGTATGTGTTAGTCATTACTAAGTCTTAATTCTATGGCTATTTCTTTGCCTCCATCTAGCTCTTTCTCTTTGTACATTTTGTAAAGAGAAAAGGGATTTAAAAAAATTTCTGGACACATTTATGTGGTGCCTACTGTGGGTAAAGGGGCAGTGCTCACTGGCACCAGCCGGTGGTGTGCCTGACCTCTTGTCTGGGGGCAGCGGCGGGGGCGTGGAAACAGGCAGAGGGAGACTGGTGTGTTGGCTGAAAGAGTTAAGACTCCTGTGGGGCACTAGATGGCAACATTTCTCCAAATCTAAACTCAGCAAAGGCGAGGACCTGCTGACAGAAGGTCAGCGCTGCGCGGCTGCCAATCCTAATACAGTCTATGAAATCTGAACCTGTAGAGCTGAGAAGACAGAAGCCAGATCCATGGGAGGGCGATCCTCACAAGTGCATCTCTTGGGCCGGTGGGTGGTCCACAGGAAGCGTTCGATGGTGTTAGCTATGACTACTATCACCACCACCACCACTACCGCCATCACCACTTATCACCACCACCACCACCACCACCACCTCTACCATCACCACCATTACCTCCACTATCACCACCACCACCACCACCATCACCACCATCACCTCCAGCACCTCTACCATCACCACCACCACTACCACCATCACCACCTATCGCCACCATCACCAAACCACCATCTCTACCATCACCACCATTACCTCCACTATCACCACCACCACCACCACCATTACCACCACCATCACCTCCAGCACCTCTACCATCACCACCACCACTACCACTACCACCATCACCACCTATCACCACCACCACCACCACCACCACCATCTCTACCATCACCACCATTACCTCCACTATCACCACCACCACCACCACCATCACCTCTAGCACCTCTACCATCACCACCACCACTACCACTACCACCATCACCACCTATCGCCACCATCACCAAACCACCATCTCTACCATCACCACCATTACCTCCACTATCACCACCACCACCACCACCATTACCACCACCATCACCTCCAGCACCTCTACCATCACCACCACCACTACCACTACCACCATCACCACCTATCACCACCACCACCACCACCACCATCTCTACCATCACCACCATTACCTCCACTATCACCACCACCACCACCACCACCACCATCATCACCACCACTACCACCACCACCACCACCACCATCACCACCACCACCACCACTGCCGCCATCAACACCTATCACCACCATCACCAACACCACCACCTCTACCATCACCACTATTACCTCCACTATCACCACCACAACCACCACCACCACCATCACCACCATCACCACCATCACCACCACCACCAACACCACCACCTCTACCATCACCACCATTACCTCCACTATCACCACCACAACCACCACCACCACCATCACCACCATCACCACCACCATCACCTCCAGCACCTCTACCATCACCACCATCACCACCACTACCACCACCACCATCACCACCTATCACCACCACCACCAACACCACCACCTCTACCATCACCACCAGCACCACCACCATCACCACCACCACCACCTCTACTATCACCACCACCACTACCATCATCACCACCTATCACCACCATCACCAACACCACCACCTCTACCATCACCACCATTACCTCCACTATCACCACCATCACTCCCGCCATCACCACCACCACCACCATCACCATCACCAACACCACTACATCTACCATCACCATCATTATCACCAACCACCACCACCACCACCTATCACCACCATCACCAATACCACCATGTCTACCATCACCACCACCACCACCACCATGACCACCATCACCACGATCACTAACTGAGTCACACAAGTTGCTATTGTTTTTCTTGGTGCTAAAAATTAAAATTTCATTTAAACCAATTCTGGATGGAGAGATCTAGCTAGAGATACATACCTTTTCCTTCTTTATTTTTCTTTTTCGCAAATATATCCTGCAACTAGATTAGTGAACTGCTCCCTGCTATAGAAACTTAGAAGAATTGCTTTGATGAAGATGATTTGTACTTGACATACCAATTTTTTGGTAGATAAGTAGTTGCTTCTCATCTGCTTAAGCAATATTTGAAAGCCCAGGGTCCTTGTATGTGGACTGAAAGTTTCCCCTGGAGTTTTGTTTGCATTATCAATTTACTTAGCACACTCTGTCTGCTTAGCAACCACCCCACTCCCCAGGCCCTGTCGTTTTAATTAGCAACCTGTCACTGTAGTCCAGTGTTTCTGTTGAGGCACATCCACTGACCCACAAAGAGTCAAAAGATATCGCTTAATCTAGAACAACATTTGCTGAACTTCTCATACAATTGGGCTGGTCCGCTGAACTGTTTCTTGGGGATCAGAAATGGAATCTAGGTGGGTTTCTGTGCAAGACCTAGAATCAAGGTGTTCAAAGAGTGAGAATGGCACAGGGAAAGAGTGGCAAGGCGGAGCCACAGGACTGAAAGCTGACGGCTGGCTACCTGTTTTGAGCCACCTCTTTTGTGCCTTAAAGGCCAGTGCCCCCCATGGCTGCCACCTGGCAGGTGTAGACTTTTGCGTAGGTCTATTCATGTGTTCAATCAGCACATAATGATTCACTTCTAACATATGCCCAGCAAGGTCCATGCTCTAGAGAGACAGCTGGGAGCAAGATATCTGCCCTAATGACGCTTGCATACCGGCAGAGGAACAAACAAAATAAATAAACAAACTGCTAAATGTCGTTTGGGTTTGATAAATGCCAATGTGGAGAATGAGGGGGATTTGGACATAGTGACAGATAATGCATGCGGTGTGAGAGTGTGTGCGATTCCGTTGGCTAATTTAGCTAGATTCGATCATCCCGGAAGGCTGCTCGGAAGGGGTGCCATCTGAACAGACAGACCTGAGTGAAATGAGGGTGTGAGTCCCATGAGAGTCCCTGAGCTGAAATGAAACCACACGTCACCATTGTCATGAGCGGACCTAGTCAACGTGGTCATGTGCACGGCTCTCAGGTGCTTGGCAGTTGACGATGGTATTGAAAGAAGCATGAGGTAAAAAAGGGGGAACGAGTCCCCTGCAACTTTGCCCCCAGTTTAGAAAGTAAATCTTCTAGAAATTTGGCCTTGCACACAGAAATTCATTAAGCAGTATTTTATTAACAGACTCAAAAAGTTTACACAAACTGGTGAGCTCAATGGAGACCCAGGACTCTGTGCTTTTAGGAGTTCTTTCTACCGCCTTGTATGAGAGGGTCACGTTAGGGAGCGGGAACAACACCCAAGAGGCAGGAGTCCGTTACACGGAGACTCTGCAACAGGCGCCCAGAGCTCCTCCTGACCAACGCACAGATGCTGGACTGGACACGATCAAGCTGCAGAGGCCATCCCTAAAGACAGACATTTGTGATGGTTCATTTTCTGTGTCAGCTTGGCTAGGCCACTGTGCCCAGCATCTTGGTCAAACACCAGTCTAGATGTTACTGTGAAGGCATTTTTGGATGTGATTAACACTTACATTAGTAAACTTTGAGTAAGGTAGATTACCCTCCATAATGTGGGTGGGCCTCATCCAATCAGTTGAAGGTCTCAAGAGCAAAGACAGAAATACCCCAAAGAGGAAGGAGTTCTGACTCCAGACTACAACATAGAGATTCTGCCTGAGTTTCCAGCCTTCGGACTCATTAACTGACTCAAGAGTTGCACCAATAGCCCTTCCTTGAAGCACCAGGCTGCCAGCCTGCCCTTCAGATTCTGGACCTGCCTCCCACAATCATGTGAGCCTGTTCCTTAAAATAAATCTTAATTTCTCTTAACATTCCCCCTCTTTTCTTCCAGATGCAGTGGGAAATAGGCTAGCGGCACATTTCCTCAGCTTCATGGTTCTATCCTAAGCGTAAGCACTCTTCAGATATGAAGAAAAAGTGTCCCAGTGTCCCAGGTCTTTGAGCAGATCAGGAGGGTTCTGGCTAAGCTGGGGACAGAGAACTCTGAGACAGCTGCTGGTTGAAGCGCCCGGTCCGGGTGTCTTGTTGGGGTAGCCCCAGCACTCACTCAGGGCTATGAGCCTCAGTGGTTCCCTGTGCCCAACTCGTCACCAGTCAGGTTCCATGGGAGCAGGTGCTGAGACAGAGTTTGGGGTGCAAAATGTTTATTAGGGATCAAATCCTGTGGAAGGAAGGGGGAGAACCCGTCATCGCAAACAAACGCAAATAATGTGACCAATTAACACCTATGGCCAGCTAGTTCTGCTTAAAAATAAACAACTCAGAGTAAATGAATATCGCAGAGTACAGATGATCTTTACACTTCGTGTAGACTGACTACACTTGTCTCCCCTTACTGGTTTATCAAGGGGACGATGTAATTAGGTGTTTATCTATTGCCATATTGATACAGCTTTATAATCTACACACCGAAGGGAATTATTAATGCTAATAACTTAAGATATTATGAGTGCTAATAAAATAATTACTACTACTTATTAATTAATAGTAACTGCTCTATTTGAATCTGTTTTGTTAGATTAATTTAATTCAATAAAATTTAAGGTAAATTTTTTAAAAAAGAAGGGAGAAGGAGTCCAGATTGGGCAGAGGAAAAGTTGAAGGGTAACGCACGTGGGCGCAGCCTCAGCCAAGCCGATGTTGAGCTCCGACTGAATATGCCCATCAGGGTTGTTTGCATTGGGTCAGAATGGCTGGGCTCTATCCCCACCTGGCTCAGTCACTGGATAAGGGCTGCCCCAGGGCAGGTGGCCTTGGGCAAGGGGGCGCTCTATAACTGAAACCAACCTTGAAGGAGCAGATGGCTGCAGATGTCTATTGACCACACTCCCCACAGCTGGGCAGCGAGCCCTTTCTGGAATAGCGGGAACCTGGGCCACCCATCTCTGTGTCCACCATGCTGCTCACTGAACAGCGAAGGATGGTACACGGCTGAAATGTTTTAGCCAATCCACATATCTCAGATACCTTTAATATCACCCATGAGCCCGTTTCTAATATTCATCATACTTATTAACAATGAACTAATTTCAATGGTAAAAACCCATTTCTGACATTGCCTGTGCTCATGAACAAAGCCTCAGGCATCCAGTGAGAGATCGATCACAGAAGCACTTGAGGCGGCTGCTTCTGGAGTGTGGCTTTTCTGCTGAAATACCAGCAGACTCCCCAGGCGTGGAATTTTCCATTAGAGCAGCCGACGGCCCTTAGAGGAAAAGCTTAAAGCTTAAACGACCCGGCACACACATAATATGACTGACTCTACCTTGCTGAAGTATTTTAAAGTCAACCAGACATCCAACAATGCTCATTTAGACACGCTTGTCTTTAGAGGCCTTGACACCTCCTCTCTCGTCTTGTCCAGTCGTACTGTCTTAGGGGTTATTTAGTTGCTCAGAACAGAAACTACTCAAACTAGTTCAAGTTTACTGGGGGTTACTGTCAAGAGTCAAGGACGGGACGGCAACCTCCGGACTGAGGTTGGCAATGATGGCTCCTTGGCTCATGAGAGTGGGCCTGGGCTGTTGGGGTCTCAGCTGTCCCTGCCTCTCTCATGGGGCCTCAGGCTCTCCTGCTCGCTGCCTGTCTCCGTGCATCTGCGCCCGTCTCCTGCTTCTCTCTGCCTTTCCTCTGACTCATCGGCATACTCCCCCAGTCTTGATTCTACACAAGCACGGGCATTTGACCATCTCCATGTCTCTTAGGTCAATGTCTTGAGAGAGAAAAAGAGAAAGAGAAAATAAGACTGGCACAGCCCCGCCTGTGGCCTGGGGTCCTTTGAGTTGGTTGAGCACGTGGTCCAGTCATCTGTGGCCAGGGGTGTGACACGAGCAGGGTCAATGGCGCTCTGCCTTCTAGGGGCCATGAGAGGGCAAATTACCCAAGAAGGGAATGAAGATAGGGAGGCTCTGACCAGCACCTCTGACATGTTTACCCCAATCCTACTTACTGGTAGTACAGTATTTTGCCAGAAAATCCCCTTATATGCATAATCCTGTGTGTGTGTGTTTGTGTGTGTACAGGTACACGCACGAACCACGTGTAGTTGGTTAAGCCAACCCAAGAGTCACTGCCAAAGGTCAGGTATTCAAATGACAACATTCAAGCATACACGTGATGTGTCTTCCTTGATTCGGTTCACAAAGAAATATCTTCCCACTATCTTTCTCGGAGACCTCATCTGCTACAGATACGACCTTCTTGGCTGTAACCCAAGGAGGTCTGAACTGACCCTTCCTCAGCGATGGCCACTTCCGCCAACTCGGTGCCGCTATGGCTAGAACGGTGCAGGCGCCCTCACAGACCGCGCCGCGTCACAGGCTGTGAGTCAAACAGCTCCAACTAACCCTAGTCTACGGTGGCTTCTCCAAGGAAACTCTGGCTGTGTCCCGGCAGAAGCTGTCAGCCCCGGATCCGACTCGCGAAAGCAGAGCTGTCCTCCCGCCTGTACACAGAACCCTCTGATTGTTCTCAGCGTTTCCTTTCATGCCTGTTCGCATCATCTGGAATTTTCCAGGGACGCTGGTGCATCAAGTAGTCTTCACTGTGAGGGTTAAGCACAGGGGAGACCGGAGTTAAGACTTATATTCACCTGTTCCCCCTTCTGCCTGCCCTCTCAAGTTCCTATCTAGAGAACTCATTAACTTCTATGAATAATTAGATACGTGTTTGCTAGAATATTCTCTCCTGGAAGCCTCTTGGAGAAGTGTCTAAAACTGAAGGCATTGAATAAAAACTTCTTTCTTTTCAGTTTTCCCTCAATCGAGCTGCCCTGGCAAGTGTTCTCAAGGGCCAAGGGGTCCAGACCTGTGTGACTAGGCCAGTTGTGCTGCCCCTTGCACATGGCCCAGGTGACCTCCACCTGTGACAGGACAGGGCCCCAGGGCACACAGGCTGCTGCCCCCGCTGGCCCCAGGGTCCCTCTAGCTTTGTGGGTGATTGCACGTGCCAGCTTCGCCATAGAGCCCCTGACTTGAAAATGGCTCCCTGGCTCTTGGATCAGCCATGGCTCTTGGGGGTCCCTCGCTGCCGGGGTGTTGGTCTGGCTAACTCAGGCATCTATCTGCCTTCACGGCCCCCTTCCCAGGCCTTTGCCTGGGAGCCACCAGGGGCTGGGGCTTTTCTTATCTCCCTGAACAAAGGCCACAAAGTGTGCATTCACCCTGTCCCTTCTTCCCAATCAAGCTGGATGACTCATGGGCAAGAGCTAGGGGGCCCACTAGGGAGGTCTCTGAGCCTAAAACCCCGAAGAGCCCGTCCCTCTCTGAGAGCCAGGAGCACCCACACCCCAGAAACCAGTTCCCTTCCTTCCTGACGGCCGAACCCCTCCCCACCCCGCAGCTCAGCGATTCACGGAGGGTCTTCTTGTTACAGCAGCAGACAACGCACAAACGGAAGAGAGGACAAGAGCAAACCAAACCAGACTTAATTCTCCATCCTGTAGCTTTTTCCCCACCCCTCTCCGCCCACAAACTCCATTTCCGTCCCTTTTCTTTCCCACGAACATGGAAGTAGGCATAAGAAGGGGAGCACCAGTCTATGCAAGAGCACCGCGTGCTGTGTGTGCAGGTGGATGTTCTATATAGTCCAGTAATCAGCATGGAGGGGCTGCCAGTGTGGGGACCTGGAGCCCCAACTTGGGCTTTGCCTGGGTTTGAAGCCTGGCTTGATCACCTCCTACATCTGTAACCTTGGGCTAGTTCCTGAACCTCCCTGTGCCTTGGTTTCCCCATCTCGTAAAATGGGCAATGATACTAGTCCAACAGCCACAGTGTTGTCGAGTGGACTAAATTAGTTCATACACGTTGAGCACGGAGAAGCGTCTAGTACATAGAAGGTGCTGCGTAAACGCTCTTATTATTACAGAGAGCGAGGATAGAACGTTTCTGTTCTCTATGAACTTGGTTATCACAGCTTCTATTGTAAGCGGGAAGGAAGTCTAACTTATAAATTATTTATAATGAATACCTAACTACTTACAAAAAAGATTTAAAGCAGCCGAACGACGACGTTAACCAGAAAATTCGTCGATGAGGAATTTGTCTGTCATTCTCTTGTCAAGGATAATAATTTTTAACCTGAGGGAGAAACTGCCTTCCTCTTTGCTGGCTGGTTCGTTTCTGGTGGCGGCGTAGCGGGGCGTGTCCTGACCATCGTGGGAGACCTGACGAAATAGCAGAGTGGGGATGCCCTGGGGAAGGCAAGGGTCCGGTTGATGTGCCAGGACTGGACACGTCACACGGGTGGTCCCTGCGATTCTCGCCGTCAGCTTGGCAGTGGAGAAGGCACTGTCAGTCCCACTTTGCAGATGTGGAAGCAGAGTGAGGAGGTTTAAGTGACCCGTCCGGTCACCAAGCAGGTAAGTGGGAGAGCAGGGTTCAGGGCTAAGTCCGCGGCCAGACCCACGGCTTCCTGCTCCGTCCCCGTCTCCCTTGTGATGGATGAGACGCATAGCTTCTCCAGATTCTCCAGAGGGAAAACGAGAGGAACTGTGACCTTCTGGCTCTTCACATGGGGATGAGGGGGGAAAGGCCACTCGCCTGGGCGTCACGCAGTTTAAGCTTGTGGAATTCATGTAATTTTGGACGTGCAGCGGAGGCCGTAAATAATGAGCCTGACCTTAATTCAAACACGAGGTGATTATGTTCGACAGAGGAATGTCCCCAGGGCTTTCACTGACTCCTGTTGTCACCGAAAGTTCGGTCTCTGATCCCGATGCCAATCCAAATAATGAGAATGGAGTCTTGGGTGAAAAATGAAAGGCTTTACCTCGCCAGGCAGAGGGAGCAAAGCGAGGGCCAGTGCCCCAAAAGTTGCTTTCTCCTCACTAAGAAATGGGTAGGGGTTTTTACTTAGGGTTTTAGGTAGGGGAGGGGACCATGGCCTTCCTGGTCAGCATTTTCCCATTGGCTTGTGTCTGGGGCTGCTTCCAGTGGAGGAGACAAAGGCTTTCTCAGATGAGCGTCCTTGGCTGTTTGTCTCCACAGTGGAAGGTGGACTCTGAGGTCAGGAAGCCGAGAAGTTGGGTCTGGGAATCTTCGGTTTCTTGATATTCTCTGGACAGTAGTTTCTCTGTAAAAGGACTTCAAGGTCCTGGGATCAGCCTCAATGTTAGTGAGAGCCCAGCGTGAAGTCATCTGCACTTGAACAATTTGTAACTTCTATTTGGCTCTATAACTCAGGGGGTCAGAGGTTAAAGAAGCAAGCATTTACATATGAGCGTAACTAAAGACCCAGGGAATATGTGCCTTTAGTTTTAACCCATCTATGCTGGGTTCATTGTAGGGGAACCAACATCAGGGCTGATATTAACTAAGAGCAGGTGACACTGTGCTTCCCCTTGGTGGTCCGCGGATTACTGACCTCTCTGTGCAAGCCTTCGTCCTGGATCCAGGCATCGTGTCGCTACACAGAATCTGGCTGCTGGTTTGCACTCAGGTCCAGCACTCCTTTGTCGACTCGTTCATCTGTGTAGCAAGTGAACGGTGCCGTGACTCGCACTGGGCTACAGTCAGGAGCAAAGCAGACATGGGCCCTGCTTCGCAGTGCTCTCAGTCTGATGACTGTAGACAGATGTCCTTGCCGAGAAATGTGCAGTGAAAACTGTGCTAAGAACAAGGAATGAAAGGAGCGAGGGTGCTCAGAGAGAGAGGGATCAGGACTGGGGGGGGTCAGTGAAGTTCTCTTTGAAGAGGGATGTTTAATCGGAGATCTGCAGTTGAAAAGGAGCCAGTCCTGGGGAAAGTAGAGGGGAAGGATGTTCCAGACAGAGGAAGCAGCATGTGCAAAGGCCCTGGGCCAGGAAGGGCTTGGTACCCTTGAGGAGATACAAGGCCAGTGTGACTGTGGGGAGTAGAGGTGGAGGGAGTTCCCTGGGGTGGGGTAGTTAACAGGAAATAAGGGGGAAATAGAAACATTTTAAACAGTACATGGAAATATAATCATTAAATACAGACTGTAGGAACATCCACAGGAAAAATGACCCAGTTTAACAAACAACAAATAATTTAGAAGGGAAAAAAAGGTACAGGGGAAACCCATAGGTTGAGAGAGTTAAGAAGACACACCAAGGATGTGGGGAAATTGGAGCCCTCATACGTACATTGCTGGTGGGATTGTAAAATGGTGCTGTTGGCAGCGACAGCAGTCCTGGAGTGTGAGACGTGCACAGAATTGACGGAAATGCCTGCCCCCTATCCTCACACACGTCATTCACTGGGATCCTGAACAATTTATGTCATGGGTTGAATTTTGTCCTCCAAAAAGATGTGTTTGAGTTCTAACCCCCCAGTACATCAGAATATGACCATATTAGTATCAGTCGGGGTTCTTCAGCAAACGAAAACCAATAGGATATACGTACATATCTATTATGTAGATGAGAGAGAGAGATTTATTTTAGGGAGTTGGCTCATGTGATCGTGGAGCTTGGCAAGTCCAAATCTACAAAGTAGGCTGGCAGGCTAAGGATCCAAGGAGGAGTCACTGTTTCGGTCCAAAGGCAGCCTCCTGCTGGAATGTCTTCTTGCCTCGAGGAGGTCACTCTATGTTTTGTGAAGGCCTTCAACCCATCAAGTTATGGAGAGTAATTTGCCTTACTCAGAGCCTACTGATTTAAATGTTAACCTCATGGAAAAAAATGCCTTCACAGAAACATCTAGACTGACGTTTGAGCAAATATCTGGGTACCATGGTGTCATCAAGTTGACACACAAAACCAACTATCACAATGACTTCATTTGCAGATTTAATTAGTTAAGTTAAAATGCTGTCCTAGGATGGGCCCTAATTCAATGACTAGTGTCCTTGTAAAAGGGGAAATTTGGGCACAGAGACAGACACGCACTCAGGGAGAACGCCGCGTGAAGATGGAGGCGGGTGTCAGGGGATGCCAGCCAACCACCGGCAGCCAGGAGAGGAGCACAGAGCAGGTTGTTCCCCACTGCCTTCACAGGGAAGCAGCCGTGCTGACACCTTGATCTCAGACTTCCAGCCTCCAGAACCGTGAGAAAAGCAAATTTCTGTTGTTCCAGCCACCCAGTTTGTGATACTTCGTTACGTCGGCCTTAGCCTCCCATAATCTAAACAGCGCAGAAGTAGAGAACAAAGACGCCAAGCTCCTTGGCTTCAGAAGGCATTATCTAGGGACAAACAGAAGAAAAATCTGAAAGAAGATGTGAGCAGGCAGCCCCCTTTCTCCCCGTCTTCTCTCCATCCACCTCTGCCCCCAATTCCAAGCCAACGGATAAAACCCTCAACCCGAGCAGAGGGAGGAGAGCTGAAGAGGAAATAAGAGAGTGAAATGCAGTGCGGACACAGAATGTGTCCATTACCCCAGGCGAGTGCCCCTGCCCCTTTGCAGTGGCCCCTCCCTCCACCTCTGGCCCTACGCAACCATTGATCTGTCTTTTGACACTATAGGTTGGTGCCCATTTTCTAGAACTTTTATGCAAGTGGAATCAAACAGTACATATTCTTTGCGTCTAACTTTTTTTTGCTGAGCACGATTTTGAGATTCATCCACGTTGGTAATGTTATCAGTAGTTCGTTTCTTTTTTTTTGTGAGCAGTATTCTATTTCATGAATGTACCACAATTTGTTTATCCACTTGTCAGTTAATGAACATCTGGGTTGTTTCCAGTTTGGAGCTCTTATGAGTGAAGCTGCTATGAGCATTCATGTACAAGTCTTTGTGTGGACATATGTTCTATTTCCTTTGGGTAAACAGTTAGAAATGGAATGGCTGCATTGTACGGTAGGTTTATTTTTTTTAACTCATTTTAATAAATGAGATATAATTTACATACCATACAATTCACCTATTGAATTCACCACCTCAAAAAGAAGTTCTCTTAGCTATTATTCCTCCATTATTTCATGCCCCACACTTCTAGCACCAAGCCACCACTAGTCTACTTTCCATCTCTAAGGATTTCCCTATTCTGGACTTCTGTATGAATGGAATCACACAATACACGGTCTTTTGTGACGGGCTTATATCACTTGTCGTCATGGTTCATTACGTACTTGGTTCATTCCTGTTGTAGCACCTATCTTCATTCTTTCATTTTTAATATTCATTTTTTTAGAACAATTTTAGGTTCACGGCAAAATTGAGAGGAAGCTACAGAGATTTCCCATATACCTTCTGCTACCACACATGCATAGCCTCCCCCATTATCAACGTCCCCCATTATCAACGTCCCCCATTGGAGTGGTCCCTCTGTTACAACAGATGAACCTACACTGACACATCATTATCACCAAAGTCCATAGTTTACCTTAGGGTTCACGCTTCGTGTTTTTATGGCTGAATAATATCCCATTGTATGTGTATGTCACATTTGTTTATCCACTCATCAGTTGATAGACATTTGGGTTGTAGGTTTATTTTTAGGAAACTGCTGAACCGTGTTCCAAAGTGGAGGTACCATTTTACATTCCCACGAGCGGTGTCTGAAAGTTCCAGCTGCTCCGCATCCTCCCCAACGCTTGTTATGCTCCGCCTTCCCTGAGGAGAAGTGAGGCATCCCCAGAACTGCTAACTAGGGGACTGAGGGTCTAATCAGGCTCAGAGCTGTCGACAGGCTCTCCGGTCTGGTCGTGTGAGGGCAGCTGAGGGGAGTAAAGACGCAGCTTCCTGCTTAGGTGAAGGCAGAGAGGGGAGAGCACTGGGCACTTCAGCCTGGAGACTCAGTCTCACTTTGGGTGCCCAGAGGGGGTTAGTGACACTGGTGACACAGTCCTCCTCAGCCCCATGCTGTGTGCAGCATGAGATTCCTATGTACAAAGCTGAAGGGCAAGAACATCCGGTCACCCACATCCATGCAAATGAGGGGACAGGGTCACGGCAGGGGCAAGTGCCATCTCTCTCTTGAACGGCCCGTGCTGGGCTGGGGGCACCTTTCCCCCCCTTTCCTCCCAGGGGCAGTGGGCGCAGGCTAGCGGCACGCTTCCTGAGCTTCACAGGTCTCTCCTAAACGGAAGCGCTCTTCGAATATGAAGAAAAAGTGTCCCAGTGTCCCGGGTCTTTGAACAGATCAGGAGAGTTCTGGCTAAGCTGGCGCCAGAGAACTCTGAGACTGGAGTTCTCTGCTGGGAGGAGACGTTCCCTCTGGATCCCTCCCCACAACTGCAGGAACCAGCCCAAAGAGGTCAGAGGCCCACGTTTGAAAATAAGACCGTCAAAGCATGTCTTAGTCCAGTCAGGCTGCTATAACAAAATACCACAGGCTGGGTGGCTGATAAACAAGAGACATTTATCTCCCAGAGCTCTGGAGGCTGGAAGTCTGAGGTCAGCGCGCCAGTGTGGTTGGGTAAGCCTTCTTCTCGTTGCATCCTCACATGGTGGAGAGGGGAGTGAGGTCTCTGGGGCCTCTGTGGGGTCTCTTACAACAGCACTAATGCCATTTCCTCGTGACCTAATCACCTCCCACCTAATCACACCATCACATTGGGTTCGGCATTAGGATTTCAACACATGAGTTTTCAAGGACTCAAACATTCAGGCTATGGCAAAATACTAGAGGAAAATGTGAAATTAAAAAGATTATTTCGGAGAGAAGTCCTGTCTAAGTAGTACACAAAACCCAGAAGTCATAGAACATATAAGATGATAGATTTGACTATAGAAAAAAAAGAAAAATTTTACATGGCAGAAATCTCTATAAACAAAGTCAAAAATCAAATGGTAAACTGGGAAAAATATTTGTAACGCATGTTACAGACAAAGTGCTCATTTCCCTAACTTACCAAGACTTCCTACAAACCAGTAGGCAATGTACCAACAGTCTAGCAGAAGAATGGTGGAAATGAACAGACAATTCACAGAAAAGGAAACACTGTCCATTCTTAAATCTTGGAAAAAATGCTCACCTCACTCATGAGAAGGCAAATGCAAATGGAAAAGAGATCCTGTTTTTTGCCTAACAGATTGGCAAAAAGTAAAACGTCTTATAACACCGTTCTGGTAAGGTTTGGGGGGACTCTCCCACATTCTCCCATGTTATTAGTAGAAGCAGAAATTGGAACAACCTCTTTGAGGAATATTTTGACAACATCTGTCAAAAAGTTAAACGCACATTTCCTTCAATTCAGCAATTCCATTTTTAGGAATTTAATCTACAGATACACTCTCACAGGTATGATATTATGTATGTTCAAGGATATTTATTGCAACATTATTTGTAATAGAAAAAGGCTGGAAACAAAGCACACATCCATCCTCAGGGGACAGGATAAACTCTGTAAGGCACATCTACATAACGGACGGCTATGCCGTTATTACAAAGAATGAGGCTGCTCTGCATGCACTGATAGGTTAGAATTTCCAGGATATATATTAAGCCGAAAACAACCTAGGTAAAGTACAGAGTATGCGATATGCTTCCATTTGTACTAAAGCAAAGACTAAGCAAAGGGTGTATGTTTGTATGTGCAAAGGCTGCCTCTGGAAGGACCACAGACCGACAATCACAATAGCCCCCGAGGAGGAAAACAGCTTCTGGGGAACCGGGCTGGGCAGGAAGATTTACTTTTCATTGATTACTCTTTGGTTACTTGGAATTTTGTATTGCGTACATGTGTCATCCATCTAAAAAATAACTTTTTCTTCTTAAAAAATTCATCTCGTCCTGGGATAAGTCAGCTGGCCGAATACCATGGGATGAGCCGTGCTATTTCATGTCTCTACACTGTTTATTCTCTTTGCCTGGGATGGCTTTCCTTCTCATTTCTCCAGCTCCTTTTGGAAACTTTCTCCAACAGCCTCCTTCCCAGGCTGAATTTACTTCTGCTCCCCTCCTGCCCCCCCGTCCCATGCCTCCATGGCCCGGTGCATGCCTCTAGCATAGCATGTGGCCCCCCTGATTGTAATGTTGGGCTTACCAGTGCATCTCTGGACAAGGTTTGAGTTCCTTGATGGGAGAACGATGACATATTAGACCTTACCATCCTGGTCCCTGGCACAGCGCCTAGCGCATAGTAGGCTTCTGCAGGAGTGATGGCTGACTGGAAGGGTGGAAGGAGTGGCGCTTCTAGAGTGTCAGGGATTATGGACGGGGATTTTTGTCTGTTTTATTCTGTGCTATAGCCTTAGCATGCACAACAGAGCTTGACACACAGTAGGTATTCAATATTTGTTGAATGAATAAATGAATGTCACCTAGAGGGAAAAAGGGGAAGAAGTGAGCAGCGGAGTGAAGATGTTTGAATAAGGTGGGGGAGAGGTTAAGTAAGAGGAGGACTATAGCTTGGGGCAGGGACTCTAGGAAAGCCAACAAAGGACCATGTGGAAGGAGCTGGCTTCAAAGCAGAGGTAGACAGTTGCCCACAAGAATAATCTGGCAACTGCGGGCATCAAGACCAAGATGGCCGTGAGACTCTCTGCCTTTCTCAAGAATGCCTGGGCCGAGGAGCTGGTGCTGGTTGTGTCCTTCACTATCAGAGGCCTCACTATATGGTAATTCTGCCCTGACTCAACCTCTACACCAATCAGGCCACCATGATCAACCAGGCCACACCCTACAATGACCCAATGCCCCTGCGAGATGACAGGAATGTGCCCCACGTGCCAGTCACCTCCAGGACCCCCTGAGCCCAAGCTTGGAAGGCTGAAGAAACTGTGAGCACCTCTGTTGACAGGGAGGTGGGTCCCTCCCTTGGCGCCCCCCAATAAAAATGTGAAAACCCCAGAAAAAAGAAAGAATGAGCTGGCAGAGTTACCACATGACCCAGCAATTACTCTCCTGGGTATTTATCCAAGAGAAATGAAAACATTCAAGCAAAAACTGTTTTTGTCCGTGCAAAAACTCGTACAGGCGTGTTCACAGTGGCATTATTCGTGATAGCCAAAAAGAACGAGAAAACCTCAAATGTCCATCACTAATGAATGGTTACGTTAAATGTGGGATATCCGTACAATGGAATAACGTTATTTGGCAATAAAAATAAATGAAGGACTGATTCATGCTACAACATGGATGAACCTTGAAAACACTATGCTAAGTAAAAAATACCAGTCACAAAAGACCACATAGTATATGATGCCATTTACATGAAGTGTCCAGAACAGGGAAATCTGTAGACACAGAAAGTAGATTAGTGGTTGCCAGGGGCTGTCGGAGGGAGCTGCAAGAACATGGGAGTGATTGCTAAGGGGTGTGGGGTTTCTTTTGGGGGTGATGAAAATGTTCTAAAATTGATTATGGGGATGGTGGCACAACTCTGTGAATGTACCAAAAAACCACTGAAGTGTACACTTTAAAAGGGTGCATTGCATGGTACGTGAATTATATCTCAGTAAAGCTGTTGTAACAACTAAGAATGGTCTGGAGTTTCCTGGAGGTGTGAACGGAGCCCAGGCCCATGCTGACCAGTGTCCTAGGCCTCCAGAATTCTGTGCCCTGGAGTCAGGGGGGTCTAAGCTCCGGGGAATTCATGTTCATTCACTCCTCCGCCCCCGAAGCCAGGGCAGGGGCCCTGCCATTGGGTCCTGAGGGCCGAAGGGTAGCAGAATATGTCAGCTTAAACTATGACTGTGCAGGACATGCCACCCCAGACACGCTGCTTTGGTATATGGATGATTTCGAGCTGAGGGCACTTGAAAAACAACCAGTGAAGGGAGAAGCTGTCTCTGAACTCACCTTATCTGCTTAGAGGCCGATCCTCCGAAAGGAACTCGGTTGCCATACATCCTCCCCCAGCAGTGTCATCAATCACGGAAGACTGACTCTTGTCACAGGAGAGGAGACTAGAAGTCAATGTCACACCCGGACACACTTTGTCACAAACGGTCATACCGCCCATCTATCCTTCTAAGGGCCCATCCTCCTAAGAATCATTCTCTCTCTCCTCCAACATCATCTCCATCCCGCTCCTCTTTCCCTGGTGAGATGGCATTTAAGCCTGAATCTTAAGCCACCTCAGGAGTCACTCACTTTTCCCTGGGTACCTCCGTCGGGTATGTGAGGTACACGTGTTAATAAACTTCTGTTTGTTTTTCTCTTGCTAATCTGTCTTTTATTATAGGGTCTCAGCTAAGGACTCATGGGGCAGAGGGAGATTATTTTCCTCCCCTGCAGGGTCTTGGCTCAGAGGAGCCCCTCCTACAGCGTTCAGGGCCCTGAGTGTTCCTGGGGTTCCGGATGTGAGGAGGGCTGTGGGACATCTTTATTTCCTTCCCCACAAGACCTGAGGGGCTCTCCCTGGGTGGCTGTTTGGGTAGGGGAGAGAATGGCACCGGGCAAGGGAGGATAAAGTAGATTTAGTAATTCCGCAATTTTTGGAGCACCAGCTATGCCTCCGGCACAGTGTTGGATGCGAAGCAATTGGGATGCGAAGCAGCGTAAGAGCTTCTCTGGCCTGGAAACGCTTGCCTAGCCTGCCTGAATGCAGACGTGGGAGAGAACCATGAGGGTGCGGCACCAAAGTGTGTGCCTGCGGGTCCCGCGGCCCACGGAGAAGACAGGGAGGGGCTCGGCGCCATACCTCCATCCCCGTTGCATGGCCGCCGTCCCTGCCAGCGTGGGCCTGGCCGTGCTGCTGGAATGTGCAGAAGGGGTGCTTGGACACTGGGCCTGGTGTCCCGTCCTAGGGTTTGGTTCCCTGAAACCCATCGTTCTAGCACTGGACGGGTGGGAATCACGGACACGGCTTCCCCACAGACATAAAGGGCACCCGGTTCTCCGGCCAGTCCCCGAGGCCCACAGAGCTGCTAAGGGAGCTGAGCTTTTGAACACCACAGCTGTGTTTCTGCTTCTCATCTTCAGTCTATAATGTTTCAAGTACCTTACAGGTTCTGTAAGTGTTTGTAGGCTGCGAACAGTCCACCCATAGGAAAGTGTGTTCCAAATTCTAAGTCAACGAGTCTTTGGAACACAACTCCTTTGCTAGCAAGTTAGACGCTCGCCATAGCTGGATCCCAGGAAAGTCCCTTTAGATACTCCAACGCCTGGACCACCGCTGGGCCAGACCTTTCACGTGAAGCCAGAGGGGTGCCTGCCCCAAAGGTTCCACCCTGCCTCAGAGCCGCTTGGTTTACCCCACCCGGTGGAACGGGGGACACAGCGTGCCGGAAGGCAGGAATGAGAGAGCCGGGGTCTCTGTGTGATTCTGGCCCAGCCGGGTTCTTGGTGCCAGGACCACGTGCTTTCAGAAGGAGATAGGAGCTGACAGATGGATAACAGAGCGTCATAATGGCAGAAACAACCTGAGCGCTGGAAACAGAAGCTGCAATGACAGGAGGAAAAGCCCTGAACAAATTCTAGGCTATGACCCCTGTGATCCTGGGAGCAGGGAGGGGAGGGAGGGGAGGGCCCCCATCCTGGTGAACACGGGGCGACACGAAGCACGTCGTGCAGTCGGGCTAAAAATTAAACAGATGTGTGTTTCTTTAATTCAAAGTCTTAATTATTCTGACGTTTTCCATAGCTTAATCTGAGCCATCACTTCAGCTTTAATTATGCGTAATGAAATGGATTATTTACGGTAACTAATATGACAGGAAAAACTGAGAGGTGAGAATTGGTAACTTGGCAACTATTTTTCCCTCTTTTCTTTTCAGGCCATGTTTATTGAGGACCTACTGTGTTTCACCCTTTGCCACGGTCTTACTGATGTCCTATTAGGAAAAGAACCTATGGCTAGAGCACATCCTGTGGGCCAGTTTCTTTCACTTCATTATCTCATGGACTGCTTGCAATAATGCTGCGTGGCAAGTATTATTCTCCCTAATTTATAGAAATGGAACTGAGATACTGAAAGGTTAGGCAATTTGCCTAAGGTCACACAGCAAAACCTATGTTTTTTGCCATCTGCCTACTTCAGATGGAAACCTACAGCCTGATGTTCTGAATCTCACTTCCGGCTCTAGACGGAAAAGTCAGCTTTCCCTAAGGGAATAGTTGCTTGTTATTTTAAGCAGGAGAGTGAGTGATCAAAATTGTGCTTTTGGGAAATTACCTGGCAGTTCCTGGAGGATGCATCGGTTGCTGCTGAGACAGTCTAGGCCAGAGACCAGGACCTGGAGCCAGCGGGGTGGCAGGGAAACGAAAAAGAGGCTGCCGGGGGCGCTGTGGAGCGAGCGGGGCCCGAGGAAGTGGACGTGCTGGGCGGGAAAGAAGACAGCCTCGCGGCCCCAAGTTTGAGAAGGAAGATGCGGAGTCCCAGCTGGGCCCCTGACTAGCGGCTTGGTGGGGACAAGTCACAGCACCTCTCTGAGCCTTAGCTTCCTTGTGCCCAGAAGGGGCTGTCGCCAGCTTAGCAGTCTCAGTTCAGGGGCATTTAAGCTGAAATGGTTTTATTTTTCCTCCAGTCATTGTTTTTAACTCACTGCAGTCAAATCTCCCTCTCGTGTCCCTTAATAGTTTGCTTCCTGGTCACTTTCAGTTCTTCATCGTCCACAATAGTTTTCACAACTTCCATCGCAAACTGGACTTCCATCTCGCTTCCCGTCGCTCCCCTGCCCCGAGGCTGGGGCAGCCGGAGCTGGGACCCTGAGTGTGGAGCCTGGGGCGGGGCGGGGTGGAGTGTGGTCTGGCTCCTCCAGGCCTCCTCTCCCTTTGCCCTGGAGTGGAGAGATGTGGGGGAGGGAGAGGAACAGGCCTGAGAGTGACTCCCTAGCTGGCCCCCCTTGCTGTCTCTCTCCGTTGGCCGTGGCAGCTCCTCTGACTCGCACTAACCAACTGGCCAGTGCTTACCTCTGCTTATCCGGATGATGGATGGTTCACTTGTGGGGCACATGTGGACTTCAGGGCCCCTGTGGGGTCTCCCACTGCTCATGCCCTGATGAGGAGGGTCTGGCTCAGTGCGCCCCGCCCCCCTCCTACCAACAGCCTTGGGCTACTGGGCTCTCCTCCCCCAGCGGGCAGTTCTCATGGGTGAGGGGCAGGAGAGGGGGGTCCACGTCTGGCTTCCTTCCGCTGGGTCCACTGCTATTCTAGCACAGCACGGAGAGGGGATGGGCTGCTCCACTGCCTCCTCCTGCTGTGCTGCTGAGTGGAGGCTGTTTGACTCACCCGGCCTTCTAGCCTGGCACGGGGCTGCATGGGGCATGAAAGCACGGTGTAGGGCAGCGCCTGGCCCTGTGGGACCGGTCATATCCCTCCCCGGTGGGCAGAAGCCTCATTACTCAGTAATCTTCCTCCATCGACTTCCTTGAGGGCTGGAGGGGCGGTGGTGATGGATGGAGTCAAAGGGCGGCGTATGGCCAGGAGTCTGCCTTGAGGAGGGGTCTGGTCCCAGCTCTGAGTCCTTCTCATCAATTCAGGACTGCAGAAAAATTCCCACTTCCCCACCCTTCTTCCGAGAAAGACAAGACGCCTGGGCACAGGGCGATGGCGACCATCGTGGATGACTATGCTCAGGTCCAACTTTCACCGTCATCTCAGGGTCTCGGCTCTTTCTGTGTTCTTTGGACTTCTTTTGGGACCCTCTGTTGAGACACTCGGTGGGCGTGGACTTTTAAGGACTCTGCTGACCAGGGCTGGTTCTCTGGCCCCCTGGGTACCCTGCGGTCACAGAGGCAGGTAATCAAAGAACAAACAGTCCTGTGGTGTTTGGAGTCTCCCTGAGTTACCACCAGAGCCTCTGTTTGATTTCTTGCCTAGCAACAAAACCAGGAGGGGGAGATGGGTGGCATCTGCAATAAACTTCAGGTGTGAGGCAGGATTCAGCCCTGGGTGATATTCTGGAAGCACGCACAGACGCCCGCTCTCTAACATGCAGGACGCGGTCACTCTCCTGGTTTTCCTGGGTGCCGTGGCAGGTAGGGGCTCCATTCTGCCACCTTGCTGGGCCTACTCGGTTTGCATGACATCTTTGGTGATAAAGTCTGGAAAGAGGAAACGGCCTGTGGGAGGCCTTGTTCGGCTTCTCTGCCCTGATGAGGGAGATGATGGAGCAAGAAAGAGCCCCGGGAGGCTGGGCTGGCGGTCCTCTGGAGAAGACGGTGCCTACAGAAGCCACAGGCCAGTCTGCAGCCATGTGTGCACGTCTTCACTCTCCGTCTTTGTTGACTGGCCTGTGCTGAAAGTCGTTCCAAGAGCTAAGGTCGGGAAAATGATGTTCATAGCGGAGTTTTGTGTGTATCTCAAGTCAGTCTTTGTGGAGATTCTGGACTTTCTTTGGAGCCCTTTTGGGGCAACCTGAGGTTGGCAAATCATCCTGTGGGAAAACGAGGAATGAGGGGCTATTGTCTTAGTCTTGAGCAAAGAAAATGTCTCCTGATAGAAGAGCTAAGGGTTCAACCCAGTGCTTCTCGCCTTCCCTCCTCCTTATTCCAGAGCTTCGAGAATCTTGGATGATCTTTTTAATGTTGTCAGCTTAGATTATCGAAATGGAGCTTTTTAAATTAAATCTTATTTTTGAATAGGTAGTATATGCATAATGTATGGAATTCAATCATGTTGAATTTGCAGATTAATTTTGGGATAATTTACATCTTTGATGAGTTATGGAGTGAAACGCTCAGAGGAGTGTCTGGTACATAGTAAATGCTTAGTAAATGTGAATGATCATTATGCATGAGGTTGCATCTTCCTATCCAAGAATAGGGTTCTAGATACTTGTTCAGGTCTGCGTTTGTTTTCTTCAGGAGTATTTTATTTCCTTCATATAGATCTTGCACATTCTAATTACATTTATTTTTAGTTCTTCCTTTTACTTTTTCTTTTTTTTGCATTTGTAAATGGAATTTTTTCTTCCCTTGTATTTTTTTTTTTTGGTGAGAAAGATTGGCCTCTTTTTGCTGAGGAAGATTGGCCCTGAACTAACATCTGTGTCAATCTTCCTCTATTTTGTATGTGGCACGCTGTCTCAGCATGACTTGACGAGTGATGGTTAGGTCCGCGTCCAGGATCCGAACCCACAAACCCCAGGCTGCCAAAGCTGAGTGCACAAACCCAAGGACTATGCCGTGGGGCCGGCCCATGCCTTCTATCTTTTAATTGATTGCTATGTAATGTATGGAAGTCTATTAATGGATTATAATAAGATAATCGTTTTTCAGTTGATGCTCATGCATTTTCCAGGTTTGAAAATAATAAACATTTGTGCTTTTCCTATCTCATTTCTTTCTCTTGTCTAATTACCAGGCTTGTACTTTCAGAGCGTTGGTAAACAATGCTAAGAGTGTGCATTCTTGTCTTGCTCCCCATTAAGCATGACGCTAGTTTTTGGTGTGAAATAGAAATGTCTTACACATTAAGGAGATAGCTTTTATTCTTATTTAGGGTATTTATTTCTACATCAAAATGCATTTTTAATTCAAATGCTTTTTCGAGATCTATGAAAATGATCATTTGATTGCCCTCTTTGATCTGCTAATAAGACAAATCAGTAGGTGGGTTTCCTAACATCTAGGCCTCTTCCTCCCGGGCTTTCAGACCCGGCCGAGGGCGGAGGAGCTGTGGGTGTGAAGCTGGGCCTCGAGCAGCTCCGACTTTCGCTTGAAGTAAACATTGGAGATTTTCCCAGAAATATAGGCTTTTAGGACCGTAATCATCCGAGTGAAGAGGTGACATTTTTGTTACTGGGGAAGAGTGAAGTTGGGAAGAGCTCAGTGGGTCACACTGACCACTGTCATTTGGAACTTTATCATCAATTGTGAGAAAGGAACAGATGCAAAGGTTTGCAAAAAATAGTTGAGATTTCTTACAAAAACCGCATTCAAATTCCTCCCTCTCCAAAAGACCACACACCGTAGCGTGCTTTCACTTCCACAGTCAAATCTTATTTTTCAGAAGGTCTCGCCTTTTTTTGTGAGTCTGAGAACATGATCCTTACCCACTCTCTCAAACACCAGGGTCACACAGGACAAGGAGAGAGGGGTGGGCAGCCACACTAGTCCCTGCCTTCAGGATACTGGAAGCAGGCATCACCATAATCATCTTACACAAAGTAACAGCCTCCAGTATTCTCTTGCGCTCATTTGGTCTAACTACTATGCATCCTCCAAGGCCCAACTCAGCCCCACCTCCCCCAGGGAGCCTTCCCGGATTGCCCCAGCTCTTGCTGGAGGCTCTTTCCGCTGCACCCTGGAGCTCCCCTTGCCTGCACGTGGAATGCATGCCAAGGGTGCCTAACGCAGAATAAGGGCTCGACAAAAGGTGACATGAGGGATCATTCTGTGATTCCTCTGTTATGTGTCTGTCTTGTTGCCTTAACTGGAAGGCCAGCCCTGCAATAACAGGTTTCCTATCTCTGACTGCTCTGTGGTCCCCGAGTGCCACATCATACAGTGTATCCAAAAATTTTTATTGTTTTTGTTCATCGTTGTCCTGTTTTTGGTCCTGTTTTTTTTTTTTTCACCTTTACTGATACTCCCCACATACAGAAATTTAGGTCTTCTGCCTGCTTAGTATTGGCATTTAAATTAGCTTCTGTCCTCTGCACCTCCTATTAAGATGAGGGAAATGGAATAGTTTCTTTTGGGGATGCTATAGTGCTCCATTCCAACAGCAGCTTACAAAGGAAGGCCTCCCATGAGCGTGAATGAGACAAGGCCCCCAGCTCTAGCAGGGGAGAAGAGTCGAGACCAAACAATCTTCTGGCTCCATCAGTACCAAAGGAGCACGTGCCCCTCTTGGGAGGTGGACAACTCGCAAAGAACCATCGGTGTATTTAAACCCGCTGCACGCTGAAGCCGTCTGCATTTCGAGAAAGCCTCTGGGGAACTAGCTTTTGTATTATTCTTACGGAAATGAAAAATGCCGGGGTGTTTAGTGAAAGAAGGGTTCCTCAGTAGCTGGAAGATCCACATGAACATGACAAGGGACCAGGCCTACCAACCTGAGTTTTGTCTACCGAGCACCGGGCGTGAGGCCATCCAGGTCTCTTCAGGATGTCCCCCAAGCTGCCATCTGGGCCTGACCCTCTGCTGGACAGTGTCGGGAAATCAAAAAGAGGCCCAAGACTCTGTGTCTCCGGCTCCTTGAGGAACTGGGTGCGACCCCTTCTTAATGCTCTCACTCTTTGAAAAGGCAGGAAAATGCAGTGCGTTTCCAGAAAATCTCTCTGTCAGCCGATTAATCCTATAAAGGGGGGTCCAAAGAATGTTGCAAAAGGTTTCCACTTCTGTCATGTCACTTTCCTGCTCAGAGTCGACTTCAGACGAGCAGAAGGCCATCCCTCCTCTCGGCTCTCCCTCCGTCCTCCTTCCCAGGGCAACCGGCTGTCTGCTCCTGCCTCCAGCTCAGGCGCTCAGCCCCTGGAATCCAACTGTGTGTGTTTCCGCCTCAGAGGAGTTGGAAGAGGGTTGTGAGAAACCAGCCCTTCTCAGGCCAGGACCACTGATGCTCCAAGGCAAACGTACCTTTCTCTTCTACTTATGACCTGGTGTAATTTACAGAATCTCTGGTACAGTCACCGTCTTTTCCTCGGTGTCCTACAAAGGGCTCCCCTCTATTAGCCTTGCCTGTTATGGATGAGCGCCCTAAAAGGGGGTGGGCCAGCATCCCATCCAGGAAGGTAGCCATTGTGGAAATTAACGACACAGGAAGGCATTGCACATACCCAAACAACAACATCCTATAAAGTTTTACAGTTTGTCTAGTGTATGCATTTTCTTATCCGGTTCCTGGGCTGTGGGAGTGAGTTCCAGCAGGCCTGGGATTAGCCTGGGTTGCTTGGCTAAAGTTCCTGCACAGAACTGACCCCGGGTCAAGGAAGGCATGAAGAGTGCTGATTGACAATGTTGCTTTGTAACCAGGGGTCCCCGGAGGATGGGAACGGTCTGTACCTGCCTGTGAGCATTGTTTATTGATACCAGGAAGACAGATGATTAGGAGCTGGTCTCAGTGAGACCCTCGAAGGGCCCTGCTGTTGAGGATGGTTATGTAACAAGATGGCACCTCCATGACCAGCAGAATGTGCAAATGTCCAGCAGAAACTCTATTTTGGACTCCCTGGTTCCCAGGTACTAGCGGATATGTCAGTGGTTCCTGATCCAAGCAACTGCGTTTTGTCATGGCCCTCAGGGAAAAGAGGACAACAGGAGCTGGCACCAGCCTCTCCGGTCCTCAAGCCATGAGGCAGCCTTTCGCTGTGACGCATATTCTTACTCGAATGATGTTGCTAGACTTCCGCCTTTTTCTGTAATGAACTGTAGATCTGTAAGCGTTCTCATTTGGGTCCAGTGAGTCGTCTTTAGCAATTGAACCCTGTTTAATGGCTGCTGTTAGTGCAATACTGCAGCCCTGAGAGAGAGAGTTGACAGAGGGCCTCAGAGAAGTTAAGGAACCCGCTCAAGGCCACACAGTCAAGTAGTGGCAAGACTCAACTTAGCAAGTTCTTTTCGCCACACTCCTCGGATGTCTTTGACTACTGTTTTGATTAGTTACTAGAGACAAGGAAGAGGTCTTTCTTGAGTGACAGTCTCAGGCAAGTGGTGCCCTGTGTATTGAAAGCAGGCCTCTAAGTTGGAGCAGCTACATCCCTGGAAGGAGATGATGGCATCGCCCGCATCCCTGAACCACGTCATCACTTTTGGTGTCGGAGGCCCAGGGTGCCAGCTTCCTCCCTTATAACTGAGGCTGCGGAGGCCTTAATTATTCCAACACAGGCTGGGAGGGGACCTCGTTGGTCCATTTCTAGCAAGACAGTGATTTTGCTCGTTTCGAAACTAGTGGGCACATCATCTATCCAGATCTTAACCACAAGCGAGGTGTTTTCAGAGGGCTCAGCGACTGATCATAAATCTCGGCACGCTTTTTCTTTTTCAAAGTGTACGCTTCAAGCAATTCTAATTTGGTTCTTAATTAAGATGCATGTGTAAGTCAAATCCCATTAAGGCCTCTTTCTTGCTCTCCAGCGCGCAGACCACCAAAGAAAGTTCGGAAGCCCAGCCTGGGAAGGCAAGTACGTAGCATCCTCGGGAGAGCTGGCCCTTGGCTCCCCACCTTCCCTCTGCCACTGGTTAGCTGGTGCCATAGGACATATCCCTGAACTCATCCGTATAATGAATGGGTTGAACATTTGTGAATCTTTTATCTTATTAATGCTCTGTTTTTAAGATATGGGCCTTAACCACTCATCATGATAATTATTACCACTATGGTTATTACTGCTGCCACTACTGCTTTTCTAACAGCAAGGGAGCTGAAGGAACTGGGTGTCCAACTAAGAGCTGGGAGATCCCAGCTTGGCCACCTTTCTCATCAGTGTCCCCAGAGCATCTGCCCCAAAGTGTTTAGGATTCAGTCGCATGACCCTGGCACACACGACCTTGCCCTTGGAAGAAAGGCCACCAGAGGAAGAGCAGAACATCTCCAGCAAGAATGGCAGCAGAGAGGGCACAGCCAAGGACACAGTCTGGGCTTGTCCATCCATGGACCAGGCAGTGCCCAACACAAATTGCTTGAGGGGCACTAGCTATATCCATTTTTTGCTCCAAAATATCTCTCTCGCTGCCATGTGAAATATGATCATTCACAGTCAACTGTGAGAAGCTCTACAGCTGTAAGGAGGCGGCACGGGGCCCTGCCAAGAGCCCTGTCCTGCGAGTCAGACGCTTGCGGTTGGAAGGCTGGTTCTTTCATGGGATTCGTCCCTCGAACCCAGGGCTTATTGGAATTAGAATTAACCCAAAAATCAATGGATACGCTCCCAGCGAACCAACTCTGGAGCTGTCAGCTTCCCTGGCCTCCCCAGTTCCCCAAGGAGAGACAGCAAGGTTGGTGGCCACGGTAATCTGCCTGTTGAGGGTGAGGCTGTGGAAAGCCCTGGGTGGGGCTTAGCAAGCCTCTCATCCCCGAGCCCACATCAAGCTAATACTCCAGCACAATCCCTTACATTACTCCAAAAACGGGGTCTTACAGAGCACATCCCTCAGATCTGATGGTTGCTTTGAGGGTCCAATTTCTTACCAGCCACCAGTGCCATCGTGCTACGCTGTTGCCAGGTCATGGAAGAAACCTGATGTATCACGTGACCGACCACAGGCAAGGGAAGGCGGGGGGCACTTTGAGACAAATTGCCTACCTTGCATTTTGCTTACGACTGTCTCGTCCTGCTGAACAGTGAGAAACCACTGTCAGGACAGCTCAGGGTGGGCCCTGGTGACCTTCAGTTGTGGGAAGAGAGGGCATGAGGGAATTGTGCCTAAAAAACCCAACCCACCAAAGCCATCTATTATTTGGCTCATTTTGAAAAACTATTTTGGGGAACTTTTTCCCTCTCAATATTCCAAGCATATTATTCTGCTCCTGGTTTTTCTCACAAGAATGCTATGATATTGAAGTCAATTTTAACAGATTAGAAAAATCTATTTGTATTCACATCCTAAACCTCAGCTGTTCTGATATTTCTGAGTCCTTGTACAGTCCTTGTCCATAAAACTGGATAATTCCGTGAGCAAAAATAACTTATGCATAATGCATTTTCGTCTCTAAACGAAATAACATGATTTTAGATTTGTGAAAGCTTGTATCAATGGGTGTGCTTATACTTCACTTTTTCTTACATTTCTATTTACTCTTATGCACCCCCCCAAATTTAAAATAAAAACAGCCTCTTAAAAAAACCCAACATTTTTCCATGTCTTGTTCGTTTCTAGAAATTTTGCCCCTTTCAGTGGGACGGATTCTGTCCCTTTTGTACCTCTTCCCGTTCCAGATGGTTTGCCCCAGTGGCTAACGGCAGCCAAGATCCGAAGCTGGCTGAGAAGCTGGGCTTCAAAGTCAATGTTGGCTTTGTTATCCATTCCTCCCTCTGTGTCCTTCAGCTCAGTTTCCTCATCTGTAAAATGATGACATTAGTACCTATCTGAGAAGGTGGTTTTGAGGAGTAAATGACAGAAAGGATTTTGCATTATGCCCTTATTTGGAACAAATGGTAATTATATGAATTTCCTAGGGCTGTCGGAACAAATTACCACAAACTGGATGTCTTAAAACAAGAGAAATTTATTTTCTGACAGTTTGGGAGACCGGAAGTCTGAAATCAAGTTGTCGGCAGGGTTGGTTCCTTCTAGAAGCTCTGAGGGAGAACCTGCTTCCTGCCTACCTCCTAGCTTCTGCTGGTTGCTCACCATTCCTTGGTGCATCACTTCAGTTTCTGCCTCTGTCATAACATGGCCTTCTTCCTTCTGTGTGTGTCTCCAGCTCCTGTCCTCTTCTTATAAGGATATCAGTTGTTGGGTTTAGGGCCCACCCTAATCCAGGATGACCTCTTCTTAACTAATTACATCTGCAAAGATTCTGTTTCCAAATAAGGTACATTCTGAGGTCCTGGGCGGACACGAATTTTGGGGGGCACACTAATCAACCCCCTAAAGTGACCATCATTATGAAAGAACACGACCTGTTGCTCTCCTCTGTACTGGCGAAGTCTTACAGAGTGTCAAGGGGACCTTCAAAGGTCCCAAGGCTTTCCTGGAAGAAACTCAGGCTTTCCTGAGTTGTAGAATTCTCTGTCTGTAAGGCAGTTGAACGCGGTTCACACGCCTTCCCTGGGTCTCTCATTTCCTTCTCTGAGAAATGGGAGTTAATCTGTCAATCAGGACGTGCTGATTGACTCTGCATGGTGCCCACAGCATTCAATAATAACGAATAATTGTCCTTGAGATGCTGTATGGTTTCACGGTTTCAGGGCTCTCCAGTCATGCACGCTCAGTTCTCAGATGACCTCATGAGTCAAACACTGACACAGAGAAGGAAAATAAACTCTTGTAAACTACCAGGACGTCATGGCCAGACTAGGTCCTTCTAGTGGGCGTCTCTCTCCTAAGCTGTCATTTTCTCTTTCCCTGGCTCTTCACAAAGACTGGGAGAAAAGGGAAGGGAAGCATGGAGACAAGAGAAAAGCAGCAGCTTTATTTACAGAAGGACAGGAGCGGATTTCATGGCCGTTTGGTGGTGGTGGTTTTCTTGGCTCTGAGAAGATCTCGCATTCCCATTCCAGCTCTTGGCAAGAGTATCGGCTCTTGGGGAGTGACCAGGTTCCATCGTTGCCCCGAGTTACGAATTGAAGCCACAGACGGAGCTGTTAAGCCCCTGCTCCCAGCACGAGGCTTTGTGCTCACTTTGTTTGCCTCCTTTGTAAATCCACAGTGGGAGAGGCGCTACACCTCGTCCACTTGCCCGCTACGAGCAACGTGGCTGAGAACTCTCCACCGGGGACCACAGTGCACGCGTTCTCCGTGAATTTATCAGCATCCCTGTCACCTGTGATCCCAGGGTTTCCCCAGATAATCAACTCGAGCCCCCTCACTGAGGCCTTCAGGGTGAACTGGCTGTCGGGCACTGACTTCCAGGTAAGCACCATCCTACCTGCAATGGGAGTCGTCTGCAAAGAGAGGTCCTGAAGATGGGGGTGGATGGGATTCTAGATCAGTGACCGTTTCCTCCTCTTTCCCAGGTTTCATCTCCCCTCTCATAAGATCCAGAAGTCCTGTTTGGGGCACCCTAGAGTTTAGGGCCTCTGAGGCCTTTGGACCTTTCTCCACTTAAGCCAGTCCCAGTGAACACTGTGCTCAATTTGTTAGAAAAAACAGGCTTGTTTCCCATTGCCAACTGCCCTCACCTGAGAACAGGTGTTAGGTGCGCCGACAGTGACTAAACCCTTTGGGTGGGATCATTTGAGTGTTGACCTCCTTAAAACAGGGCCCTGATGAACCCGTGTCTGGTGACACTGCTCGTCTATGATCCCATGATTTTCAGCAGGCAATCCACCAGGAAACTTACTTAACACGGAAGAACACACCCTTAGTGAGAATATGAGCCTAAATGTCCAGCTCTACTCTGTGAATGTTTCCTCTTGGGTGATTCAGAGCCAATCATTCACATTCAAGAGCCATGCCCCGGTGCCCGCTCTGCTCTGTTTTCTAGCTGGTCATTTGAGTCTTTCCCAAAGTCGTCCCTTCTCCTTGGGCAGGACAAACCTGCTCATCACATATTTTCCACTGGCAACCCCAGAGGCCTTCTATGGATGTCCTTGGGGTCCAGGGGTCTGGACCTGCTTGTGCTTGAGGATCCCCGCCCCTACCCTTTTCCTCACCTGGCAGAGGACCTCTTACAGATAGCATCAGCCCTGCCCCTTGTCCCGACGGCCATGGCCTGGCATTCTCGTGGGACCCAGTGGGCCCAGCCTGCTTGGCCTAGGCTTGTTGCCTCCTTGAGGTGCACACTGGGTGCTCTGTAACCCAGCTGATCGTGAGAGTCACTAGGGGGCTTTGAAAAACTGTGCCTATCCGGGCCCCAGAGCAGACCTGTGGAATTTACAACGTGAGGGCCAGAGTCCAGGCATTGATGTTCTCGGCCCCCAGGGTGGGCCCTCTGGTGTATAGGGAGCACACATTCAGGCAGTCTTCCCCTCAGCACCAGGTGTCCATTCCTGGGCCCCACAGGCTGGTTCCGCACCTTACCTGCTCCCCTGACAGCTGGATCCTCTCTAACAGCTGCTGCTCGTCTGTTCCCACCAGCCTTGCCAATTGCTTGCGCCTAGAGAGCACATGGTACATGCTGGACGCTGTTGAAAGGGCTTCATATGTCTTTACTCTTATGACATTCAAATCCGTCCCGTGATTTTAGATGTATTATTACCCCCTTTTTACAGATGGGGAAGATGAAGCAAAGCTTAACAGAGGGGTTAAGAAACTTGCCCTTGGATGCACAAGCTATTAGGCAGCTGAGCTGAAATTGGAACCCAGACACCCTGGCTTTCGAGCTTTCGCTATTTTTTAAAACAGCTTTGTTGAGATATAATTCACATAGCATGCAATTCACCCATTTAAAGTGTACATTTTAGCAGTTTTCACTCTATTTACAGACCATCACCACGATCTAATTTTAGAACATTTTCTTCACCCCAGAATGAAACCTTGAATCCATTAGCAGTCACTCCTATGTCCCTTACCCTGCCAATCCCTGGCAACCACCAATCTACTTTCTGTCTTCGTGATTTGCCTATTCTGGACACTTCATACGAATGGAATCATATTATACGCAGTCTTTAATAACTGGCTTCTTCTACTTAAGCATAAGGTTTCAAGGGTCATCCATGTTGTGGCATGGACCAGTACTTCGTTCCTTTTTCTGGCTGAATAATATTCCACTGCGTGGATATACCACATGTTGTCTATCCATTCATCAGGTGGCAGGCCTTTGGGTTGTTCCTGCCTGAGAGCTCTCCTTCTCAGGCTCTAGAGTCCACTGCCTTCAAAGATGATGATGACCTGCTGCTTCAGATTTGCAGAAGTTCTAAAGTACATTCATGTCCTGATCTCTTGATTGTTACTACTAACACTAATATTAACACTTTTTAAATTTTAGAATTTTTAATAGAATAAGTAAAAAAAATAAAAAATTTGAAATTGGTGTTTTAGAAATAAGGTGAAGACACAGCAAGGTTAATTGATTTGTCCAAGATCACAGACCATAAAGGATGAAACCGGAGGTTTACTCGGGTCTTCTGACTCGCAATCTCAGTCTCTTTCTCCTATGTGACCGTGCATACCCCCTGCTGTTTTGGAGAGCCCCAAATCCTCCCCTCTGGGGCCTGCCCCTCCCATAGTCCATGGATTTAAACAGGGCTGTCAGTCAGGGAAGAATTCCATCCCGTTCCTGACCTCTAGAAGTGGAGAACGTCTTAGCTCCCTGACTCATCCAGACTCAAGTGTTCAGCGTCAGAGCTCGTTCCCAGGCCAAGGGGCTGTCAGCAGGTGATGCTGTGGTAAAGGATGTGTGCGAGCTCGGGCTGCGGGCTTAGCAGGAAGCCGGGGTATAAATCAGGAAATAGGGACCTCGTGGCCCCGGGGCTGCTCTGGTGACATGTGCTCACTGAACGGTTGTTTACTATCTAATGATAATAGAGTCAGCGTTTGCTGCGTGCTTGCTCGGTGCCAGGCGGTGATCTAAGTATTGCATGGATTAGCTCCTTGAGTCCTCACAACAACCCGCTACACTAGATGCTCTTATTATCCCATTTCACAGATGGAGACATTGAGGCACAGAAAGGTGAAGCGCTGGGAAGGCTGGACTTTAAAGCCAGTCGGTCTGGCTCCAGCGTCTACACTCTTGACCCCTGTGTTGTGCTGCCTCTCACCTGCCCCATGCCAGGCACGGGGAGAGGCCATCTCCACCTACGTGTGATACCGGGCTCACCTTGCTTGTGGGTGGAGACAGACTACCTCGTTTTCCCTCTCAACCATCCTCCATTCGTTCTCCTTCCCCCATGCACACTCATTCATATCAGTGGCAGTCCTCTCTTTCCTTAACCAATCCAGATCTCACAAAGTCAAACACAGTACCTGCCACCTCCTCCATGAAGACTTCTCTGATTAAACACAGCTCACAAGGAACTTTTGCCCCCTGATTTTCCACAGTCCTCTGATATAGTCCTTTGTTATCATACTTTGTATCGTACTTCAGCTGTTTAACCAGGGCAAGAATTACCTACCTAATTATAATCAAGTGGAAACAAAATCAGGGAAAGGAAAAGTGACTTTCCCAAGGTCACACAGAAGTTCCGTGGTGGAAGTGAGATTGGGGCTGAGTGCTCTCCTCACTGCAGGATGCTGAGTGCCTCCTGCCCGGCTCCAGTCATATTAACAACCAAAAGTTCCCATCAGCAGAACCACGACATTTATGAAGTTTAGTCCTTGATGCCCAAAGGGCCCTGGCCTTCTGGAACTCCTCAGGCTAAGCTGGCGGCAGGGATGAGCATACTGATGTGAGAGGTCACATGCTGGCCTCAGCTACCCTCAGCAGAGCCCTCCCACCACGGCCCGCTGCTAAGGGACTTGTCCAGAAGCCTACGCCAAGTCTTCCTTCGGTCGATGGAACCAGGATGTCTGCTGAGTACTTTTCTTCAGCATCACACACAGGAGTCGCTTTAGTGAAGCGTCGTGGGGCTTGTGCTGTGAGCGCAAGATGGTTTCCGGGATGCTAGCTGCTTCCTTCCTGGTAATATCCCTTTGCAAAATGTGTGCATCCCAAACAGATCTTTCCCACGGTTACCAAGAATTCTGCATTTGCTTTTAGGTCGTCACCACTGGGAAGGAACGACTAGATTTCGAAACAGGACCAAACATATTTGATCTGCAGATTTATGTTCGGGATGACGTTGGCGTCACTGACCTGCAGGTCCTGACTGTCCAGGTAACAGATGTGAACGAGCCGCCTCAGTTTCAAGGCAACTTGGCAAAAGGTAAGGTCTCCTGGGGTGTGCATTGCAGCCCACATGGTGGCATCAGGGAGGACCCTGGGGGACAGAGCACAACAGAGAAGTGAATCAATGAGCAGCTGTTTCCTGGGAAAAGGCAGCTGCTTAATGAGCAGGGAATAAATGAAAGGTCCTCCAGCCCGGCCTCTCGACAGTTTCCAAAGCCCTTCACACCCGTGGTTTCTCTTGGGCCTCTCCCAGTCCTGGGGAAGAAACGGAGGCTGGGGACCTCAAGTGCGTCATTCTGGAGGAAACTTGGCCCAGCCAATTGTAGGCTCCTCACCGTGTCCTGCAGTCATTGGCTGGCTTGTTTGTTCTCCTCATGGACACTGACACCCTAAGAACAGTGTGTGTCCGGGGTCTGCTACAGAGTAGGGACAATACCGGGGACTGGAGCATAGGGTCACTGCCTGCCATGATCTGTGATCTCGCTCAAGCTCCTGGCTTTGAACACCATCCACGTGCTATTGACAACCCCAGGGCCTATCATTTTGGTCCAGGCTCTCCCTTGAACTCCTGACTCAAATATACAACTGTCTTACCCAACATCTCCATTTGGATGTTTAATAGACATCTGCAATATTGTGATTTATAATAAGAAATATGTCTTTGGTCTTCAACCCCATTCCTGGCACAGAGTTCCTAAAACCTTTGCATCTCCTAAGTGACTAGACTTTTGTTATGTTAATGAGGTCACCTCTGGACCTCACCTAAGGAGGATGGGCTGGCCACCAGAGGAACCAGCCATGTGATCAGGGGGTTGGAACTTTCAGTCCCACCACCCAACGTCCAGGGAGGGGAGAGGGCTAGAGATTGAGTTCAATTGAGTTCAATTGCCAATGGCCAATGATTTCATCAATCATGGCTACGTAATGAAGCCTCCATAAAAACCCAAAAGGACCGGGTTTGGGGAGCTTCTGGGTTGGCAAACACGTGGAGATTCAGTGTGGTTCTCTCAGAGAGGGTGTGGGAGCGCCTCGCTCTTTCCCCGTCCTGGGCGCTGTGCACCTCCTCCATCTGGCTCTTCCTGAGTTACATCCTTTTACAATAAAGCAACAATCTAGTAAGTCAACTGTTTCCCTGAGTTCTGTGAGCTGCTCTAGCAAATTAGTCGAACTCGAAGAGGAGGTCGTGGGAACCTCCAATCTATAGCCAGGTGGTCAGAGGTACGTGTGACAATCTGGACTTGTGGTTGGCATCTGAAGACGTGCCCCCAAACCAAACTCCCGACTCCCACTCCGTTCCCCCCCCCCCCACCGTCCCTGCCCACATCTGCCTCTCTGGTGTCTTTAGTTAATGGCAGCTCCATCCTTCCAGTTGCTTGGCTCAAAAACTTGAAGTCATTCTTGACTCTCTCTGTCTTTCACACCCAACATCAAAGCCATTAGGAGATCTCTCCGCTTCTAAATCTATGCAGGGTCCCACCCTTCCCCAGCATCTCCACCTCTACCACCATGGCGCCCGCCACCAATCGCGTCTTGCATGGATTGTGGCCGGCCAACGGGCCTCCCTGCTCGGCCCTTGCCCCCCTCTGTCTCTTCTCCATACAGTGGCCAGAGGGATCCTGTTCAGACATCCTCTGCTTAAAACCCAACAAGAACTTCCATGTCCCTCAAAAGGAGAGCGAGAGCTCCTTAAGGCTCCATCAAATCTGGTGAGCCGGTCCCCCCACGTCCTCTCCCACACGTCTCTGCCCTCCTGCTCTGCTGCAGTCCTGCCTCCTCCCCCGTCTGTGAAGACCCCAGGCACGCCCCTGCCTCAGCATCTGTGCATTTGCAGCTTCCTCCTCCCTTTCCTCCTTCTCTCCATGGCTCCTCCACATTTCTTTAAGAATCTCCATTCCAATGCCAGCGAACCTTCCATAACCGCTCTATTTATCATTGTAACCCAACTCACAACACTCCTTTGCCTGACTTTTCTCCATAGCACTGCTCACTAACATTCACATTGTGACTCATTTATTTTATCATCTGTATCTCCCCACCATAAGGCACTCTCCGTGAGACCAGGGTTTGTGTTTTGTGAGCTGCTGTCGTCCCGATGTGTCGACCGGTGCTGGTACATAGTGAGACTCAGTAAATATTTGTTGGAATGAAGGCATGAGCAGTGATAAAGGTGAATGAAAGCTCGAGCTCAGATATAAGATGACCTGGCTTCGAATTTTCATTCTGCTGCTGCCCAGCTGAGACGACCCCGTTATGTCTCTGAGCCTAGTTCCTCGTTTGTAGAGTGGAGATGGTCACAGGGCCTCCTTTATGGGGCTGTTACGAAGATTAATAGAGGAAACGCACGGTCCTCAGCACAGTGCCTCGGAAAGAGGGAGTCCATGGGAACACGCTCGGTCGTCTCTCAGAAGGAGAGATGCTCAGAAGCAGAGATGCCAGAGCAGAGCGTGGCGGCCCCTCAGGCAGGGCTGGTGGTGCCAAGCGGCACTCCCTGCTTCTCCTCCTCCTGACCCCCAAGAACTCCGAAGTAGATGAAGTCAGTTTTTGATCCCTTTCCTGAGCCTCCGCAGCCCTCTCCCCCACTTATTCCCTCTCCTTTCTGTTCCACTCTAAAGCCTTTCCTTTCAGCGACTCATTTCTGCTAAGATGCTCAGTGCCCTTCGAGGGGCGACCTCGGCTCCGTTTAGGAGGAGTTTTCACCGTAAGGTGGACCTGGAATGTGGAACAGCCTCACACTGGAGGTCCCTACCCCCCGTTACTTTCCAACTCTCTGCCCCGTCACCTCCCTCGCCCCCGAAACAACAGTCCCCTAGGCCACCTCTCCACGGAGGAAACACATGAAGACTGGTGCCAGCTTGGCCGACCCTGGCTCTTTATTAATCCCCATAAACGGATGCACTCAGGCAGGTTGGCCGTTGGCCTCGCTCAGGGCTTTCTTACTGCCTCCCTCCTTCCCATCGGACCCATACGCTTGGTCCCCTTTGGCGGGGTTCAGCCGTCCTGGTTTTGGACTTCCTCATTTGCTTGACCTAATAAAGTGTTTCTTATTCCACTTTGGACACTGGTACAGGCCAAGACCTCTATATAGTGGAAGGAGCAAGCCCTGGCTTCATTGACCAGGTCGAGGCCTTCGATCCGGAAGACACAAGCCGGGACATACCCCTCAGTGTGAGTCTCCTTGTGAAACAGAGGAACCTGGGATCTCGGCAGGGTGGTGGGGCCGGGGCCGCCAGAGGAACGTGCCGTCCACTGCCGGAGCCTGGAGTACAGGGAGCGGGGAACGGGAAGGGGGCTCTGGAGGCAGACACGCCAGGTTGGGCTCGTGGCTCTGTGTGATCTTGGACACGTTCTTAACCTCTCTGAGCTTCAATATCTTCATCTGTAAAATGGAAGAATAACAGCACCTACGGAGTAGGGGGGTTGCGGGTTACATGGTGCCTGGAAGGCCTCCCAGAACAGTGCCTAGCATATCAAAATTGCTCAATTTTTAAAAACTCTAAGCTGATAAAAATCCACCTATATTATTTTAAAACTAAGCGTAAAATGTAGACCCCCCCAAAGGCAGGTATTAGCAATCCTTTTCAAGAGATGAAGCCAAGCTGCTTGGAACTTAGTTTTAAAAAATTAAGAGGGGCCAGCCCAGTGGCGTAGTGGTTAAGTTTGTGCACTCTGCTTCGGTGGCCCAGGGTTTGTGGGTTTGGATCCCGGGTGCAGACCTAGCACCACTCTTCAAGCCATGATGTGTCAGCGTCCTACGTAAAGTAGAGGAAGGTTGGCACAGACGTTAGCTCAGGGCCAATCTTCCTCAGCAAAAAGAGAAAGATTGGCAATGGATGCTAAGCTCAGGGCCAATCTTCCTCACACACACACAAAAGTAAATAAAAGAGAGTGCCAGGAATTCTGGAGAACAGGAGGAATTCCACTGAGAAAGGCAGGAGAGGAATTCCCCGGAGCAGGAGCTGGGTCCTGGGGTCACCCCACAGTTTAGTCTGAGACAGCGGATGTCTCCTCTCTCTTGTTGTAATCAGTCTCCCTCCTACAGCTGCCAGAGGAGCTCTTGTAACCATCAGCCCTCGAGGGGGAAGCCTCTTAGCTTGTCCCTGGGCACGGACGCCCCAGCCCCTAGCTCGGCGCACCCAGTGGCCTTGTGCACCCAATGCAGCTGGGCGGCCCAGGTTGGAGACAAAAAAAAAACGCCCAAAGCTAGTCCCAGGCGACTACCCTTGGAGCAGGCAACACTGCTGAGGAGCTGCCTTCCGGAGAAGAGACGCGCTGAAATACGACGCGCGGGGAATTGGTATCACCGGGGAGGCTGCTTCTGCCCTTTGCTGCCTGATTTGCAGCTTCAGCAGGACGACTTTGCTAACAGGAGGAAGCGAGCCTTGGGAATCCACTCCAGCACCAATGTCACATGGTCTACAGGGGCCGAAACAAGGCTGTTCTGAGATTATTGGACGCATCTTAAATTAAGGAATAGTCTGTTGTTATTATTAGATGATCTTTCTGTCCAAAAAAAATCATGCATTCATTCACTCACTCGTTCATTCAAGATTCGTTCAATATTTGCATGAATAAGTGAATGAATATGCAAACACTTAATGGGGTCCTACTATGTGCAAAGAGCAATGCATACTTTAAATGCGTACTTATTAACATACTTGTTATATCAGTTAGGAATGCCTTTGTCTGAAAATAACAGAAAACGTGATCTCACTGGTGGAGGTGAGATTTTTTTTGTCTCCTGTAACAAGAAGTCCAGAGGCGGGCAGGTGGTCCCAGGGCTGGCGCAGCTGCTGCCATCAGGAACTCGGGCTCTTCTGTGCTTCTGCTCTTCCATCCAAAGCGTGTTGGCTTTGCCCTCTTTTTGTTTGCCTCATGATTACAAGATGGCTGCTGCTGCTCCAGGGTTTACCTCTAAATTTTAGGCAGGAAAAAAAGGAAGCAAGAAGGGGCACAGGATGAAGGGGGCAGGCCTGCCCAGCCTGTCCCTTTTTTGGTAGACCCTCCTGGAAGCCCTACCCAGGGGACTTCTGTTTACTTCTCTCTGGCCAGAACCCTATCCTAGGGCCACTGTTGCTTGGTGGTACCCAAGGGAAAAGGGATTGGGGACAGGCATTACGTCAGCAACCAAAAGCACAGTCCCTCACACATACATTTAGTTCATTTCAGCATTTACCAAGAATCTACCATGTGCCAGGCTCTCTAGCAGATACTTTGGACACAAAGATAAGGAAGACACGCTCACCTCAGCAAGTTTACAGTCTGGCTGGGAGACATCCTTGCATACACCAGATAATTACAGTTCGACAAGATAATTGCTGTAAAGTTTGGACAAGATGCAGTAGGGCAAATTGGAAGGAATCTCAGCTGTGAAGAGAAATACTTATTTTTAAATCCCCATTTTTAATATATCTTTCCAAATGATGCAGAAGGAATAAGGTGACGGCTCCTTTAAAAACACCTGCTAGATCAGGTTGTTAGCCTTTCAGAAGACGGGAAGCAGCCCAGGTGGGGGCGAATGCAGCAGGTATTGCTCCCTCACAAGAAAACGTGGTGCCATCGACAGAGGGCCCAAAGCAGCTGCGGGGTCTCCGAGCCTGGGGGCGGGGCGATGGTGGAGCAGCTGCACAGAAAGTCGACAGCCAGCCTGCAGGAGCAGCGGACGTAATCCAGAAGGAAACTTTCTCAGCCTGGAAAAAGGTAATAACAGTTTCAGAAGTAACATCTATGACCTTTGTACTCGGTGTTTTATTCTGGGGCCTGGGAGTACTAAGTGACATTTTGCTCTGTCCAAGGAGAATGGAAATGGTTAATTTAACCACACCTGTGCTTCTCGACCTCGGCTGTAAATTGAAACAACTGGAGGAACTTTAAAAAACACAGATGTCTGGGTCCCACCCCCGAAGGGTCTGATGTGAGTGACCTGGGGTGTGGCCCGGACATTAGGATTTTAAGGCCCTGGGTGGTCTTGTGCACAGCCAGGGTTGAGAACAGCTGCTGTACGACACTGTCTGCCAAACTTTCCAGGTCGTTCTCCTGGAGTTTTGGATTCTGTGGTTCTGGGGTGGGCCTGGGAATCTGCATATTTTTCAGCTACCCCAGTGATTCTTCTGGTCTCAGAGTCTGGAAACACCAGTTTACGAGTGTTTCTGAGGAGGTGTTCAGGCCCCTGCGTGAGAACATCCTTAGGCTGCTTTAAAATGCAGCTTCCCAGGCTCTGCATCAGAAGGCTGAGTTGACCACATGCTTCCCAGGTGATTCTGATGTACTCGGCCCTTCGAGAACCACAGGACTCAACAAGCAAGGGACAGACTTTAATAAAACATCCAAGCATGTTCATGAATCCCACTAGGCTTGGCCTATGCCTGTCATCTTACCTGGTGGTTCCAGGCATCACCTTGCTGGTGGCAACAACTAAAAGAGGAAGGATGATGTGAAAAATACCTGTGGGACATCTCTTGAAACCCAAACTCCTTTAAAACCACAAATCCTACAACCCTTATCCGGCTTAATGAAGTGAACTGTGTCCCAGATAACGTTAGAATTGGGGTGAATGCAGAAACCACTCCCTTGTTTTTAAAGAAACTGAACAAGCACGTGGCTGTGCATTGTTTGGACCAGCACTGCCCAATGGGGCTGGACTGCAAGCCAGAGATGAGTGCTGCGGATGGAAGTTTCAACGTTCTCATAGCCACGTGAAAAAGGAAAACGAAACAGGCGAAATTAATTTTCATAGTTTAACTCAATATATCCAAACTATTATCATTCCAACATAAAAATGATTAATAAGATATTTTACATTCTTTTCGTCATAGCTGGTCTTGGGATTCGTCGTGTATTTCACACTGACCGTTCGTCTCCATTCAGACCAGCCACGTTGCAAACGCTCAGCGATCACAGGTGCCCGTGGCTGGCAGCTCCCGTTGGATGCGCAGGCTCAGGTCCTTTATCAGCCGCCCTCCCTGGGCACCTTCTGTGTTGTGATGGAGAGCAGGTGGAGCGTGCTCAGAGGCATGTGTCAATAGTGGGCTCAGAATATAACCATCCGCAAGATGGTCTGTATGTGGATCATTATATACACAGGAAGCTCTTCTTCAGGCCCCCTCCCACGCCCTTTCTGCATCTCCTGAAGGAGGCTATATGGGACCCGCCCCCTCCCACCCTCTCCCTTCCCCTCTGCTTGGCAATGGCCACCACCGTGACGGCAGCAAAGCGTCCTTGGAGACTGTGAGGACGTTAGTCAGTTTCGCAGCTGGAGGCTAAGTGGTGTAGAGCAGCCATCCCTCCATTAAGGGGCTTTCTCTCGGCCTTTCCGTTAGGGAAGGACTTTGGCATAAAGTGAAATGTGCTTTGTCTTCACCAGGGCAGACAAAGGATTAAATTAAAAGAGCAATAACCTTGCTACTAGGTGGGCTACCGGGAGAGCAAGAGAGGGAGCAATTCTCTCTCCGCCTCCATCTCGCTCAAGGCTCTAAGAAGTGGCAGCGAGCTGTGCCTTTTGATCTCCCTGGGAATAAAGTAACTGTCATATGCTGGTCCTGGCTGGATGAGACTTTTCAGGTCCGTGGAGCAGCCCCTTATTTCTGGATGAGGGAAGGAACTGAGGCCCTTGCCTAGGCCGGTAACTCCAGTGAGATCTGAGGTCTCCTGACCCAACTCTGCTCACCACCTTCCTCTTTGTTCTGGCCAATTCTGTCTTCGGTGTCCTGCCCCTTTCCTGAGTGACAGCGCCCCTCCTGTTCCTCACGCAGCTCCATTGCCATCACACACGCACGCGCATGTACACACACACACACACACAGGGATACACAGCTCTCGTTCAGCGGCCCCCTGGCCTCTGCCTGCTAACTCCAGAGTCACCACTGGAAATCTCTGCAAAACGCGATCTACTCCAGGTTCCTGTGAACATGCTCAAGAAGGAAAACAGTGGTACGGGACAATTCCCACTCCAAATAAACCACTTTCTTGACGAGGTGGGGATCGTTGTCCTTCAGATTAGTGGAGCCTGAATCCAAGAACAGGACGCAGGCTGATGATGGAAAAACAATGCCAAGGACAGAACCTGCGGCCTCATCAGTAAAGGATCATACACAGATAGCATTTCGCATTTATAAATGTGGCTCTTCTTAAACACGTCCAAATACTTGCCTATCAGCCCCGTAGCTCACCCGCCTAACAGTCCAGCACAAGCCGAGACCAGTTAAGGGCCCGAAGTGGGCTTTTCATGGGGCGTTTTTCCTCCTAGGTGCCCTTCCCCCAACTCTGAGCTGGGATAGAGGTGGATGGGGGAAGAGAAACGAATAGAGGCTTTTATAGAACACTCAGTTTGCACTGAAAAATACAATAGGAATGCGGTGTTGTATTTATAACTCCGGGCCTGGTTGGAAGGTGATGCCCTGTGCTGTTGGCCCTCTGGGTGGGCTTAGGGGCGTGTGCTCAGTGGCCAGTAGAGTTCTCCGACCTCCCTGGCCTGGGGAGGGAGAAGGGTCTTCCCTTCCCTCTGGAAACATGGCCCCTGGAAGTTGGCTACTCTATTCCTAGGAGATGGGAGGCCGAATTCTTGTTGCTTGGTTCCATTGCAGCCTGAAAGCAACTGATGGCTTGCAAACGAGCACAGGTTGAATCACTCATTATCCGCCTGTGACTCCAGCTGCAGTGGGGGAGCCGCCGGGAGCTGGGATGCCCTCCCCAGGGAGCCTGACATTTCAGGAAACTGGGCCAGCTCCCTCTCACCCTCCTTTCTCCCAACACCAATGGCACAATAAAGGGCGAATGAGGCAGGAAGCACGGGCTCGTTGTCTTCCACACTGAAGCTTTTGTGTCCCTGAGCAAACCCTGGCTGCCAAGGGGCCCGCAAGGAGAGAAACCTGGGGTGGGGGTGTAGCAATATTCCCAGCGGGGAAACTGGAGAGCTGGTCTGACGAGCATTTGTTAACCGAATTGATCTGAGTACTCAGGACTTTTCTTAGCCAGTCCTGGAGCAGAGAGGGGCTGCCGTTGCTTTTTATTCTATTTAATTTCTGTTTTCCAAGAATGAATACCAAGGGAGCAGCTTTGATTAAACAAGCCTTTAAAAAGGGGAGAGAATGCCAGGTTTTACAGAAAGCATTACTGAGCCGCTGGCAAATGGCCACATGACACAATATTTTTAGTCTATGGATATTATCTCCTTTCTAAGCACGAGACTGCGATTCCTGTTAACACCAGCTCGTAGGCTCAGGAATAAGGAATTTAGCCTGGCGCTGAAAGGAAATAAAAAAAAAAAAAAATCAGGATTCCGGGGGACCAGCGTCTTAAATAAAAATTAAAAAGACATTCCCCACGTTCCTAGTTCCACAGCTCTCCACGCTTTCTGTCTGCCGCTGTTTCTTTTTTCTTTGTTGCTGAGACTATGGGCAGAACTGGAGAAGATTTCATAACCACGTCTGGCATTACCAAATTAAAACAGATTTTTAAAAAGCTTTGGCAAAGATTTTTGTGGTTGTTGCCTTTTGTTTGGTTTTAAGATTCTCTAACGTGGGGACACTGGTCTCAGATGGGAAATAGGCAAGAAGAAAACCCCAATATTTAACATTAACCAAATATTGAGCGAGCATCGATTAGGTGTCAGGCATTAGGGATAGAGCAGTGGGTAAAATGAAGCCCTTTCCTTCCTGGATCTTACATTCTAAGCAGACAGTAGTAGTTAACGCGGATCGAGGGCTCACCATGTGTCGGGCGCTGTTCTGGAAGGTCACGTGATCGCCCCGTGGGGCATGCCCTCTTGCTATCACTCTTTGTTGCACAGTGGCTCACAGCTGGAAACTGGTGGAACCAGGGTTCCGATTCAGCAGTCCAGCTCCAGAGCCACCGCCCTTAATGCCACTGTCTCAGTTCATGACTCCTATTCCAGACGGGTCTAAGAGTCCTCCTTCTCTGTCCCCACCGTATCCTATATCCATCCTTCTCGGAGCACCTGTCCCACATCTTCTCTGTGTGTTCCCTCAGTTGACCGTAAGCTTTTGGAGAACAGGGTCTGTCTATCATCTCTGTATCCCAAGACCCTCCACTGTTTGGGACCAACCAGATCTGGGGTCTATCTCCTAGAGCATTTCAAAACACAGGGGGAAAGGCATCTGGATGCAGGTGCACATAGGAAACGCCCCCCAGGGGTCTATGAAGCCTGGTGTTCCATCACAGCCAGCCTGGGCCTCTGTCTATGGATGTGTGAGGATGCTCTGTGAGCAGGGCTCCGCTCAGGGAACACAACTGCTCCGTGTGCAGGCAGCTGCAGGCCTAAGCAATTGCTGCCCGGGCAGTGAGCTGGGGAGGTGCTGAGAGACTGAGATTGAAACACGATGCCTTTGATTGCTGTCAAGGTACTTTCGCAATTTGAAGGGCTGCGAGCAGGGCGCTCCTTGGCATTGCCCAAATGTGTCCTCTTCAACATGGGTAGGAACCGCCTAGGTGACCAGCAAGAAAGACTTAGTAAAATGACCCCTACAGTCGAATGCCATTGCCGTCATTAACCAACTAGACTATAAAGTCAGATTTAAGAATATTGGGAAATGCCCAAGCTATACATGAAAAGAGCAGGATATTATAATTTTGATTAGAACATCATCTCGATTTCTTTGATGTGTATATTTTGCATAGAAAAGAATGGAAGGCTATTCATGAAAATGATGAGATTGTACAGGTGACTAATAATCAGGTTTAAAAAATGCTTATCTCTTTTCCAATTTTTGTGTAAGAAAATATGTTCATTACAAGTAGAAAAATGTCATTGAATAATAAACTTTAAAAAATGGTTTAAAATCTTATATTGGCCCCAAAGGAGACCTTTAATCCATTTTCTGTGCATTCTCTCTTCTCCTCTGGGGATCTCTGCTGCGATCACAACGTAGCAAATGGTTGGAAACCTTGGCTGGCGTGTCCTTTGATTCTAGACTTCAGGGGCTGTGGCTCTGATGCAAAACCTCCACTGACTATCTGATGCAGAGATCTAAGGCTTTGGGGATAGACCGTCCTTCATCCTAGTAGGAAATAGTGAAACCTTCTAACCTGAAAACCCTCTGGAACAAGTGGATTTAAACACGTAAGCTTTGAATGTTGCTGTGGCCCTTCACATCCCACAGTGCGGATTCTGGTTTAATCCTCACAATAACACAGACGAGCAGGTGGTGGTACCATCCCTAAATTACAGGCAAGGAAGGGGCTCGTCCTTCGGGGATCCCCTGGTGAGGACTACAGCTTGGACTCAGCTCTTCTGATCCTGGTTCTTCCCTGCTTCGTTGACTGCATCGTGGGAGAAAGGAAGCAATCTTGATGAGCACCCATGGAGGGCACAGGGTGGTGCTCCTACATGCTGGCCCGTAGTGGGCCGTGCAAATACGCCTGGGCTCCTGGTAGAGCAAGTGATGCTGGGCAGGGGGTCATCGAGAGAGCTGGGCTGGGCACTGGGAGCCAAGGTGGATGAAGACTCTCAACTCCCCAAGACGTGGGAAGATTTGACCAGTGGCCACAAATCTGAGACCAGATTTAAAACCAATCCTTCTATATTTCCTCAACCCAGCTTCCAACACAGACTCTAGGCCCCGCCGAGTTTTGTTCTCTCTCATTCTTATCTCTCCTCTTCCCTTCCATCGCTTCAGTGAGCGGTGCTTGTGAACATTTTTGCACCCTACTATATCTCAAGTTCTTTTAAGGGTAGAGACCACGTCTTATTTACGTTAGCATCGTCCTAGGACCTAATACATGCCAGCCGTGTTTAAACAGTGTTGGTTAAAGCCGAGACATAGAATCAAAGCCAGGAGTTGTCCCGGGAAGCAGAAATGAGAAACAGTGACGGGGACAAGGAGATTGCACCAAGAAGCGGAAAGCCTAGAGGGGGCCTTTGTATGCGTTCTGTAATGGAAGCAGCATCCCATGACCAGCTTCGTGGGGTATAGCCAAGCAGGGTGAGAGGCTCAGACCAACAGGTCCAGAAGTTTCTCAATTCAAGGACCATTAAACCTGAGAACTACCCATTTGGGCCTCATCCTGATGCATCAAGAATATCCCACAGGCCAAGAATATAAAAAAGGAACTGAATAAACTCATCTCCTGGGGGAAGGTACAGAGGTGCGTTTAGTTACGTCCTTTTTCCCTCTTGTTTTCTAGTATTTCCTGACCTCTCCCTCAAAGAGCTTCGGGCTGTCTGCTAATGGGACCCTCTTCTCCACAACAGAATTTGACTTTGAAGCAGGACACAGCAGGTGGCCTTTGCAACGACCTTGTTTGAAGTACCATTTTTCTGCGGGTCAAGGAGTGGGCACAGGGCAGCCCGAGGGCAGCTGGGGAGGCTGCCTGCGTGCTAAGTTCCGAGGGGTGAGCCCCAGAGGTAAAGGGAATAGGGCAGCCATCTGGAAGGCTCCTTCTCCATCCCACATCTCCATCTCCAGGTGACGAGGAGGAGGGCGTCGGGGAGGGCTCCCAAGGCGCCTGGGGGCCGCCACAGCCGCCCTTCTGGCTCGGAGAGGCAGCCCTCAGAGCCTCCGCTAAGAGGAAAGCAGCAGCTTCTTTCCCATTAGGAGGAGGGGGCAGGCCTCTGAGGAAAGGGGAGGGAGGCCAGGTTTGAGGAGCAAAACACACAGGCCCTGGGCTCAGCTCAGCATTGGCGCTCGACTGGGCACCGGTTGTCAGAACCGGGGCTGGTTCCTCAATCCGTGGGAGCCTCAGTTTCCTTGCGGGGGTGTGGGATGCACTCTGCAGGGACATCGTGGGGGCACGACAGAGCCAGAGTGTACACCCGGGGCATGAGCAGCTCCTGAGGTGGTGGCCATGGACAGTAACTACAGGAGGGGGAACAGAGGCAGAGTTTTCAGAGATGGGGAAGGAAGGGTGGAGACAGCAGGTCCGACTCTGCAGGAGAACACGGATGAGGGTTGCCAGAAAGGGGACAGTCTCTTTGCTCCCTCTTCCCACCCCATTTTTTCTCACCCTACTTTGAGGTAGCGTCAGCAGAGCTTGACTCCCTCATGTGGGGTGTTTCCCTGACAGCTACCATCTCGTCGTGGAAGTGAGGGACAGCCAAGGGCTGTGGGCCTCCACTGTGCTCCTTGTGACCATCGTGAACATCAATGACGAGCCCCCGCGCTTTACCAGGTAGGCCTGAGGGCATGTGGGGCCGGGCGGCCTCCTCAGACACCCTTTACACAACACAGGAAGCCCTTTGCCCTGGCCTGGAGGAGATCAGAGGCTTGAGATCGTCAACATCCTTTCTCTGGGCCTCTGGACTTCCATCTTCCCATCCTCCCCCTCCCGATTGGATGTAGGAGGGGAAGACGGGGCTCTGAGCTGGCACACGACCCTGCAACCGACACTCTGCCTGCCCCGATCCCTGAGGCGGGCTCAGGAGCCAGCCATGCGGAAACTGGCAAAATCTCCTGCCTGGGGGTTACCTGCATTAATGGTTGTGAATACATTCAGCTCAGGAGACTCCACCATCAAAAAGCCACTGGGCCCCAGAACTATGTGGAACGCTTGCAAAAGTACTCTGAGACTGGGAGGTTTTCAGGCCACTGCTCACAGGCTAAGCTGGTGCCGCTTAGCAAAACACAGCACAATCGTGAGACTTCTGGATGTTCACACAGTCTACAGCCCAGGCGCTGGGTTTCGATGTGGAGGGAACAGCAGCAGATACACTCCCACGTAAGGCTGCCCATCAACGCCAGTTGCCAGGTTAAGCTCAGAAGGATGGCGCAGTGCGTTTCTGCTGATGGGCTCCTCCAGGAGCACAGGACAGGCAGTTTATAAATGATTGTGAGATCCCAGCCTGGATTTGGACTCCAGTATTGGTCCACAGAGCACTGCAGGTTCATCAGTAACTAGGAGAGGGAGGTGATGGCCATGGGGCCGGAGCAGGTGCGTTCTGCAGGCTGTGAGGTGGGAAAGCAGGTTAATGGGGTTGCAAAGGGGAAAATCATAAGTTCTCCCAAGGGGCAGAGCTTGTGGACCACCTGGTTTGGACGACATCTTCCAAAATACAGCAATTGGCCTAAGTTGAAAGAGGACATGACCTTGGCCGGCGGTCGGGGCCCCCTGGGATCAGTCGGGGACTCTGGTTTTCATTTTTGGTTTGAGAGATGAACCTGTTAGGCAGCATCCCAGACAGAGAGCATGACCTATGTGACCGTCTAACCATTTTTAAAAAACCCCATTGACTTTGTTTCAACAGTGTTCCATGGATGTTGGTCGGGATGGGTCTGCAAGAACCTGTGCCCAGGAAGGGTGTGGGGCAGGATGGCAGCCCTGACGTTGCCCTGGCTGCTCAGTGAGGCCCCCTCGTCCCTTAGCCATCCATGATCTGTTGGAGTTTGCTCAGTTTCAAACTAGGCGCTCCCTTCGAGGGCTTTCATGGTGCCCCGGAGCCCTGACCCCATTTATGCGGGAGGAGGGTGTAGGAATGGACTCACATCAGAGCTTCACCCTGTCCGGTGGCTGCAGGGCCTCCCCCCCCCCCCGCTTCCCTGCGCTTGAATAGATCTGAACTGTGGGCCTAGGGTAACATCTTTATGTTATGTGCTATTTTATACATACTTGGGTCTTGGATCCCCAAACCAGATAAACCAAGGATTTTATCTTCTGCCAGGCTCGACGTCAGGTCAGCCAAGCTTTTCTCCTTGGCTGAGGAGCTGTGCCTTCACCTATAGCCTGATCAGTCCCTGTCACGGGGACCCGCTTTCCTAGAGCTCCCAGCGTGGCCTAGATGAGCCTGCAGAACAGGAGGTCTTAGAGGGTGCCACTACTGACATTTTGAGCTGGCTACATCCTTGTGCTGGGGGTGTCCTGTGCATTGTAGGATGTTTAGCAGCATCCCTGGTCCCCACCCTCTAGATGCCAACAGCAGCACCCTCCCCTAGTTGTGACAGCTAACAGGACCACTCCCAGCTGAGAAGCAGTGTCTTACAAGCAAGAAGGGAGGGTGGGAGGAAGGGGATTTTCCCCCGAGGTGTCCTCTGTCTGTCCTAGGAGAGGCTGGGAGCTGTGGTTGTCACCTCTGGGGATTCCTTATGACAGTCCGTCTCAAACCTTAAAGTGCTTTCAAATCTGCTGGGCATCTTCTGAAACCGCAGATCCGGAGTCAGTGGTCTGAGTGGGTCTGACATCTGCATTCAGACCCAGCATCCCCAGAGAGCCTGTTAGAAATGCAGGGATGGGGTCGGCCCTATGGCTGAGTGGTTAGTTTGCATGCTCCGCTTTGGCAGCCCAGCGTTCGCTGGTTCGGATGCTGGGTGCAGACATACACACCACTCATCAAGCCATGCTGTGGTGGCATCCCACGTAGAAGAACTAGAAGGACCTACAACTAGAATATACAACTATGTACTGGAGCTTTGGGAAGAAAAAAAAAAGGGAGAAGAAAGGAGGAAGATTGGCAACAGGTGTTAGCTCAAGGCCAATTCTTCCTCAAGAGAAAAAAAAAAAATGCAGAGACCAGGCTTGGAGTAGCAGGGCAAGGCTGTGGAGGCAGCCTGGGCATCTTAGTGAGCTCTTTGTTGGACATTAACGGAACCTGCTCAGAGCAACCAAAGAAGAAATATAACGTGATAGAAACAGGGGCTCTCACAGTGTGAACAGACGGGCTTAGTCTCGCCTTAGGGCCTGGGGCCGCCTCCCTCTCTCCTCTGGCTCTGGTTTTGGCTTCGGCCACCCCTCCTCCTTGGCCTTACCGCACATTGTCTGCTCCTGGACTCGTCAGTGGGCAGTAGCACAGATTCCCTGAGAAGTGGGTGTGTCGGGTAAGTAAATGGAATCATGGGCAGCTTCAGTGGGACACGGGGCGGGGAGAGGCCCAGAGCACAGGGGTGGCCTCTTGACCTGAACGAGGCTTCTGTCCCCCAGCAATGGAGTGTACCTACAGGAGGTCCCTCAAGAACGAGGGCAGCAGGCCCAGGGACAGCGAGGAGCCTGGTTCTAGCCTTTCTCGGCTGCCTCTGACTCTAGCCGAGGTTCCCTCTCCCTTCTCCTCCGTCTGGCCCTCCAGGGATGACGAGACAGAGCTGCAGAAACGTTCTGAGCTCACGAGATGGATGCAGTCATTTAGATCTGAGAGCTAGTTCCCCTCTTAAGGAAGATTCCACGTGGGAAAATCCAGACTTAGGAATCTGGTAAACCAGAGCTGACTGTGAAATGGTTTTCCCTCGGCAAAGGACTTCCTGCAGAGTTATTTCAAACCACAAGCCTCCCTGGGTCCATTCAAAGTACTCGATTTCCCTGAGATGTGTAGTTGAAACTTCGAACCCGTCTGTCTTGTTGCGGCCTTTTCCGAAGGCCGTGGAGGTCTGAGTGGAGGCTACGTTGGCGATGCCAGGTTATCCTGTAAAGAGTCGTCCCTGGAGGGAGGTGCGCTGACCTCGGCTTCTCCCGGGGGCATCATTTCTCTGCCCCGAGAGCCGACAGGATGAATGCAACTCAGAGAGGAGTGCACGTTCTGTGTGTAAACTCTGCCTCCTCAGGCCAAAAAAAAAAAAAGACAAGAAGACAAAGAAGAAATAAGAAGTGAGCAGAGGCGCTAGAGTAGAGAGTTTACAGTTTATTCAGCTTTTGGTGGCAGCCACGGGATAAGAGTCAGGAACCCGTAGTTCTGGACATCCTGTCCAGATGGAGTTTTGAAATAATTCAGGTAATTTTTGCGCAAGAATTGGGAGAAGGAGAGAAGGTGCCTAGATAGGCCAACTATCCTTATTTTAAAAGATGTAAATGCCCAGGCTGATCTGAGGTGGCATCAGGTGTGCGGGGAGTCAGAGACGTAAATGTTTGCAATAACAGTGTGGCACTTTCTTCGCATCCACGGGAATGTGATCTTTGGAGACACGAAAGCCTGTCGCCCCTCCTTCCAGCTGCTGAGTTCTCCCTCCAAGCATGTTGATGAAGCTTCAACAGCTCAGCGCTATATTTAGCCCTCACCAAAATACTCACCTCCCAGACTCCACCCTTCCGTGCCCCTGAAAACTGGCTGTGTCTGCTGTATTTCTGTTCCAGCCCAACTCGAGTGTACATGATTCCCGAGGAGCTGGGTCTAGGAACCATCGTGGCCAATATCACCGCTGAGGACCCTGATGATAAAGGTTTTACCAACTTCCTCTTCTACAGCCTCACCACCGTGAACCGCTATTTCATGATCGATCAGTGTAAGTCACGCGCACACACATCCTCATGTGCATCCTTTAATTCAGCCATTTGGATTGTTTTACAAATATCTTATCTGTCTCTGGTCTGGGGCATGACTTTCTGTCTAGAATATCATAAATTTCCAGGGTAATAGATGTGTTAGAAGCAGCTGTTATGGGAGACAGCCAGGTGGCATAGTGGTTAAGTTCCCACACTCTGTTTTGGCAGCCTGGAGTTCATGGGTTCAGATCCCAGGCACGGACCTACACACCATTCATCAAGCCATGCTGTGGTGGTCCCACATACAAAATGGAGGAAGACTTGCACAGATGTTAGTTCAGGGCCAGTCTTCCTCACCAAAAAAAAAGAAAAAAGAAAAAACCAGCCAGCATGGGGCTGGGGAAACTGAACAGGGCCCCGTGTCACAGCTGTATCATCCTTTGCCTTTGAGGCAGGTACGTGTCTAAGGATGGATGTGTTCACTACCCTGAGGGTACCCTGAAGTCTTCAGAAGAGACAGTCCAGACCAGCACTTTCCAAAAGAAGACGAGTAGAAGCCACATATGTAATATTATGGTCTCCAGTGGCCACATTTTTAAAAAGTAAAGAGAAACAGGTGAAATTAACTTTAATAAGGCATTTTATTTAACCCGACATATCCAAAATATTATCATTTTAACATGTAATCAATATTTTACAGCTATTGATGAGATATTTACATTATAAGGCATTTTATTTAACCCAACATATCCAAAATATTATCATTTTAACATGTAATCAATATCTTACAGCTATTGATGAGATATTTACATTAGTTCTTTGGACCAAGTCTTTGAAGTTTGTCGTGCATTCTGTACTTCCCGCGCATCTCAATTTGGACTTGCCACATTTCAAGTGCTAAATAGCCACATGCGGCTAGTGGTTCCTGCGTTGGACTGTATCGATCCAGATGGATCTGCTGGGTTGCTGGAGGATTTCCCCATCTAAGCATCTCGGTGCAGAGGAGGAGAGTTTCTCCCTCCTAGAAGAGCCGTCTTTTATTGGGGTCTTAGTACAGACTGGGCACCGTGGGGAGTGATCCACGCCTTCCATCGGAGGCGCTCAGCACAGCAACCCAAGGAACCATCACAATCCACCTTTCATGGATGAGGAAACAGGCGGAGAGAGAACCCGGGCAGGTTAAGTGACTTGCCCAAGGTCGCACAGCTGGTGGGTTGTAAAGCAGAGGTGCAAACCGAAGGTGCTCTTCTCCAGCACCGGCTCTCTTGACCACTCCTAGACGGTACCACCTCGTGAGTCCTGTGTCACATCACCAAAAAGGACTTGGTTATACGTAATGATTTTGTGGAGGCCAGCGTCGACAATCCCAGAAAGACAAGGTGTTCTTTGCCCCATTGGCTTTAGGGCGAAGGCTACCTGTTCCCAGGACACGAGGGCAAGGGCAGAATGGTGCTCTCCCTTTGAAATCTTCCTGTGTCCTGTCGTCCAGGACCTCACTCAGCTGACAAAGTATGGAGGGACAATAGTGGCTTAGAGTTCTGTTCACTCTGGTGTTGCAAACTGAACTTTTAACAAATACGGTGGGTTTTTGGAACATATTTATTAAGACTCTTTGTTTGCAAGTAACAGGCACTAAGGCAAGCCTAAGCAAGAAAAAAAAAAAAAAAAGGTGGAGATACCCATCAACAGGATACTGGATATTTCATGAGAAAGAGCGGGAGTTTGGGGCACAGGAAGGGTGGGAACCAGGGCTGCCCCATCCACCTCGGCAGCTGGAGATCTGGCCTCTTATCTGCAGCTCCACTGTTAACCTGACCTGTGTCTCTCAGTTACAAATTCTCCAGTAAGAGCACCCAGTGGGTCAAGCTTGAGTCAGATGTCTACCGGTCCGGTCAGCATGGTTGACACAGTTCTCAACATAGGGCAGCCCATGGGCAAGGACTGCTGCCAGGGGCCCAACCCTGAAGTCTCAGGTCAAAAATTCTAGAAGGGTCAGGCCAGACACCACAATCGATGTCGAAGATAGGAACTTCCATGAGTTGTGTGTGTGTGTGTGTGTGTGTGTGTGTGTGTGTGTTTTGCTGAGGAAGACTGGCCCTGAGCTAACATCCATGCCAATCTTCCTCCACTTTATATGTGGGATGCCACCACAGCATGGCTGACAAGGGGGTGTAGGTCTGCGCCGAGGATCAAAACCCGTGAAGCTGGGCCACCAAATCAGAGCATGCCAAACTTAACCACTATGCCATGGGGCCGCCCTTTACATGAGTTTTTTTTTTTTAATGTATTTGTATAGAAGGTATTCTCTTTGTAAGCCAGTCCCCATACCAGAATGTTCTTTTCCAAGTTACTCCAAGTCTCCATCTTCCTTTACTCTTCATTTCTCTTCAAAGAATCATGTTCTAACCTTTGCCTTCTCAGTGACTGGCACCATCCAAGTGGCGCACAGGCTAGACCGAGATGCAGGTGAATTAAGACAAAATCCAGCCATTTCTCTGGAAGTTCTGGTGAAGGACAGACCCTCGGGGGGTCAGGAGTGTCGCATGCAGATAACCTTTGTTGTGGAAGACATTAATGACACCCCTGCTGCATGTACCAAGTTCACCTTCAGGTATTCACATGCTGAGACATGGGCTGGGCAGGTCCCCTCATTGGTGGCCCTCGACCCTTTGGCTTCTCGGATATATTGTCAGCAGGAACTGAAGAATGATGGGCATTTGGGTCATGGCTCACCAGAATAAGTGGATTTGAACTGTCTGATTTAGTTGATAGGTTTTCCACTCGTTATCCTTTTTTCTTTCCTCTTTGTTGTCTCCTTTCTCTGCTGTCTCACTCTGTTGAAAAATATTCCTATTTTGCTCTTTTCTATAACATGTTCATCTCTGATGGTGAAAAGTACCACCGGGACTTGTAAGACCCTCTCTGGACTGTACCTTTTCTTTATTTATTGCCACCGGTGGCAAGACGATACGGTGAGTTAGCCGTGATAATAGCTGCTTGAGACTTCGGAGTAGTACCTAGGAGCTCCCGGAGAAACACACCACCAGGAAGACGAATAAATCAAACCAAGTATTTGCTTAAAACAAAACAAAGCATCTAATTCACCTTACACAACTTAAATGCACGTAAACAAAAGACAACGGGAAGGGAAAAAATGCAGACACGAGTGAGAATCAAGTTCTTTTGTATATTTTGATCTGTTCTTGGTCTCAGCTCTTCACCGTTATTTTAAAGCCAATTCCCTTGGGATTCTGGGTTAATATGCCTTTTTGAAAACAGTACTGTCTTTCTACTAACTGTTTTGTTTAATGGCACAAGATTAGGTATTCCCGGGCTGGCCTCACCTCTGCGTTTCCTAATATTGAGGTTCCAGTTTCCCGGGGGTCTGAAGGTGGCTCCCCCTAGGGGCGGGGAGGGCACCTGTGCAGCCCCTTGCTGAGGGAGTGCCCTGCATCTGGGACAAGGCTGGAGCCCAGAGCAGCCCTCACTTTCAGATGTCCCCTCACAGAGAGTCTCTTTCTCAGTTTATCTTTGACTGGTTTTGCAAGCACGCTTTTTAAGCTCCAGGTGACTTTGAAAACAGACCCAATACATAGTATGGCCACGCAAAGGACAAAAGACCCTACAATCTTTGCAAGAGCAATAGAAGTACAAATTCCTTTATTATGCTTATGAATGTCTCCCCCTGTTCCCAGTTGGCACGCCCAGCATACTGGTCAGAACCAGTATGGCCTTGGGTCTGATATTAAAACAGTTAAACCTTGCTCTGGACACACCCCACTTGCCCCTCCAGGTCCAGTCTCCAGCCTCCCGCACCCCGCTCTGTGCCCCAGGAGGCTGACCTGTGTGGACATGGACTGGCTCCCTTGCCCTGCAGCTTCGGGCTGGCTAATGGGAAGCCGTGGAATGAGGGGGAGCGTGAGGTCAGGGTATTTATCCCCCGGCTCCCTCCCTGTGGCAGGATAAGTCCCTCCGCCTCCTGAGGGGCTCCGTTCCCATAAGGCAGCCCTCTGCACACACTGCTCTCTGTCCCCGGGCTCTGGCTTCAGGAACGGCTCCCTCTCTGACTCCTCCAGGCCCAGAGGTGGAAAGGGAGCTCCAGTCTCGCTAGCCCTGAGATACCACACCCGCCCTTGAGACGTCCATACGCCCTGTGTGCGCCTTTGTATAGCCCCTTAGTAAACCCTCCTAGAATTACCCTAATTTGCCATCTGCGCCCTGTTGAGACCCCAATGGAGTCAACAGTAGCCTTGACCGTGTGATAGGTTCCTGTCCCACCCCTAACCTCAGAGTCTGTTGATGGGTGGGGATGGTCGCCATGGTGGGTAGTCAGGACTGTGACTTCCACACCGTTACCTGCGTAGATGGAACCCACCTCTGTTAAGAGGAGTCTGGGCCCTGGAGATGGAGTAGAGATGACATGCAGAGTCACACTTCTCCTTTCTTTGAAAATCTAAACCTATGCTGTGCTCTTGTGTGGCCCCAGAGCATCCTGGGGTATTCTTCTCCTCAGGTCCTGCCTCTGAGACCCTTCTGCTCTTCTTCTTGAGGAGTAAGAATTTTGGGTATCAGTGACAGGAGGACTGAGCTGTCCGCAGCCTTCCTTGTCCCTTTTCTCCCCTTGGTGCATTTCTATTGAGTGCACACTGTGGCTTCCTGCAGCCCAGAGGCCCTGACGTGGGGGATGACAGTCTGCAGGCTGCATTCCATGTCAGCTGGTAAATCACATTTTGAATATCCTACACCACCCCAGGCAAGCCCATGCAGAGCCACGCTCTTGGTAATCTTCTCTCCAAACGAGCCCTGAAGGTCAAGGCCAGCCAGCAACTGGACTAATTGTATTTATTACTGAAGGTGGCTCTAAACAACGGTCAAGTCCCTCCTGGGGGCTTTTCCAGGGAGAGTAACCCGCAGCCATCCTGTGAAAGCCAAGACGTGAGGAGGGGCAACACAGGGCTCCTTCCTGGGCAGTCTGGGAAGTGGAAGTCTCCTCGCCAAAGTCCCAGCCTCATTTGCATACTCCAGGGGCTGGGGACTCTGACCCCGTGTCACCTGCCATCCTCCCAGCTTTCCCATCCCCACCACGCCGGAAGCACGCTAGCCCAGCAACACCATCGGGGCTGCCCCGTCTCCACAACACTGGTCCCTGAGGATTTCTTCCGTCTTCAGGGCTCTGGGGGGAGTTTGGGAGAGCAGGTAGGAGAGGGTGGGAGGGGCAGCCCCGGTGGGTGGGAGGAGACAGGTGGCTGCAGGCCGGCCCCCAGCTGCCTCCGTGGGCGCCTGGGTGGCGCAGCCTCTCAGGCCAGCTGGAGATGGAAACGGCCCCTGCGGCTTTCCCAGGCTGCGGATGAATGAGCCCGGGCCGGATGGAGGCATCAAAGGCGCCGTGACAGCCCCGTGCTGCCTGTAAAGCGTCAGGCGCTCGCCTGAAAGCGCGGGGCAGGCCGATGTGAGCCCGAGGCGGGCAAGGTCGCAGATTCAGAGATTCAGAACCCTCGCCGGGGCGGGAGCCGGGCTGGGCAGCCTGTCTCCCTTCTGAGCCTGGGAGGGACGAATGAGGGAGCCGGGTTTCCCGAGTCACAGGTTTCAGAAAAAATACTGTGTCAGGGAAGAATGAATAGAACAGGCTGGCAGTCCTGGGGGGCCTGTGTGCAGGCCTCCTGTGGGGTGCCTGAAGTGACTGGCTTCAGAACCCTGGATTCTCCGGATGACCAGCCTCCTGGCTTTGGCAGAGTTGGAATCAAGGCTCAGATTCCCCGAACCGTCCGTGGGCCTGGAGATTCATGCATGGAATTAACAGCGACTGGAACACAGACAGTAGAGACTTGTGCCTGGCTGGATCCACTTTCTTGCACAGGTCTTGAAACCACTCTGCACTACTCTTTCTTCACCTGTAAAATGGGGACAAGAATACAAACCTCTTGGAAACGAGATAATTAGAGAGAGTGTTTTTAAAGTGCTCCATCTGATACAGCATGTAGTTGGTGTCTAATAAATGGTATCTATTCTAAGCACTTATGAATAAAACCGTGTCATTGTTCAATAAAGACAGGAGTGGAAATGCTCAGGCTCCAGTTCTGCTGACTCACAGAGGCAGTTTTTGCCAAGGGGGTATCGTGGAGATTCAACTACACCTGTCAGAAAAACTGCTTCCAGGAAGCAAACCCGGTTATCCTCAGAAGTCTAAGACCGTCCTTGCTGTCACACTGCTCCGCGTTCGCTGAGCCCAGAGCCCACTGTCGCTGCTGTTAAGGGATGATGTCGAGGAAGCATAACTTGGTCTCAGAGAGAGGTGACAGTACAGAGGATTAAAGACCTTAACGCATGTCAGTCTGGGTGCTCAGAGAACAAGATGCCACCACAGCATTAAATGTGCAAGGCTTGTTATTAGGGGAAATGCCTGTGGGAGAAAATGGGGAGAGGGCTAGACAAGGCTGGGAGAGGCATCAGACCCCGATGCAAGTCCAACCTGAGTGAAGGAGAGAGGGAGGGAGGGCGGGTGGAAATGTTCTAGTCTTCAGAAGGTTTGGCTAGGGCACCGGGGAGTCCTGGAACCAGTCAGCTGTCACAGGACAGGAATGAGTGGGCCTTAGTATCTGTCACGCCCAGGCGTTGGTGCATGGCCTCACTGCAAACACAGCGATGGATTTCAGAGCACAGCTGCTGGGGTCTGTGGTCAGTTATGTTCTCATGGCTGAAGGTCTTCCGGGGACATTCTCATGGCAGCCACAGTATATTTTTGTCAGAAATTCTGTCCGAGATAAAACATGATTGAGGTAAGTAGCAAAACAAAACGAAACAGAAAACCCAAAACACAGTCGCAGATGCCTCCCTGCTGGTACCCATGCCCCTTTGTGCCGTGATGTTGCCACTCTTCCCATCAAAAGAGGCATTGCTCGTTCTACTCCTTGAATGTGGACTTGACCATGTCCATTGCTTTGGCCACTGGAACATTCACAAACATGGCACTGCGGAGGCCTGATATGTGTGTGTGCCCTGGGACTTGCCTTCTTTTCTACTTTTGGGAGACTAGCCAAGCCGGACTAGGACAAAAAGAACGGATGGATAACTCTTGTTATTGTAAGAAATAATAAATGCCTGTCGTTTTCAGCCACTAAGTTTTGGGCTGGTTTGTTTTGTAACAAAAGTTAACTGACATGATTTATGTCCATTTTATAGATGGACAAGCTGAAACCTGGAGACCCAGTAAAGTCCTCAGTGAACACAGGCCTAGTGGTGTTAATGTCTCTTCCTCAGGGTCCCATGCTAAGCTGGGCCTGACCAGAGGGCTCTGAGTTTGGGGCAGTTTTACTCATTTGTGCAATTTGCCTAGACCCTGGTGTCAGCTGAGATTATTCGACTCTTAATAGACCTCTATTGATTGAGTGATACCAAGGTGTCAGGAGACGCTTCTATGACATCAAAGCCATTAGAACAGAAGTCAAGGAGTTCCCAATCTTCAGAGCACGGGGGGTGCGAGCACAGGGGTACAGGGCTTTCCCCCAACCGGACTATGAACTCCTGCGGGCAGGGGCAGAATTTCTTTCTCTTCTATTCTTCTTCACTGCTGTGCTGCTCTCAGAAGCTACTATGCGGTCACTCAGCAAATATTTACTGAGCCTGCCAAGAACAAAGCAAAGGTCCCTGTCCTCAGGGAGCTTCCATTCTAGGGGGAAATAGGTGATCAACAGGATAAAGAAGTAAACTACATAGTATATTGGAAAATGGTAAGTGCTAAGAATTAAAAACAAAGGGGGGACAGGAGAGGGCGCATCCAGCGGGGGTGGGGGGGTCATTGACATTTTAGATAGGGTCTCCAGGGTGGCCTCCTGAGAAGGTGACATTTGATTAGAGACTAAAGAAAGTGAAAGAGCAAGCGATGTGAATATTTGTGGGAAGAGCCTTGCACGGAAGGTGGAATGGCCCTGAGGCCAGGCCTGGGGGGTGTTCAGGGAGCACCAGGAGGCCAGAGTGGCAGGAGAGGAGTGAACAAGAGTCAGCAGGAGATGAGTGCAGACAGGTAAGGGTGGGGGGCTGCCGTGCATCGCAGAGGGTCCCGTAGATCAAAGTTAGGACTTTGCGTGAAATGAGGAGCCACTTGGCGTTCAGGAACAGAGACGCTATGTGGTCTGACAACACTGCAACAGGATCCCTTTGGCTGCTGTGTTAAGAATAGTCTGAAAGGAGGCAAGGGCAGAGCAGGGGCACCAGGTCGGTGGGCACTGCCAGGACCACGGACTCGCTCTGAATGGAAAGTAAAGCAGCGCGGTCTAGCCCAGGGCCCGTGTTAGAAGGAACACTCCATCGCCATTTGTTGTGGAAAACATTGAATCTTGTCTTTTCGCCAGCGTTATGGTGTCTGAAAGAGCAGCCAGGGGGACGCTGCTTCTGGACCTGAACAAATTCTGCTTTGATGTTGACAGCGAAGCACCGAACAACCAATTCAACTTCACCGCGCCATCTGGAATGGGGAGCAGCGGCAGGTTTTCACAGGATCCAGCTGGCTCTGGGAAAATTGTGGTCAGTGAACGGTCATTGCATCATTGAAAGGGCATGGGGGAAGCTGGGCTAACAGGCCGAGTGGTTTTGCAGCCCCACAAAGAGAAATTTCCAAGGTAACTCCCTCTCTGAGCGACTGTAAGTGACAGGCTTCCAAGCGGCTCTCTTGTTCCTGGTGGCTCTTTATTTGACCCCAGTTCGTTTGTTTTGCCTGGTATTGCCTGGGGTGCTAAGGACCCGAGTCTTTCTTGCAGAGCTGGCAGTTTGCGTGCCTGTGTAGCTGCCTCTGCAGTCACGTTAGTGCCCTCTGGGCTCCAGCCCTTCTGTTAATTTGAGTGCTCGTTCCAGGCCCAGGGAGGTGCGAGGTGAGAGAGAGCAGGGCCTGGGCTGAGTGTGTCTCGCTGAATTCAGCAGTGTCGAACCCCTGGAGGCCCAGAGGAGCCTGAGAAAATGAGGCTGTGCTGGTAGCCCCGTTCCCCAGCCCACGCACAGGGGCAAAAGCAGGAAGAAGGATGGGCGGGTCTCAAGGAGCTGTGCAAGAACTTTACCCACAGGGTTCCCGCTGGAGGGTGGTGGGGAAGGAGGAGAGAAAAATGGAAGGGCAGAGCAGGAAGGGGGTCTTGGAGAGGGGTGGTCTGCATCAGAGATAAAGCCTCAGGGAGGACAGCAAGCAGCTCACTAGGCAACCTCTCCACTCCCTCCGCCTCCCCACCCAAGCCCATCTTCAATGCCCAAGAAAGTCTTACCAATTTTATTCATAGTGTCATCTGAAAAGTAATTTTTATTTTGGTCTGTTTAGGAAATTAATACATGTTCCCTGTAGAAAACACAGAAAAGCATTACCATTCAGTGATAACCTCTATTAACATTTTGATGTATTTCCTTCTTGTCTTCCTCTCTATGTATAGATTTTTTGTTTGTTTGTTTTTTGAGGAAGATTAGCCCTGAACTAACATCTGCTGCCAATCCTCCTCTTTTTGCTGAGGAAGACTGGCCCTGAGCTAACATGTGTGCCCGTCTTCCTCTACTTTATATGTGGGATGTCTGCCACAGCACGGCTTGACAAGCGGTGCCATGTCCGCACCTGGGATCCGAACCGGTGAACTCCAGGCCGCCAAAGCAGAACATGCACACTTAACCGCTGCGCCAAGGGCCTTGCCTCTCTATGCATAGATTCTATGTATATTCTGTACATATATGCATAAGTATTTTAAATGATGGGAATATCCCTGCATATGGGATTCTATGTCATGCTTCTCTTCCACTAATCTAAAGTCTTAAGCCTATGATGTTGGGCAATAGTGTTCCATGGACATCTTTAGACATAGATTCTCTCTCCTGATAAATTCTTTCGAATAAATTCTCTAGCAGTCAGCGAAGGTATGGATGTAACTTTTTAAAGCTCCTCCTATGGGCAAAATGCTTTCCAGAAAGGTTTTGCAATTTACATGTCCGATAACAGTGTATGAAAATGTCTTTGTCAGTTTAATGAAAAGGATCATTCGTGCTGTGTAATCCGATCTCTTTGTTTGAACCCAGTTGGTTGGTGATCTAGATTATGAAAATCCGAGTAACCTGGCAGCCGGCAATCAGTACTCAGTGATAACCCAGGTGCAGGATGTTGCCCCTCCTTACTACAAAAGCAAGTATCATTTTGATTTATTTCATGAAGCATCTTCCCTGAGTAGCAATGACTAAACTGTGCCAGGCAATACTCAGTGTTGGACTAGGTGTTTGCGTTCAAAAGGAGACTTCAAAAAACCCAGACCCTTGGGAATCAGCCCAGCCTCGTCCTGCCCTTCACCGAGCGCATTTAACCAGTCTCCAAGGCCTTTCTTCTGTGTCACCTCCTAAAATCTCCGGGATCTGCTGCCTCCCCCCATCCCACTAGCACTGCTCTCATGCAGCGCCTCCCCTTTCTCAGCTGAAGTACACCACCAAGAGTCTTGGAAGGGTCTTTCTGCCTGCCTTTAGTCTTTCCCCCTTCCAATGCATCCTCCACGTTTCTGACCGTGATTTTCAGGAAATATAAATGCCGTCATATTACTTCCTTGCTTAAAGCCCTTGGGTGTCTCCCCGTAGCTGTCAAGTTCAAGGTCAAACTCTTTGACTTGGCACACAATGATTTTCATCATCTACCCCTACCTAACTGTCTAGCTTCAGCGCCCATTGCTTGCCTCTAAGCCCCCTTTATTCCAACTAGGCAAACAGCTTGCGGTTTTCCTGATGAATCATGCAGTTTTAGACCTTGGCATCCTTGCATGTGCCTAGACTGCGCCCCCATTCCACCCTTGCCCGATTTGTCTAGCTCTATCCTTATAAGGCTCAGCTTGCACTTCCTCCGGCTTCTGTAGTGACCTCTACGTGTGTTCATCCAAAGGCAACTACCGTAAGCATCCCGAAGGCGGGAACCACCAGGTCTTAGTCATCTTGGGTCTCCGATATTTTGCACAGAGCCTGGCTCACAGAAGATGCTTTAAAACTATGGAAAAAAGATGAATGAATGAGAATAGAATGTTGTGATTTGCTTTTTTTTCTATTTCCATTTTTAGATAACATCTACATTTATATCCTAACCAGCCCAGAAAATGAGTTTCCTCTTGTCTTTGATAGGCTGTCCTACGTATTTAACGTGTCAGAATTAAGACCAGGTAAGTAACAGATGAGACACAGACCCCAGTGCTAGATGGACCTCTCCATCTCCCTTCCAGAAGCCCGAGGCGGGGCTGTGCACAGCGGTTCACAGCTGAGTCCTGTTTATCGCCTCTCTTATCTCCCTTTAAATTGTCTGCACTGCTGAGGGGCCCTTCAGGTGAAATGTAGATTTTGAAAGCAGCTGATTAAACTGCCCCTGATTGCTTCCTTGTCCGTGGGCCGATCCACATAGTCCTCCTCCCTTTGGTGGCCTAAGTTTTCCCTTGGTCTCCACGGTGGTTTTTATCCAGCTCATTCAGAGAACTGAGATTTAACGATAGGGAAAAGTTTTCCCATTTCTACATTTCCTTCATTTAAAACAAAATAAAGACATTTTCTCTCTCCCTTAACAGGATTCCCTGGAGCCACTCTTTCACCCTTTATGTCACCTTGATCTTGGCAGGGTCCTCCCCCATTAGGGGACAGACTCCTCCCCTCACTTCCAGCCAGGTGGGAAAGTCGTCCTGTTACTTCTAGCATCATCAGATGCCGCCCGTGGATACTTCTTCTCTATTAAACAAACCAACCCCAAACCCTCCCTCTAAAATGATCCCCTCCCCATTTTATTCCCTCTCTTTATGCCGGTCTGCATTTCCTGACATTAAGCCTTAAACAAAGTACAAAAAGCGGGTCCAAAGGAAATGCTTTTATTCCTTGTGTCTTACCCAGTAAATAACAAATGCAACAGGAATAGGCTTTGTATGAATTCACAGAGCTTACTACAGTTACTTTATTTTTTTGAGGAAGATTAGCCCTAAGCTAACATCTGCTGCCAATCCTCCTCTTTTTTGCTGAGGAAGACTGGCCCTGTGCTGACGTCTGTGCCCATCTTCCTCTACTTTATCTGTGGGATGCCTGCCATAGCATGGCTTGACAAGCAGTGCATAGGTCTGCACCCGGGATCCGAACCGGTGAACCCTGTGTTGCTGATGCGGAAAGTGCGAACTTAACTGCTGCACCACCAGGCAGGCCCCCTTACTACCGTTATTAATCACTGACTTTGGGTCAAGAGCTTAGTGCTGGGGCCACATGGTCGAATAAGAGAAGGTTCCTGCCCTGGAGGAGTGTAATCGATGAGGAAGAACTTGTGAAAACAAGCAGACCAGAACCCCACAGCCCCACCCACAGGATTTGTAAAATAAACAAAATGGAACAGCGCTTAAAAACCTATACCCTGTAACCATCAGTTACTAAACCCCTTAAAAGATTGTTGAATCCATATGGCGACGGACAAATAACAATGTACAAGTGAGATTTCACAACATTATAAACTATTATGGCTTCAATAAAAAAAATTGTTTTCTGTTCATCTTGTTTATAAGAGCAGTTCCTGCTCATTATCGAAAATGTGAAAAACACGAAAGAGTTTTAGACAATCGTGCAAAGAGTTGTCTGCATGAGGACGTTCTTTGCAGCGGTGCTCGTGATCGCATAGTAACTGGTGTGCTTGGTGTCTATATAAAGACGGGAATTGTCTTACGTCTCACGGTCCTGCGTGGATCAGTTACCTAAGGGGTGCTCATTAGCACATTTTGAATTTAATAGAATTGAAGTATAAAACGCACAGAATCTGAACAGCAAAGAGGCCTCCAGAAGTCTCTGCGCATGGCAGTGAGAGTGTCTGCTCTGGGTCCTCCCTGTGGCCCCCAAAACACGACTAATCTTGGGTACTTGATTCTTGCAGCTAGAACCCGCGTTGGACAGGTGCAAGCGACTGATGGAGACCTCCCCTCGCGCAGCGTCGTGTACTCTATCTCCTCCGGAGGGGCCAGCAGACAGTACCCAAACGTGTTTTGGATTAATCCCCAAACGGGAGAACTCCAGCTGGTGACGAAAGTGGACCACGAAACAATCCCCATCTATATTCTCAGAATCCAGGCCACCAATGGCGAGGACACGAGCTCAGTCACCGTGAGTGGGGCTGTCTGGGGCGTTCACATGAGCCTGATCGACGGGCTGACTTAGGGTCTCTCTGGTACCCTCCAGCTGTGGCCGTAGCAACAAGGGATCTTAACAGGGCACATCCTGCAGATGTGACAGGAAATGACCGGTGGTGTCCAGGACAGCACAATGGGCCACACATTGTGGTGCCCAGGAAAAAAAGATTGACATCTGTAGGCCCAACTTTGTGGGTGGCTGCGAGGAGGTTGAGACTGAGACTGAGGGCCAGAGGTGGAATATTGCCACTGTGGGGGACACGCTTCCTCCTGCCGCCCTGTCCATCTCCCTTGGCATCTGCGGTGGGCTGACGGCGAGATACACCCTGCCAGAAGTGGGGCATGGTTTCCCAGCTCTGCATTGCCCCCGTAAGAGCCATTTTGCCATGTTCCTAGCCCACCTCCATCACCTGGGATGGGGTGGATCTTGAAACGACAGGGCTACGGCTTCTCGCCCTTTGATTCTGAGAATCTGGTTAAATGCACATCTGACTCAGCAGGTCTGAGTCGGGCCCGAGAACCTGCGTTTCAACCTGTGCTCACGCAGCTGGTCCACAGCCACGCTTTGAGTAGCAAGGTTTGAACAGGTCTGTGCCGTCAGTGGTTAGAATAATCTGAGGGCAATATGATGGCCACAAAGACAGAACTACGTCTTGGTCTTTCCCATTAGGAAAGTGACAAAGCATAAGGCAAAAGGACTCAGCTGGCGGCAGGCAGCCCTGTGTGATAGAGACAATGTTCAGAGTCAGCAAACGAAGTTCATTTCTCAACTGTGATCCCAATTTTCCAAGCGGGTCAGAGCAATGCCCACCTTTGTGTCCCAATTTCTCTCTCCCTTAAATGGAGAGTCACCTGATAACCCAACACTTGAATAGTCCCGTCCCTCTGATGACTGACTTTGAATTAATGGGACGATGTTTTTAATGAAGTGGACGCTCGGCGTTGCTAGCTGAGGAAAAGACGTGCAGAGCTGGAGATCACTGTAGTGTTTGTTAGGCTGGGTTTTTCAGAAAAACGAATGGACTCCACTTTGGGAGCTAACTAGAGTGGACATTTCAATTTATTCCTGGGCTCAGAAATAGCTGAAATGCCCAAATTTCAAAGGTGGAATGAATACAACTCAAATTCATAAGCTTTTAAAAAGGGTGACGACCACACAGGTCCCTTTCAGGGCTGCTGTTCTATGATTTGGTGCTGGCAGGCGTCCTTGTCCGTGTTCCAATTCTCCAGGCATAAAAGACATGACGAAAGAGAAGAAGCTGCCCCCGCTTGTGGCAGGTTAGCGCTGCCAGCTTTGTACAGTGCTGACGGCCCAGGTTGCTGATGAAATCCTGGCGTAGCCGGGTCGTCTCCCATCCCAGTGGTTCTCAACTGTGGCTGCATATCAGGATCAGCTGGGAGCATAAGAAAAACGTGTGGGCCCCACCCTCCAGAGAGTCCAATTCATTAGGTCTGCAGTGGGCCCGAGAAAGTAGAGGCAAAGTAGGGAACCATTGCTCTATGTTCCAAAGTTAAAGATGGAACTTCTCATTCACAAGGACAGCAAGCAAGGAAGTACAGGGGGTCACCATAAATCTGTAATCATTACTGGAGAAACAACTCAGCAGCATCTGGGGACGAGCCCATGCATCAAGGTGCAGGTGTTTGGGGGTGCATGAACACATACGCATGTGATACACACCCACACACACACACACAGTGCAGAAGTTGATAGCATAGGACTTGGAGTGGGATAGACCTGAGCTGAAATCCCAGCTGTGCCACTCATGGGCTGAACAGCCTTAGGTCAATTACCTAATGTCTCCAGGCCTCAGCTTCCCCATCTGTGAAGTGGGAGCATTCATGTTCTCTGTCTCAGGTGAGCTTAAATGAGCCCATCCACAGGAAGCGCACAGCCCAGCGCCTGGTGCTCAGTGGGGGCTCGGTGAGTTTCAGCTTGTAACGCTGGCCTCCTTCTCGCTGCCCTAGGTTACTGTGAACATCCTTGAAGAAAATGATGAAAAGCCAATTTGTACCCCAAACTCTTATTTCCTGGCCGTCCCAGTGGATCTGAAAGTTGGCACAAATATTCAGAATTTCAAGCTGATGTGTACTGACCTCGATTCCAGTCCCTGGTCTTTTCGATATTCCATTGGCGCAGGTGTGGACTGGGTGTCGACGGTGCTGGCCCGGTTCTTGGTGCGGCTGTTAGGGAGGACGGGGTGGGTCTGTGCTGGGGGCGCAGTGTCTGGGTGGGGGTACCTTGCAAGAGGAGAGCCCGGATGGGGAGTCTAACAGTCCTTGTCTCCCAGTCCTCTTGTCTTCCCTTCTCCTCACCCACCCCCTCCCAGACTCCATACAAGGCCACCCAAAGGCCCAGGGAAGGGTGAGTCCCATTGACGGTGACTCCCCCAAAACTCCCAGACTGTCATATAATTCATGAATCATGTTAGTGTAGTTAAAAAATTATTTTTAGTCCAACAGCTCAACCACCTCTTTTCCTGAAAGCTTGTAGTGGGGGCGGGGACTCCCGGGCCTTTCTCTGGATAATAATAGATTAAATAGATTAAGTGCATTTTGAACTGTGTCCTCAGGAATTCTCTTCTGCTCCATTCATTTTCTCTCTCTAAAAATATACCATTGTGGGAAACAAAAAAAAAAAAAGAGCACCCTCGATGGAAATTAGACCAAAATAGCTCCTCTAATGAAGTGCTGAGGCCAGAGATCTAAACCCAAGCAAGCAGAGCAATTCCACGCGGAAGGGTGAAAATCCATCTTGGCCGCCTGCTGGGCCCTGGCAGAGCAGGAACTCGAACGGTAGGAAGCCAGCCTCTCGAGCCGCCGTGGCACAAACCCCAGGGGCAGAGAGGGCCTCGAGACTGCAGTTGCGAAGATGGAAATAATCCATACCGAGAACCCTCAGGCCTCTGTGAAGCGCATCGCTGCTAAGGGAGGACAAATTGCACCATCTCCTGCTCCATTTCCTGGTTTCAGTCGGTAATGAGTCTGGAGCCACTGGAGGAAGGAGCCAGGGCCGCTAGGGTGGGCAGCCTCTCTGCCCTGGGCTCCCTAAGCTCTGAGTCTTGAGGCCAACAGACTTGGGGGGAGAATGGGGAATGGGTTCGAGGGGATCTGGGACTGTGCTCCCTGCAAAGCCAGGAGGCACCCTCCTTTTTGGGGGACCCAGGCGTGTCTGTTATCAGTGCTGTTGCAGGCTCGGTGAGCTGAGAAGTCGAAAGAAAGATTTCTTGGACTCTCAAGGTCTGGCAGTAGTGCTCTTTTATTCAAAGAATTGTATGGAATAGCATGGGGACAGGACCCATAGGCAGGAAGAGCTGCAGCATGGGGACAGGACCCATGGGCAGTAAGAGCTGCAGGCATGGGGACAGGACCCGTGGGCAGTAAGAGCTGCAGGCATGGGGACAGGACCCGTGGGCAGTAAGAGCTGCAGGCATGGGGACAGGACCCGTGGGCAGTAAGAGCTGCTGCAATGTGTTGAGGGTTAGGGCTAAATTCATGAGGCATGGGTACGTGACTTATTTTTACTAGACAAAGAAAAGATGATGTAAAAAGTCATTAAATGGTTTCAGTGCAGATGGGGTCTGGTTATTGTGTGGTCGTATAACTTTAGATATGTGTTGGGTCATATAGATCGTCATGTAGGCCAGGATGCCCTGGGCTTCTCTCCCTGGGGCAGCCTTGATCCACGTCAGTCTGACCAGCCAGCTTCCACGAAAGGCATGGAATGAACTTGGCCTATAGCTAGGGACGTGGCCTGCTCTATCCTCTTGCTGCCCACTCATTGGTCTGAGTGTGAGTTTCATGTTGTTACCAAATAAATGCCGGGTGATGAGGATTGGCTAGAGAGGCTGCACCCGGATTATTAATTCTCTCTGCCAGATGCTCAGCAAGATGGCGGCCATTCTCCTGGGACCCGTGTGCTGTTGTCCTTTTCTACTCTCACCCTCATTGCAGCCATGCTGGTTGTGAGCAAGAGTTTCTTTGTACTAATGAAATCTCTGGCTCAGTTAAGGCCGATAGCGTAGCCCTGGTGCATAAGACAGTCTATTCCTGCGGCCTGGACGTTTGCAGAAAAGGCTGAATGCAGTTTTCTCCTAAACCTTTATTTCTCACCCTCTTTTCTTCCTTTGCCCAAAATCCTCATGTCAAATCACATTTAGGCAACATCAACAGTCATTTCACGTTCTCTCCCAACGCTGGCTCCAATGTTACACGCCTGCTCCTCGCGACCCGCTTTGACTACGCTGGTGGGCTTGATAAGATCTGGGACTACAAACTGCTGGTGTACATAACTGATGACAACTTGCTGTCCGGCAGGAGGACAGCTGAAGCTCTTGTTGAAACAGGCACTGTGACACTGAGTATTAGTGTCGTTCCTCACCCAACCACGACTGTCACCACGACTCTCAAGGTAAGGGCTTTGGGACATGGCCTCCCCACTTACATCCCTTGTGATGAACATCGATGCAGCCCTTTGACCCAGGAGAAATGTGGGATGGACTGAAAAGAGCTGAGGTATTAGGATGGTGCCAGGAATGGCAACCATGGGCTGGATTGGAGTCACTGGGTGGTAGGTAAAGATCTCGGGGAGACCTTGCACTTGTAGAACCATTAACTTCCTCTTCTGGTAAATAAGGGTGGGCACTGACGTAGGGACTTGTGATAGACCAGGGAGTGACCACCTATGGTGCCCGTGGCACAGGAGCCAATTTTCATGGGCGTGTGGCCAGTTGCTACCTTCCCAACCTCTTCTCTGCTTGCTCTTAAGAGCCATTGAGAGTCAATGTCCATGAAAGCAGGGAGATGCCAGGTGTGCTTCTCCAGTTCTTTTGAAGAGTCACCATGTGCCAATCTTCACCCTACTCCCCATCTCTACCCCGCCAAAATTCATTCATTCAATCTACAGACATTGATTTATACCTATATTATGTCAATCACTTTGGTGAACAAGCCCAAAATGATCTCTGCTTTCACGGAACTTATAGGATAGGTCAGTAGTTCTCAAAGGGTGGTCCCCAGAGCAGCAGCGTCAGCATCACCTGGAGATTGGATAGAAGTGCAGACTCTCAGGCCCACTCCAGAATCTTAAAGTTATACCTCCACCACCCGTGACCATCACCACGACCTCCACGGAAAGATGCTGGAACGCCAGCTGCATCCCCAGCCCTACTAGAGCAGAAACTCTGGGTGTGGGGCCCAGCCATCTGTGTTTTTAATAAGGCGTCCAGGGGATTCTGATGTGTGCTGAAGTTTGAGAGCCACTTACCTGGAAGGGGAGACAGATTGCAAACAAGTATGCTTGTTAATAAACTAGCTACGGATGTCTTCAACGGTAGGGCAAGAATAAGCAGGTGCCGTAATAGAATGTGTGGCCAAGGAAGGGAGAGTCTGGAATCTGACAACAGGGTTATCTCCCCCTGCTCTATGGAGGAATGGCTTATATTTGTGCTGACTCTTTTGTTCGCTTCCCTCCTGCTCCTGGTGAAAGCTGTGCCTTTGGTTGGCAGCCCCGAACTTGCAGTACGCCAGAGGAAGAGTTATCAGAAGCTTAGAAAGCTACCTATGGAAGGTGGTCAGACTCTGCTTCTCAGACTCTTATGAAGAGCTGGTTAATGTTCATCTCCCGTGCACTTGAGTCAATGTTACACCAGGGAGTGGAGGCATAAGGCGACCTCGAAGGCTTTCCATGGTGGTAGAAGCCAGTAGGCTCCCCTGAGTGAGGAACTGCCACCTTTCTGGGCCTTACAACATGACCCAGTTGTGACATCTCCAGTGCTGGAATCTCCATTACTTGTTTGCTATCTGTCTCCCGCTCTAGGAAGAGATGCTGAACTTGAGACTTCACTGTTATCAGCCCACTCATCCGGCAGTGCGGCTTGTAGTGTGTGAACACAGAAAAGCCTACGAAGTGTCACAAAAACAACTTCCACGGCTCCTGCCTTCCCAGTGAGAGACAACGGCTATACTAGTCCCTGGGTTGTGCCGTGATCTGGCAGGGAAAAAAGCTCGTGGAATTTTTAGCTTTGGGAAAAGGGAAGAAAGAGGATGAAGTTAGGCCTAGAGTTGTTCAGCTCCCTGAATTTTCTGGGTTCGAATCTGATAGATGGTTCGAAAGACTATAAATAAGGTGATGGGTTGTGGTAGCAAGAACTATGAGCACAGGACGTCCAATTTACAGAGCAAGAACAAAGAGCGGAATAAACATCAACACGAGGGAGTAATGATGTCAGAATTGCCTCCACCACTCTCCCCTCACCCTCTCCTCTTTGTCCTTCAAGCCCAGGGTCATCTACCAGATCCTGAGGAAAAACGTTTATTCTCCATCGGCGTGGTATGTGCCTTTTGTCATCACTTTGGGCTCCATATTGTTTCTGGGCCTCCTGGTGTCCCTGATCGTCCTGTTGGCCAAAGCCATTTACAGACACTGTCCCTGCAAGACCGGCAAGCACCAGGAGCCTCTGTAAGTTATCAGTGGGCCGGGCCCTTTCCACCACTTCCTTTAGGTCACTGTTTCCAGTGATGTCAGGAGAAGGGAAGAGAAAGAATCAGGATTTCTCTACAGGGTGGAGGGTGAAGGAAGTGAAAGGAAATACGGGGGAAGGAACCCTGGTAGCCTCTTCATCATCTGCTGGGCTAGGAAACTTCTCCTGTGGTTTTCGCAGGCACCTGCCCTGTCCTTGGTGCCCTCTCAGTGAAATTGAGGCTTCAACCCTTTGGTGACCTTGCCCTGGATACAATCTTCGGAAAAAAGCCTGGTGTGAGGAGGGAGAGAATGTGCCGTGCTCTTTTTGTAGAATATTTAAAGGATGGAATGGAATTAGAGGAAGCCCGAAAAACTGATAAGGGAATTAAGCTTTTGGCTCCAGCGACTCAACTGGGCTTTTGTGCGACTAAATCATCATTGTTCTTCCGCGTGTGGATGGATCTCTCACTCTCGAGGGCTATAAACACGGGGCTGTTTCCGCTCCCTCCTGTTCTCGCCTGCTCACTACTCAGCCTCTTATGGCGACACTCTGCTGAGTGTCTCTTACTGGCTAAGGTGAGGTACAGAGTGAGGAGAAGAGAGCTCTAGATTCTTACGAACTTCCTCCATTGCCGGTTTCTTGGGTCTCAGTGGCTCTCACACTGAGAGCGTCATGGTTCTGAGCCTGGGCTTCGGAGTAAGACAAGGCCTGGGTTCCAATCTTGGCTCTACCATTTTCTAGGTCTGTGGCTTTGTGCGAATAATAACGTCTGTGAATCTCGATTTCCTGAGCCCAAAACTAAACAATTAAATGAGCAAATGCAAAGAAAGCACTTAGCACTGTTCCTGATGTACAGAACAGGCTTAATACACTATTTTTTAAAATCTTGCTGCATTATGTTTCATGGCTGAGTCCCAGTGAGCTCAGAATTCTAGATTCCAAGTTTAGCTCCGTCCCAAGCATCTTGGGATGTTAGAATGTCAGTTTTGGAGTTTCTCATTGGCAAAAAGAAGGGATGATAAGACTCCTGTGCCTTTTAAAGGTATCCTGAAGATTAGTACTGTCTCATAATTTAAAATGTAGGGATGAAAGACTCTGTATAAAAGCATGAGGCTTTAGCAGAAAGATGCGCGTTGCCTTTTGCCATATTTATTGGGGAAGTTCGTTGCTATTGGCAACCTTGACTTCAAGGTAAGAAATCCTTGAGCATCTGCTGAAATTAAAAAAGGCATTTGTGTTTGGACTACTTGCAAATTGATTTGAAAAAAAAATTGGCTCCAAAAGAGTGGCGCTTAAGCTTGTAAGGATGGTGGTACACCGTAAGGGGATTTCAGCAAAAGTTCTTAAAGGAAGTAATCCAACAGACATTGCAACTCACATTCAATTTGTAGTTAAATGATAAATACGCACCTTGAACTTGGTTGCCTTACCTTATGTTCTAAATATTTATTGTTTTCAACATGGCTGACTTAAAGAAGAAAAACAACCTAGTGATTCAGACTCAGGCCTGGGCTCTCTGGAAATTAGTTATATCATGTGGCAGCCAACATTTGCCCAATAGCAAAGCAGAATAAAATCAGAGTCACAGAATTATAGAGTCAGAGGTTATCGTGGGAGTGGTCTTAGAATCCAAGTCCGGCTCTTCCTGTTCCAGGAAACCAGGGTTTAACTGCCAGCCCTCCAACCTTCGGCTGTGAGCCACACATTCTGCTCAGCTGGCTGCTGGCGAGAAAAATGGGCAAGGGAGGATCACCAGCCGATCCGTCTGATTGGGGTGGTCATGCCCTCACCAGGTGTTGTCAGAGGAAATATATTCCCTGAAGTTCTAGAAAGCAAGTTTTCAAACTTATCCGACTCCCAGAACCTGCTTAGTCCTAAACCAGTAGTGGGAGCTGCCCCTCTGTTGGGAGCAGGGGTGGGAGCACAGCCTTCACTTTAGTTAGTCCCCATCCCTGGTCCCCCTTTCAATCAACCCCTGAGTCCCGAGGAACCCAGTTGCCCAAAGGGCCCCATGCTGTTGTGTGTACGGTGCAGAATACTCTCAGATTAACTCTGGTCCATCCCTTTCTCCCCGAACAGGGTGAAGAAAGGAGGTATGTATGGTGCTTGCTCCCTTTGTTGCTGTTGTCCTTTACTTGCTCTGTTGTACTATATAAAACAGTTCCAGCTCAGCAAAGAGTCAGGGTGCAATCCTGTCTTGGTGGGTTTTCAGCCGCATCATCTGTGGATGGAATGAGACAGAGGTCAGACATTACCTCCGAAAGGGAAGGGCCGGGTGCTGGTGCCTTCGGCCCATTGGCTCTCTTGTTTTGGTCCTGTCTGTTCCTGACCCAGAGTCACCTCCGTCAGCTCAGCTTAAACACCTGGAGGTCTGCTCTGCACCAAGTGGGACACGAACGAGGAATTCTCTGGTGTGACCCCTCCTGAGGACAGCGAAGGCTCTGTATTGAACAGATGCCTCTCTTTAAAGAACAAATGACACTTCATTCTCAGGTTGTAATGGATTTGATCATTATCACAAATTGCTTAGGTCAGGCTAGCTGGAAAGGGGGCGGGGTGCAGTCAGATGCGTGGGGAGGGCCGAATGCCTTCAGAGAGTTGGTGAGTTGAGCCAGGGCCAGCCAAACCACTCCAAGCCCAAGGGATGTCACCAACTGGTGAACGTTATTGCCTCCAGGAGAATCCAGGCTGTGGGGAGAGACAGGACAAAGAACTGGAGAGTGTGTTTTCAAAAGATGATAGCTGTAACCACTCGGATCCATAGGCGTGTGTGTCTGTCATGCACAAGGCATGACATTTCTAAGCAGGGTTAGAAATTTGATTACAATGGTTATTGATCATATCGAATGAGATGGGTTCAATAAGTAAGGGTTTCGCAAACTACCTCCCACCTTAGGTACTTTTTTAAAGGGCACAGGAATGGATGCAAAGCATCCCCATTGCAATGAACACACGTATCCATCCAATCTTTCTTTCTTACCCAGAAAGCCATTTAAAGGCTAATTCCTAGGTCCGGTGGTAACAATAAGCTGGAAAAAGTAAAAGAATTTTTAAAAATTTTGTCTTATATGTGTATGTGTATGTGCACGCATATTCTTCTGAGAAGATGGAAAGCTGTCAACAAACATGTCTGCAGGCAGAAAATTCTTTGCTGTGTCTGCAGTACTGATTTCAAAGCCTGTTTAAGAGAAATCTCATTGTGTGGATAGCATTTTAAGGTCAATTTAGTGTCCAAGAAGCTTAACTTCTGCCTGCTCTATTCCCTGCAGAAATGAAGACTCCGGAGAGAAAAGTGGTGGCAGTGAGTACGGTTGGCCCCGGGGCACCTGACTTGGGGGTGGGTGGCCAAAGGCTCCCATCCCCTCCCAGGCAGACCTTGCCACCGCCTCATGGGGGTAGTTATCATTCGGGGAGAGGCTGGTCTTTGGCCACTGGAACAGATTGCTCTGTGACGAACTCCTGATAGAATTTGTTCCCCCCGCTGAACACGTCTGCTGATGTATTAGCAGAAGAACAGGATTCCATAAATATTAAATAGTGATGTTTATTATCTACACCAACTCTCTTGGAGAGTGAGTTGGGGGAGAGAAGCTTAAAGACCAGAACTGGTGCTATAGGCTTCAAGGGTATTTATTTTTTCTTTGCTCTTCCACAACCTTGCAGAAAAGTGATAGAGAGAGAACGCTGCTTGGGTCCAGGGTTGGCGCTGCCCGCTTGGCCACGTGACCTTGCAGACTCCCTCAGGCTCTTAAGCTTTAGGATTCTCATCTGTGGAATAGGAGTGAGAACACCTGCCCGAGATAACAGATGGGGAAATGTTTTGAACACTGTTGAGTCACCCAAATGCCAAGTGTTACAGGATGCTGGAGAGTTACCGCCCCATCTTGCCTCCTTGATTTTCTTTTACTGAACCTGACCCGCCTGATCCATCACTGGGAATCGATGGAACTTGAAAGTGACCCCTGCAGCTCTCCCCCACCCCCTAATGATAAGACTTTGTTATGCCCCAAGACCCTAAATTTGGGGAAGAGTATGCACAACGAGGAGGACAAGCCAGTGCACTGGAATGCTTGCTTTGGGCCCTCACCTGAGTGTTTCCACGTATCCGTCTACCTGATAATGGGAGGCAGAGGCCTCTCTTGTCTCCCCAGGTCTCATTGTCTAAGGCAAGTACCTTTGGTGATGCCACTCGGAGACTGCCTTAGAAATAGGTAATATCAAATTAATCGCTTAAATGAGTAAACCCCCAAGACCACAAACAGTGTGGCTGCTGAGCTGATCAGGGGGATGAAGCCCGTATAGTCTGCATTTCCTCTCTTTTCAGAGCTGGGGAGCTGCGGGCAAGGTGATGGCTTATGTGATGAAACTGGGGGTGAGAAGCGCCACTACACTCCAAACACTGTCCCCATCAGCTGCTAAAGAATGGCACCATGGGAGGGCACCATGGGAGGGAAGGAGGTGTTTCCATGGGGACAGAGGTCAGGTCCTGGAGGGTGGTGCAGAGCACACATCAGGGGAAGACAAAGATATGGAGCCCAGGCCAACATTGCATTGGCCTACGTGAGGGGACACAGCCAGAGCCCAGGATTGGGAGCCCGCCCGTGGTGCTCGTCTGTGCCTGCCTTGCATATCTGTCTGGCAGAGTCCACAATGTAGATCTTAGCCGGCATTGTGTGGTGTTTCTGCACTTCCTTCTGTGCAGCTTAAGTGTCATTTACTCAGGATGCTTTCCTACCCGCAAGGTCTGGATTAAACATCCTCTTCTCTCTCCCTCCTGTGCCCCCATGGCATCCTATATTCTCCACGGTAGCCCTTAGCACTGTTTTGTAGCGCCTGTTTGTCAGTGGCTCCCATTCAATTGCAAGCTTTGTGTGGGTAGGAACCGTGCCTGCCTGGTTCACGCTGTGTCCCCAGCATCTAGCACGGCCTGTTAAATAAATGTCGAGAAAGCCCTGGGTAAGGAATGTGAGCTGTGAGGATGAGTGGCCTTGCCTGGGGGGAGGAGTGTAGGGTTGTGCTTGAAGCTGTCTCTTTCTTCTCCTTAGGAAACAATCCAGATGAACACTGTCTTTGATGGAGAAGCCATAGACCCGGGTAATTAGGTGGCAGTGCCACCCACAAGGGTGTTTTCCATATTCCAGGCTGGTGGAGTCATGGGGCATCTTATCCAATTTCCTGCTCTTGATTCAGTCTGTCAATCCATTTGGTTATGTTGCCCCTCAGTGCTGGCCCTTGTAGGCACAAGGTCGTGGGTGAGGCCTCAGAGGGTTTCCACCTAAAGGCTTCCACTCAGGGACCACACCTGTGTCTAGATTCCATCCTGAAATCATGAACCAATTCAGGGAATTGGTGGCATTCAAGAACCCACATTTTTTCCCTGCTCATTGGGACTCAACCTCCCCCCTCCTTTCTGAATGCTTCTAGTACCATCCTATTGGTGGTGAGAGAGATGGAGGCATGGCGAGCTCGGCTTCTTTTTTTCGTAGATCAGGGCCAAGAATTTCTTCTTGGTCGGCAAGAGGAACATAAGGCAAAGCTGGCCTCCAGGGCTCTCATCACCCCCACGAAATCAGCTCCAAATTTAGCTCCTTTACATGCATCCCTCCGCTTACAAAGGCTCAATTATAGACGTGAATAAAAGGAAGGAAACCAGAGTCAGGAGGCAAGCGTGTTGGCTCCCTGCCACCCTCCATTGCAGTCCTCCTCTGAAGGAGGATGGCTCCTCTCCAGGAGAGGCTGCTGCTGCCGGGATTAAATTTCCCTCTATTATTAGGGACTTGTTACCATAATGTGCCCACATTAGCATAAGTGCCGGTGGGATCCTCTGCCGAGAGGCCACTCATGTGGCATGGAAATGGCAGGAGCTGGGGGCTCATCTTGAAACTCGATCTTCTGGGGAAAAAGCCAGGGAGGACCCGGGCTGTTATCCTGCGTTTGTGTGTCTGAGAGAAGAAAAAGGAAGAAATGAGCCAACTGGACTAATGTGAAGGAGCACGTCCATTAGCATCCACCAGCTCCACACGATAAAAATGGTTTCCTTGCATCATCTCAACTGGGGCCAGATTTGAGTGTCTGTGTCTACAAATCTCTGTGAACCTAACATCAAGAAAAATCAGTCTTTTCGTCCTTCCTTGGTGAATTCCTTTTTATATCAGGGATTCAGGGGTCTTTTAAAGCAAACACATCAGAATGTAATGGGGACGCTATCAGAAATTGAACCTAGTTGATCCGAGGCTCGCCTGGTGTTCAAGATTTATGTGGCCTTCTAATCTTGCCTCTGAGATGGCCTTGAGACTCTCCTAAATCTTTCCCTCCAGGGAGGTACGATAATTGCCACCTGTGTGCTGGAGCCCTGGAGCTCTATGGCTCGTGGAAAGGGCAGGCCAGTGAAGATTTTGCTAGTCACAAGCCTGTTTTCTATCTCAATTATTCACACCTTCTAGCGAGCTTCATCTTGCCTCTGGGGTGAGAATGGAGTAGGGTGAAGATGGGGGATGAGAGAATCATTTGAATTCCTTCATTTACCTGCTGGTTGTATATTTTTCCCCCTAGTTACCGGGGCAATATATGAATTCAACTCAAAAACTGGAGCCAGAAGGTGGAAAGATCCTTTAACCCAACTGCCAAAACGGAAGGAGTCCAGACGCCTGGGAGCTGCTTGGAGTGGAGCCACCTCTGGGAAAGAGACCGGGCCACTGAGGGGCACCAACAAGAAAGGAGATGGGCTGAGTGGCCAAGCGCAGGCTGAAGAGGCAGGCCTGGGTTCTAGAGACCAGGATGGCAAGCTGAGCACCCCCAAGAACAGAAACCCAGCCCCCATGAGCAGGGCTTTCCCCAAGCCACACCCAGAAAAGTAAACGGTGTCTGGTTGACAGGCCCACAGCGCAGCACTGCGAGGGGCCTTGACTGTCCAGCCTCACCCTAAATTCTCTGAGGGCGGGGGGGTATGCCATAGTGGTGAAAATGTGGGCAGAAAGGACTCAGAGATTCGGGGCCCCAAATGGGGCGTCAAAAACAAACAGAAAGGGGTTTGACCCCATAGTTGCCTTTTTCTCTCAGTTCTCTGTGCTTCTGATCAGCTGACTGTTAACTTCTGGGTGCCCGATTGTAGTGTTTCAACTTCACATTGACTGCTGGAAGCTCCGTGCAGTTCACCCCAGGACTTCTTGACATAAATACTGAGGACTCCTCTCCCACCTGGTTCCTTCTTATTTTCCTGCCCTTATTTTAGTATCAACCAGATTCTGTCACTTATAAATACAGTTCGACACCAGGCACCTTTGTGAGTCACCCCAAGTCTTCTCCAAAAGAAGAGCAGTAAAAAAAATCTGCGTAATTAGTGAGTTGTTCATTTGGAAAGAAGAAAACACAATAGATACCTTTCATTCTTTTTTATTGAGGTATAACTGACATTCCACAAAGTGCACCGATCTAAGGAATTCGGCTTGATAATACATCATTGCCTCCCAGAGGCAACCACTAGTCTGATCTTTCTCATCACAGATTAGTTTTGCCTGTTTTGCATTTCAAATAAATGGCATCACACAGAATGTGCTCTTTCGTGTCTGGCCTCTTTTGCTCAGCGCCACGTCTGTGAGATCCATCTTGCTGTCCTGTAGATCAGCATCCAGTTCTCTTCACTGTTGTGTCATATCCCATCATAGGAATACACCACAATTTATTTATCTGTTCTACACTTGGGTGGCTGCCTCAAGTTTTTTGCTATTATATGTTACGACACTATAAACTTCCTTGGCCGTGTCTCTTGGTAAGTGTAAACACTCGTTTCTTCTGAACATATTCCTAGGAGTGGAATTGCTAGAGCCATTGCTGGAATCTGCTGAGAATTCCAAAGGTGACAGCTCCAATTTACACTTCCACCAGCAATGATTGACAGTTCCGATTGCTCTACATCCTTGGCAACACTTGGTATTGTCGGTCCTTTTAATTTTAGCCATCCTGGTTAAAATTTCTTTTGAAATGAAATCACTCTTTCTCAAAGCTAAAATGATAGCAACATTCCAACCTCCCAGCCCTGCTCCTGCCCTACCTCCTGTGATTGGAGGGGATCACAGGACTCAGAGCGGAGACGCAATGGGAATCTCTATCCAACCCTACAACTGGGACTTCCCCCTGTGGGTGTGAGCAATGAACTGAAAATACATGGTACTGTGACAGACTAGGAAATGGAACTTTCCAGTGTGTGCCTACTGGAGGCTGAGCAAGTCTCGCTTTAGCTCGATGTCCTGCCCCCCAGCTGCTGAGGTCCTAGTCCAATAACCACAGGGAAGGGTCTCCTAGAGCAGAAGCCCCTTCCCAGTTGGGGAGCCAGATGAGCACTCCCCAGGCCCACCATGGCCCGGGGAAGCCAGGAGAGATCCATCCCCAAATGCAGAACTTCAGAGAGCACGGCTGCCCTTTACCGTGTGCCTGCCCACCAGCGTGACTTCTCGAGAAAAAGAAACACTTAAAAAAATGCCCTGTCCGGGCCCAGATCGGGCGTGATTTATTAATAAGGGTTGGTTGCCTGGGAACTCCCTTGAATAGGTTTAAATTTTGCAGGAGAAGGCAGAGCTGTTCCTTTGTGGAGGTTAAAGTGGGTGAAGTGGCTGATTACCCATTTAAGAAGCGGCAAGTCCGTGGATCCCTGAGCGAAATGCCTTTCTCCGAAGCTCTCAGGCCTCAATGCAAGTAAAATGAGGCTCAGGGAGGGCTGAAGGGGGCCTAGTAACTGTTTACGAGCCCATTAAGGATGATTAAAAGGAGGGCGCTGAGCAGCTGTTGGCTCTTCTTCAGTGACGAGAGGGCGAGAGGGAATTGTTCTTCTGGGCCAGAAGAACAGATTCAAGTCAGGCACAGGGAGGGACTTCCTGAAGGCTGGCGTCTCTTTGGAGAGCTCAGTGTCTTCCCTGGGGATGAGCAGGAACAGCTGCTTGTCTTCCAAGCCCCAAGAGTGTGAGCCCTGAGGAACCCAAGATGTGGGGTCGGGAGTGGGACCAGGATGCTTCGGGCCGGGGAAACCCTGCCTCTTCTTTTGCATATTTGGTCAGTTGAGGAGGGGAATTCAGAAGTCTGAGGTCCACAGCGGAGGCCATTTCATTTCTAACATCAACCAGGTTTGAAAAAAGACAGTTGTCCGAATAAAACAAAAGCCAGGGAGCCCTGTGGATCTTGTGAAAGTTTTCTCACATTGCCCTCCCAAGGCCTTAGACAGGTATGAATTCATTGCAGCTCATATTGACCTGCCGATTCTGAGTCATGAGAAAATGGAGCGAAGTCACTCGGGGATTAGACCGCGGAGGGGTCCAGAGTGGCTGAGGGGTTTAAGCCGCATGGTGGACTCTGAAGTTCGAGCTTTCTGTGGCGCTCAGCAGGAAGCAGGGTCTGCATCTCATCGGCCTGTGTCAAGAGCATGTGTGGCTAGAAGCTGGGCAACGCACTTCCCCGCCTCAGAGCCCGCTTTCATGCCTGTAATTCTGTCTTTTGCTGTTTTATAGAATGTGTTTTGTGATGGCTGAGAAAATTAGGCAGCAAAACGAGTGAATAGTGAAAATGATCACCCACTGAAACTTGATGTTTCTCATTTCAAACTTAATGTGTGTGTTTATACTTCCCATTTATTCAATAATATTTGTGGAGCATCTACTGTGCACTAGGTACTGACTCAGCAAACACAGCAGCCCCAGACCCTGCCCTTGAGCAGCTTACGTTTTGAATCAGCCCGATGAGGAGCCAGCCCCAAAGGATCTCTTTCCAGTTCCATCCTGGCCTATTTGTCCCTTGGTTCCTTGAGTCTTCTAACTCAGAGAGAAATTCACCCAAACCTGGAATCTCCTTGCTGGAAGAACAGATCACTCAGAACCATTCGAGTGTTTTTTAAAAACATAATGGGGAGCCCTGGTCAGCACATAGCTGAGATGCTCAAGTAGGGCTCCAGCCTTGGGTCATCAGGCCAGCAGCTGTCCATCCATCTCCGGATGGCAGCTCTGAGCCCAGGGTGACTTCTGTGTGTGGAAAATGAAGCATCCTGAGGTCAGTGAGACATCTGATCTGGAGTTCAGGGGAAAGGTCAAGCATACGATGGTGGGGGGGCTCAGATCACCAACACCCTCCTGGGTGTCCCCTGTATTGGGGGTGGGATGCAGCTCCCGCTCTAAGGGAATCATCCAACTGAGAAGATCACCAGCTCATTGAGAAGACAAGCGGCCACCACACAGCTGCGTTATGGGAGCCAGACAAGGTCCATAGGCAGTGAGTGCTGGAGAAGGTGGACGTGGGTCCAGCAGTCTCTGCGTGGAAAATGGAAGGTCTGGAACCTGAAGGCGTCTTAAAGGTAGAGATGAGTTCAAAGGGGGTTTAGAGAAGAGAAATTCTGAGCAAAGGCTAGAGCGCTCAGAATCCTGGTCTTCCGCCCGTTTTCGACACATGCCTGTCTGGTGTTACCTGGGAATAACCACAGCCCCACACAGTCTCCCGGGTACATAGCGAGACTCAACAAACATTGGTAGAATTGGCTTGAACTGGGCAAGCCTGTGGTTGGTTTTCTACCCAGCTCATGAGACAGAATCACAGCTTTTCTAACTCGATCTAGACAGGCACTGTGAGAATGAACAACAAAGAGGGCCGAGGGCCTTCCAGGTACCACAGTTCTGGGTTCTGGGCTTACAGCCGCAAACAGAACAATGTTCTTAGTGTTTATATCCCAGCGAGGCAGGAGAGACGGAATACGCAAATGGACAACGGCCAGACCGTGGATAAAAACGGAGGTCTGACCCACACCTGCAGCCACCTGCCCAGGATGCCAGCCCCTCATCTACAGTGGACGGTCCTGCAGGCCCACCTCGCAGGAAGCTGGACCGCTATCTCTTGCAACAAGCCAGCCAGCTAATAACAACTCCTGCAAGAATCTGCCCCAAAGGGCCAGGACTTGATTCATAGCTGATGGCTTCCCTGATTTTTATCCCCACTTCCAACTTAGGACCAACCAGAGAAAGCAAAATAGGCAGCCTGGGATGTCCCCTCCTCTGAGCCCACCCACAGCCTCCAACAGCCTCCAGCCAGGGCACTCCCAAAGCCTTCTCTTTCTCCCACTAGAGAGCTTGCCCTCTGCCCTGCCTGCCTTGGAGTGTCTGCTAACATTCCAGTGACAGTGGCTGACGCCCTTGCTGTAGTAAGCTAGGAATAAACAGCGATTTGCTTTTCTCGTATGGCTCATCTCCACTTATTGCCACAGGAACGACAGACAAATGGATTATATTTCTAACCCTGTGTATGTGTATATGTATACCGTATGTGGATATGAATAGATCTCATATGTAGATATATGATGTGTTAATAGCGGTAAATGCCATTGGGAACAGTGAACAGGGTCAGCATCCTGGAGGGTGCGGACGGCCACTTTAAATCGGGTGGACAAGGAAGGGTCCCTGGTAAGGTGGGAGTGAAGCAGTGGAAGTAGGGAAAGAGCCTTCGAGAAGAGGGTGCAAAGGTAGGGTGCCCTGAGGGACAGCAGGAGGAAGACAGTGGCGAACACGAGGACCGGAGGAGCTGGCTCCAGAGAGGTGTGTGTCTGTGGGAGGAGGCTGGGGCTGTGTGGTCTGCGGGGCGCGTGTGGTGAGGGGCTGGGGGTGGTATACACATCACGGAGGGCCTTATGGGTTGTTGTAAGGACTTTGGCTTTTGCTCGGGGTGCGATGGGGAGCCCTTGCGGGGTTTGGGGGAGTGACATAATTTGTGTTTTAATAGCATCTCTCTGATTGCTGATTTGAGAATAGACTTCAGCAGGGGAGGGAACGGAGGTGGAAGCAGAGATTGGATTAATCCAGATATGAGGTGGCGGTGGCTTGGTCCAGGGTGGCAGAGGCGGAGGATGGCCGAAACCCTGCGGGACCTTTTTGAAGGAGCGTCCCAGACGTGAAAGAAATCCCTAGTTCTCTCGGGCCCTATTCCTGGATAAGATAATGACCCCCCCCCCCCAACCCCCCCCCCTGGGCCCAAGGCAGGGTGTAGCCAGTCCCTCCGTGGAAGCTACCAGACGCAGCTATTTCAGAGGTCACTGGGAAGTTCTTCCTGAATGCGCCTGCCTGCTGCCTCCTCTGTGAAATCCTTCGCTATCAGGGGGAGGGCGGTCATGCATGTCCATAAGCCTGATGGGGGAGTCAAGAGGCCCTCTCAGTGTTTCTGCCTCATTGAACTTCCTGTCAAGACTCCAGACAGGCCTGGCCGGTGTTTTCCAGGTCAGGGTCCTGTGCCCTGCTGAGGAAAGGCTGCAGGCACCTCCTTCAACCTGAGACTCGCTCTCAGTCTGAAAAAGTACAGTTCTGATTAAACGCCTTTCACCAAGACACCTGAGCTGTAGGGAAAATTGTTGCCTGTGACGCCCAAGAGAGTCTAAGATCTTAGGAAAGTCATCTGTTTAGAGGGGAAAAAGGGAGATGAATGTGTCCTGGAAGACTGGGGCCTTATGATCAGATTTTTGCAGGCAGTCCCAACTAAAAATGGTATATCCTACCAGCCCCATGAGGACAGACCGTAATTATCGGTCGTGATTTTTGGTTTGGAAAACATGATTCTTATAAGTCTTAAAACCAAGGCAAAGCATGCTTTTGCCTTGCCTTCTTCCTGGGTGGTGCCCACGAGGGTGAGGCTGGCCAGGGCTTGGAGGCGAGCCTCCCGTTGCCCATGCACTGAGCCCCGTGGACTCAGAAGCCCTTTCATTTCTGCGGTTTTCAGAATCGCCCCCTGGCAGCTGGGGCCCCTTCAGGACCAGGAGCAGCTGCGGGAGGGAAGCTGGTTAGTCTGATTTACAGGCGAGGCTCACAGAAGCTCCACTCTCTTCGCTGCCCATCTCGTTTGTTCATCCACAGGCAGGGCACACTCCAGCTGGCATGCCAAGTGGTTAGTTTTTTTTTTTTTTTGGTAACAATTGTATTATTTGTATTCTAATTTAATTCACATACCATAAAATTCAGCGGTTTTTAGTATATTCACAGAGTTGCACAACCATCGCCACTAATTCTAAAACATTTTCATCACCTCCCACATAAACCCCATCCCCGTAAATAGTCATTCCTCATCCCCAGGCCCTGACACCTTCTAATCTGCCCTCTGTCTCTATGGATTTGCCTATTCTGGACATTTCCATAAATAGAATCAGACAGTATTGGTCCTTTTGTGTCTTGGCTTTTTCACTTAGCATAATGTTTTCAAGATTCATCTACGTTCCAGCAGGTGTCAGTCCTTGATTCCTTTTTATGGCTGAATAACGTTCTATTGTATGGATATACCACATTCTGTTTGTCCAGTCATCAGTCGATGGATATTTGGGTTGTTTCCACCTTTTGGCTATTACAAATAATACTGCAATGAACGTTCATGTACCAGTTCATACGCGGATCTATGTTCTAATTTCTCCTGGACTCTCCAGGAGTGGAATTGCTGGGTCATATGGTAATTCTATATTGATCTTTTTGAGAAACTGCCAGGCTGTTTTCCAAAGTGCCTGCGCCATTTTACGTTCTCACCAGCAATGCATGAGGGTTTCACCAACTTTTGAAACACCCGGGGGAGGCGCCCTCAGCCCAGGCTGCAGCGTGGGGCATTCGGCCCTTCCCGGAGCCCATTGCTCTGGCTGAGGAGTGTAGGCGTGGTCTGGAGTGCTGGTCCACCTCACTGAACTCCGCAGGGGCAGCTCCCTCTGCACCCGAGTGGTCTGCAGATAGGTCTCCACAAACCTCAGGATCGCAATTGTGCTGGGCATACTACCTTCACCATCTCAAACCCCCACAGTGCTCTTTTGAGGATGGTCCATTCCCTACATTTTACAGATGAGAAAGCGGAGGGTGGAGAGATCAGGGGGCTTGCCCAGGGGTCACAGAGCCAGGACAACAACCTAGGTGTGTCTCCTCCCAGCCTGTGCGGGAAGGACCTAGTGAGGACCTTGATTTGTGTTCTGGTGGGGAAAGGTGTCGGAAGGCTGAACCCCCAGTGGATGCTCTGACTGAATAACTCTCTTTGCTGAAAGTCCCAGGCTTCTCATGCTGCAGCATCCCCAGCCTCTAGATGAGCCGAGACCCTCTGAGAGAGTCCTCTCCTGCATGGCTTGCAGTAGGATCTCAAATAGCCACTGGCTGCCCTCGTCTGGCCAATTCAGCCCAGCGCATGTGGCTTCGGGCTGTGTGAAAGGCAGTCTATTCTTTTCTCTGTTCTCTGCACATTCCTTACCTGCCTGCCGCTCAACAAAAGCTGTCTCATCTTGGCTATGCGTATTCAAGTGCCTTCCAAGATGTTAAATCAAGATCTGGGCCTCTAGGAACAGCCCCATCTTCCCAGAGGCGGCCGGCGCTGCAGTTACTACTGTGGGCCGCCAGGGGCTCTCTTCGCCATTTAGCTCCCATGGAGTGGTCCAGAAACGCCTCTGGGCAAGGCTGGCTCTTCCGTCTTCCCACATCTCCCTAAGCTTTCCAGGGTATGTGGCTTCAGGGCCTGCAGAGAGCAGCCGCAGGGCACCACGGTCAGGATTCCACCTGTGGCCACCCACAAAACCCCAGAGCAGCAATGTGGTCGCTGGAAACCAGGGAGGGCCCAAGGAAACCTGGAAGAGGGAGCCAGCGGCCAGCTCCTCCCCTGGTGGCCCTTTCCCGGAAGGCCCAGGACAGCAATCAAGGGATTTTGCCAAGCAAGCTATGCCTATTGACCAAAACGGCTCCCAGCTGGGCTCAGAACAACGTTATCACTGTTGACATAAGTAACAGAGCGGGTTAGACGCGGACGTGGTGCTTGGCGTCTCTGGATACATATCCCCGAATTTTATTTCCTTAACACATCATCTGGCCGCAGATTCAGGAGAATGACAGTCCCAAATTCTGTGTCTTTGTGTGGTTGAGTGTGTGCCGATGTGTCTGTGTAAGTGTCCATGTGAGAATAATTAAAATCACTTTGCATTTACAGAATGCTTGCAACGTGCAAGATCCCGTGGGGTCCTTTGTATTTATATTTATATTTTTATTTTATTTATTTATTATATTTTATTTAATATATGCTTCTGGAGGTACTATCTAATTTACCCGTGAAGAATGGAAGCTCAGAAAGGGTGAGTGACCTGCCAAAGGTCTCACAGCTAGTAAGCAGCAGAGGGAGGCGGGGTCTGAAAGCAGGTGTGGCTTCTGAGTCCCTTTATGCCAGGACTAGGGTCTGGAATTCCTGGTAAGACAGCTCAGCCTCCTTTGCTCCCACCCCAGGACTGCCTTAAGATGGGGGCTGCTTTGGAAGAAGGGTGAAAAGCTGGGGGTAGACTCAAACGAGAAGGTGAGGATGAATCTGCAAGCTCTGTTTAAGCAAGAATAGTCTGCGTGCCTTAGAAATCCACCAGCGCTTGGGCAAGGCTGCCAGGATGGCGCCCTTTGCACCCAGCAGCTGGGAGCTCGCTGGTGTCACCGGGCACCGGGAGGGAAAGATAAAAAGGGAAGCGAAGAGGCAAAAAACGGCGGTGGGGGGGAGAGCAAGGGATGCTCACAGGAGGAGCAGAGAGAGAGGAGGCGCTGTGGCTGGTGGCCTGAAGACCGTGGCCGGGGAGCCCCCTGCCTGGGGGGCTGGTAGATCAAGCCCAGCCTTCATTCTCTCGAGCAGGGCCAACGAAGGGCAGCTGAATCACAGGATTTCTCAAGAAATGAAAATTCCTAGCACACCCCTGGGGCCTCGGGGAGAAAAACTGACAACGTGTTGATTGAAAACAGACCGAGCTGAAGCGTGCCCGCAGTGTGCGGCGGCGCTCGCGCAGGGTCACAGCGACACCTGGTGGTCCTCGCGGGCGCCTGCCGGCCCCGTGCAAACGGTGAGGCCCCGGGTCCGTTGGGAGCGTTTGGGGTCTAGGGTAGACGTTTCCTCTTTTCCCTTGCTGTCCAAGCCCATGTTTTGCTCTGTGGAACATGTCCAAATTCTTAGGGGAGTTGCACACGTCCCCGGGGGGTTGGGGGTGGGGGGCCACTGGTCAAAGGCTGGGCTTGCAAGTGCGGCCAGTTCTGTATATGCAGCTGACCACATTGGCTAGATTGTCTGAAGCAGTCATGATTTCCTCTCGTTTTATTCTTTTCATTTATTAAATATAACTAGAAGTAGTTAATGGCCATACCTTTAGAAGACTTTGACACAAACGAACCCTCCAGTCTGGGACATTTCTTTGTTAGACCGCGTGTTCGGAAAATATAATGACTATACTTCTGGATGAGGTCAGAGACCTTGGCTCCCATAGTGACCCTGATCAGTAAGTCTGCTTCAAAGTGGAAACTGTGCCTCTCTTTCTGGATAACGATGCTTGGACGTTTTCATTCCCTTCCCGGCCTCCCCTGCTCCATGTAAGCTTTGGCTCGTTGACTTGTCTGAAGGCTCCCTGGGGGTGGAACGCATCCAGTGTTAGCACAATGCCTGGGACGTAGTTGATACTCAAAAACGATTTCCTCATTGAGTGACGTCAGCAGTGAGGAGCCACAGGAGGGAGGTCAGGTCGTCTAATCTCCTGGCAAGGGCTGTGATGGGATTCCAGACTCTGGAGGGAGTTTATCAGCCCATGAAGACCCTCGCCAGGGAGCCCCTGCCTGACAACCCAGCTTCTTGTCGATGGCTTGGGGTGGTCTGTGGTTAAACAGTAGCCCAGTGGGGCATTTGAGAGCTCTGCACAAGGCCTATGAAATGCCTGTGGGCTGGCACTCCTGGGAGGGCTCCTCATGGCCATGCTTTATAGGCACCCTCAAAATTTCCTCTTAGAGAAGATTCCAGGAGCTTCTGTGAGCCAGTCTTGCTGAAGGAAACATTGCCCCCAAGCTAAATTTTATCCACATTACATTGGCCAGATTACGTGTGCGAACTGGGTTCCGTGGTTTGCAAAGATCAGAGACTCACAGATGGATTGGGAGGCCACATGTGGAAATAAGGAGCCTTGGCCCCATGGCATGATCTCTCTAGACCCCAGAAGATGCAGAAGACCCGACTCTTTGAAACACGGTGTAGTGGATATGGGTCGTGTCGGTGCCCACCCAGCATCATCTGAATAGCCTTCCTAACTTAGGAAAATCTGCCGTGTTAGGGGCATTGCCTCAGCAGAGTGAAGATCAGGACTCAGTCTCCCAGGCTAACTCTGCAACCAAGATGCAGGGCACGTGACCTAGGCTCTGCCAACTGGATGCAGAAACATGGAACTTCAATGTGGAAGAGGGAAAAGCAAGGAAGTGGCTGCCACATGGGATTGTATCTCGGTGACGGGGGCAGAGCCTGGCAGGGGGCACGGAGCCCTGGAGGCAGCAGGGGCAGAGATCGCCCAGTATCATGAGCAAAGAGAGTGGGATCAAGCCTGTGGCCAGACCAGTGGGGATCTGGGTATTGTTCATGGCTGCAGAGCCTCAAGCCCCATTCCCTAACTCTGCCAGAGCTTCTGGGAGCCACTGATATGCTGTAAGACCTTCTTGTTCTGTGTAAACAAACTAGAGTGGGTTTTGTTGTTTGTCAATAGGAACCCCGATTGATAAACCCCTCATGAAAGCATAGTTGGGCCTCGTGGAGTTTGGGAGCAGACAGTTATTCACACTCAAGGCAGCTAGAGGAAGTAGATGTCAGGATTCAAGGATCATTGCTCAGAGAGGTTGGACCCAACTGTTTTGTTTGGGGCCGAGGTGGATATCTGTTGTGACCGCCTGTTCAACATCCTTCCAGTAGCGACCATTTCCTACCGTCAGGCCCTGGGTTCTGGTGGGGCCGACATCACGCCTAATCCAGGGCTGAGCACGTGACCCAGGCCAGGCCAGTCAGCTCGCTGCTTCTCCCTGGCCCCAGTGATTGCTTCAGGGACCCAGGTGCCAAGGTGGCCCAATGAGAGCCATCCCTGGGACTGCCCACCTAGGGAATCATTCTTTTCCTGCTGCGGCTGCTAAGCTGGAAGGAGGCAAGCATGAAACAGGAAGCCAGTGTTGGCCGCCATGTCGAGCGCGGGAAGAGCCCGCCAACCAAAGAAGAAAGCCAACTGGAGGAAAGTGGAGGAAGACATGGAGACTCCTAATTCCTGAGGCTCCTGCACATTTGGATCCAGCCACCCCTGCAGTCACTTCTACCCTTAATTTTTCCAATGCATGAGCCATCCAGTTCCTTCGTAAGTTAATTTGAGTTGAATTTCTGTCACTTGAAACCAAAAGGGTCCTGAGGAATACAATGGCGCACATTCACATACTAGACTTTTTGGCGAGCCTTTGAAGGGACACAGTGACATCCCTACTTATCATGCCGTTCACTCGATTGCTCTTCAAGCCCGTGTCTTCATTTGAAGGTAACTGTCGCGACCCCGACTATGGTCTCTTCTCTACTCCAAGACCGAGTTTTCCCACATCCCGGGAAACACGCGTTCCTGCACACGTGCTTGTCATTATCTCCTCCCTCTGCCAATCAGTGTGCCGTCTGGGATTCTCCCGTTACCCACGAAGCACTCCTCTCAACAGCCTGTCCGACGAACACTGTTGTGACAACACATACCCTCAGATGCAGCAAGCCACATCCTCCACCTTGAGCAGCATGTGGTACCCACCTGTGTGGGTCTGCTATCAGCCTGTGTGCAGAGGCATCTGGATTCAGACCCGCTGGTCCTGGAGCTCCAGCATCGGTGGGACTCCGTGCCTGTGCTCTTCACTCACCTCTGCTGAGTATATCTCCCTGATTCTCGTCCTGCTACCAGCTGGCTCATTTTCTCTGCATTTCCAAAATCAATTCCCTCAGAGAGAAAGATGTGCTTTGATCGATCTAACTGCTAATTCTGGTTCTCATTTGGACAGGGTTGCTTGAGCTGGGCTGTATCACACAATCCGGGCCAGTCTGTGGATGGGAGGTCCTGGGTGAGGCATCGGCTCCTTCCAGCCACACGTGGCCAAGAGAGTGTGCAGGACGTGGTAAAAACACAGCCAAGTCCGGATGAGGAACAGCCTGGGAACACTTCTCTCCTCAGGAGCTATGACTGGGGTGATTTTCTAAGCCCAGAATGGTGTGTTTGATAGCTTCCATCTTTGATGTGTCTGGTACCTTCTCCCGTCCTATAAATAATAGAATAAAGTCACGACGATGATAGGGACGGGGATGTTAGTCACAATTGTGAAGGGTTGGCTTCCCATTCAACACCTCGCTTCTTCCCACAGCGCGCTTACTGGCTGTCTCTTTGAAAGTCATCAATTTTTGTTTTCCTGTGAGCCAAAGGGCTGACTGAATTCATCCTCTTTGAGGAACTGTGAGGAGAGAGGAGCTGCTGAGCATCCATTTAAATACTCCTTTCCCCTGACACAGAGCACCCAGCTACAACCGTCACTGCGGGTCGAGTGGCCTTTTGAGACCTGAGCGTCCTCCACTCCTTTTCCGAAGCCGGACAAGGGCATGGTGCCCCTGTAACGCTCCCCTACAGCTGGGAGAGGGCCGTGAATACTGACGTGCTGCCATCTAGCTTGTTCTAGCGTGTTCTGGGGTGTTGCATCAATTCTCCAAGGCCGACTCCAGAACCTTCAGCTTCAAGCCGAAGGGCTCTCGAAATAACAAGAAGAATCATGCCCGGGGGCCTGTCCCAGACCAGCCACACACACGGAAGTCTGGAAGCCCTGCCGTTAACTCGCTGTGCCATTTTTTAGTGAATTGAAAAGCGCCAGAGCGCCTCCTTTCTGAATAAAATAACCACAACTGCCCAGTTTGGCAGTGGGGGAGAATCCGGCAAGGAGGGTGGGCTGTAGCCCCATTTCAACTTGGGGTTCCCCTTGGCCTGGCACTGACCCTGGTTGGGCCAGAGTGTTAAACTGGGGAAGCGACCTCGGCACCTGGACTGACTTCTGCGGAGTTCTAGAACACCGTTACTGAGTCTAATTGCCTTTTGTCTTGAAGGCTCCCAGAATCCTAGAGAGAGGACTTCTCTCACCTCAGTAGCTCAAGTTCTGGTGACTCTGACTTTCGCTGCCAAATGGTGTCTCAAGACAAAAAGTGGTCTCTAGTCTACGTGGACCACACCACGGTGACCTGTTCCCGCTCTGGACACGACCCGGCTTAGTGGTTAAGGGTGATAGTAGATACGCTTGAGGTCAACTATTGGCCCTTTGTGACCTTGAGTAACTTATTTAACATCTTCGTGCTTCCGTTTCCTACCGTGTAAGTGGGGGACGATGGCGACAGGAGTCTGCCTGCAGTGGAGTGTGTAGATTAAATGAGGTCATGCATGGAGTAAGCAGGAAACATTCGCTGTTTTCTCCAGCAATTTCCCCAGGGAGTCATCAGACCTTTCCCCAGAGACCTGCCAGGGCTGCAGACACATCACTGCTGGGCACTGTGAGGGACCCTCCTCCCAGCTCTGTTCTTCCTGCCTCTCCAGGGGCCTCAGGCCAGCATCCCTGGTTCCAGAGAAGATGGCCAACCCAATGGCTGACTTGGAGTGTGCATGTCTGGACCCGGGCCACTCAGTGGGTGGCAAGTGTGTGTAGTGCTGACGGGCGTGAGTGACCACTGCTCTTCAGTCTGAGCTCTTCTCTTAGGGCATATTGTGCCGACGTCACGGGGCACAGGACTGTCAGTGTAGGCGGTGGGCCTGGGGGAGGCCCACCTCTGCCATCCCCCCCTGGCTCAACAGGACAGGCCCCCTAGTCCAGGCTCCAAGAAACCTAAGCCCGGCTCAGCAAGGCTTTTCTTAAGTGGCTGATCCAAGGAGCTGGCAAACCCCTTAAGAACAGTGTCCAGGAGGTGACAGCCTAGGCAGACCCCAGGCTCACAGACTCATCGTCATCAGGAGTGCACAGTGCTTTTCAGTTTGCAGGGGGCCTTGTAGCTGGGGAGGATATTTTCCTCTCCCCTTCTAAAGTCTTCTGGCCGATCAAAGAATTAAATTGACATGAGACAGATGAACAGGAGAAAGTCAAGCAAAGTTTAATAGCACGTGTACCTCCTGTACACATGAGAGAGACCCAGGAAGACTGAGTGACTCCCCAACACGGCCAAAGCCACCACCTTAAATACCATCTTCAGCTAACGACAAAGGGGGATGTTGGGGGTAGAGGTTTGGGACTTCAGAAGGGAGGAAGACAATTCCCATGGAGATGGAAGAGCAAAAATTCGGTGAACAAATGTTTGCCATGCCATAAAGAGACAATGGGACACGGCGAGGGCTCTGAGGTCTAGGCCCTGCCAGTGTCCCCTGCCACACACACCTCATATTCTTTGTGGACATCTCTGGTGACAGCTCTGTTCCTGTCACAGGCCATTTATCTAAATTCTTTCAGGCTGTTCAGGGGGAGATAAAAGAAAAACTTCCTACATCTTCTGTTTCTTAAAAATAATCAGCCTAGAATAATCCTCATGTTAAAGATACACATGTTGGGGTGGCAGATTTCGTTCTCCTGCATCTTTCATACACCTCGTGCCAATCTCGAAAGAATCTTGTAGGGCCAGGCCTGGCACCGGGACCTCTGTGCCTCCAGCCCACCTTACTGGTGCCGGGGAGCCCCCTGCCTGGTGGGAAGACATCACTCCGAGAGCCCAGGCTGAGATTCAGGTGGCCGGTGCTTTAGCCCATGTCCCATGACCAGCACAGCTTCAGCAACAGTCCTCGGTGGGGGAGGGCATTGAAGCCAGCGTGGTGGCTGCTCTCGCTGACAGCTGCCCTCCGAGACTCCTGGAGTCTTTGCAAGTCCCAGGCTGGGAATGCCAGACCGCAGGCAAGAATTCGTCAACCCTCAGCATGAGTCAGCCCAGGCTGGGGAGCCTTCCTTGGCCTTTTCCCAGAATCCCCTAAAGTGCTGGCATTTAGTTAGGATGGAACTTGAAAGATTTGTCCCTGGTTTTAACTCATCAAGATCGTTGAGCACAGATTATTTTCCCAGCACTAGACTGGACTGTGCCCATCGAGGTCAGGGACTTTCCTTTCCCCGTTGACGGGCCCCAGAGTTCTAGGGCACAGTGAGACTTCTGGAGGGAGCTGGGTGGCATTTGCACTCTCAGGTCCCTCAGAGCGGTGGCCGCCCGCCAGGGCACTGCAAGGCTGGTCAGGCTGTGGTTTGTCTGGGGGTGGCGCACTGACTTTCGGGTGACGTTGTCTGTTCCAGCACATTCCCCCAGGAACACATCTGCTCAACCGCACGAGAACAGCATCCTTGCCAACTGCTTTAGCGTCCGTTAAGTGCACAGTCAAATGAACATGGAGGGGAGGAGAGGGGAGGGTGGGAGAGGCATTTAAGATGTGTGGAGGTCTGTGTACCAGATGTTTGTCTCACCTAAAGAAAATAAAATAATAAAGCAACACAGAACAGACGCCGCAACCAAACCCTCTGACTCCGAGAGCAGGCAGGGAAGCCTGGGGTTTTTCGGGGTCCACTGCACCTTCACACTGGGGGCCACGCCCGTCCATGGGGGCTCCAGACAGTCATGGGGTCCTGGCTCCTTGTGTGAGTCACATGGTCGTGCTGAGGCAATTAGTGCACACACAGCAGGCTCTCCAAAATCTGGAACAACTCAGGAGCGTTGCACATGGAGGGTCTCACAACCGGCTGGCTGTGGTTGGGCTGTGCAGAGGCAGAGCTGAATGCTGAGGAGCATGCAGCAGCTTCCCTGGGTCGGCTCGAAGGACAGGGGCAGCAGAACAAGCCCCTGGGGGTTCTCTCTGCCTTGCTTGGATGGTGACCTAACAGGGACCAGGCCCCCTCTTGCAGACGGAGGGCTGCCCACAGCTCCTGTTCCTGCAGGCCTGAGGCTTCCTCTCCACCCCCCATCCGTGCCCAGGGAGCGTGCCACAACCCCGACAGTGCCTGTATGTCTCGTCTGCCTGGAGCCAGGTAGCCTGCGTATTCCCCCAGGGACTCGAGGGGGAAGGGGCCTCTGCCCGAACCAGACCCTCCCTGCGGGCCCAGATGCCCCTGCCCCCAGGAAGGATGGCAGTACGGGGGACTTGAGCCTGCTTGTCTCTTCGTGTTCTCCTTTGACCTTGTGAGTTTGCCCTTCCCGCCCCCTCCCCAAAGCCTATCCCTTCATCCCTGCTGTGTGACGTTACAGAATTGTCTCAAACCTGGTTGTGAGGGGAAGACACCCAGAGAGGACCCACAGGCAGTCAGCCCTGGGGCTGCCTCCCCACCGCACTTAGAACCGCAGAGGCCCGGTGACTCTGCGTGCACCTTTCCCACCACTGCCAAGCCCAGAGGCCCAAAGTCGAGGGAAGGGCAGCCATCCCGAGGCTCGGGGAGGAGGACCGATGTAAGTAGTGATGCACGGTGGGGGGGAAGGGCTGTGGTGGCTCCTTCTGCCAATGCTACAGGCACAGTCTCCTCTTTTCTCGCTTCCAAGAGCCCCTCCCCAGCCCAGCCCACTTCTGCCTGTGACCGACCTTGACACTCAGCCATCACTGCGGGCTTTACTATGCTCAAAGGCTCCTGGAAATGGGGAATTCTGCTGGGATGCTGTTTTATATCTTTCTGAAGACTTTGCGATAACTGGCATTTCTCCCTGAGTAATTTAGGCGGTCCTCTCTTCCTGCCAAGGTGAGCTCTGCCACAGGTTGACGTGTACCTTGTGTCCCTGGGCAAACAGGCCCCTTTGCTGCTGACAAAGAGGAGGAGGAGAGTGCCTGCCCACAAACCTGTCAGGCCCTAGAGAGCAGCGTGTGTGAGCTCAGGCTGCAGGAGCCAGGAGAGCATCATTAAGATCTCTTTCACTGACTTTCCTTCCGCTCCACAATTGCGCTATGCTCCCTCACATCTCAGGGCCTTTGTACCTGCAACCCTGCTGTCTGGAATTCAATTATTCATTCAACACCCATCTGCCCGGCTCCTCTGATGCACCAGGCCCTCTGTCTCCAAGGTGCTGGGGAACAAGAAGACAGGGTGGTGGGGAGTGGAGAACGACAGTGAGGCGTGGCCTGTGCCTTCTTCATCTCTGGTACCCTGTGTGCCGGAGCATCACGGCAAGGACACCTGAGCAGTGGTTCTCAGGGCTTACCAGCAAAGAAACCCACAGGGGCGCAGGCTGGGGAGAGAAACGTCAGATTCGAAGGCAATCCAGGAGGGCTGGAAATTCACCCCTCTCCTTCCCAATATTCATCAGAGCTGTGCGCTCCAACTTTTTGACCATGAGCCACTGTAAGAAATATGTCTGTTTCTCCAAAGAAGATATATGAATGGCCAATAAGCACATGAAAAGATGCTCATCATCACTGATCATCAGGGAAATGCAAATCAAAACTGCACTAAGATATCACCTTACACCCATTAGAATGACAAAAATATCTAAAACTAATAGTAACAAATGTTGCAGAGGTTGTGGAGAAAAAGGAACCCTCATACACTGCTGGTGGGAATGCAAACTGGTGCAGCCACTATGGAAAACAGTATGGAGATTCCTGAAGAAATTAAAAGTAGAACTACCATACGACCCAGCTATCCCACTACAGGGTATCTATCCTAAGAACTTGAAATCAGCAATTCAAAGAAACTCATGCACCTCTATGTTCATCGCAGCATTATTCACAATAGCCAAGACACAGAAGCAACCTAAGTGCCCAGCAACTGATGATTGGATAAAGAAGATGTGGTATATATATACAATGGAATACTACTCAGCCATAAAAAAGGATAAAATCGTCCCATTCACAACAACATGGATGGACCTTGCGGGTATTATGTTAAGTGAAATAAGCTGGACAGAGAAAGACAATCTCTGTATGACTCCACTCATATGTGGAAGTTAAACATGTGGACAAAGAGAACAGATTAGTGGCTACCAGGGGAAAGGGGGGGTGGGGGGTGGGCACACAGGGTGAAGTGGTGCACCTACAACATGACTGACAAACAACAATGTACAACTGAAATTTCACAAGGTTGTAAACTATCATAATCTCAATAAAAAGTTAAAAAAAAAAAAAAAAAAGAAGTGTGTCTGCTGTCCAGTACTCACATGGGTAGATACGTGTACATATGTGAGTTTACACGCAGCTGGCTAAGTTTTATAAGATATTACCAACCTTTACTGTGTGTTATGGACTCTGATATGTTTTTATTCTATCCCATCCTTTTCTATTCTATGCAAAATGCTGTTCCTGAATTTCACAGCCCACTAATTGATGGCAAATGTCAGCTGGAAAACCACCCAAGTGGCAGGAAGAAGTGACAATCTAATCTTGTTTTGAAGGCGTTCAAGGAGACCTCTACTGACATTCTCCTATAAATCAAATCAATCAACTCTCAGTTGCCTGTACGAAGACCCACCCTTCTGCTTTGGGGTTTGCTTAAGGCAAAGTATGGTCTGCCCGCCAAACCCAGCCCTCTGCCTGTTTTTGTAGGCCTGTGAGCTAAAAATGACTTTAAACGAAAAAAAAAAAATCGAAAGAATAATTTCACAACACACGAAAATGATATGAAATTCAAATTTCAGTGTCTATGTGCGTTGGCTCGCGGCCACACTCTTTCGTTTGCATATGGTCTGTGGCTGCTTCCACGCTACGATGGCAGACCCGAGCATGGCCCGTCAAGACTAAAATATTTACTCTGTGGCCCTGGACAGAAAGAGTGTGCCCACCCCTGGCTCATAGCACGGTATTTCTTATGCTGGGGATGGGGTGACCCCAAAAGAAACGATTTTGCTGGTGTGGGGCCTTTGAAGGACCAGCTGGTTGAGAATGGCTGGCTCAGCAGAGGCTTCCTTCTCCGAGCCTTCTCCTTGGCCAGCGGGAGCATCAGGCTGGTGCAGTGGACTCCCCTGAACCACATGACTGACCGGCGAGCAGCTGTCCCACAGCTGCCCAGAGACCCCGGCGCTTGGGCACTGCCCGTCTTGGCCCAGGGGTTGGGGGCTGGTCCCGGGGCTCAGCGAGCGCGGCCTTTGAACGTCAGCCGGCCCTGGACTCCGACTTCCCCCTTGGACCTTTCTCCTCCCTCTCGTGTCACTAGCAACACTCTTCTCTGGCCTTTTTCTATTTTTCTTTGGGCTTATGTGGCCTCTGGGTCACAACTTCCCGAGAAAGTATATGGCAGAGTCAATTTTTTGAAATATTAATAAACCCCTTTTTTCTTCTGGTCTTTCTCTTTTTTGTAACCCCTCCTCTCCTCACACTCCTTGCCACCCCAATAGCCGGGCTGTTCTCTGTTCTTGTCTCAAGGGAGCTGGATGGGGGACAGGGGACCTCTCTGGCTTTATCCTCAGGGACAGGAGGCCTTGACAAGTCCAGCGAAGACTGTTTCAGGGGAACATGAAGGTGGAGAGCAAGACTCCCAGCACTGTTCTCTGGGCTGAGGGGGTGGGGAAATAGAGGACACGCCATGTAGAGAAATCAGTGGGGTGAGTGAGGGAGGGGGACACAGGCCCCAAAGACGGGGATGCCAGCCCTAAGGACTTGTCGGCAGAAGGCCACGGTGACCGTCAGCCTTCACTCAAGCAAGCGCCACTGGCTGGCCTTCCTTCATCTTGGTGGGAATTTCTCCTACAGCAGCCAGCACCTCCCCACGGGGCGACGCCATCGCAGCCTCCAGCTGTGGCTCTGTCCCCGTCTGACCTGCCCTAGGATCGCTCTGCCTGCTGCTTCCGCGATCTGATTTAGGCCCAGGTAGAGAGAGGAGCCTGGACATTGAGTGGACTGGAGCCAACCTCAGATCTGACCTGCGATGATCTTGGTGTGTCAGGGTGACTGACATATCCTGGGTTGCCACAGTTCCCACTGCCAGATTTGGGACCGGGCAGGCCAGGCTGGCAGTAACCCCCCCCAGAGTGTGTGTGCATGTGCGTGTGTGTACGTGTGTGTTCCTGTGCACCCACACAAGTTTGTGTGTCTCTGAGGGTGTGTGATGGGGTTTGGGATTTGGTGGAAGATGAGAATGGCTGGATGGAGAGCTAGGTAGCCAGACAGATGTTGGGGAGGGGCAGAAATAACACCCACTCTCCACTCAGGTGTCCAGTCTGCTGGGTCTGGAAGGGCTGGGCCTGAGGCTGGCCACCTCGACTTCGGGACAGAGGCCCTGCTTTTTCTGCTCCCTTCCTCATTTCTGTTCTTCCCAAGAAGGCCCCACCGTGGAAGGAGGCGGAGAGCAGAGGCGAGGTCGAATGTCCTGGTCTCCCCACACCTGTGAGAGGTAGGCAGGCTTTCTCCAGGCCTCCTGGTGACAGACAGCGGGCAAGCCTCCTTGACCTGCATTTCACCAGAAGTCAGCTCAAGGAGTCCCATCACAGCGGACGGCCTGGACTCATTTATTTTCTCCTGGATCCTTGAAGCTAGGACAGTTTTAATTTGAAATGGAGATTTATGCAAATACTATGTAAATCAGGTCATTCCCAGATTAACTGGGGGAAAAAAATCTGGTCTTCTTCGCAGGCGCCATCTGTCCCCTCCTCATTCTTTCCACATCTGAACCCACCCCCGCTTTCCCAATCCGCTTTGAAACCTGCTTTCCCGGGGCTGAGAAAAGAGATCTTTCAAGAGAAGGGAGCGAACCAGCCACCAGTTTTCCAGTGGGCCGTCCTAGTGTCCCTTCTGCTGGGGCCAGAGGCTCAGGGGAGGGACGGGAAGGGCTTTAGAGTGAACTCCAGGCTGCCGGGTCTCCAGAGCCTGGGGTCTCAGAGGAACCGTGCCCTGCCCCACCCCACACACACATGTGCCGTGTCCTCTTTCCTCCTGGCTGCCCCTCGCCTGTCATTCTTCCTTTTCTCCCTCCCTTCTCCTGAAGCCTTCTGATGGCCTCCAGAAGCCGCTTACTCCCCGCTGTGGCTGTTGGAGTAGAAAGGTTTGCAAGCTGTGCAATCTTGGGGACTTTGGGGTCCGGTGTATGCTGGTTGGTTGGGGGGCTTCAGGCCTCCCATCCCTCCCCCATGGCTGCAGCCCACTCCTGCTTTGGGACAGTGACAGCAGTGGTCCCACTCTGGGAAGGCAGAACCTAGAACCCCTGTAGCCAGAGGAAGTTTCTACTCCACAGCCCTTTAGCCCTCCTTTCCTCATAGAGGCTGTTAATGTGAGGGAAGTGGGGGGGCTCCTGGCTCCTTCCTCCAGCGTCACTGTCTCCTTGAAGGGTTAAAGGTGAGAAGACGGCCAGCAGTTCACAAGCTCCTCCATCCTGCAGTGAAGGAGCCCGTGGAGCAAGCTGATGCACAGCAAGTAAGTAACTTCAGCATGAGCACTTTTGTTGCCGTTAGCCATGGACATCTTGAGGTTGTTTGTTATTGCAGCAAAACTTAACAAGAGCTGACTAATACACCCTCCTTCACCTTCATTAACCTTTCCCCAAAGCCGCCCCAAATTTCAAAAAATTCTTTAATGTACTCATGATATTTTCCCAATCTGAGGACAAATGAGAATAAAAGGATCTTCATAAAAATTTGCTTTTTTTCTTGATTCATAATGGGACAGTACAAATTGCACTGGCATAAATGGCTTCCAAACCAGACCTCCAAGCAGTGGGAACAGTCATACAAAGGCCCTGAGGCAGGTATGTAAGGAGCCCAGTGTGGTTGGATCAGAGTAAGCAAGTGGGAGAGTGGTAGGAAATGAGGTCAGAGAGCTGCAGGGTGGAGACTTGTGGGCTTGAGGTTGGACCTGGAGAAGGTGCAATTTCAGAACAGAAGCACAAGGTGGCACTAACACATTCTTCCCAGTCACCGTTGACCACACATGGTGGTGGTAGAGGGGGCCGCAGACACCCCCTTGGAAGGGCTCTGCCAGGGACTGGAAGCCCAGCAGGCTCTAAGCCGATCAGAAACCATAGATTCTGAGAACTAGAAGAACTTTGGAGATCTCCCGATCTGGTCGATTGCCACAGGGATCTAAGACGCCCACGGAGGGACTCCAGGATTCTGGGAATCCCGCAAATTACAGGAGGCACTTTTCAGGAGTAACCACCAAAGCTTTCACTCCAAGTCGCCTAGGACCCAAAAAGGGTGCAGAACTTCTGACGCTGACCAGCCCTCCATGCAGGGCCAGACTTGAGGAGAGCACGCTCAGCAGCAGGCACCCTGGGCCAGACCCCGTGTTCCCAGGTGCCCTGGAGACCCCGGCCTGCGAGCTCTGTTCTCCCGGGGCAGGAACCCAGAGGATGAGGACGCTGGGGCTCCCTTCAAGAAGCTGGAGCTCTATGAGGGGCCTGCAGACTCCCCTGCGCTCCCCACAGCCTTCAGACAGAGCACCCCACAGACCTTCACCTCCACGCTCTGCAGAGGGGCCTGGGGGCTCCTCTGATAAATGAAATAGCTGCACTGAATGTGGTCACTGAATCCACAGTCGCTGTGCTCATTCTGTAGCTTCTCGCCCCCTGGATGCTCTAAGTCTAATAGATATTGGACTCCACGTAAGGCTATCATAATGGGGGAGTGTGTGTCAAATATTTTGAGCTAAAAGGGTATCTTTATACTCAAAATGGTTGGAAGCATGCTCTGTGGTAGGAGAGAGGGAGGCCACAGAGTGGAGAAGTGTGATGACTGGGAGGTGGACAGGGTGTGGATGCAGGGGCGGAGGCCGGGGCAGGCAGTGGGCGGGGCAGGAAGGCAGAAGCAGGTTTAAGCCCGAGGGACCGCTCAGGTGGAACCAAACCCGGAGATGCAGACCGAGGCTCGCTCCTCGGATGGGCAAGATGCAAATTTTTGATTCGGCATCTTGTAAAAAAGAAAAAAGCCCCCGATACTACTGTGTTTGCTATTGGTGTTTTAAAACACCTATTCAATACCACATTTATCGGTGTCACTTCTCTTGGCCCGACTCCCCCCTTCTTCCTCCCTGAGAGCGGGACTCAGAGAACCCAAGCATCATAAACCTGCCAGTGGGGGGGTTCCCCGGGGCCCTTGCAGAGCAGACCACGAGCAGAAAAGAGGGGCTGATGATTGGGGTTCCTTTCTCCACTTCACTGCCTAAGCATGTCCCCCAGACGTGGGCTGGAGGGCCAGAGCACTCGAATCTTCATCAGGGGCCTCCTGGCAGACGTGGGAGGCTGAGAACAGGAAAGTCAGGCTGAGGCAGGTGTCTGTGCCGCCTGCCTGGTGCCGGCCCAGTTACTCTGCTGGATCCCGCCCTGCCTGCCGCCCTCATCTGGAGGCGTGTGTGGACTGGCCCCTGCCGGGGAGCCGGCTTCTTGTGGCCGTTCTCCACAGTGACTTCCACTGCTCGCCCAGCCCCGACTGTGGCTCCATTGTCCACAGTGGCCTGGGCTGACCAGCTTGGCCTGGAGCCCTGCCCTGGCAGGATGCAGGCTACTGGGGCGTCACAAAGCACTGCTTTGTGGCCCTGACAGGAGGGTTTGTCATTAGCTGGGAGATGGTCCCTGGCGGATCCTGGCATGTGGTGAGCAGACGGCTCTGGGCTGGTATTTCGAGTACCCCCAGTTGGATCCAGCATCCCATCTGTTGCCTCTGCCTCCCCGTGGACCCCTGCAGCCTCAGATTCACTGGCAGCTTTTGTGCAGGAGTGGGGGTGGCACAGGAGCAGTGGCATGCACCCTGTGCCCATCGTTGTGCAGGCTGACAGCACCTGTAAGGCTGTGCTGGGCCCTTACCTGGTGGTTCTCCTGGCAGCAAGTTGTGCTTGGAGCCTGCCCGCCCCACCTTGGGGCACTGGCACGGGTCCCTCAACAGCGCCAGCATCCTGTGGGCGGGATAGCCAGCTGGAAGAAAATGGAAGTCAGTATCTTGGGCTAGGGAAGAATTTCTTAACCAAGACACACACACACACACAATCAGAAACCATAAAATAAAAGCTTAATCATTTCGACTATATTAAATTCGAGAACCTCGGTTCATCATGGGTACTTTAAAGAAACTCAGACGATAAGCCACAAACTGGGAAGAGACATGCCTAACACATACGGGACAGAGCATTAGAATGAGAATATGTCAAGGGTCAGGTGCTCCTGGCAGGGCGGAGGGGGAGGGAAATGGACGAATGGTTCAGCAGAGAAATGGGTGAAAACTGTGAACAGGCATTTTACAGAAGAGGAGACCCAGGGCTGAGTAACCAGAGGGGGAAGTCACCCCCGTTGGGATCCAGGAGGAGGCACGTGAGACCATGATGAGCTCCTTCCTCCAGCGCAGACGTGCATGCGGGACCGCTGCCCGGAGGGCTCCTCCAGGACGGCTTGCTCCCACCCCGGCCCTTCCCCAGGAATCCTCCCGCCCAGAGCCCTCTGGTCCCCACCAGAGAGTCCCCAGTCTCGGCAGATCCCTCCCCGCACCCCCTTCTCAGCACCCTCCCCTGGCGCTTCTCCCAGGTCATCTTGTCAATCTGAAAATCAGTCCACGTCACCTCACGAGCCCATGGGGACCGCAGGGCAGACTGCTTATGACAGGGTAAACATCCTGACAGTTGGCCTCGTCTAGATGAAGTCCAGGTAAAGGAGGGGCTCCCCAACCTAACCACAAGGCCCCGTCCTCCTTTGTGGGTGGCAGTGTCAGGCCACTGGCCAAGGCAGAGCCATGAGCGACAAGGAGCAGTACAGACGGGGGCAGCGGCACTGAGGCCCCATTTTCCTGGTGGGCTGCTCCCTGGTTGGCCCACCCTGCCTGGTGCTGGCACTCTTCCCTCGGCCTCACTGGCTCAGACACTTTTCCTGGCCCGCCTTGGGGAAGAAACAGCAGCTGGAAGGATATCCCCAAGTGGCTGAGCCCGTGCGCCTATGGTGGACTTCTGCATCATTACGTGCTTAACAGATAACCACTAAGCAGTGGGCTGGGTGCCACTTCCAAAGCTGCTACACCTAGGAGTCAGTGGGACCTTCAGTGAGGTGTGCCCGAGGGGGCCCCACGGTCGCAGTGCTCTTCCTTGTGGCCCTGCTCTCAGAAACCTGGACCACGGCTCCTCTCCCTTGGCTCCCACCCTGTGTGAATTCCGAGCCAGCCCAGGCCACCACGGCTGCCATCCTTACAGTGCGTTTATGAAAACAGCAGGCAGAGGAGGTCTTTGATCTGCACTGGCTCCCCCTGGACAGTCCGGGTCAACCGTATCCCTAAGAAGATCTACTTCTTTCTTCCCCAGTCCCTCTCTCTTTTTTCTCTTTCTTTCACTCAACCAATCCAGCTTTCTTTAAGCACCAGTCTCCTGGGCGCTGAGCATACATCAGTGAACAAAATAGCCCCCCATCCCTGCCCTCATAGAAATGACATCCCAGTGGGGGAGACAGGCCATAAACAAAATAAAAAGTGAAGCCTTCAGATGGCACCGCAGTGAGGGGTGAGGGGGTGCCCCCCCCACCCCAGGACTGTGCCGCAGGGGCCAGGGATACGTAGCCTCTCGTGCGTCTGAAATGACCCCTGTTCCCCTTCGGGGCAGAAGGTTCTGGTGCCGGCAGTGCCTGCCAGGTGTGTGGCTCCGACACCTGTCCACACTGGCCTGAGACAGAGCCCAGGTCACAGGTGCCTTGGCGGCTTGGTGGCCCAGGACCTCAACAGAGCAGGGCCAAGTGGGTCCCGGCCCTGCGGGGACAGCATGCGCGCCGGGGGAGACCAAAGGAGGTTTCCGAGGCCACCCCCGCAGCCCCTGCGGCCGGTGTCCCACAGCCTGGTCTGCAGTATGTGGGGGGCACTCTCCGTGAACTTCCCCGCCCCTAGTGACGGGAAGCTGAACGCAGGAAGAAAGAGAGCACGTGAGCGTGTATGTGTGCGCGTGTGTGCACGTGTGTATGCAAAATGTCACGGGTGAGTGTATGCAAAATGTCTAAACAAAGCTCACACATGAGGCAGAACGATGACGCTCCCTCCTCCCCGCCTGTGTTGGGCCAAGGCTGGGGGGGGGGGGTGGGTAGGGGGCAGAATGAGTTCCAGTCCTTTCAGAGATAAGCTGTGTGACCTTGAGCAAGTTGCTCAACCTTTCTGGTTTTCAATACTTTTATTTGTGAAATGGGGCTGTGAACTCCTTTCTTGCCTGCCTCCTGGATTCGCAGTGAGGCTCACAGGAAATAATGTACGGAGTGTGCTTTGTAAACCGTAAAGTGAGGTGCGCATCCATCACTCTTGCAGTGACTGAAAAGCGGCACTCCCACCAGGAGGAATTCCCACGGGGCGTGTTTAAATTCAGGGCAGTCAGGGGTTAAAAATTCCCGCTCGCTTGCAGGAACAGGCCACGGGTATTGAAAATCCTCGCTCTGTTCCAGAACCATTGTTCCGTGGGACCAGCCCTCCCCTCCCCCTCTGCCACCACCAGGTGAGAAGCCAGCCGGGGAGGCCGGAGGGGCAGAGGCCGAGGGTCGGCTGGCGCGGAGGCCCTTCCCCGGTGGGGGGCTCAGCCACGCGGGCTCTGCAGGGGCCCTGCGCACCCGTGACCCCTCGGCGACCCCGCAGCAGCTGTGCGGCGCGCTCTGCGGAGTGACAGCTGGGGCCCTGCACCGACGCGGGCCCTGCCCGACAGGCTCAACCGGCTCCTGCCCGCGCTGGAGGGAAGCGACCCAGGCTCCAGCTGTTCGGGAGGCGCGGGCTCCTGCACTGGGCCCGCCCGCCTGCCACCTGGTCCCCGGCGTCCCCGCCCCGCGGCGCTGGGACGTCTCCGGCGCATCGCAGCCCCGGGGCCGAGCCGAACGGGGCGTTGATCGCGGCTGCGCAGCTCCACCGGGGACCAGGGCGCGTCGGACCCCAAATCATGGGCTCTGCCGGGGCTCGTGATTAACGCGGCCGGCGACACTGCCCGAGCGCCTGTCGGTCCGGAGCTGCGGTCCGGCCTCGGGGTGGGGATGGGGCGAGCCCACCGTGCGGGGCGCGGGGCGCAGGGCGGGCTCTGGGCGTCCCCCGCTCTGGCGGCCGCTCAGTATGGGCGGGACAGCCGTCAGGGCCAAGACTGCGGGTCCTCCCCCCAGTCACCCCTCAGCCGGGTGAGGGTCCTCCTGGCCCCCGGGGAGTCGATGACTCGTGCTCACAGGATGAAACCGGTTAGGAACTCAGCCAGGACTTATGCTCCCAACCCAGTGCACTTTGTACACCCACCACGTGTGAGCTGAGCCTTGAAGGCGTGGGGTGGGCGTGGTCGTGGCCACTCAGGGACAGGCCCGAGGGACCAGGGCCTGGGGCCCCGCCTCCTGCTCTGGAGTCTCGGCTTGCAGGCCTGGTCCAGGGCGCAGCTGTTTCCGCTCTCGCTCCCGCAGCCCTGTTCTGGGAGGCAGGCCAGCATCCAGAGCCCGTCCCCTCCTCCTTCGGGAGGGGAGGGAACCGCCCAGGGCTGCCGGCCGGAACAGCAGCTCGCTTCGGGGGCACTGCCCACCGTTTGGCCGGCCCGGAGGGGGAGGCCTCTGGGGTACCCCCTCTTTCTCTGGGTCTGGCCGTTTGGGACTTCCCCTTCCTGCAGCGGGCTCCGTCTTCACGGTCTCAGCCCCCGTGACCTGTGTCCCCTGGAGCAGGGAGCTTGTTGGCAGTCTGCATCTCTAGTGGATGGGGGAACCTCCTGATGGGGTGTCCCGGGACAGGGTCCTGCTGGCCACGGTGACACGGGTGACTTAGAGACAACTTTACCTGCGACACCCTGAGGTTTGTCTGAGGGCTGAGGCTGCAGCAAGGGGAGGGAAGCCATCACGCACCCTTGTCCCCAGGCCCCTTTCCCTGCTCTAGGCTCCCTGTGCCCACCTGAAACCCAACGTCCTGGGATGAGCCGGATTCTCTTCCAGAATGATCTGTGGCCTGTTTGCTCACCCTTCTGGAAGGCTTGCCTCACCTAGGAGTGCCCACGCCGACTGCGAATTATTCTCCACAACACTCACGGAATGTTCCGGAATGTTCGTTTACAAGTCTCCTGTTAAGTGATTTTCTATGACTTTCCCTGGAGGTTCTTGTATAAATAAGCACTTATTCTAGCAAACAGGAGGGGACACTGGTTGACTCTCCTCAGAAATCAGGAAGCTTGAAATGCTGCAGGCTCTGCTCCTGGAGGACACTGAGCAGACTGAGCAGGGGCTCCCGGGGGAAGCTGGTGTTTATCCAGGGTCCTGTCAGTTCACGGTCAGTGGGAGCCTGACCCCCAGCTGGGCTGTGCCCTCAACGCCATCCTGGCAGGCAGGAGGCTCCCTCCAAGCCCTGCCAGGCCCCAAGGCCCCCCTCATTAGTGAGCTGGGCACCGTCCCAGGGCCCCTCTGAGAGTTGAGTAGTGAGAAAGGAATGCAGGGCAGCCGCCTCTGGGTGTGTCCACGCCTTTGTCTGCAGGCTTCCAGAAATCCCCACCATGCACTGGGGTCACCTTAAGCTTTTTAACATGGGGCCACGTGATTCTGGGTTGGCGTTAATTTAGCCTCAAGACCTATGATTATTTTCCATATAATAAAGTTATAAAAGGACAGTGGAATTCCACAGAGGCATTTGAAAGACACACTCTTTTAGACCCTAGAGACAGTGTGAGCCGGGCTGGGAGGTCTCTGAGACACCCGGTGGTCTCTAAGGGGCAGTGTCCTGGCCGCGCAAGAGTCGAATGTATCTGAGATCAATCCTGGCTCTGCTGTGTGACTTTGGGCAAGTTAATTAACCTCTCTGCGCTTCTGTTTCCTCATCTGTCAACGGAGACTGATGAAACCTATCTCACTGTGTTGCTGTGAAGCTTGACTAAGGAAATGGATGTAAACCCCTCACATGACAGCTGGCTCACAGCAAGCGCGTAATCAATGGGAATTCTTTCTCTTCTGAAATATGGGGTGCCTGAGAAGGAGTCTAGCTTAGGAATCTCTCTGCATTTACTAGTGGAGTCATCTGAGAGCTCAGGGCGGTTGAGAAGGGGCTCAGAAGGGAAACGGGGCCCAAGAGAATGTCATGTGCTCAGCAGGAATCAAGGGTGGGAGGAGCTCTTTAGCAGAAATTAGGAGATGACCTCTTTGATTTGAATCCTAGTGATGGATGCTGTACTTTAGGAGTAGGATACACAGAACTGAAAATATTTCCCATTGATGATACAGGAAAGTAGTCCCCCTGACTCGGTGCCACTCTCCAGGTCCACAGGGCCCATCCCACATGCTGGTTGTGTTTCCTTCCCCAGCCCTGGTCCCTGGGAAGTGTGTAAAGGTCTTTATAAGTGCATGAGGATAATTGCTCAAGACCCCCGGTGTGTGTCCCCCAAACCCTCTTGATCTTCAATGAAACAGGAACCATCCAGGTGAAGTGACGTTACCCGGGGTCACTGGGAATTGAGTCCCGTCCAGCGCTCCTTGGACCTGCCAGTCCCCAGGCACAGACCAGCGGCAAGTCCCAGGCCTGTCAGGACGGTGTCCTTTAATAACGGCCACCCCACACACGAGCCTCAGACCTCCCTGGAACTGTCGAATGAAGTGGAGAGAAAAGACTTGAACAGGAGAGCCCCTCGCAGCCCAAACGCCCTTGTCTCCACGGGAGAGTGGAAAACAGAGTGCGGAGTATTCATACAAGGAAATATCTCCCAGCTATAAAAGAGGGCAAATTTCTGAAACTTGCACCAACATGCACCTCCCGGTGGTTATGCTGGGAGAAAACAGCTACCCACAAAGCACGTACAGGATGCTTCTGTTGACAGTGAAGTTCAAGAACCGGCAGCAATTATCTAAGACGAGAGAAGTCAGAACAGCGGTGACCTGGGTACCTCGGACTAGGATGGGGCTGGGGGAACTTTCTGGGGAGATGGGGATGCTCTCTATCTCGGTTTGGGTGGTGGTTACCTGGGTGTCGGCCTTGATAAAAATCCACAGAGATGTACACTCAAGAACTGTGCGTTTGACCGCATATAAATAAAGTTTAAAAATTTTGTGATGTCAGTAAAAATACTGAAAAAGAAAAGAGAAACTGGAGAAGTGTAAAAAGGGCAAGTTAAATGGGGTCTGTCCACCTCGGAGCTGGCCTCAGGCATCCGAGAGCCATAACCTGCCCCTCCGTGGGGTCTGCGAGCCCCAGGACTGAGGACTTCCCTGCGGAGCTGCATTCTGACCCTGGCACCGGCCACAGACCACTTGTCAATTGCCAAGTCCTGTCAATCCTATATCCTTGATAGCTTTATCACTCATCCATTTTCCCTCCAGCCCTACTGTCCTAAATCCAGCGTCACCCTCCTAGATTAGCCCCTAGCCTCCTGGTCTTCCAGCCTTCCGTGGCTTTGCTCTCCTTCAGTGAACTCCCCACACTGCTAAAGGGATCATTGCCCTAAAATGTGAATCACAAAATACTTTAAAGGATCTCCATAGCTCCCAGGTAGATAGGACAGTTGTAGATAGGATGGGCTGAGAAAGCCACTCCAATGAGCTTATATTTGAGCAGAAGCCTGAAGGAAGAGATTATTGCCACCCCAAATCCCGAGTGTATATCATAGCCATTCTGATTCCTTGGCAATTCCTAGAATAGGCTGTGCTGGCCTGGGCCTCAGGGCCTTTGCATATACTGCTTCCTCTGTCTGCAGTGCTTCATGCTGTCAAGAACTGTGAAGGACCTGAGATTTTACCCTACTCATAGGCTGATAAGGTAGCCTGCCACAATTTCATGGATGTTGGTAGAAGACATGAGACTTCTTGGTCAGAGAAGAAGGATAGTGTGTTACTCCTGGAAATAGGAGTCGCTGGAGTAGCAGGAGTTTTTCACTGGTTTTCTGACCCCAGATGACCCAGCACCACCATTCAGTAAGGCAGGTGACATCTAAATAAGTAAGTAAACTGTTGTGGAAAGAATTGAGACCGTAAACATTAAGAGAATAGTTGAGAAAAAAGTTGGAACTGATGGCCACATTCATGGAACTTTGCTGCTGGTGGAGGCCTCAGTATTCGGTGATGGACGCCCTACGCTGAACAGTTCCTGCCCTTGAGAGTCTGCCCAGGGCCTGGAGGCAGACGCGTCCGCAGAGGAACTGCAAGCCTAATGCTCCGAAGCTCTGATGCAGATGTGCCCGAGGCTTGGGGACGCCCACAGGACAGATGGGACGAGGCTATGGGGGCTGAGTCTTGGCAGACGGGCAAGAACCCCTCAGAAGCACTTAAATATTGGTCTTGAAAACAGCACTGCATCCAAGAGGAGGACAAGTGCATTTCCGAGGCAGGAGATCCTCCAGTTGCACATTTACACAAAACGGGGTGTTTTTGGTGGGGGACATTCCCTAGAGATGTGCCTAGGCTAGCTGCCCGGATGAGGTGGCGTTCCTTTCAGGGACTGCCCAGCATCGAATGGGGGGAGAGGGCTGCAGGGTGTGCGTGTGTGTGCTCTCTAGGGTGGGGCCGGCTGCAGCGCTCACCCCTCACCAACCTGGAACAAATCTTCCACACCTTTGTCACAGCCAGAATCTGCTCCGGTTCCCGGGGTGAGAACACGCCCTGAATTCCGCCAGGCCTGCTCCTCATCCAGTTGGCAGGATTTCAGCGCCAATGCTGCCGACAGGCTGCTCCGGCTCGCAGGGCAATTTTGGAAGCCGGGGGCCAGCAGGTGTCTTCAGTCCGTGGAGTAAGGATGAGCTGACACCTGCCAGCTCCAGCACGCACCACCACGCTGCCCTCAGCTGGGGCTCTGACTTTGCGAGCATCTGGCTCTGCAGAGGTGTGGTGGAGGGAGCCACAGACGCATCCAGCCCGCAGGACTGAGCCCCTGAGACTCCCTTATCTGGGAGGTGAAGAAATGGAGGCCGGGAGGGCAGGGGACCCCACCAGGGTGATGTGTCTGCTGAGTGGAGAGCTCGCTCCTAACCCCCATCACGGGCTCCACCACCTCTTTCTGGCTTTCTCTGAGGTCCCCTGACACCCCCCATGGACCCCGGTCAGCACCCGGCCTCTCACATTGAGGGCACCTGCTAACCAGCCTCCCCCTGGCTGGACCCTGAGCTCTGGAAAGGAGGATGCCCTGTCTTCATCGGGCCCGTCGTAGGGCTCAGGGAGCACCTGTCTGTCAAAGGAGCAAGTGAGTGGATGCTGCCAGAATGCTGGGCAGGAGCAGCCAGTGCTATCTTGGGTCTTTGCTTCTTAAAGACAAACCATGGGGCTTAGCTGGACCCAGCTTCAGAAAAAAAAGTTTTTCTTCATTTCAAGAGTAATGTTCCAAGTTACGAAAACTTACTGTTTCCTTTCCACATCTTTGAGTAAATTGAGGAGATGATGCCATTTCGATTCTGTGGTTCCTCTTATCTGCCCCACCCCAACCCACTCCCCAGCTCGACAGTCTGTCTTTCCAGAGGCTGGTACCCCAGGTTGAGAAGCAGGATCCGGGGAAGCTGGGCTGAGCAGGTGATATATTTATTCCCTGGCGGGCCCTCTCAGGGGTGAAGGAGGAAGTGAGAGGCTGGGGGCAGGGTGGGGAACAGGAGGGAGGCCACCCCGCAGGTGCCCAGTCTCTGTGAAGCATTGCCTCCCACACTTCCTGAAGGAGTAGGGTGCCGCCTCTTCCAGTCCTGGGGACACAGCTTTCCTGGGGAGCCGGGGGAAGAGAGAGGAGGGCAGAAGGAAGGGGTCGAGCCCCTGCCGCTTTGCCGAAACTCCCTCTCTTTCACTTCTTGACCCTCTGCTCCCAGCTCTGACACCTTCTGCCCTGCTGTCGTAAGTCCTACAGAAAACAGGAAGCACGGTTTCGCAGACGTGCCCTTGAGCCTCCGAGGAGCAGCCGGCCACCCGGCGCCAAGGCCAGCCAGGCCAAGGCTCTGCCGATGTGCCGATGCCAGGCTCCACCCGACAGTCCTCCCCAGAGATCTCGGTGGTCGGCGCCGTTGGTGCCTTGTAGGTGCGTACTGTCCTTCCAACCTCTTAGGAAGTGGCCTCTGCAGGCCTTACAAAGCAAGAAGATGTCAAGTTCCCCTCCCGAGCCTCTTAGGAGGCGTGGAAAGCTAAATATCAATCCTAGGAGCGGGTGCTGGTTTGGAGTCTCACCCCACAAAAGGTGGGTCCTGCGTTGTTCACCCAACTGGCGGACCTGCAAGTTCTGTTGGAAAGAGGGGCGGACCCGCTGGAGCAGCCCTGGGCCTGCGGCGGGCCATGGAGCTCACGTTCAAGCACAAAGGGAAACAGGGCAGAGCAGTGGGTTAAAGGGATACTGTATCTTCCTGCTGGTGACAGACCCTGGCTTTGGCCCAGGGCCCAAACTCTTATCCTTGGGAAACACATTTTACAGATTGCTGGCAAAGACGGCCAGCCCAGATGAAGCCGCCAGACCGAACTATTTTCACTCTCCGTCCTACTCCTCTTGAAAAAATATGAGATGAAGATTTCCTAGGATGCCCCTCCCCTCGTCTTCCAGGGAAAACTAGAGGAATCTAAAGGAGAGTGCGGCTCCTGTGGGGTTTGCTGCCTCCAGAAAACCGGGTGAGACTTCAGGCCGGTTCAGTGACAAGGAAAGAATTTGTATGTCCGAAGGATTCTGCAGTTTCTAATAGGATTCCTTCAAATGGCAGATTCCTGAGGCCATTTCAGGATTTATTTACAGATCGTTAACTTACTCTCAGACAAGCTGAGAGACAGAAATTTTGAGCTGACATTTTGGGAGTGTCAGCCTCAAAGGGTGATCAAGCAGAAAGAAAGATAAAATGCTTTCGGTATGATAATGTGAAGCCTTTTTTCCATAGGCACCATTTTACCATCTATAGTGTAAAGGGAAGCCCAGATGTATTGGTCCACATGGACTATGTCATTAATAGCTCAGCGACTGGCCATCCTCAGTTGAAACCATAAAATTATTCTAGAAACCACCTCATCAGTTGGATCCTCATAAAACAGATTTCCACAAAGTGGATTATATGTTTTATCATGAGAACAAGGTTATAAACTTAGTTACGTTCTTGATTAGGGACTTGACGTCAAACGCATCAAGTATGATTTGATGATTTCTGTCAGAAATGCAAAAGTAAAATAACTCTAAACTCCGTGGTCATCATGAATAGTAAAATCATGCGCCAAGTCCTACAGAGTGGGTGTCAAGGGACTGTGTGCATCCCAGTGGTCTCCTGTTCCTACCCCCTGACCTGTGGACTCTTGCCTGACTGTTGGCTGTTGACATGTATTAATATCATGACACAAACTGTGAGGTAGGGAAGGCGGAAGTTGGTCAACAGATGAGGAAACCGGTTCTTAAGTGCACAGCTAGTTGGAACTAAAGCCGATACTTACAGCAAGCCTGGGTTTTCTCTCTCCTCCTGAGGGCAGTCACTTTCCACTGGACCATGGTGCCCTGCTGTGCAGCACGGCCCACGAGATGGTGGACATGGCGTATCTGCTTGTCTGGCACCTTAGGGATGCTGCTTTCAATGCACATGCGTTCTAGCCTCCCAAACTCCATTTTTGGGTTGCTATTTCCAAATCAAAATGCCTTGCTATGTTTTTACGTGCAAACTGAGGGCTATATAAAGTTACAAAGAGAATTTTAATAATGAACCACACAGAAGAAAAGCAAAATGTGTGTCACAATGTAAATGTGAGCTAAAACTCTGACGCTTACAATAAACATTTCCTTTGCAATACCCTTACTTGTTTTCTCTAGAATTTAAATGAGCCTTTTGGAAGTAGGTTTTAAAAATAAACTAAAAACTGTCCCGAAGGAGCCTTAGCTGACACGGTTTGTGTTTGCTTCCTAAAGTTCCCAGCTGAGGTTTCCAAAATCATTCCCCCCAGCTTGCAGCTGCTGGATCGGCACAGCTGGTTTGACAGTCCGCTGACAAGAGCAGCAACCCTTTACACTTCATTGGAAAGCCATAAAAAGCAGGTTCCAGGTCATTAACTGACACTTTTAGGAGGAGTCACTTGCTCCATTTGGGTAGTAGAAGGAAGAGAAATTTCTTTTACAGTTTTCACAGCCTTTTTGAAAAATGATATTAAAAATAGATTTCAAATGCACAGCATTCAATTAATAAAAATTCTTGATTCACGGCACACTCTCATCGTTGGTCCATGCGTGGGTTTATTTTACGTTATGTTATTTTTATTTACTGATGAACCACTGCTGAAACCAATGCGCAAGCAAGAACGAGAATATCACCATTTTCCCTTGACCAAGGGCGCCCTGTCTGTCTCTGCTCTGCCGCTCACATACGTTACTCCTCTCCTGAATTTGGTGTTTGTCATTTCTTTGCTTTTAAAAATGAATTTTTACCAAACGTGCTTGTACAATATGCTTGAATAATATATAACTGAGTTTGCTTGGTTGATAAAATTAACGTCACGCTATATTTAGTCTTCTGCAGCCTGCTCTTTTTTCTCAACACTGTTTCTGAGACATCCGCGTGGTCAGTAAAACCGTAGCTCATTCATATTCTCCTCTGTGCTGTAGCCCATTGTGTCGCTCTACCAAATTTTATTGATATTTTCTCCTGCCAATAAACACTTGGGTTGTTTCTATGTTTTTCTAATACACGCTTTCCTGCTCTGTGTATTCTCTCATCTATTTCATCTTACACACGTACTAATTTTTCTTTCGGGTGTATATCTAGGTGCAGAATTACTGGGCCTTAAAGTACCATCAGCTTTACAAGATAATGACAAATTATTTCCCCGAGTGGCTCTACTAATTCACACTCCTACCAGCAACGTGACACAATGATTCACATTCTCTTCAGACTTGCAGTTGTCAGACTCCTTAATTTTTATCGAGTTGTAAAGTGGCGTCTCTGTGTGGTTTTGATTTACATTTCCCTGATAATGAGGTTGAGCCATGCTCCGTGTTTATTAGCTGTATCTGATTCCTCTTTCGTGAGATGCCTGCTTAAATCTTTAGCATAGTTTGCTATAGTTTCTTTTTCTTATTTGTTTGTAGGAATCTTTATATATCCTGCATGCTGAATCTTTGTGTTGTAATAAGTTCTCCCAGCTGTATCTTTTATTTTCTTTGAAGTTTTTTTTTTTGAGGAAGATTAGCCCTGAACTAACATCTGACACCAAGCCTCCTCTGCTTGCTGAGGAAGACTGGCCCTGAGCTAACATCTATGCCCATCTTCCTCTACTTTATATGCACAACACCATGACAAGCATGGCTTGACAACTGGTGCGTAGGTCTTTCACCCGGGATCCGAACCAGTGAACCCCAGGCCACCGAAGTGGAACGTGCGCACCTAACTGCTGCGCCACAGGGCCGGCCCCATCTTTGGGGTATTTCTTGATGGCACATCTGGATGACACATTTTAATATATCTGAATTTGTTAATGTCACCTTTTATGATGACTTTTTTCTTCTTCTCCCCACAGCCCCCCAGTACATAGTTGTATATTCTAGTTGTAGGTCCTTCTGGTTCTACTATGTGGGCTGCCACCTCAGCGTGGCATGAGGAGTGGTGCCATGTCTGCACCCAGGATCTGAACCAGCGAAACCCTGGGCCACCAAAGTGGAGCCAGTGAACTTAACCGCTTGGCCACCAGGCTGGCCCCCACTATAGCTTTATAATAATCATTGTATCTGCTGGGATAATCCCATAGCCTCCTTCTTATTTTTCTCCTTCAGAAATACCTCGGCTATCCGGGGCCTTTTGCTCCTCCATACATATTAGAATCACCTTCTCATGTTCCGTGAAAAACCATGTTGAAATTTTGACTGTAACTGATTACAGTACATCTTAGATCAATTTGGAGTGAATTGACATGTTTGTGATAAAGTGTTCCTATCCGTAAAGATGGATAGCTCTCCATTTAGATGTTCTTTACTGTTTTTTGCTAAAATTTTATAATTTTCTGTGTACAGATTTTGCACATCTTTTGTTAGATTTTTCCTTCTCCTAGAACTTGTTTAGTTTTAGGGTATTTTAAATCAATAATAATAATATTTTAAACTAAGTTGTTTTTTAATTTGTGTCTCATATATGGAGATGACTGAATTTTTTATACTGATCACATCAAAATCGTCTATTATGTCTAATGATTTATTTTTAGATTCTTTCAGGGATTTCTATGTAGACGATCATAGCATCTGCAGATAAGATAGTGACCCATTGTGCTGCGTAGGATCTCTATAAAGTGCTGAAAAAAGTGAGGAGAGTAGGCACATTTACTTGGTTCCTGATTTTCAAAGGAAAACTTCCAGTGCTTTCCTACTTCTCATGATATTTGTCTAAGAGTTTTATTTAAGAGTGGATTTTAATGAGACTTTTGAAGTCTCACACAACATTCTGTTTTCATTCCGTTGGCCAGAACTTAGCCACCACAGTACACGTGGCTGCAAGAGAGGCTGGGAAATAGCCTTCTAGCTGGGGGGCAATGGGCACACCGAGTCCTGTTAATTTGAGATTAAAAGGAACAATGGACATTTGGTCAACGATGAGTAGGCTGTACCGTATCTTGGGGATGTTGCCCAGAAACCAAGATGGATAATTGGCTAGTATCACGTGGATAACTTTCAAGATATAAAAATGTCTTAGGCCTTTCTGTGAAATTATAAAAACAAATAATAATATTACAAAAATGCTGCAAGTTACTTCCTTAACCCATGGTGAACCTTACCTACTTCCTGGTCTCAGAGCTCCATTCTGGATCAAACCCCACGCTCTTCTTGTCAGGGAGGGAAGAGTAGAAACCACAGCACTCTGATCGTTTCTTTTAAGATGCACAAAGGGGAATTACCAGGACCAAAGATATGAAAATCTTCATGGTAGAAGGAAAAATTGAAGTCTTAACCAGTTTTTATTACCAGTGCCATTTGTTACCCCACCACCTTGGCTTTCTTGTCCTTTGAAGGCATTCCACCAGCCCAGGAAGCTAAGATACTACCCTTGGTAGGTTGTTCCCAGAGAAAGGCAGAGAGAATCAAATGAGTTAAGGCTCAGGCACCGTATATTCAAAATATACTTTTGCAGTCTTTGCTAGAGAAGAGGCTTCAAGAGCTTGAGTCTTTTGAGCGTATTGAGTCTATTTCCTGGCTTTAAAAAAAATTAGCCAGGGGCCGGCCCCATGGCCAAGTGTTTAAGTTCACACACTCTGCTTCGCCAGCCCAGGGTTTCACTGGTTTGGATCCTGGGCGCAGACATGTCACGGCTCATCAGGCCATGCTGAGGCGGTTCCCACACAGCATAACCAGAAGGACCTGCAACTAGAATATACAACTATGTACTGGGGGGCTTTAGGGAGAAGAAGAAGAAAAAAGAAGATTGGCAAAAAAAAAATGTCATAGAGAAATAAATCAGAATAAGATTTCCAGGGCTGGAGGGTGAGAGAAGAGAAAGTCAGATGCTCCTGGGAGTCTCCAGGGGGAGGCTGGAGCTCTGGGTGCTGCCTCAGCGAGCACACCTGGTGAGAGGTGATGGAGCTGCAGACAGTTTTGAGGGCCTGAGGGCACAGCACCTGTGTCTGCGTCCGGCTGGGGCAGTGGCAGGAAACGCTGGTAAGGTGTGTGTGGGCAGGGGGAGGTTGGGATAATTTTCAGCCTCATGCTTCTGAGCAGTGCAGGAGCATCTGGCAGAAAGTGGCGGGGAAACGACAGAACCGGCGGGCAGGCCTGAAGGCGCCTGGGGTGAGGTGGAGGAAGCCCTAGTTGCAGGACTGATTTTTGGCTCCAGGAACATCTCAGTGTATTTGGTGTGGGGGTGAGGATAACCTCATCCGAGACCAGATGGGGGACAAGGCCGTCAGGGTCGGATGGCGCCTTTTAGGGCCATGATGAAATGTAAGCTCCCAGAATCTAATTGCCAGCTTGCAGAGAAGGAAGGGGGACATAAAAAATATTGAATTAACTGAGTTTAATCTGAAACAACTGAATTTACCAGAAATGTATCTAAAATTATATTAATAAGTTCTCAAAATGGATATGATGAGTTATAAAAAATAAACAGGAAGTCACAGTTTTACATACCTGACTGTAAAGTGAGAAGATAGTTTACCTTTTGCAGTTTCGAGACTCTAGGTGTGTATCGAAAAATAGCCCAGCAGAGCATGGGCTCCTCGACCGCAGGAAGAGTAAATTCATCACATTTGAGGGCTCAGCGCTGAGCAGATATTTAATCAATATTTGTCGGATGAAACTGTTTTCCAGAAAGGTTATTAGCCGTCTGTGTTTCTACTTTAAATGTTATGCATTTACTTATTAAGTCAATCTGAAGTTTATTTTGGGGAATAAAGTGAGAATCTAACTTGCTTTTCCCCTAAATGTCCAATTTTCTCAATACCAATTATTGAACGATAATTCCATTATCCATTGACTTCTGACACTTCCTTTTATTCTAAGCCATTATTTATAAGAGGATATATTTCAAGGCTAACTGTTACACTGATGCGTCTTTAATAAACTGCTTAGTTATTTCTTTTAAAAGTAACAACTACTCCTCAGTTCAAAACCCTGCAAACGGTCCACATTTCACTAAGACTAAAAGCCCAAGTCCTTACAAGGGCCTGTGAGGCCCCGTATCACCTGGACCCCAGTACACATCTCTGACCTCATCCCTTAGTACCTTCTCCCATGCTCACCCCAGGCTGGCAACACTGGCCTCCTTGCCCTTCCTCTCTGTGAGTTTAAAGTCTGTCAATGTGGTGGTTTGAACTACATGTCCCAGAATTCCCTTCTCCTCCTCTTGGCAACGGCCTCCAGAGAACGTGGTGTGGGGTTTGGAAGACAGCTGTGTGGCAGCAGCCCGGATGCTGTGAAGGCGGCCGCAGGGTGCCAGGCGCTGCTGCAGCCCCCGCATGCGGTCCCCCATTGGCTGGTGCACTGTGTCGATGGGGGCAGCTCCTCCTTCATCTCTTCTGAGCCCTGAGCCAGGCGCGGGCCGCTCCTCAGGGGAGGGCAGCTGCTTCTGCTGGTCACCTGTGCAGTGGAGGTGGCGAGCAGAGACGGGGGGCGGGGGGCGGCGGGGGGGGGAGGGTTCCAGTTGGGCTTCACAGCTTCCAGCAGTTCTCCTGTTTCCTACCTCCCTTTTCATGTTCAGCTTTCCTTTCCGACTGCTGGCCCTGCTGGTCCACCACGACTTCGTATCTATCACCAGATGCAGAGGCAACCTCCAGCCACAAGCGTTTTCATCTGCTCCTGAGTCCCATGAGGGTCAGTCCTTCTAAGACACCCCTTCGTGGCTCTGCTTTCCTGGCTGAACCTGATGCACTCACACACGTGAGGCAGGGTCCCACCTCTGCGCCTCCGCCCTGGCTCTCTCCTCCCTCTGTGGGGATGCTCTTCTCTCAGCCTCAGGACCAGCACCTGCCCCGCCGTCGGTGTTCACTCCACCTTTCCAAAGAGGCTTGTCTTAACCGTCCACTTAAAATCCCCACCTGTCTTCTCCAAACCTCCCTCCAACCCCTGAACTTGCTTTCTCTCTTCTCTTTTGTTCCTGTCGCAAAATATGACACAACTTTTGGTAACGCACCTGTTTTTATTTACTGAGATGACGTGTACTCTTTGTTGTGTGTCTTCCTGTCTAGAATGGAAGCACCACGAGGGGCTTTGTTTTGTATCCGTGGCACAAAGTAAACCCTTCATAAACATTTGTTGGATAAATGAATTTTTACGTATTATATTTATACCCTTACGTAATTATGGCGGGCATAAAAACATGACCTTTACTTTAAAAACAAAAAGCTGTTAAAACTTTAAAGACAATGGATTGGTGGAACAAACAACACAGGACTTCTTCCTCTCTTTCCACATTTCTTCTGGTAAATCACCTAATCTTCCCAGCCAGGCAGCATAACTGACTGCAAGCAAAACCTCACACATACGTATAAGTCAGTCATTTTCCTTTTTCTCAAAGTAAATTACAGCGTGTGTATTTTTTGCAAGGGGAAGGGGTGGGGAGAGGAGTGTGGGGGATGTTTTGCTCGTGAAGGCAGAACTTGACGTGGAGAGAAGGGAGTGGTGTCTGTGAAGGAGGAGAAGGCAGAGCTAAGTTCCTGCCGTCTCTAGGGCACCAGAGAAAACACTGTAACTCGACCCTAGCCAGGGGCCAGAGTGGTTCTGGTAGCCAGGGGACCTTGAGATGGAGGTGGGACAGGGAAGAGGGAGGAAGGCAGTAGGAGGGCAGCTAGCACCTTGCCTGGAACAAGGCGGTGGACACAGACAGGGAGCAGAACGGCACACACGGTGAGCCGACAGTAAATGATGAGTGAAGCTGAGAAAAGCCATAGGTGGGCATCACCTCCATTCACAGTAGTTGTCGACAGGACCCACTGCGCATATGTTACTATGTATTCGTATTTAGTTTTCTCCCCCTTAAACGTTTCTCTTGTGTAATGTTTGATACATCCCAAAGAGTTTATGCAACATCTATAATTATGAAGCAGAACAATATATCGAACACACATGAATCCACCACCTGGTTGATGAACTTTTGAAACCCCTATGCGCCCCTCCTGGGACTCAAATCTCCTTTCTCCCTCCGAGGTAAGCATGGCTTGAATTTTACGTTTATCATTGCCCTGCTTTCTCAGAAATTTTTTTTAAACGAAATATCAATGTACACCTCCATCACGGTCTGCTCTGCTTCTTTCTGCGCTTCTGTAATTTGCTCTTCTCACTCAGCATTGTTTCTGAGATATGTGTGTTCTTGCATGTAGGGGCAATTTATTCATTTTCACCGCAGTGAAGACCATGACTTTCTAAAAGATGTTGTTCCAGCCTGTTTTAAAGTTTTTTAAGTTTTGCCTTTCACATTTAGATTTTCAACTGATCTGAAATTGACTTGAATTATGCTCTGAGGGGCACATCTGATTTTTTTTTTTAATATGGATAACTAATTGTCCCAGTATCAAGTACTAAAGAGCTCATGCTTTTTCTACTCATTCATTTATCCCAATATTCATTATTAATTCAACAACACAAAGTGAACACCCATTATGTGCCAGGCACTTTCCAGACACTGAATCTGCAGCATCGCCTATGTCACGCATCAGTTTATATACTTGCACAGGTTTCTTTCTTAAATATTTCTTTTATTCCCTTGGTGGGTTTCTCTCTCCTTCACAGCATCATACCACGATAATTCCAATAGCTTGACGCAAGCGTTACCCTTTAGCAGGGCCGATCTCTCCAACCACCTTCTTCCCTAGGAGTATCTTGGTTATTTGGGGCTCTTCCATAACATGAGAACATATAACATAAAAATCAACTTGCCAGTTTTCCAAAATCTTTGGAATTTTGATTGGAATTCAATTAAATCTGTAGATCAGGCAGAGGAGTTTTGCAGTGTTCTTAGAAAAATCTGGCATATTTTATTAGCTTTATCTTTTGCTTCCTAATGTTCTTTTGTTACTTTAGATAATATATTTTTCTTAAATTGTTTTATAACTGTTCTCATATAGAAATGCAGTTTTTGTATACTGATCTTATCTTCAGCTATCTTTCTAAACTCATCAATTCTAGTACTTAGTTGGTAAATCATTTTGGATTTCCTATGTGGACACATACTATGTGTTAATATTAAGAGTTTAGTTTTTTGCTTTCTAATATTTACAACATTTTTTCTTGTCTTATTGTGTTGGCTAGGGTCCCCAGTACAGTTATTTCATTTCGATGCATTCCACTTCACATGTTCTTTAATCAAACCTCTGCACCTCCTCTCTACTCATTCTCAGTTGATGACCTTGCTTATTTCACTGAGAAAACAGGTGCAATCAAAGAACTTTCTGTCTAATTACCACCAGATCTACAAACAAACCTTTAAAAATTCTGTTTTCTGGGGCCAGCCTGGTGGCGCAGCGGTTAAGTGCACACATTCCACTTCTCGGCGGCCCGGGGTTCACCAGTTCGGATCCCGGGTGCGGACATGGCACCGCTTGGCACGCCATGCTGTGGTAGGCGTCCCAGATATAAAGTAGAGGAAGATGGGCACGGATGTTCGCTCAGGGCCAGTCTTCCTCAGCAAAAAGAGGAGGATTGGCAGCAGATGTTAGCTCAGGGCTAATCTTCCTCAAAAAAAAAAAAAAAAAAAAAATTCTGTTTTCTGTCCTAATACCTGAATGGATGAACTGTGTTTGCTCTCACCAAGATCATCCTTCCCCCTCTCACGTTCTCAAGGACTCAGTTCTGCAGTCGTCCCTCCTCTCCTTGCATCACCAACTTTTCCTGTTCTAAAGTGAATCAATCCTCTCAGCTTAAAAAGATGCTAGAATAGGGACCAGCCCTGTGGTGTGGTGGTTGGGTTTGTGCACTCTGCTTCGGCAGCCTGAGGTTCGCCAGTTTGGATCCCAGGCGTGGACGTACACACTGCTCATCAGGCCATGCTGCGGTGGTGTCCCACACAGAAGAACTAGAAGGTTTTACAACTAGAATAGACAACTAGGTACTGGGGCTTTGGGGAGGAAAAAAAGAGGAAGACTGGCCACAGATGTTAGCTCAGGGCCAATCTTCCTCACCAAGAAATAAAAAATAATGAAAAATGCTATAGCAGCTTAAATCTTAAGCACAAAAAATCGTCTCCCCTGACCCCACATTCTCCTTTAGCTCTTCCAATTCTCTGCTCCCCTTCACGGTGCAGCACCTCAAGAGTCATCCACACTTGCTAGCTTTCACTCTCATCTTGAATCATTCTGTTGGACTAATGGAATTAGCCCACGGTTCCCAGAATTCCACTGAAATAGCCCTTCTAAAGGACAATAAACTCCACAATGTCAAACGAAATGGTTGATTCTCAGTCCTTACCTTGCTTGATCTCTCAGCAGCACTGGACAGAGTTGAGTGTGTGTGTGTGTAGGGGGTGTAAATACATGGGGTTTTTATGTTTGTTCATTTATTCAAAATTTACTTATTTTTTCAAAGAGGTAAAGCATTTGGCTGCATGATACAGACAAACATCTACCTAAACTACTAAAGGATTTTTCTGTTGTTGCAACCAAATGCATTCCTTGCTGGTTTCTAAGTTTATAGAGTCTTATTAAAAATCTCAACAAAAGAAACTCTACTATTTATTAGAAGCAACATGGCACAGTTGGGGGGAAAGTGAATTGACAGTCCAGATTTACTTCCCCATCGGGACTAGAATGGCTATTACTTTCACTCAAGCTTGCTACACTTCGGTTCCCATTTCTAGAGTGAGCTGTATCCGTCATGTAATGGTTTTTGAAATCTCTATCTCCTCTCAGGTCTGGGGTAAAATCAGGAGCACGGACACAGCCTCTGATTTAAAACGAAATTCTGGATTGACTATTTTGGTTTGAGTTCTTGAAAAAGGGAAAATTTGCATCAAAACTATTTCCACAGTTTGATAGTTATTCTAGCACCTCTGGTCACGTGCTAAGGAGGAGGAAAACAATGACTAAGACAGTGAAACAGGACATTTTCTCTACTCAGTCTTCCCTCCTCTCACTCACTAAAAATGTAATTTGACAGAAAAAAATGAGGAGAATTTCTGCTTCCAAAACGATGGAGTGGATGTACTTTTCCCTAGTCTCTCAGCAGGTACAACCAAAAACCTGGGACATTATATATAAAACAAACATAAGAAGTTTCTCAAAGGTGGAGAGATGACTAAAGACTGGACAGGGACCTTGAGACCCAAGGAACACTCAACACGGTGGTGAGTTCTCTGGATTTTCTTTTTACTTCATAAATCTCAGACTTGGAAGTGAAAAGGCTGGCAATCTGGAAGCACCGAAAGGTGCAGACTGAAAAAAAAGAAAACCCCAACAAAAGCTGGGTCCCTTTAGTCAAAGGACAAGAAAACTTTTAGACAATAACCACTCTATTCCAGCCAAACACCACAGAAAAAACTGTGGCTCCACTCATAGCCACACCAGCAAAAGCTGACAAAGAGCCTCGAGTCCCACCCGTGAGGCTACAGAGGCGGCCTCCCCGTCTCTGCGGGAGGAAAGTCAGAGGAGCCTGCGAAAAGAAAGGCTTACGTGAGTCCCAGAGTCTCATAAGATGATACCCCTAATGTTCAGGTTTCAAGAAAAATCACTCATCATACGAAGAACCGGATGGATTTCCAACTGAACGAAAAAAAACAATCAATGGATGACAACGCCGAGGTGACAGAGCTCTTAAAAATCTCTGACAAAGAATTTGAAGCAGTCCTAATAAAAATGCTTCAACAAGCAGTTAGAAATATGCTTGAAGCAAATGAAAAAAGAGTAAAGAAAGAGAAATCTCAGTAAATAAAGAACCAAATGGAAATTTGAGACCCTGAAAGTGACCAAAAGCTCAATGGATGGACTCAACAGAGGAATGGAAGACACAGAGGAAAGAGCAAACTGGAAGACAGAATAGAAATTACTTGATTTCTAGAGAAAAAAGAGACTATAAGAAGATAAAGAAGAAGAACGGGTCTCTGAGACCTGTGGGACTGTAACAAAAAAATCTAACATTTATGTCATTACAGTCCTAGAAGAGGAGCTAGCGGGTGGGGCTGAAAAAGTACCGGGACAAATAATGGCTGCAAACTCCCAAATTTGGCAAAAGACAAAAACCTACAGATTCAAGAAGCTGAACAAACCTTAAACAGGTAAATCTATTTTTCCTGATGTATCTTTTTTTCATTGTTTTATTTTTAATGTACTATATCCTTATTTTACATGGGCTTCAATTAACACAGAAAAGAATTAAACAATAAAATTAATAACGTGAAATATAGGGCAAACATAAAACACCACATTCAACAGAATATACATTCTTTAAAGCACATGAAATAGTTAAAAATTTTGATCACAAATTTGGTGAAAAACAAGGCAAAGCAAATTTCAAAGGATTGATTATTGCAGAGAGCACAATGCAACTACCTTAGAAGTCAATAAAAAAAGAACGAGAAAATCCTATGTTTTTGGAAACACATGACTAAATAACCAATGGATCCAAGAATTATTATAATGGAAAATTTGAATATATTTAGAACTGAAATGACAAAAATACTGCATACTGAAGACTTGTGGGATAAAGCCAAAGCAGTAGATAGTGGAAAACATAAAATCTCAAATGTGCATATTAGAAAAAAAGGTTGAAAAATTAATGAGCTAAGTACTCATTTCAAATTAGAAAAATGAAAAAAAAAAACCAGCAAAACAAACGCAAAGAAAGTAGAAGGAAAGAGCTAAAGAAAACAAACTAGCAAGGGTCAATAAAGGTCTAAACATGATCCTTTGAAAAGATGCATCAAACTGACAAACCTCTGGCGAACAAAAAAATGGAGGGCACAAAATAACAGGAAGAAAGGATACAACAGCAGATGCTGCAGACACTAGAAATGTAATTAATGGGCTATCGTGAACTTCGTACTTCTAAATTTGAAAACTCAGATGAAATGGAACAATTCCTCAAAAACACTACTGATTCAAGAAAAATTTAAGAACCTGAATAGTCCTATAATCACAAACAAGATTGAGTCAGTACTTTTAAAATAATCTTCCCGGAAACAGAATTCCAGGCCCTGATGATAGTACTGGGGAGCTCCATCAAATACTGAAGGAATGAACAGCTCCAATCTTACACCAACGACTTCAGAGAACACAATAAGGGCAAACACTTCCTGACTTGTTTTACGAGCCTGGAAGATGTTGGCGACACGTATAACCAAAAACAACAGTACCCAGAATATTATGGAACTACAACAAATCAATAAGAAAAAAAGAAGAAACAACAAAAACAGTAATTTCACAGGAAGAATACGTACATTGAGAAGTGATGTTTAACCTCATTCATAATCAGGGATATCAAAACCGGTGTGAAATATTTCACTCACGAAACTGACAAAAGGAGAGTGAAACAATGCCAAGTACGGGTGAGACTGTGAGTCCACTGCTGGAGGGAAGGTAAACGGGTACAACCGTTTTGAGAAATGGCGTGTCATCACCTAGGTTGAATAGGCACATACCCCACAGCCCAGCATTTCCACTGTACCGTTCCTAAGAGGAAAAACTCCACCAACCCGAATGTCCATCAATAGGAGGGGTATGTGAGTTGTGGTCTATCTACACAATGAGACTACATCAGTGAGAATAATAAACTACAGCTAAACTCATCAGCCTGGATCATGTTGATAATCGATAATCGATTCTTGTAAGTCAACAAATCATGAGTTCATTTTTATAAACTTCAAAAGTAATCAAAGCCACATCTTATTTTTTTTTTATCTTTTGAGGAAGATCAGCCCTGAGCTAACATCTGCTGCCAGTCCTCCTCTTTCTGCTGAGGAAGACTGGCCCTGAGCTAACATCCGTGCCCATCTTCCTCTACTTTATATGTGGGACGCCTATCAGAGCATGGCTTGCCCAGCGGTGCCATGTCCGCACCCGGGATCTGAACTGGCAAACCCTGGGCCACCGAAGCGGAAGGTGCGAACTTAACCGCTGCACCATCGGGCCGGACACCAGCCACGTCTTGTAGTAAAAGCTACAAGAAGAGATAAGCACAACATTTAGAACTGAAGATGCAATCAGGGAGGGCTAGTGAGAGAACTTTGAGGGGCACTGGTAGCAAGCGTTGTTTCTTGGCCAGACAACTGTACATTTTCATATACTTTGTGTTACATTTCATAACAGAATTATCTTTGAATGGCACAGTAGGGTGGATAATGACCACCCAAAAACATCAAATACGAATCCTGGAGTTTGTAAACATCACCTTGGGAAAAGCGTCTGCGGTCGTGATTAAGGCTCTTGAGATGAGATTGCTATGGGTCATCCAGTGGGCCTAACAGCCACCATACTGTCCTTTTGCAGGCAGAGGGGTTTCACACAGACACTGAAGAAGGCATTGCGAAGGTGGAGGCAGAGATTGGAGTGACGTGGCCACAAGCCAAGGAAGCTAGCAGCCACCAGCAGCTGGAGGAGGCGGGGGTGGGTTCTCCCCTGGGCCTCTGGAGGGAGCACAGCCCTGCTGACACCTTGCTTCCACAGAGGAAAACAGGTTTTGGACTTCTGGCCTCCAGAACCGTGAGAGAATACATTTCTGTTGTGTCAAGTTTGTAGTAATTTGTATAGCAGTCTCGGGAAAGGCAAACAAATGGTGAAGAATGGGTGAGCGCTCCTGAGGGATTGGTCCAGAGGCCCATCAAGATTGCAGACATTTACAGCAGTATCCATCTGCACAGCTGAAGGGTTTAGTCCAGCAATACTCAGCAGTCCTACTGTAGGACCCAGAAAGCTGACAGAATGGCCTGCGGTTGCGCTTCTGCTAGGGAAGGAAAGAAAGAATCCTGGCCCGAGAGTGGAGCAGCCAGGGAGGGAGGAAAGTGAAACCGGAAGAGATGGGCAGAAAGTAGGGAGAGTTGACAGCAGTCCTGGGAAGATCAAAGCATGGATGCAGTGGGGATTATCAGAACAGAGAACTGAAGAGATGCTGGTTGTGGTCAGCAAGAGTTCAGAGGGGCGGCAATGAGGGTCAAGAGGTCTCGGGTGTGGTTAGAGGTGAGCGAATAAAGCATAATGGGGAAAAGCAGAAGACGAGCCCTCCCCAGGTTCTGGAGGATGCTGTGGTTAAGGCCCTGCTCACTTGTCTGAGGTCTCTGCTACTATCCCCAGGCCCCCTCAGTTCTGATGATAGGTCAATACACGCTGTAAAGAGACTTAAACTTACGTAAACCAATTTCTCTACCTCTTAAAACAATCTAGCAACAGTCAGAATGGCATTTACACTCCTCACATGGGATAATGGTTTGAGACTCCTTTGTGCAAATTATTGACCAAGCTCGTTTTTCAGGTCTGTCCAGAAGCAAAGGCTGGCCAGGGTGCTTTCTGCCGACAGGAGCAATGCTGCTCGCCCCTTACTACGCAAACAGATCACCGGAGGCACTTGTCAGAATGCAGATTCTAGTTCAGCAGGTCTGGAGAGGGGCCTGCCGGTCTGCATTTCTGTTGGCTCCAAAGTGATGCTGCTGGCTGCTAATCAGGGGATGAATCCGATGAAATATTTCCCTGTCTAAAAAGGTGATCCTTAAAGACGTGGCCCACTTGGAAGTGACCTTCCCCTCAAGGAAGGGAGGCTGCAGCAGAACCAAGGACGAGTTTATCATTTCCATGTCCCGGGATTATGACGATGATACCCAATGGGTATGATACCCAATGGGGTACGCTGACTACCCAAAGACCATCAGGTTGTGACAGGGAACCAACCTGTACCTCGGAATGGAAACATGAGATAGTTCATATCTACTAGAATAAGTGAATTTAGCAAGGTTGCAGCATACCAGATCGACAGACAAAAATCAACTGTATTTCTATATAAAAATATTGATTACAATGGCATCAAAAATATTAACTACTTAGGGCTAAACCTGACAAAACATGCACAGAACTTGTACACTGGAAATTACAGAACACTGTGGAGAGAAATTAAAGACCCACATAAATGGAAAGTTGTGCAGCGTTCACGAGTCAGAAGACTCAATGTTAACATGTCACCTCTTCCCAAATCGACCTATAGATTCAACACAATTCCAGTCAAAACCCCAGGAGGCTTTTCTCCAGATGTTCACAAGCCATCTACAATTCATATGGGAATGCAAGCCCTGTAACAGCCGAACAACTTGAAAAAGAAAGCTGCAAGACTGACACTACCTGATTCAAGACTTAAAAAGCAAAGTAACCAGGACAGTGTGGTATCAGCATCAAGACAGACAAACAGGTCAGCAGAACAGAATATAGTGCGAAAATTGACCCACACATACGCGGACAACTCACTTTTTAAAAAAAGTGCAAAGGCAGTTCAGTGGAGAAAGAACAGCATTTCAACAAACGGTGGTGGAAACACGGGACAGCCATATGCCAAAAAATAGAAACTTTGATCAATACTTTGTCCCATATATAAAACTCAACTCAAAATGGACCATAGTCCAACATGTAAAACCTAAAACTATAAAATCTATACAGGAAAAAAAGAGAAGATATTTATGACCGTGAGTTATACAAAGATTTCAGAGATAACAACATCAAAACACAATCCATGAGGAAAACATGATAAATTTGAATTCATCAAAATCAATAACTTCTGCTCTTTAAAAGACTGAGAATGAAATAACAAGACCAAGAATGGACTTATACCTAGAATATCTAAAGAATCCTCAAAACTCAATAAGAAAACCCAGATAAAAGTGGGCAAAATTTTGAATAGATACTTCACCAAAGATGGACGATTAGCAAATAAGCACGTGAGAAGATGCTCCACATCATTAGCCGTTACAGAAATGCAGATCAGAACCACAGGGAGATACACGCCTATCAGAACGGCTAAAAGTCCAAAGACTGACCATACCAAGTGTTGATGAAGAGGTGAAGCATCTAAATTCTCCTGCACTGCCTGCTGTTGGGAATTTAAAATGGCACACTCTTAAAAAATCACACATACTCCTACCATGATTCAGCTATCCCACCCCTAGCTATTTACCCAAGAGAAGCATATGCCCATACAAAGACTTTTATATCAATATCCCTAGCAACCGTATCCGTATTTGCCCCAAACTGGAAACAGCCCAAATATCCACCCGCAGGTGAATGAATAAACCATTTGCGCTATACCCATCCGCGCAAAGGAGTAACACTCAGCTATCAAGAGGGATAAGCAGTTGAGACACAGCATGCCTCAAAATAACCATGCTGAGTGAAAGAGGTCCAGCAAAAAGAATATATACTGTGTCAATCTGCTTACATACAACTCTAGAAAATGCGAACTCCTGGTGACAGAGATAAATGCTGCTGGGAACTAAGTGGGATGGACGGGGCGAGAGGGCCTACCAAGGGGCGTGGTCACATTTTGGGGAGGTGATCGAGAGAGGCTCACTATCTTGATGTGCTGACAGTTTCACAGATAAAGACATTAAATTGTATACTTTAGATATATTGTCGTTTATTGTATGCTAATTAAACCTAAATAAAACTGTTTTACAAAATTTAACTATATTTTTCAAATTCAACTAGCAAGCAAGGCTTCACTTGTAATTATTATTCTTGTACAAAGAAAACCCAAACTGTAACAGTAAGAAATAGACTCTGTATGATATTATAAAATATATAATAGTATTATGTTATTTTCATCAGTTTAATAAGTATTTTCCATTTATTTGTCTATTCTACAACATAAGAATTATTGACATTTATCAAATTTTATATATTACTACTAGAATGACCAAGATACAACATGGTGTAAATTTGTGACTAAGTTTGCTATACTAAAACAAAATTGCAGCAACTGTATTTCCAAATGAGTATACTTTTTCTATTTCTCATAGATTTCAATGCCAATTATCATGTAACTATAATTAGAGAAAGATAATAGGAGAAAAAAGAGGTTTAATCTAATTTCCAAATACAGCGAAGAAACAAAACTATCATTATCTGCAGATGATATAATTATCCACATAGAAAGTGGGGGAATCTACACGTTGTTAAAGTTAATAAGAGGTTTAGAAAGGTCGCCTTGTAGAAAATCAACAGATAAAAGTCAGCAGAAGTCTTGTGCATCGGCAATAAAAATTACTATTTAATTTAGAACATAAATGTTACTATGTATATTTATGTAACAATGTAACACAGGCTACAAGATACATATGTAAATCTAAATCTCTATATAGGAAATTATAACTTTACTGAAGGACACAGAGAGATAGTCTGTGTTCATAAGCACAAAGGCTTGGTATTATAAATATGACAATTTTCCCAAATTGATCTACAAATTCAATGCAATTCCTTTCAACTGAAATCTCGCAAAAGTTGTTAGGAACCTGACCAGCTGACCCTAAAATTTATACGAAATAGATTAGGGTTCAAGATAGCCAACACAACTGTGAGTGACAATAACGATGGAACCCTGGTGCTTACTCTATTAGATAGTAATTCTTCCTGTGAAGTTACGTATAATTAAAGGTGGATAGGACTAGATATGGTTCTGGTATAGAACATACAGAAGTAGCTACAAATAATATGGAAACCTGATATATGACATAGGTGACTAAAAAATGAACTTCTAAATAAAGCATACTATGAAAATTGGGTATCAGTATCGAACATTACAAAAATTAGATCCCTACCTCAACTATATACAAAAATACACACTCAAAGGCTTAAAGATCTAAAAGTGAAAACAAAACGAACGTATCTGGAAGAACATAGAGATGGATATCTTCATAACATTGAGAAGACAAGGATTTCTTAAGACAAAAAAGCACAAACCATGAAGGAAGAGAGTTAAATGAATTTTAAGATAAATTTTTGTATGACAAAAATCATAAAATGGAAATAGAAAGCATGGACAGGACAAGACACCTGCAATCCATACAAATGCCAAGGGATTAGTATCCAGAATAAAGAGCGCCTCACGTCAACAGGGAAAAGACAAACACCACAATGAAAAAATTGCCCAAGGATAGGAGTAGACAGTGGAGTAGCGGAAACCTACGTGGCCAATAAATACAGAGAAAGATCACCAACCTCAAGAGCCATCAGAGAAATGCAAATTAAAAATATCAAAGACATTATTTCCAACCCATTGGATTTACAAAAGTCCAATATCGTCAAGTATTGGCAAGAACAGAGGGCAACAAGGGACTCTGACATACTGATGGGAGACTAAATTGGTACAAGCACTTTGTTGAACAATTCTGTAATACCTAGGTTACAACTGAAAATGTATCTTACATTCATTCCAACAGTTCCACGTCTAGTGAGGATAGGTCCTAGAAAAGCCTTCATATATATCCTAAAAAATTTATTTCAGTGCTTTTCACAATAATGGAAGGTGAGAAAAATCTAACTAAATTTCAGTAAAGAAAAGATTGTATCTGTAATGCTCTTTTTTTTTTGCTGAGGAGGATTCACCCAGAGCTGACATCCGCTGCCAATCTTCCTCCTTTTGTATGTGAGCTGCTGGCACAGCATGGCCACCAACAGACGAGTGGTGTAGGTCCATGCCTGGACCCAAACCCTGGCTGCCAAAGTGGAGTGTGCCAAACTTAACCACTAGGCCACCGGGGCCGGCCCTATGTTTTATTTCTTTAAAAAGACAAAATCAAAACAAATCTGACAGAAATAAAATAAAATGTTAAGGTCTGTTCAATCTAGTGGAGGGAACTTGTTTATATATTACTTCTTACACTTATCTATCTGAAATACCACATAATTAAAAATGTAAAAATTAAGTGTGAAACATAAAGTGCGTAACAAGCAATACTGCCCTTAACATTTATAGCAGGTTACAAATTACTTGAGGTATCTTTATCCAAGTGATCTCAATTCACAAAAACATTAGTAATGACGCTGTTTATAAATAATTCTCTGTAACCTATCACCTAGTGAGTCAAAGCTTTCACTGTTTCTGTCCTGGAAATTATCCTGTAAATTGCCTAACCTTGGAATGTTGACTCAAAATCAGGGAGTGAAAAGGCAAGAATGGACATCTTCCTAGATCTACTGTAATCTCAATAGCTATTAACTCTTAATGTCATTTACTTTACATACATTTATCACCAACAGAAAAATAAACACCAAAACATCCAGGACTCCTTGAGGAATTTAAAGGGAGACTCCCATAATCCTGAAGCTTATCTGGCCTCTGCCCAAGACCACTGCCCTCCCCTCTTCAGCCCCATGGACTCCAGGTTAGGAAGCTCTATATGAGATGCTATCAACAATCACAGCCGACATTTATAAAGTACCTACCACAGGCCGAACACTGTCCTAAAGACTTCACAGCTAGTACCTCATTTCATCCTCATAAACGCTCTTTGAGGCCAGTCCTCTTCTTCCTATTTTCCAGATAAGCAAACGGAGGCATACAGGCATAATCAATGCACCTAAAGTGAGCCAGCTGGCAAATGGTGAAGCCAAGGCTCCCACTCGAGCAGTCTGGCTCCAGAGCATACTCTCTTAACCAAGAGTCGCTGCTGCCTAACGCACAGTCAGTTAGAAAAGGTTTACCAGAAAACTTAACCTGAAAGTTACAAAATAAGCATTTTTAAAATGAGATTGAAAGAAAAAAGGATAGAAACAGGGTCTCCAAAGCATGTTTTCTCTTTTATTCCTTGCCAAACATGCAAAAAAACTATTGTGATATTCTATTTCCGGCTTTGGAAATCCTCCCATTTTGAATTGCTTGTGCCTTTATGATGGTTTCTTTCCTTTTTTTGGTGAGGAAGACTGGCCCCGAGCTAACACCTTTCGCCAATCTTCCTCTTTTTGCTAGAGAAAGACTGCCCTTGAGCTAAGATCTCTGCCAATGTTCCTTTACTTTGTATGCCGGACGCTGCCACAGCATGGCTTACCGAGTGGTGTAGGGCCACACCCAGGATCCAAACCCATGAACCCCGGACTGCTGAAGTGGAGCACACTGAACTTAACCACTATGCCACTGGGGCGGTCTGAAGGTTTCTTTGTAATATAACGATCAGTGCACTTTTTCTTTTAACTTCTTTATTAACTTGGTTGCATAAAAGATATACATTCTCATATTGACAATTCTTGTCATGAACAAAAGCAACAAAATTAAGGTAATAACAAGATGCACTTCACATATAAGTAAAATGTGAAGAAGCCCTGTATTCAGAACACAGCCAGATGTGTGTGCAAAGACAGTGCGCCCATAATACAACTCCTTAGGTTCCTGTTTACGATGCATAATTCCTAATCACCCAGAATGAACATTAAGAAACACGGAATCCACATCACATTTATTTCCACAATATCAATGCTAAACTCAAAATAGCAACTTCATTGAATCTAAATGCTAAGTGTTTCAAAAGTAAAAGGCAATCTTAATTTTGTTTTAACCCCATGAATAGGGTCTGCAAAAAGGGTGGATTACTTCACTCCACTTGCAAGGAGACTAGGTCTCAGCCTACACTTAAATAGCATGAGCAAGAAAGGACAGCAAACACACACCACTAAAGAGCCATGCCCACACATGTCAAACTTCTAGTTGAACCATGTGCTTTCTACTCAGACAGCAAGTCTACTGAACAACCAGCATAATGGATGCTTACACCTCATGCAACAGAATTACTAAATTAAAACCATACGTCTATTAGAAATTTCCAAACCCCACTCCCAAAACAATTTTAGTACACCTATGAAGTACTGTAGTTCATTTAGAAAAACAGAAATAAAACATACTCCCAGTCTTTGTGATTAAAAATTTTTCATAACATATAAACAATGTTCAGATATGAATTCTGAACTATGATTTATGTAATCAAGGAGTTCTTAAACAAAGACAGGTCTTAGGTCTATGAGCTATATACAAACTTCAGTAGTGTATATTCTAAGTAGAGATCTTCTTCCTATTATGACGTGACAACAGAACTCTTCTGAGACAACATATATGTTACGGCTTAAGGAGTAAACACTTTGGAAGGCAAACAACTTAGTGAAGAAATTTCTGTTCATTTAAAAATGTGTATTATCTCATAATAGGCCCCTGAATTTTCAAATTTACACGTGGGAATACATTTACATCTTAAATCTCTAGGAAAGGCACAGGTTTTATGTAAAAAAGCAGCAAAATTTTAAACCCACCAATTTATTGAAAAGGCCATTACTTTTATTAGAAACCAATAATGCTTCTCAAGATGTTGGCAACAGGTCATAGTAGAGCCCCGTATTTCATACAGTGTACTTTTCCCTTTCATTAGATCCCGGAAGGAGGGGGAACACCTCCTTGGCCATGGGAAGCAGAAGTATTTGATGGACTGTGTAAGCTGGTCTCCTTGTACACAAACCACGCATTTCCTCCCCAAAGTATCATATTCAGAAAGCCGAAGATCTGAGAAAGAGAAAAATAAACGTGAAAACCTAATATCTACTTAAAAATTCATATCCATCTTAGTTTTCCTTTAAATATTTAACATTTCAGACAGTATACTATAACTTCATTTAAAGTTTGAACCAGATATACAGTGGAATAAAAAGGGCAACCTTTCCATTTCAATGCCAAATTTGGATACATAATGACTTATTCCCATTGAAATAAATCTAAATCTCCAAATCTTTAACATGTACTATCATGACTAAAACAAATCTTATTTTGCATGCTCATTATTACCAAAAAGATGAGGTTAAATTTGAGAACAGCAACCAAGCCCTCCTTTCACAACTTGTGCTTAGGCTGCAGTGCTCCGGTGGAGGAACGCGGGGCCCCAGGCCTCCTTCTCTGAGGGCTCTGCTCTCTCCCATCTGAAGGGCTGGGAACCGCCTTTGTGGATCCTTCCCTGTTTCCCCGCTTCAGCCCACCACCAGCTCCCCACTCCAACAGCTGCAGCCAGAAGAGAAAGCAGTCACAGAGCCACTTTACTTCACACCCCTATTAGTCAAGCTAAAAGAAGCCAGTCTTCCCAGCACAACTCTGACAAGACGAAGGCCTCAGAGGTGAACAGGCTGAAGCTGCCCCACTTCACAGCTTCTGCAGACACGAACAGTGACTCAGGACACAGGCGTGGGGTAGAGGCCCGAGTCCCATCATCTTACCGAAGGCCAGGGCTTTATAGCTCTGTGTGTATTTGCATAGAAAACAACATTTCTGAACCTGCGCATTTCTGATCACTGTCAATATAAACGCCAGCAACAGACTTTTAAATTACAAGTTATGAAACAAACATTTGGCCAAACTGCTTTATAAGGCACTGCTGACTTCACCCACTGGAAAAACATTTTCTTGAATAGACACGAGACCTCTCTAAATATAATATACTCAGTATATCAATGATATATTTAATAATACATCTATCCTATATCACATATAAATTATCTAGACAAACATGTTAGATTATGTGAGAAGCCCTAAGTGTATCACTTGCATAGATTCAGAGAAAGTCAGGTCAGACAATAGGCTCTAAAGTCAGATTTGGTTCACACCGGGGTCTCCCCCTTACTGGCTGCGTCACCTCGGGCAAATGAACACACCAGCTAGTGCGTCCCAGTTGTGAGACGAAGACAACACCACCTCCCACATCCTCTAGGATTGCTGAATAACTTAAAACGACATGAGCGTATTGCCTAGTCAGTTTTAATGAAAAGAAAGACTCAATCGTGATCGTGTTCTAACCTGTTTATGAGTAATAATTTCCTTAACAAACGTTTCTTCACTGTTATAAAGGTAAAGGCTAGACGATAAAACTAGGATTCTGACAGCTTAGTAGAAAGAAAAATCAATTTATTCATCAAAAGACTTATTAAAAGCTATTGTTTCTTTAAATTACTGGTAAGGTTTTTCTAATCGGTAAAATAAAATATTTTATAAATACTGCATACATACCACAGATACATTTAGGGATCCCATACTAGTCACAGAGCCAAAATGACACGTCACTCTTTGATTACAAGGTCCAAGTTCTCGGACAATATTGGGACCGGTAGCTATTTTAATATCTGTAAGAGCTTTCGCCCAGGCTGAAGTGCTCACCAACCACAAAAAAGTGGCAACAAGAGTAACGACAAAGTCCTACAACAAAAATAAGAATGAGTTAGCAATGAACAGTCAATTTAAAAGTATTAAACTGCAAAGCCATGATGAAAAATCTGAGATCACATTGAAGCTATGGCACTGAGAAATGGCCCTCATGATATACTTTCTAAAAAAGGCCACCGTCAACACAGTATACGTTGCTGTTTATTATCATCAGCCCAGGGCCTGGGCCACGGCAGTGAAGAGTCATCTCCTTACGAGTCTAAGATGTTACCTAGAAATCAAAGCCTGATGCAGCCCTCACCACAATCCTACACAGGCCACTGACGCCCCAGGATCGTGCCTTAGACCCTTGTCACCTAACTGTACCCCCACATAATCTCTTCAATCCCCCCACTCCCCAACGGCAGCTCTTCTTCTAGCTCACTCCTTCTGCTGCCCCAGCCCCAAAATCCTGTGAACCCATCAGGACCTACATCTGATGTCAGCACATTTCTACCGTCAGCATCACTCATGCTCTCACGTCCCTCCTTAACTAATTTACAGTCTCAGGTCCTTCATTATGCTGCCCTGCATATACCCTCAACTACCCCGCCACTCTCCTGCTTTCTACACTCTTCCGGCAAAACTGTAACTTTAGGTAAATCTAATTCTCCACGATATAGATAAGGAAATGACGAAAAGCACATATCCAGGATGACTCGTCTCTTTTTAAATTTATGACCATGAAATTTTAAGAATGCTCATTATATTAAGTTAAAAGGATAAAAAAAAAAATCTCTCTTAAGACACCTTATCACTAGTAATTTTCTACTAAATTCTTTGCTACTTATTACATTTCCAAGAATAGGACTGAAGTTTTTTTTTTTTTCCTGAGGAAGATTCACCCTAAGCTAACATCTGTGCCAATCTTCCTCTATTTTTTATGTGGGTTGCCACCACAGCATGGCTGTTGATGAGTGGTATAGGTCTGTGCTTGGGAACTGAACCCAGGCCACCAAAGCAGAGTGTGCTGAACTTAACCACTAGGCCACGGGGCTGGCTAGTAGGACTGAAGTTTTTAATATTTTGATAGCTTTTTATTGAACTAATAAGATGAAGAGAGAAAAAAACATTTATTCTCCCTACTCAATCTATTCTGCTGGGGAACTAAAATTTTGTCAACTAGTATTGGTTACAAAGATCTAAACAACACTTTTTAAAAATACACATTTGCATAATATAAAGTATAAGTCCCACCTTGTGTGGTCTTCCTTTAAATTAATGACCAAAGTGGGAATAATGTAAACATCTGTATCTTTTAATATTACATATTCTGAGCATTTGGGTACATCCAAAGCTGAGTTCTTACACACCTGCAGCAAAATCTCTCCAAGCTCAGAAATGGGTTTTGGAGCTCATCACAGAAGTGTTTTGTCTCTTGAATAAATGTGATTAGCTTTTAATTATTTTTGCCAACCAGCTTTGAGTCATTTATTTAGGATAAACATCAGTGACCACTTAGGAGACACAGAAGCTATGCTGTATATACCTTGACCACCTGGTCAAGATGGCAATGAATAAATGCCTCGTGTTTAGAGAAGCCAAAACAGTTACTAATTTTACAAACACAGAGGTATGTGCATTTTGCACTTGAGCTCTCCACTGCTAGCAGTCCCCTTAAAAACAACGTAGATCAAAGAGAAAAGGACAGAAACATTAGAGCCTACATTTTCGGCAGTGTAGGAGGACTCTCTTCTTGCTGCTGTACTCTGTTATACTTTCGGCTGCAGGTAGACATTTTCTAAACACCTGCTAGAAATCCAATGCCTTTTGGAGAACTGATAAATAGTATGAGGTTACCACATGTTAAACAAGTTCCCTCTGGGCTAAGTTCAGAGCTTTGAGCAATATACATCAAATTCACTTAATTTTCAGGTTTCTTCCTTCCAATTCCTTATTTAAAAAACACACTTGTTCTCATTACGCTCTTTAAATCTACTTTGCTGGCTTAAGGCATGACATTCTTATATTTCGAAAGTAGGTACTTTTCTGAAAATAACGCCCAAGTAACCCTAGGGTAAGAGGAGGTGGGGACATGTGGGCTCTCCTGCAGATGTCCTGTCCTACTCGGGACTCTAATTAAGCTGCCATCTATGTGAACAGGTGCCACCCGGAGTTCTGCAACGCACAACCTGCAGCCGCCTGGGCAGTGCTGATCCTACCGAGAAGTTAGAGCACGATTCACAACAGATTCTCAGGATTCGGGATGCCCTATCTTTGGCTGGCTTTGATTTATGATATTCCTGATTCTCCACATGACCCAGAACTCTTAAACTCCTACTACTTAACACAAAGAAGTGCTGTATTTACTTAAAAAGGGAACTAAACTTGATTTAAAATGTCACAATTGAAATACTCCTAGAAGTATCTTAGCAGATAATTGAGAACTTTGCTAAAAACATACCCTCATTAACAGTACTTAAAAAAAAGTGTCATATTTGACTATATTTAAAAATTTGAGTATCTCAAGAAAACTTTATTTTACATTTATATGGTTCAATTAAAAGTAGAATTCAAAATTTAATTTGAAGTTGGATAAAATTTAATTTGAAGCAGACAAGAACATCCATTAGATAAACGAAAAGAAATCACTTAAGGAACTAATTCTGGATTCTCTCTCTATGACCACTAATTGATCACTCTGAGGTGGAAAATTACTTTTGACTTTCTGAATGATGCAACTAGGTCAGTTTCATTAGACAGAAAAACCCTCAACAAAAATAGATTTGAATGCTGCTTTTAAAAACGTGGTATTTCTAAAGCTTACTAAACAAAATATGAGAAATAAAAGGCTCATTGCTAGATTTAACTTAAAAATTTGTTGGGATAATGACAAAATGGCGAGAAACATTTTCATGTAGAATTTAAATTACAAAGAATTTTAACAAAATATAATTATTGATCATCACAGTTCTTTTTAAAATAAGGTTTGAAAAGTCTGCAGAAGTCGTCGATTCCTAATATGTAATTTCTGTTGAGCAGGCCTTGCAAATTAAAGTACTTGATCTCTATCTTTTTCAAGGGCACCTAATAACCAAGAAATATTTTATGAAAACATCTGGTTTAAGGATTTCTTCTCAGATATAAGAAATGGAATAAATACGAATGATAAAAGGTTGTTTTATTCCTTACTTACCATTTGTATTCTTATGATCCAGGCAGCAAAAATTTAAAAAAAAAGTAAATAATTGATACTTGTTACTGTATTTAATAATTTCTTCATACTCAAATAGCCTTCCTTTTAATGTAACTTCACAAATAATTAGCAGACACCAGTGTTTTCTCATAGATATAAATGACCAGCATCACAAAAACACCTGTTCTCCCTTCAAGTCAGTAACACTAATACTCACTTTGCAGTTATTCTTTTGGAGTGGATGACCAGCTTAAAATCACGGCTTATCTCTGCACTTGTCACAAATAATCCAGGCCAGATTCTTCCAGCTAAATCTCAGAGATTATTTTTATTCCTAGCTCAGTAGACTCTGAAGCCAAGAAAGGTGTCAGGACTTCCAACCCAAACCCTTTGTTGCCATCTCAAAGACAGAACATTAGCTCATGAATGCCACTGCTGCTGAATGTAGGAATTATCTAAATCAAATTTTAAGTTAAGGAATCTGGGAACATAGCCCAGGAGTCAGCAAACTTTTCCTGCAAGGGCCAGACAGTACATAGTTTTGATCTCTGTCACAACTACTTAACTTTGCCACTGTAGCATGAAAGCTACGAAAAAGCTATTAAAAAAAAACCAAAGCAATTAAAACAGAACAACAGCGTGTCAGACTGGCGTGCGGCCGTAGTCTGTAACCCCTGATAGGGACTATGAAGCTGCAGGGGCAGAAAGGGGATCTCTGAGAAAGGGGACCAGGTCAGAAGCAGGAACACAGGTCTGGACTACTAGAACGGCAGCCACTCGTCAAATTCAACGCAGTAATTTCTCTGCTACTTGCAACCTAATGTGCTCTATGACATATTCGAGCTCTTTCCAGGTTAAAATAGAGTTAGAAACCAACCAACCAACCTCTGGACTCCCTGGAGAACACAGAAAGCGGCGCAAACAGGCTAAAAGAACTGGTTAAACATGACGAGGGGAGAAAGCCCAACCTCAGAGTAAACACAGGGCAAAATACGCTGAACTGGCTCACGCCAAGGCTTTTTATTTCCAGTGTGAGAAAATCTGTTTTTAACTTCAAATGTAACATACACTTCTCCTATACAAAGCACTTTTGTCCAGAAAGCGAGCGGCTGCTTACCGTCATGGTGAGCTTCCGGCTGTCGCGATACAGGCTCGTGTAGCCGAGGTAGAGCAGGAGCGCGGCCATGCAGTAGAGGAAGACGAAGACGGCGAAGGTGACGTAGAACTGCGCCGAGGAGGAGTAGTCCCCGATGAGCACGTGGTCTCTCCACTCCACATCACACACGTTCACACCCGGGGGGGCCTGGAACGCCACCTGATTCAACCTAGTGGAAAAGGCTCAGGTCAGTTTAGGAACCACTTAGACTCTTCCAACAGAGATGGAAAGACATGGGCAGAATATTGAAAATGCCATTTCAAAAAATACTCCCTAAATATATTATAAACACTTTCCTTTTGAGAAAAAAAGGGGAAAATTCAAATATTTAAGTAAATTAAAATTTCTGTGAGAAATGTACATTAATTATAAATTATACCTGGTAATTGGTCTATGATAGACTAAATATAGACTGAATTAAACACTTCCCCATCCAGATACTCTCTTCCTGCAATAAAAACTTAGCAGATTAAGAGGGCTGATACGAAAAGTTCACAATTTGAGACACGATATTCCCGTCTAGGAGGCCAGGTCCGTGCCACCAGCACGAGGAGAGCCAATTATAATGACTCCCATTTTAACCCTGGATTAATTAGCTGCTAACTTCACACCGTCTTTAATTTTCCCCATCTGTAAATGGCAAAAGCACTTACCACTAGCGATGCTGTGCAACTTTGGAAGAGAAGGGGTGGGAGACGGAGAGGCAAGGACTAATTACCGAGCACTTGCTATCTGACATATCTTTGAGATTCTACTTAATCATCAAAACAGCCTGAACAGGTACTATTTCCAATTTATTGGACAGAAAAATTGAGTCCTAGAGAGGTCAAACAAAGTAGTAAGCGGAAAAAGATTCACACCCTGGCTTCAACACAGGACATTCAATAAACTTTTCAATGACTCCTGAAGTCAAACAGATGAATTCACAAACAAAATATTCATTTCAGTTTGAGAGTAAGAAAATAAGTTTTATGTTAGTGAAAGAAACAATGAACACTTCACTTTATATAAATACACGTCTTAAAAGTATATAAACAACACTATTATTTAGCAACTGCAAATACAAAGAAATTTGGATTTTTCATAAGCCGTATTTGCTTCCACATCACGGTTTCTCACACTAGGGGGATGGAGCAGTCTCTGTTTTGTTTTGTTGTTAAATTTCCAATCCACTGTGGGATGACAGAATAAGAATGTCATGGCCATGTCACAGAAAAGCATTTCAATGCTTACTTTCATTTTCTGCAGTTATTTCATCACAGACCAGGAAGGCAGCTTGCAGACAGCACTGCTCTATGCACCACAGTCTGAGTAGCACTGGTCAGTACTTACCAATGAGCATGCAACTTCAAATTTCCTACCCCCTAAGATCAATAAATTGCTGGAAAGCTGAATGAGTCAATATAAAAGTAAAAAGAGTTGTTAAACCATAAAAACAAACAAATAACTCACCTGAATGGATAACCAAAAGCGGCTGTAATAGTTCTATTTTCAGGAGTTTTAGGACAAGACACTTGAATTTCCGTTTTGCCCTTAAAACCTCCACAGGTGGCAAAAGCAAAGATAGAAGCAATCTACACAAAGTGAGAACAAAAAAAAAAAAAAGAAAGAAAAAGGAAGAAGCATTACTGGGCCCAAAACATGGGTCATTAAAACCTTAAATATACTGATTACTAAAAATCGGCTAACATTCTAGGAATCCTTAATTACAAATTAGACGTAAGTGCTGAAAAACATTTAAAACTTTATTTGCGACTCTCAACAAATGCAGTTTTATTCTCCACTGAGTACAATATAGAAATTAGTATACCAACCCATATAACAATTCATTTGCTCATACTCCAGTGTGTCTACTAAATATTAGTATGAAATTCAGAGGAAGTCTTATTTATTAGTATCAAAATCAAAAGGGGTGAATGGGAGGTCTTTTTATTTGGAACCCAAGGGAAAGTGTAAAGCCAAGAGACTGTAAGCAAAGAGGAGACGCTATTTCAGGAGCTCGTGGGTATTTCCGGGTCTCAAAAAAGTAGTTGGAAATTTGTTTTCCTAATCATGCAAATGCTTAAATAACAAAATGGTGCTCTCTCAAGTGCTAACTACAACAGCAAAAAACTAGAAGAATCCTAAATAGTGAAAGAGAATCAAGTCAAATCAAATTAAATTCATACAATGGAACATTATGCAGTCAATAAAATGTTGGGGAATATCTAATGACATAGACAAATGTTCATTACTCATAAAGTTTGTTTAAACAAAGCATTGTGCATGAGTCTACGTTACATCTATGCATACGCACACAACAAAAACCTAGACTGGTTATGCATCAAAATTTTCAGTGGTCACCTCTGAACAGAAAGTAAAAGATAATTCTTTTATCTATTTGCATCTTCTAAATTTTCTACAAAATAAAACAAAAAGCCCCGATACAGTATAGTGAGCAAGAGCTCAATCCTGCAGCAAATGCTAATGGCTCTATTTAACACGTCTATGTGGAATCTGATCATTTCTTACAGCATCGCCACACCCTCATCTAAAGCACCACTACCTCTTGCCTGAATTACACGCTGACAGCCTTCTGAACTGACCCTCCTGCTGGCGTCTCTGCCCCTGCTTCAGTCCCAGGTCAGTATATCAGCCAGGGTGGCGGTTTTTTTTGAGGAAGATTAGCCCTGAGCTAACATCTGTGTCCAGCTTCCTCTATTTTGTATGTGGGACGCCTGCCACAGTGTGGCTTGATAAGCGGTGCGTAGGTCTGCCTGAAATCTGAACCGGCGAACCCCAGGCCACCACAGCGGAGTAAGCAAACTTAATCGCTACGCCACCAGACTGGCCCCCAGGGTGATCTTTTAAAAATATAAGGCAGAAAACTTTATCATCTGCTCAAAACTCTCCAATGGCTTCCAAGTTCTCTCTGAATAAAAACCAAAGTTCATATAATGGTCTACAAGATCCTTTCCTCCCATGAGATTTCTGATCTCATGTTGCTACTTTTTCCCTTACCAAGTCCCTTTACACAAAATGGTCTCCTTGCTATTCTGTAAAGACAAGGACAGGCTCCTCCTTCACAGCCCTTGTGCTGGCTCGCCCCTGGGCCTGGAATACACAGTTCACTTGCCACCTCACAATGCCCGCTCCAATCTGACCTTACCGGAGAGGGCTTTCCCCACCACACACTATTAAATGACAATGCCCCCCCGCCAAACTATCTATTCTCTTTATTTACGCTCTGCGGTTTTTCCTCCATTGTAATAACCACTGCCTGACAGTACTTAGTTACTTGCTTGTCTTCAAATGTAACCTCAAAGAGGGCAGGGACTTTGCTTTGCTCAAGCTCACCATACATCCAGCAAATGAATAAAATTTAGTGCACGTCTGATATCAAAGCCTATACTGTTGAACACTGAATAATGCCTCCCATGGATTAATCCAGGGCCTTGAATCAGGCCATAATCAGGATCAAAAACGATCACGGGCTCTTGTTTCCATGAAGAAAAAACAGACGAAAAGGAGCTTGGTCACAGTGATGCAGACTGAGGTAATGTACGGCACACAGTGGGCAGTCTCTAGTTAAGAGTCACCAGGGGAAGGGAGAAGAATGGATGCCCTCTCAGCACCGATGTGCACGAACACACAGGGTGAAAACAGAAGGCCAGGAAGTGAGTCTCGGGCATATACACCCACGTTTAGGACTAGGAAAAAGAAATGGGATACACAAATTGAACCAACGGAACAGAACAAGAGGCCAGAAACAGACTTGTGTGCAGACAAATCCTTTCTACGAGCGGGCACTGCGTATCACCAAGGAAAGGAGTGCAGGGGTTTAAAAGTGTCTGCTCTGCCGCTCCTCCCCTCAAGAGGCGGAGACCGGTTTCTCTCTCCCCTCAAGCACAGACTGGACACAGTAACTCGCTTCTAGTGAACAGAATATGGTGGAAAGAATGCAATGGCCTTTCTGAGATTGGGTAAGAGAGAGAAATCTGACTTCTGTCTTCCTTTCTTGCTCTCTTGAATCACTGCCCCCGGGGGAAAGCATGTCAGGAGGATACCATGCAACTTACAAGGAGACTCATGTGGGGAGGAACCGAGGATTCCAACAACCGTGTGAGAGGCCTTGGAAGTGTCTCATCTGAGGCTGGCCAACAGCCACGTGAGGGAGCCGGAGGGCTTGAGATGACAGCAACCTCCGAGACCCTGAGCCGGAACCACTCAGCTAAGCTGCTCCCAGATTCCTGACCCACAGCAGCCGAGTTAATAAATGTCTTGTTTGAAGTGCTAAGCCTGGGGTAATTTGTTACGTAGCAATAGATAACTAACTCGAGGAATGACTGCTCAATAAATGGTCTGGATGCGCTAGAGACAAATGTAAAAAGTGAGTCTTTAAGATTTTTAAAGATAACATAAAAGAAAATCTGTGACCACAGAGAAGGGCACAAGTTCTTAAGATAAAAAAAGAAAAAGAAAAAAACCCCACTAACCATAAAAGATTACTAAACTCAAGTACAGAAAAATAATTTTTTAAAATCAAGTCAGCTTTTGAATGTAAAACAAGCTACAAACTAGGTGAAAATAACGTCACAAGAGATTAGTATCTACTACTATATAGATCTAAGGGAAATTCATGTGTACTACAGAACATATACAAGAATGTTCACAGTGATATTACAATATCAAAAACGGGGGGGAGTCAACAGGAAAATGAATAAAATATGGTAGTACACACTTACAATGAGACGTTACATAGCAATAAAGATATAGAAACTACAGTGACCCACGTCCACATGGACGAATCATGGAAATCTAATGTGAGTGGAAAGAAAGAGAGCTGCCTAAGACTACAGAGACTATGACGCCATTCTTGTGAAAGCGGTTTCCTCGTCTAGCTCACTCCTGCCGATGTCTGGCTCCGGCCCTCACCATCTCTCACTGGGACTAGCCCAGCGACACTTCCTCTCATTCCCACCACCACCCGTCTTTCACAGTGTGGGCTCTGGAGCCGCAGCGTCCACTAAGGTAGCCACCAGCCACACGTGGATACTGAGCACTTTAAAAATGGCTAGTCTGAATGGAGATGGCTGTTAGTGTAAAATATACAATGGATTACAAACATCTAGTATAAAAAAAGAACGTAAAATATCTCATCAACAATTGTTTATACTGACTACTTGTTGAAATACTACTTTGGAAATAATGAGTTAAGTAAAATAAATTACTAAAATTAATTTCACCTGTTTCTTCTCATGTCTTTAGTGTGGCTAACACTTAAAATTACTCTGGGGGCCGGCCCGGTGGCGCAGCGGTTGAGTGCGCACGTTCTGCTTCAGCGGCCCGGGGTTCACCAGTTCAGATCCCAGGTGCAGACCTACGCACCACCTGTCAAGCTATACTGTGGCAGGCGACCCAAGTATAAAGTGGAGGAAGATGGGCACAGATGTTAGCTCAGGGCTAATCTTCCTCAAAAACAAAAAAAAAAATTACTCTGTGGCTCACATTTGTAGCCGGCATCGTGCTTCTACCGGACAAAGCTATGTTGAGTGACGACGGCACATGCATGTGAAATAGAAATCTGGTCAAGTCACTCCTCTGTTTAAAGGGATTTCCCCAATGGCTTTCCAGACCTAAATTTAACAAAACAAAAAACAAAAAACAAACCTCAAACATCTTAAATTAGCCTAAGATGCACAGCTGGGAGAGCCTCACCTCTATCTTCCTGGGTTTCTGTTCGCTACCCTCCCTGCTGGGTACTGTGACTGTGACACTGTCCTACTTACTGCTCCTCAAGCTCGCCAGGGACTGAGGCCTTGGATGTCTATGTCCCCTCTGCCAGGAGCTGCCCCACCCCTGTGCCTGCCCGCTCCAAGCTCTCGCCGTCCGTAAGGCCCTACCCAATTCTGCAGCGGACTGTTCTGCTTCCTGGGCTGCCAGACTTGGGGTCATTAACTCAACTACAGGCACACTTCTTGTGTATCTTGCCTTATAAAAAAACCCAAAAAACAAACAACAAAAACTAGCTTCCCAGTTAATACGAAAATGAGTAAAGCAATCGCAGACAGTGCTAGAGCTTGTTGCCTTCAGACCAAGGCCTCTCTTCCTGTGGCTGACTGCCGGCTCTGCACGCGTCTTATTCAGGATTTGCAGAGCCTGCCTAGCAGAAGGCCCAGTACAGAGCGAATCTCTCTCAATAACTGCTCAATTAAAGGGAAAAATCAATTCCCAATAATCTACAAATACAACCCTATTTCAAGTCTTACAAAACCATCATTTCAAAGGTGTCTTTTTGTTATGAGGATGAATAAATGTCACATTTGCGATTCTGGTCTTTACCTTACGGAAAAAAAGGGACAAGGTATGCCCTTTTTACTAAATGTAAGCTATCCAACATCTCACCTGTTCCCATATTCCACTGCTATTTTGATTTAGATAGAAGTTATAGGGGCCAGCCTGGTGGCGCAGTGGTTAAGTGTGCATGTTCTGCTTTGGTGACCTGGGGTTTGCTGGTTCAGATCCCGGGTGTGGACATGGCACCACTTGGCATGCCATGTTGTGGTAAGCGTCCCACATATAAAGTAGAGGAAGATGGGCATGGATGTTAGCTCAGGGCCAGTCTTCCTCAGCAAAAAGAGGAGGACTGGCAGCAGATGTTAGCTCAGGGCTAATCTTCCTCAAAAAAAACAAAAAAAAGGCAGCAGCTATATACTGGCAGCCCGTGGGTGAAACCTGGTCTGGAGATATTTGGATGGTCTTCTCAGTATTCATAACAAAGGGAATCTGCTGTCAATACTTCAATATCAGCATACTTCACATAAAAATTTGGATGTCCTGCTTTTCCTGAGTGGGTGTGGGGAAACTGACGCCACAGCAACCTCAGACCCACACTCCCATGCAGCAACAATCACAAGGAACTGAGCGACAGGTGACACAGACGGGGCATGTGCTTTCCAGACTGCCTCCACGTTACTGTCTCAACAGCTAACCTCACGCATGTTGGTTACCAGTAACCAACGAATGGACTGTCTTCCCAAAAGCTTGTTTCACTCATTTACCTTGTGAGGGTGGTTCCTACGAGCACTTCGGTTTGTATCCTAGTCTAAAATGAGGAGTACTGCTATGCTGACCCATACATCCTTGCTGCTGGTGAAATTCATTTTCCCACCTCTCTCTCCCTCATGCAGAATGACTACACTGCTGACACGAAAGCCCATCTGTAGAGTAACTAGTAAGAATCCAGGGCCAGGATGACAGCAGGCTGCTTCTGGTCAAAAAGGTTCCATATTCATTACGACACCTCAAGTTCCTGGAGAAACAGCTCCACTTATCTCTCGGCCCGCCAGACCCACGCCAGAGACAGGGCAGACGCCTTTCCAACTTCGAGAGCTGTATCTCTGACACTAATGTGACAGCCGGGTCCTCTGTGATACTCTCCTGTACAGACTGGAGCACTCAATTAACTGGTGTACAAGAAGATCCTTGAACTTCTCTTGAGATCTACTTTTAGACTTCAGCAAGGAATTAGAGCTTTATTGAAATTAATACACCACTGGAACCAGAGAGTCCTGTGTCAGTACAGTGTGCTGGGGACCCTGAAGGGAAGGGGGGTCTCATAACACGGACGGACGGGCAGCAGTACGTCCACCTCTTCTTTCACTGTCAGTGTTCATAGATGCAATGAGAGTGTGCCTGGCTAAGTGAATTTATGGAATAAACGATTTAGTTTTAACTAAACGAACCATCACAAAATGGACTGGTGGTTTAAAAATGTCTTTATGGAAACTCTAGACAAATAATACAAAAACTCACGTCCAAAAGAGGAAACAGAAGCACTAACACCCGACATGAGCTATATTCGTTAGCCATATTGCAAGATAAAAATATTCTACTTAATCAGATCACATGAAGGTGGCAAAAAAAAAAGAATTAGAAATTATCAGACGACTATCTAAAATAAGGATTTAAAAGTATGAACGAAATTCACCCTGAGTGTATAATATGCCTTAAGGTACTGACATAGCAAAATAACTGTAACTTAGATGCATATTAGGGCTCTGTGAATAAAATCTTACAGATAGGGATTCATGATAAAAAAAAGTTTGGCAACTCCTGGTATTTTCAAGGAGTTATTTATGCGACAGCCAGAGTCCCAGGCCAGGCTCTCAGTCTAAGACCCTGCTCAACTCACTGAGGGCTCTCCAGGGGAATGTGGCACTCATGTAATTTATGGGGTCTTCCACATGTGTTTAGACGCAGGGTCCTCACTGCTATTTGGCTTCATCAGTAATCTGATGTCATCTACTTATATTTCTTTTCATCCGAGGTTTATTTAGGAAAATTATATAATTGAAATCTTCAGAAGTAGACTGAAAAGTACACTGCGTCTAAGTGTTTATGTGAAAAACCAAATGTATGCCATTTTACTGAATCAAATGATCAGTCAGTACTTCAATGCACTGTTACAGCACGTCTGCCTTTACATCAGTAAGATCTGACGCCGAGAGCCACAGCATGGACTTTTATGAGTCAAGGTCTGAAACACCTGCTAACGATATTCATTTTTTAAAATGGTTTGTTATTGATCCTGATATTTCAGTTTATTCCTACTGTGCACTGAGCAGTGAAGCCAGTCACAAAGTGTTTCAGTTTCCCTCTTCTACCATCTCCCTCTGCTTATAAAGTACAAGCACAGAAAGTTCTAAATAGCCTGCCTAGTACAGTTCCATGAGCCTGAGGAATTTGGATCACGAGAAGTAAACTTGAGTTCCTTCTGAAATAAGAGCTAGAAGTTCCCTGCTAAGAATTATTATATGTTGAAAACATCTTTATGTCACCTTTATTCTTAACCAACCGTTAAGCTGAGTATGGAACTAGAAATCTTTGAGGAACCTAAATATATATACTTATTTTAAAATCATTTCAGACTGTTGTATTATTTTTACGTTTTTTGGGTGAACTGATGTCCTGATGGCTGGTCTGGTGGCTGTCTTGAAGTGAGTCTGTCACTTCATGGAAAACTGAAAGTACTTGTTGCCACTGATATAATTTGAGTTCAGTGAAAATTAGTTTTCTTCATGTGTTTTAGGGTATCTGACATAGGCTCAACTTGAGAGTTTGTTTCCCACTCTTTTCTATCCCTGCCTGGTGGCTTTATAGTCATCTCCCTCTCTAGTAGTTTCACGGTGATTTCTGCCTGGCCGTCCGAGTCCCCTAGCCCACAAACACCTCATCTCATGATGGACCGACCTCCAAACCACCAACATAGGAGACTATTCAAGTCAGCACCAATCCAGATGTTAAGCTGGCAGGCAGACGATGCAGGGCTTTGTTAGAAGGCTCTCTCTCTTTCCACCTCTTTAAGTACTCAGCTCTATGGACGTCATAAATCCAGACAATAGGTCGAAGCTTTTTTCCAGATTTATTTCCCAGATCAGGAAACATTCTTCCCCCCACCCTTATTTTCTGTTTCATTTCTGGTCCCCAACGATGTTTACCTCGTATTAGAAGAGCAATTCTCAATGTGTGGTCTGTGGAGTACCATATGAGGCAAAAAATATCTTCATAATATTACTAAGACGTCATGTGCCTTTTATTCTGGGTGAACACTTTCGCTGATTTGAGCCACAGCTCTGGTGGGTAACACTGCGGGGCTTTAGTAGGAATCAGCAATGTTATTTCATTGCCATGCACTTGCAGTTAAAAAAATAAAAACAGTTTCACTTAAAACTGTCTTTGATGAAGTAGTAAAAATTATTTTTATTAAATGCTGACCTTTGAGTCTTCTTAATACTGTGTGATGAAACAGGATTTGCAAATAAAGACTTTTACTCCATACCAAAACACAATGGTTGTCTACAGGGAAAGCATTGAAACAATTGAGGTGTATGCTGAACTAGTAAATTTTTTCATAGAACATCATTTTTTTTTTTAAGATTTTATTTTTTCCTTCTCCTCCCCAAAGCACCCCGGTACATAGTTGTATATTCTTCGTTGTGGGTCCTTCTAGTTGTGGCATGTGGGACGCTGCCTCAGTGTGGTTTGATGAGCAGTGCCATGTCTGCGCCCAGGATTCGAACCAACGAAACACTGGGCCGCCTGCAGCGGAGGGCGCGAACTTAACCACTCAGCCACGGGGCCAGCCCCCATAGAACATCATTTTTACTTGAAAGAATAAATAATAGACAAAATACAGTTTTCCAGACTTGGATATCTGGCAGATAATTTTCTTGAATAGGAACAAAGTTAAGGAAAATTGGCAGCATTTGTTGCCAGTGATGTAACTCAAGCTTTCAAGTGATTTATTATTGTTATTTTTAAACAAATAAATGTTTTCCTAATGTCTCAGCTTAAATTTCTAATATGGTAAATACCAATAGATACAACCCACACAAACAAAAGCTCTTTGGGGGCCCTCAATATTTAAGAGCGTAAAGGGGTTCTGAGACCCATGTTTGAGAACCACTGTATTAGAGCATGGTTCTGTTACCTTAATTTTCTCTTTTATATTTTATCAGAGAATGCTATTTCCGTGCGGGGTGACTGTGTACGTGTGTGTAGGTTTTTGGTGCATTCAGAAAGCACTGAGGCCATATATGCTTTCTCTAGGAAAATTACATCTGATCTACCCGTGAGAGGCCTGACGACAGAAACTGAGAGGATTTCAGGGAGAAGAAACAGAGAGCAGAGGCATGGGGTGAGTCAGTAAGTCTAATAACAAACCCAAAGGGTTGAGAGTCCTGGGAGGCACAAAATAGTCTTTGAAATCTTTTTCCCCTTTCCATAGTAGGGGAAAAAAGTGAACGCAAATGACAGAATTAGGAGAAAGGTAAGTTTCCCAAGAAGTAGTCTATCACAGACTGACAGCCTAAAAATGTAAAAATTAAGCAAATGGATGAAACAAACATCACTCTATACATGCCCCACCCCCCACAACGCAAACAGCCTGTATTTTCTGGGGTGCTCCTCTGTGCCACATTATAAACCATAAGATTAGGATAAAACATGGTCCCTGTTTGCAAAAATCTTACAATCTACTTGGGATGACTAAACTTTAAGTATTTTATATAAACTTTTATGCATTTCTGACAGTTTGTTTAAAAAATTGACATATGTGATGCTCAAAGGGTTACAGGTTTTCTTATTGTTTTTCACACTAATTTTCTTGGATAATAATTTACTCCAAAGTAATGTTTTTAAAGGTTCTTTTGAATATACTCATTAATTATAAGTATAAAGTCAGAAAAAACATTCAAACTTGTAAATGAATCTAGAAGACTCTACTTGTTTTTAAGATCTTATTATAAGCATGCATTTAACAAATAAGAAAGAAATTACTTCAGATACCTTAAGTTTTTGTTTTTTAAGCTTGAAATTTTGGGTAATATTTTCATTAATTTGTTAAAAGACCAATTGGACACAGAAAGGTAAGTTATCAAGATGACTAAGAACAGACAGTTAGAGGCATGGATGTAGTAATCACAATCATGGGGCCCCGGGCAAATTACTTAATTTCCCTTCGCCTTGCTAACATGGAGACAACAGCAGTAACATGGGACCTGGAGATGACAACTCCAGGCTGTCAGGATTAAATGAGAAATACAGGTAGAGCCCTAGCACATACATCACACTCAATAAATGTTTCCTGTTAATACTGAGAATAAACTCGATCAGCAAATACAAAAACATTCAGAGATGGTTAATAATTTTAACATTCAACTTAAGTTAGTCTGAAATTCCTCACATACTCCCCAATCAGTATCTCTTCCACAATTTTATATGTGTGGCATTAGGAAAGCACATTACTTCGATTCACTAAGTGCTAAACATCTCTTCAGTGCCCACCCTATGCAAGACAGCAGCTAGAAAGTCCAAAAGGCAATGTTCGACATTAAAAGGAGATCAAATCACTTTAATGAAAAACTTTGATCTAAATAGCAGGGATAATTGACTATAAAGAAAGACCCAAATTAAAATTTACCAGAGAAATATTAAATACTTTAAAAAAAGCTGCTTAGATCAAATTAATCCTTGACTTTTACTTCCAGTGTTCAACTCCTACACATGGGACATCTATTCTTACCTAAGTTTCCTACTGTCACCTTGATGGGCTGCTCAAGGCAGGAAACACGGGGACAAATAAGTTTAAACATGTAGTAGAGAGCTCAGCGATCCTGAAGGACCAGGAGGCAAGTACGTCAGCCTACAGGGCTCCATGCGAGGCACTGTCGGGGTCTAGTCTTGCTTCTACGCGGCAGCTCAGAAGCTACTAAGAACTGTTCCAGCACATTGTCGCCACTCACACATTTCTATACTAACTCAATCGTTTCGACAGCCCTGGAACTATTGCTGTTCCCACATGAGGGCAACAAAGAGTCAACCTTTACCGAGTACGAATTACACAAAGAGAACTAGGGCAATGCCACTGCTAGGCACTATACCTCGGGCCCGGAGTAATTAAAAATAAATAAATAAATAAAAATAACATGGTGACTGCAGGTTAGAAGCAAAGTGCTTCTGCTTCGGTGGCTTGTATCTTTATTCTGTCAATAAATATTTACTGGGCATCTTGCCTTCATGTCTGTAAGGCCTTCAGATTCGGAACCCCTTGAAGCTTACATGTTATTAGGGTATACCTTAGTCTAAGGTCTTCTAGAACCTTGCTAGAGATAAGCTGATGCGGGGAATTATTCTTTTAGTTACATAGATGGTAAGCAGGCTTTATCTGGATTTCGATTTGTTTGTTACCTTATTTATTGACAGACCTCCATCACTGGCTTATGAACGTGAACAATTCATTCAAAACACTTAAAAATTCCTCCTGTGGGGCTTTCTCCTCCAGAACCTTGTTTTAGCATTTGCCCCCTCTCTGCCTCTGTTTTTAACCTCCAACAAGTCTCTTCACAAGTCTCTGCTCTACCACCCACAAACACATTCCGTCTTTCCAGCTTTGGGACGGCTACCACCAAAGCTTGGCCATCTTCACAGTCAACTAGCAGTTTACTCTCACTGTCCACCTTCCTACCACCCCTCCATTCAGCTGACTACCACCTGGTTCCTGATTTCACTGAAACCGCTCTTACTAAAGCCACCAGGAGCCTCTTGATTACCAAAGCCAAGGGATGCATTTTAGTCCTTATCTTACTTAACCTCTCTATTGCACCGGATATTACTAAGCACGCTTCTTGAAATTCTCTAATAGCGATGCCAAGATGTTATTTCTCTCCATCTTCCTAAGCGTTCCTTCTCTCCTTTGCTGGCAGTTATCTGCTGAATCTCCAGCCCATACATGTCTTTTAAACTCTAGATCCATATATCTAACTGCCTATAGCATACTTCTACTTATATGATCTAAAGAGACCATTCAATACATCCAAAACCTTACTGATCTTCCATCGAAAAACTGCTGCTTCTCCTTAGTGGTATCTTGGTGGAGGCACCACTACCAACTCAAGTCAGAAACACGGCGGTCACCTTAGAGTCCTCCCTGTTCTTCACCCTCCAAGCATATTCTAATTTCTAAACCTCTCTTCTCTAATTCCACTTGAATTAATTTTAGGCCCTTATAATTTCTCAAGCAACAGGTCTCCCTTCCTTCACGTATGTCCTTTCCAATTCATTCTCTACATTGCTGACAAAATGAAAATTTCTAAAAGGCAAATCAAATTATATTAGCCACCTGTTTAAAACCCTTCAACGAGTGAGTCTCCACCTCATAGGGTCGGAATTCTGGGCTTAAATGGAAGCTATCCAATCACCAACCCAAAATTCTGTACCCTGCACATACGTATCTTCCTAAGGAAAGGAGCCAGGTCATCAAAGGTTAACCCCAGAAGGTTAAGAATCATTGGTTCATAGGATAAACTCCAAGCTATTCTGCAAGCCCTTCAAAATCTTTCAGAATCATCTCAAACCACACCCTCCCTCCCAGTATATGTTCCAGCCAACCCCAGTCACTTTAAGTCCTGAATTAGGGCATGCTGCTTCGACTTTTCACACCACTGAACAGAAGATCCCCTTTGCCTGGAAAGCCACTCCCCACCCACTTCCCAAGAGGGCAAGCACTCTTCCTTCAAGAGTTCCTCCGTCTAGGAAATTCTCTGACTTCTCCAGGCCGCTGGTTTCTCCTTCCTACTACAGTTTGCCTGTACCTTTATTATAGTATTTTTCACATGGCGTTTTCCTATTTGCTTTCATGTCTTTCTTTCTCAACAGATCTTGAGGAAATGACCATGTTTTACTCGTGTTTGTAGGCTGGTGCTTTGCACAGCCCCAGTATATAACACATACTCAAATATTTGTTGAATAAATATTCACTACACCATCAACAATGAAGAGTCTTTTCATAAAACGTTCTCCTGTGTAATAAGTTGTTCAAACTGAAAGTAGTACTTCCTTAAGAAGCTTAAAAAAGGGTATTTTTCAAAATATATCAGACCACTGATCACTAATAAACTTACCATTGTCTTAAAACATTAAGGAAAAAAGTTGTCTACTTTTTCAAAGATGGACAAATAATATAAGCACACACATAAACAACTGCCTCTTCACTGATTTAAGTGAAAATTGAAAATTTAATTATAATCCTCAACGAAATTCAAGCTAGGAGGTATAAGCCTTTTTCTCAACCTTTATATTTCATTAGCCTAGTGAAATGTGACGTTCCTCCTATAATTTAAAATTTTTATATACTCAAATAATAATGTTCTTTATATTTAAATCTGAACCTAGGCTGACAGAACCCTAAGTAAATACATCTACGTGTCTTTAAAGGAAACACTTGTGTGAAATCAGCACTACTACAGTTTTCAGAAAACCCCAAGTAAAACTCGGCAGGGAAAGGGCAAGAAACCTTGGGCGTGGGTAGGAAATCAGATCGAGTGCCCATCTGAGAATTTCAGTTTCTGTGCTACTTTAAAAAAACATCCTCGGCGGGGTCTTTCAAACAGGAAATCAGAAGTTCTGCCCCTTCACCACCTTGTCTCTAAAACACAGGGCTCAAGCGTTACGGATGTACATGTCGCTGGCTATCAAAACAACCTGCTGCACGCCAGGCAGGGGCCAGCTGCCCGCGAACCGCGAACACGGGCCCCCAAACCGGCCCCAGAACATGCACGAGGCGCCAAGGCCGGAGGAGATCTGCAGAGCCCTGCAGGCGACAGATCGCGGCCAAGGTCGCAGGAATCAGTCTCTTTTATGTTAATGATTGAGAGTGCCCGGGGAAGGGACCACAAGCGGGCTGCGGGATGCCGCCGGGAACACACCCGCAGCCGAGTCCACGGCGACTCCCAGCACGTGTTTCGGTGGATCGCACCGACCAGATGCGTTTCGTGAAAAGACCGCGTCCCCCCCGCCCGCTCGCCCGCCGCCCTGACCCACGGGTTATTTTTACCCGGTTCTAACTCGGGGCCAAGCGGAGCGGCGCAGGAGGCGCGGAGGGCTCGGGGCCGCCCGGGGCCGTCCGGCCGGCGGGCGGGGAAGGGAGCGCGGCCCGGGCCGGCCGCCGGTTTCGGTTGGACCGCGCGCGGCAGGAAGTCCCTTTCCCGGCGCGCAGAGAACCGCGCGGGCCCGCCGCCCGCCGCCCGCCGCCCCGCCGGGCCTCCTCGCCGCCGCACTCACCCACTCCAGGACCTTGATGAAGCCGAGCGGCTCCTTGAGCGGGCTCAGGTTGAGCTGGAAGGAGGACATCCTCTGAAGGAAGGAGGGAGAGAGTCAGCGCGGAGGGCCGAGGAGGCGGGGGACCGACGCGGCCGGCGCCCGGGCGAGGAAGGGCGGAGAGCGGGCGGCGGGCGGGGCGGCGGTTGGGCGGCTCGCCGAGGCGCAGGGGCGGGGCCGGGGAGGGGCGGAGAGGCAGGCGGGCGAGCGGGCGGGGACCGGGGAGGGGCGGCGCCGCCCCGGGGCGCACCTGGCCGAGCCGGCTGATCCGCTGGCGAACCACGTAGATGTTGGACGCCATGCTGAGCGCCGCGCCCCCTCCCAGAAGCCCGACCCCGCGCGCCGGCCCCTGCCGCGCATGCGCCCCCTGCCCGCGCCGGGACCTCAGCCGGGAGCTCCTCCGCCCCTCACCCCGAAGCCCGGCGCGCCGGCTCCTCTCGCGCATGCGCACCCTGCTCGCGCAGGGCCCCTGCCGGGGGCGCGTCCGCCCCTCGCCCCGAAGCCCGGCGCGCCGGCTCCTCCCGCGCATGCGCGCTCTGCCTGCGCGGTTCTCGGCTTTCCCGCAGGCCGGCAGCCTCCGCCGCTGCCCTTCGCGGTTCCCCGCTCTTAGGTGGATGTGTAAAGCATCTACACAGACGAAGCCGCGCTTCCGGGCTGCTCTTCGGGGCCTTTTATGAAAATGCTGGAAAGTTCTTGCAGGACCACAGATTTCGGGCGTCTCTGCCGTAGGGTATGTCCGAAGCGTGATTCCCCAAAGGTTCTTCTGGAAATTGAGGTTTTTTTTGGTCAAACTTGTCAAATTGGAGCCAGAGTTGAAGGTTGTAGGAGGAAGGTTATACCGAATAGAAAAAGCTTGGCTGGACAGGCTCCTGACCCACCTACCCGTCTCTCTTACCTGTTGGTCACGTCCTGTCCTTGGGGCGACCCTGGTGTCTTTCTGCAGAAGGCTCATTGCCGCTGCCCCTTCAAGATTCGGTTTAAGTGAAACTTCCCTCCTGGCCTCGGAGTATCGGAGCCCCGAAGTCGTGATTTCCTTACTGGCTTACCCAGCATCTTGGAAGTTCTTGGATAGCTGGAATGATGGCCTATTGGCATGTATGGTAGGGTGGTTAACACCATGTTACAGTTAAGTAATTAAGGAAGAAAGGAGTTTAGCACATTAGGATCCAGTCCCAACTTCCAAGTACTTACCTATGTATACTAACTGATTTTCCAAGCACCTAGCTATGAATTAGCAGGTTCCTTGCCACTGAAGTTATTCTAGAAGGGTTTGACAACGTACTGAACATCTTTCTAGGAAGCTAACCTTTCTCCTTTGACACCTGATTCTTGTTGGCTTCCCAGAGAATGCGAAGAACATATTTCAGTTTCCTTGTTGACAGAGACAATCTTATTCTTTTTATCCTGACTCCCATTCCTCAGTCCCCAGAGCAGTGCTTTATGCTAAGTGGGCACCTAGTAGGTGATTGTAGACTCCTCTTACTAAACAAGAAGGCATTGGAGATGCCCATCAGGGCTGAATCGGTGGAAGATGACGTTGCAGTGGTACCCAGTGCACCTGAATCCACTGTAAGCAGTGTTCCAAGTCTTCCTGGTTCCTCTTCTTTCTCCTTTTCTACTTTGTTTCTGCACCTCTTCCCCTGGCTTCCAGTTATTGGAGCCCCCAGGTAGTGATCTCTTTACTGGCTTCCTTGCTACTCTTCTCTTTGTATCCTCTTTAGTCCATTTTTCTAAACTTTTACTCCCACTCTATTGAGGCTTTTTCGGTGGGCACCTGGGGCTGCGTTGTGGATAGTAGTGCTGTTACTGGCTTGGGCTCCATATTCACAAAGATTCAAATTAGACTCTGATGTTATTTCCAAAGGAGATAGCCACTGACAGATCAAAACACTGTTCACTTTGCAACTTTATTTATTAACTTGAAAAATCTGAAATACACTGTAATTTAGTAACCCAGCTTTGGCATTTCTCCATTTTTTTCGTTTTTTGAAGGTCTCAGAAATTGGCATTGGCTGAGCCCATTCTCAGCTTCTCAGAAGCTTGACTTTCTCTTTCCTCTTTTCTGCCTCTCCTCACTTTCACTTCTCTTTCTTGTTCATCCCCAGCAGCGGAAGGCATGGTTGTTTCGCCTCAGGAAACCTTTAGTGCTAGAGCACGCACCTTGAACTTTAAGTTCTCTTCTTTGGCCGTGTGCCACTAGGTTTTGTAAAAGATGGCGACCACTTATGGTGAGCAGAAGAATAGTTATCTGGTCACTTGTCAGAACTCATTCACAGGATCTGCCTGGGCAAAGCAAAGCAAGAGTGAGCCACTGTTGTTACCTTCAGTGATATATTGGCCAGCACTGCTCTGCCAGTCAGCTGAGCTCTGGGAACTCCCACTTTCCGGAGAAAGAGCTGGTAGTGGCTGGTGGAGCAAGTGCAATCTGATTAGCAACCAGATAGTTGTGAATTTTTTAATCCCAGAAAAACAAGACTGTTTAAACAATAGCATCTCGTTGAAGGCACAATTGTTCCAAATCTGGGAAGAATGTTCAGATAGCTGTATCACATTGACTACAACACTAGTCATTTTCTAATTTGTTCTTCAAATCCGAGGAAGGAGCCAGAAGCTCTGGGCACAACATGTTCCACTCCCTACTAGGCTGTTATGGAAAATAATACTTGTCACGCAAAATTGTCCTATCCGTGCTAGTATAATTATGGCTAAGTTACCTACATAATTTGCCGTTTTTAAACTTCTCTTTGCTGTTTATAAAACATATTCCAGGTTGTGGTACTTGGAATTTTAGGATGTGAAAGAGGTCAGAAGGAAGCTGTGTTTAGGGAAATCATATCCTTGCCTAACTCTATTCTTCTGTGTTTCTCAAAGTTCTAGTCACTGTATTGGGAAGATAAGACTTTGTAACTCATTCTCAAGCAATGTTTATCTTTTTTTTCTGAAAAGATAGTGTTTAATACCAATACATTCAAAACCTGAGTTTTGCCTGTAAACACAGGTCTTTTCACTGATGAATTCAACGATCATTTTAGAAAAATTTAAAAATCACTCTAAATTTATTTAAATTGTGCAATATATTGACTCAGTGGGCACCATAAATTAATCTCAAAATAATTAAACTGAGGTCTTTTTAAATTAGCTTTCAGCTTTTAAAATAATGTTAGATTTACAGAAAAGTCACAGAGTACGAAGAGTTCCTGTGTACGCTTCACCCAGTTTCCCCTGATGCTAGCATCTTCTATAACCTAGATGCTATTGTCACAACAAAGAAATTAACTTTGGCATATTACTATCAACTAAACTACAGAACTTTTCAAACTGCACCAATTGTCCACTAATGGCTTTTCACTGCTTCAGGATCCAATCCAACATACCACGTTTAATCTAACGAGATCTTTTTTGAAGGGCTGTTGAGGAGTGGAGGGAAATGAACAAGACAGAATCATTTTCCATTCAGTTGAAAACCGAATGAAATGCACGAGAAGGATTTAGTATATGGCCAATTGCCTTGACCCAGGGGCCCCTTGCTCTGTGACTGCTGTCTGGGTGTTAGTACCTGCCCCCTATCGGCTCCCTTAGGTTTTTGTGTCCAAATTTGTGGCTGCGACTTACTGTGGCATATGATTGACTCAGGTGCTGGCCTGAAGCCTGGTGTCTGCTCTCACAGCCCTGGGCCCCACCCCCACTGCACTAAGCCTGAGTTTCTGGAGAGCAAGAGAGCCCTCTGGTTGCTCTGCAGTCCTTTACAGCCACGGTCAGTTTCACTGCTCAGCAGCAGGGCTGTGTTCTCCCACAACTCCTGGGCTGAAATCCTGCCTCTGCTTTGTGACCATCAGCGAGGGGTTTAACCTTCCTAAGTTTCCATGCTCTCATTCCCGTTTTGCAGAGAGGAAATGAGAGTTGTAGTGAGGTTTAAATTTTGTAATTTTCAGATATCATATAAAAGAGTGCCAGGTGCAGAACAGGCACCTAGTAAACATTACCCGTTATGATCATTGTGTCCCAGAAGCAGAGGGTGGGTCAATCTCCTGATTGGGTGGTCAAGAAGCAACAAACACTTAATGCCAGAGCAAAGTCATTTAAGGAAATCAAACTTTGATTTGTTGGCTGGAAGAGAGAGTTATAAGGACGACCATCCCACTGGTAAAAGGAAAGAAATAGGAAAGTTGGGAATAGAATTCTAGAAAGCAAAGAAAACATAATTTTTCACTACTGAAAGCATGTGGGGCAAAGTTCATGCTAATCCTCTTCACCTGGCTCTGATTTTAATCTATTTGTGGCTAAAGTGAGCAGAGTTCTCATCACGATTTTAAGCTTAGCTCACGTGTAAGCAGTGAATCAATGAGGAAAATGTTCTAATTTGGAGAGGTTAATTTTATAATAATCATCACAAGTACTGTGATTAGGTTTCTAAAGAAAAGAGGATTCTTGTAAAATAGCTTTTATCATCAAATAAGTTGGAGTTTGTAGAGTGTTTTGCGTCTTTCAGAGACCTTCTGTAGTCATTTTTTTCACGTGATGCTTGAGTTAAGGGAGGGTGTAGGAATTATGGTGCGTGTTTTGCTGAGAGGGAAGCCCAGAAAGAAGAAAGCTTATCAGGAAAGGCCTCATAGAGGAAATGACACAGGCCTGAAGCTTGAGAGATGTGAAGGGGGTTCCATGGGGGGGTGGGGGGGTTGGGGGGAGGGAGTTCCTGGCGCAGGTACAGCAGGAGGTAGGGCGCGGTGATAGAGGAGGGGGGGTTCTTCTGTGGGACTAACTTCCTCAATATGTCTGATGCTTTGGGTAAGGGGAGCAGTGTAGAGGCAGGGCTTTCTACGCCAGCTGGGACTCCGGACTGGATTCTCTGGCAGTCAGTTGCTTGGAGGCAAAGGGGAGTAACATCAGATTTCAGTTTAGGAAGATCCCTGTGGCAGTAGTTTAGAAGGCGAACTCGAAAGATTGTTAGCAGGTGGGTTCAAGATAGCTGATATTTTCTAAACCTGTTGGTCTTGCAATCTCAGGTCCCAGATGTGGTGACAATGAGCAAGAGTAGACAGCCAGGGTGGCACTACCAGCACAATACTGCCAGCAACAAAAGCACGAGATTTAGACGCAGAAACCGCTGGTTCCCACCCTGGTTTTGTCAGAGCTACAAATTTTCCTGGAGCATTACCATTTCATCTCCTTTGACTTATGCCTGTGTAATGAGAGTGTTTGTATGTCACCAATTTCATGTATATGTTAATTAACACCAATGGAGTACTTCCAACGACACATCAGGACTTGGGAATGAAGACAAATGTGAAGATGTCTTAGCTGGTCCCAGAATCTTATCCAGGGGTTCGGGGTTCAGTTGACTGCCTAAGTTACGTAGCTGGGTGGATATGGAGATTTTAGAATCCAATTTTGAGCTGCTTCTGTCATAATAGTTATTCAAATTAGTCCACGTTTTATTGTCTCCCTGAAAAGCAGAGCGCCCAAAAGATTTACACGGAGATTTCAAGCTTAACATTGCATTGTACCCAGGGCTCTCTTTGGAAGTCTGATGCGAAACAAAACAAAATGTCCCTAGTACTGTATGGATGGCTTGTTTATTCTGTTCTCTGCAAGTGCAGAACCCTGACTTCCTGCCAGGGAGAGAACAGGGTGTGAGCAATCCGGGGAAGTAAACGGAGCGGATCTTCATGCTTTGTTTTTAGCATGCTGGACAGGACCACCCCAGGATCTGAACTTCCTGTGTCGAATGGAGGAAACCCAAGAAAATGCACGGCAGTCCTTCCCTCCTGATTCTGTCCCTGTAGATTTTGTGTCGGAACCACCATGATTTTTTTTTTTTTTTGAGGAAGATTAGCCCTGAGCTAACATCTGCTGCCAATCCTCCTCTTTTTGCTGAGGAAGACTGGCCCTGAGCTAACATTCATGCCCATCTTGCTCTACTTTATACGTGGGACGCCTACCACAGCATGGCTTTTGCCAACGGTGCCATGTCTGCACCCGGGGTCCAAACCGGTGAACCCTGGGCCGCCGAGAAGCGGAAGGTGCACACTTAACTGCTGCGCCACCGGGCCAGCCCCAACCACCATGATCTTCTGAGGGACACTGTAGCATTTATTAAGAGAGAACAGATCACCAAAGATGATCCCTTTCACTGTTGACCAGTCACATGCCCAGGAAGTCTGTAATCTTATCAACAACAAAAAATCAGTCTTCTAAAATGATACAACGAAGAGAAATAAAGAAATGCCTGAGTAGAAGCTGGCAGGGAAAATTCTGATGCTGATGAAATGATGGCAATGGAAGTTTGTTTACAATTTCTCTAGGAGGCAGAAGAAGCTGTTTTATACAGTAGCTTGGTTTCTAGAAAGTTGACTGTAAATGTAAATGGATGTTTACTTTAACTACACTTTCGGAGTTGGCCACTTAAAGGATTCTTTTGGAGAACATCCTTGTGATCGTTCTTTATGCTTCATAGCTTTGTATGTTTTATACCCTCTGTCCACCCCAGTTTTTTTAAAGCAACAATCATTTGTAATTTTCTTACAAGCTAAATAAATTGGTCTTTGCCTTCTGAAACAATATTTGATTATTCTTGTTATTTTCTTAGAAGGAAAAGCAAGATTTTTTTGCTTGTTTGTATTTAAACTCCTCTGCTTTATTATTTCTCTTCATTTTTTTTTTCATTTCCTAGACTGACCAAATGATGAGATGCCTAGGAATTTATTGACTTTTTGTTATCGATGCATAACCCTGAGAGAATGAGGGAAACCCCAAGCACCCCGCCACCTGCCTGTGGAAATATTCATCCATCCTCTGGCGCCGTAACACAGATCCTGAAAGACCATCGTAACACATTCTCTATCTTAGGTTAGCTGCTGTGTGCTTGAAAATACAAACACCCTGGAGAATTATTGCATTCAATGGTCTATTACAGCACTATACTTTAATGGAAAATTGATTATTTTTCTCCGGTAGTGAGACAAATGGGAGTTTTCATGGGCATGTAGGAAAGAAGGGGCCATCTTAGAATCTGAGGCACCATCCCAGGGGGACAAGCTTACCCGAAGGACGAAGTTCTGGGCTGCCAAGAAGTTGTAAAAGGGATGCTGGATGCCTGGGAAGTATGTTGGAGAAGCTGCTCATTATGGAAGAAAAGGAAAATGGGAAGCAGAGATAAAGTAAGTGTGGCTTCCTGCACAATTTAGTTTTGGGAGGACTGGATTTTCTCAGCATACTCAATTTCAGAGAGACCTGAAATGAGACCTCTTCCTTCCAATGTGTATTGATCATTCATACGGACCTGGTGTTTTGCTAAGTGCTAATCATACAAAGCTGAACAAGATATTCTTGTCCTCAGTGAGTTTACATTCTAAAAGGAAAGATAGGCCAAAAGAAGAAAAAAGAGAAATATATTTTCAAGTTGTGATATGTACAATGAAGAAAACATACATTTTTTATATTTTTTGTTTTCTGCTCTACAATTTGACTACCCTGCAAAATCCGTGGTAAAACAGAGATAAGCTGGTAATGGCCGCAGTCTTTGTAATCTATATAATCAATTACTTTTGACTGAGGTCCTGAGTAAGTTAGATCCTATGTAAGAAATCCTATGTAGGATTTCTAGGGATAATCTTATGACACTCCCAGAACTCTGGAATTCTGTAGACTCAGTATTCTAAACACTGAGGGGCTCCTCAGAGCCAATTCTAATAATTGAGTAGGTCAGGTTGACCGCTACCTGTGAGGTTTAAGACCTACTTGCTGTGTGCTCCCTCCACCCCCAACACAATGCCCATCCCTTGGCTACATTTCCAGAAATTCCAGGGTTAAGAATTCTAATAGACTGGCCTCAGGAGAAGAAAACAGAAAAAGGTGATTAGTCGTGGAGCTGCTGGTGAGAGAGAGGACTAAGGAATACACCCAGAGCCCCAGAATGAAGCTAACAAGAAAACTGACTGAAATGCTCCAAGTAGGAGAGTGAGTCATAGCAGCTCTGGATCAGTAACCCAGGTAGCGGGAAGAGGCAAAGTGGAGAAGAGGATTCATTCTAAACTTAAGGGTAGCATGTGGGGAGCCACTTGAGGTCCTTGCTTGCTCTGCTGTTAAAGGGGGACTGTAAATATGTCCTATGAGAGGCTGCATGCATGCTTGTAAACATTCTTTTCTGTAAGTGATTACGACAACCATAAGAAATAGGAAGTCAGTAGGTGACTTATGTTATTTGTACATTACAAGGATAATTGTACTATAGTTAATACAACACTGAAGAACAATGTAAAATATATTTTTGCTTGTTCTCACATCTGTGCTAGTGAAAGAGGTAATATGAGGAAAATGAACGAGAGCAATTGAGTAAAACTACTGTCTTCTTGGGCCTTTGAGTGGGCACACGTTTCTTTGTCTGCCCAGCATCCTTTTGGGGGAACACATCTTCCACCCTCATTCTAAAGTACTCCCAATCAGCTGGTTTGGCCCAAGGAGGGGTATGTGATCCAGGCTCAGTCAATCAGAGGATTTTATCTTCTTAGTCACAGTGATTAGTTGATGAAAGAGTATGTGATAGAAGTTGGACCAGTCAGAAGTCTCTCTGGATATTTTATCAGCTATCCAGAAAAATACCCTTTCTCTAGGATCATAGGCTCTAAGAACTCTGGAGGTTGGGGGCAGCCAGAGTCCATCTTCCTGCCACGTGGAGTCAACTTGAAGATGAAGCCAAGCAGAGGCACGCAGTGTGTAGAGAGTGGGGAAGAGAGGCCCTAACTGATACTGTATCCATTCTAAGGGATCCTTGTGTGGATGTGCCTGAGTAGCAGGGCAGGTTTCTACCAGCCTCTGAGAATGGGGCAGTCAGGGCTGTGACTCACCCTGGAACCAGCTGTCCTTGTCAAGAGGGGCCAAGCTCTCCCGGGAAACTTACAGTGGAAGGAGACTGACGACAGCAAATAGCCAGCTGGGCCTACTTGTAGGTACTGGCCTTTGGGTGACTTCAAGATTAGTTTATAGCTGCCCGCTCTCCCCAGAGCCTTCCTGTGTCCCCCACTGCCTCAGGTCAACCTGAGTTACCCAATTCATCTGGTGAAAAGAGTGAAGAAGAAGTAGGAAGACTGAGATAGCGTCCAAGTCCAACAGAATTCGTTTTCTTGTCTTTCTCACGCATCTGATCTTAAGAAGCTTGAAGGCAGGGCCCGTGTCTCCCGCTATAGGACCTTCAGCCCCAGAACTCGGTAAGCATTTCAGCGAAGCACTGAATGAGTGAATGTGATGTGGAATGTAGAGAGAGGGGCCCTGAGGTATCCAGCCTGAGAAATTCATTGCTTTGGATTAAAAGCACAGCTTCGTCGAGCATCGCCTTAAAAAAGGCAGATACGCAGAGGAGACACAATGTCTTTCTCTGTCAACCAGCAACTCTCATTTTTGGCAGCTATCCGAACAAGGGGAACCATAAAAATTGGATTTTAGAGAACACTCATAGTATGATAGAAAGGGCACAAATTTGTGTAACTAATTTGGAAAGCAGTTTGGGTTTCTCTCTCAAGTTTAACATTCACATCCATATGACCCAACAAGGGATGGACCTAAGGGAAATTCGTGCAGATATACAACGGGAGACATGTGCATGGATGTTCTCAGCTGCACTGATCACAGGGCAAGACCTGGACACTCACCAAATGCCTGTCAACAGGAGAGTGGGTGGAGGAACTGTGATATACTCACATGGTTGAATATTATATGGCAACAAAAAGAAGTGAACTACACTAATTCACACCAGTGTGGATAAATCCTAGCAAGGAAACAATAAAACATGAAGTGAAGACAGTAAATGCCCCAAATGTGTATGACAGGATATAATTTTTATAGAGGAGGAAATAATGAATATAAGAATATACTCTATAGAAGTACGTATGGATGCAATAAAAGCAAAGAATTCTGGGTGATGGTTGTCTTGTGTGGGGAGAGGCTGAGAATGGTATGAGGGACCACTGGTTAGACAAAGGTTATGTTGAGGTTCTAGCTTTGGTTTGGGATGGTAGGCTTACAGGTACTTATCTCATTATTAATGAAATAAATAAGTAAAAACAAAACCAGAAAGCCAGAGTTGCCTAGGAAACAGCCTGAAGCTGGTGCTTCATTCGGAAAGGGCAACCTCAGCGCAATGATGGCGAGGGAAAAGGTGAAGGGAGGCAGGGAAGGACGGGGAGCAAGGCAGAGGATGCCTCAGCACTGCTTCCTGAAGAGCTCTGAAGACACAGGCAGGTGAGCCTTTTCAGCCACATGGAGCATACTCAGGGAGGATATTCAGAGAGATTGTGCCTTGGAGCAATCCTTGGGAGGGAGGAGGGAGAGGAAAATTGTTACACTGGGTCTCTCCAAGGGAAGGTGGCTTCCCCGGGCACCACTTCTGCGTTGCTTCTCTGGCCCCCTTTGCTGGCAGCTGGGGAGAGCCCATCTCAGGGGCTGTGTTTTAGCCAAGTCCACAAGTGGTGGGAGAAGCCGAAATCTCAGGGCGCATGGCTTATCAGCCCAGCTGCGCAATAGCAACAAAGGGAAGGCCCTGACCCTCCGGCAAGACTCTGGTTGGCCCCTGGGGGAGTAAGTTCCTGGCTGTGGAGGCAACTGAGCCAGAGCTGGTAGCTGCGGGTCCAGGCCAAAATGGCACTGAGGAAGCTAAGAGGTGCATAAGATGTGTGCCGTGTGAGCGGGGGGGCTTGGGAGTCAGACCCAGGTTTGAATCCCTATGTGAATTTGGATAAGTCCCTTAAATCCTCTTGAACCTCATGTGGAATACGAGAATAGTGGTAACTACCTCCAGGGGTTGTTGTGAGAATTCAAAGGAGAGCACGTACATAATGCGACCAGCAGAGTCTTTGGCACCTAAGAAGTCTTCAAAACCCGATATTCACCTCTGTTCTACCCCATGCCATGAAGCATAATTGAGACAGTACTGGGTGAGGGGCAGGCCTGGCTTCATTCTCCTTCTCTTCTCCTCGTCCCATCCTACCCTTTTGCTGACCGTGGGCAGACGAAGGCACTGGCCATGTGGTAAAGGATGAAAGAGAACAATTTTTACCCCCTTCCCAACGTCGACAGTCCTGGGGCTGTACCTCTCCTCTGTGCTCTCAGTTTGAAAAAGTTGGGTTTAAAGAGGCATCTCAAACAAAGATGCTTCAAGCAGGCAAATAATTTGCCACTCCCTCAAAATGATAGTCTTCCAATATTTATTTTGGTTGGGGGCAGAGCTGGTCCCAGCAGGACAAAACCACCTTTCACCAGTGTGTCAGGAGTTGGGCATGGGGACCCGAGGTCACCAACGGCAGATTTCCAGTTCATTTCAGGGATGTGTCAACCCCTTTATGACTTGCTGCCTTCACCACCTGTCCACCTGGTCATTCCTTCATGTGTTTAGGGCCCCTCCAAGGGGAATCAGGTCAGCTGAGCTCTTGGTAGCTGATAGACACCACTTTAATTCATCAATTTAATTTTCGGTCATATAAGAATGTCCATTTCCTGATTTGCCTGCCTGATACGATCAAGTGCCAGTGCTTTTTGTAGCAGCTCCCTAGGCTCTTGTGTTTGAATACTTACCAGGGACTGCAATAAATGCCCCTGCTATTTTGCTGGTGAAATGTAGTGTTGTGTAGGTGGAGGATTTAATTTCGTAGATTTAGGTGAGTGACTTAAAATTTCCCTTTCTTGTTCTTAATTTGCATTCTAATTTGGAGGTAAAACGAAGTTACTTGGGGGCTAGAAGAAGCTCTCAAAAGGGGCTCTCCTTGTGATTAGTACATATTTTACACATGACCCAATTCCAAGATACTCCTCCTCAGAGCCTTTTCACAACAGCATTCCTAATCGCTAGGTTTCCTCTCTTCCCTTTGAGTGAACCCCGTGGCATCCACAAGCATGTAAAAAATTCTGGAGGAGCAGCACTCCGGCACCTTCTTCGCGAATTTCCTTTGGCCTCCCCCTCCTGGCTCGCTTCCTATGTCCACAGGTCCAGTTGGCCCCAGTTTCTTTCTAGTACGCCATGGGCAAGGCAGTAGGAAGTCATTTTAAAGACTTCACACTCCTGACTTCAAGTGTCACTGGAGAAATGATCTTCTGCCTGGTCCCATAATACCTCTTGGGCCCCCAAGAGAGAAGCCTGGAATTCTAGTATCGGAACTCCTTTCCTTTGGCTCAATTTGATTGTTCCTTAAAGATCAATGGACTGGAGGACTGGCATTTTAAGCTGTCCTGGGTCTTCTGTCTCTTTGCTGTGAATGGCGGGCGGCCTGGGTCAGCGGAGGCTCTGACAGCTGCGGGATGGAGGAGGAGATGCTGTAATTAGGGAGCTCCGGACCCACAGGGAGCTCCTGCAGCTTCCGTTTTAATAGGGGCGTCAAGGACCTGCTTACAGGTGGTAAGCAATACTCCAACCTTGAAATCCCTGTCTCTTGCTCACATAGCTGCTCCTGCCTGTAACTTTCCAGTTAGAAATGTTTGTTTACGGTAGCAATGGAAAATAGCATAGGTTAGCGAACTAGCAGAGGTTGGCGAACCCACAAAAAAATTAAATACCAGAAAAAATGTCACCTAAAATGCAATATTAAAAAAAGGTGAACAATAAAAAACTTGCGAGCCAAGAAAAAAGGCTCCTCGGGGGAAGAAACACGTACTATGATATTTTCTGCCTCCTTTTTTTTTGTTTGCCCCGTGGTGTTAGGCTATCTTCTATGAAGGTCATCTTTTATGAAAATCAATAACTTTGGCTAATGTTAGGATGTCAATGTAAGGCAATGTGAGATGGCGTGGTAAGTAAACAGTAGGCATCCTGAATCAAAGGATGGGAGCGTTTAAGGATGCAGTAGCCCAGCCAGATGCTCCCTTTTAATCAGATTCCTCCTCTCTGTGGGGCTCACCCTCTGGCCTGGACTTTCTTGAGCTGCCAGACAAAAGGCGAGAGAGTTGAGCCTTACCTTCTTCCATTTCTAATCTTAGAGAATCCACTTATTCCTTTCATCAGTTGTCAGGACCAGTCTCAGAAATTGCTGAGAACTGGGTGTGAATAATAATTACTAATATTATATGGTTCTTTGTAGTTTGCCAAGCATATTAACGTGCGTTATTGCATTTAGTCCTCCCCATCATCCTGGGAGGTAGACATTACTATTATATTATCATCACAATTTTGTAGCTGTGGAAACTGAAGCTTAAAGAGGTGATGTGACTTGTCGAAAATCATAGAGCAAGGGAATGCCTCTAAACTCAGGTTTTCTGGCCCCAAGTCCTGTTGCTTCACAATTCACACTGAGTCTCAGGAGATGCCAGTTGTCCATCAGGCTCCCCTCACTCTTACTTTACTAATAATAACAGTGGTAATAATGGCTGACATTTTGGGGTAGTCACATGGTGCCAGGCACATCTCATTTGATCCCCATACCAATCCTATGATACAGAGTTTGTAACTGAACTTACTTTACAGTTGAGTAAACTGAGGCTCAGAGAGGTTAGGTATCTTGTCCCAGATGCATAACAGTAAGTGATGGAGACAGAATTCAAATCCAGGCCTGTTTGGTTCGCCCGCCAGCTCTTAACCACTCTACTCTGTGACCTTGCTGTGTCCTTTGGTTTCTCTTTCAAGGTTTCCGGCTCTTTGCAAATGTCTGATTCAACACAGCAGAGCACATATGGTGCTTTCAAGGGCAAAGGACCGAACCACAGGCTGGGGGAGGGCACACAGGATGGACAATGGGGCCTCCAGGACTTATACTAGTGGGAACCACAAGTGACCCTTGGCACAAAGCTACAATAAGGAAGGCGTTAGTCAGGGGGGGCGTGGAGCCCAGTGCGGGAAGGGGAAACACCAGACTTTCCAACCCGCGCTGAGGCAGCAGGGACTTTCTCTGGACCCTCTGCCCTGAATCTGGCACTGGATGGGAGAATGAGTGCTTAACACCAAGTCATCCCTTCCTGGGAACGACCTATGACCTGCGCCCAGCAGAGGGCGCAGCGTTGCCAGCTGGGTGTGATGGCAGCGGCGTGTTCTGAACACGGCAGCCCAGGCCGAGGCTTGAAAGTCCCCTAGCTGGTTACAAATGCTCCAGTCCTGAGTCAATCCTAGAAGATAAACTTCTTTGAGGTAAAGGTCATAATACACTGAGAGTTTTGCTGTGATAAAAAATAATAGAAAGTCCTCAACCACCTTTCTGTGATATTTAGCTCATTCCCTTGCTGACTGACTCTGGCAGAGGGGTGGGGGATGTCAGTGGGAGAATCCACGTGTCTTCCATCTTGCCCACTCCCTAGGGAAGCGGTGGAGCGCTTTTTCTCCATCATAGCTCATGATTCTCAGCTCTGGCTGCACCTTAGAACCACCTGGGGGTCTTTTACCATCGACCCGTGCATGGGACCCACCACTCAAGCATCTCTGAGGGGCGTGGACCACATACTGTAATTTTTATAAGCTCCTCAGGTGATGGTGAAGCACAGAGGGTATTATGCTCTGGAATTTCACACTTGGAAATAAAGAACTGGCCCAGGTGTCCAATTGAACTTTAGACCGTTTTGGTGAGTTTGGAAGGGAGACGGGCATTGTAGACCAATTTTAAAGAGGGGAAGAAAGGAAAAGAGAGGGAAGGGATTTTCCAGGCCAGAGGACTGGTGAGGGCAAGTTTGGGGTAGGAGGCAGCCTCTTTTTCTTTGTCCTCCCACATCCTTCCTTCTGGTAGTGTATTACAGTATCACTTATTCCGATGGCTTAGCTTTCCATGTACCCAGGCACGAGATTTCTACTCCTTCCCTGGCCAACCTTTCCAATTAGACCTGTACTACTGTTCGAATGTGTCTCCTGGTGTGGAAACCCAAATCTTTCTTTTGTGATTCTTAGCTCTTTGCAATCCCGAGCAGTGGGTCTTGAGACCCCCCATCTATCTAGAAGGAGCTGGGGACCACGTCTGGTGCATTCTGTACAGAGCAGAGCACGTGCACGCGCACTGAGGATGCGTCAGCGAGGTGGAATTCAGACCTCACTCGGGCTCAGCTTTCAACCCAGCTGTAAACTCAGCGCATCTGCCACTGGACCTACAACAGTTAATTCTGTTAGGACACAGAGCTAAATCCCCCAGGAGGCTTGGCCTGGAGAGGCCCCCTGAATGGCCGCCTGCTTCAAGGTGCGCTCATATTTCTTGATTTAACTGGGTCAGTGCGGTTATTTTTGCCATTTGATTTCCGAGCAGGGCTGGCTTCAGTGTGCTGGCAATTCCCAGAGATCGTGGGCTCTGAGTGACTGGGGCAGGCGTTCAGGAGCCCCCAGTGACTATTACTTCATTTCATTCCTCCCCTTGCCTCACGGTTTATGTGTGAGTTGTTATGGGACCGAGTTCTATTTTTAACCGCAAACACGCTCTGTTCGACTGGAATCATGTTCCTTAGACACTGCATTATGCAAGCTGGCTCCAAAGTCTGCCAGGAGTGCTGAACTAAACTGTGACAGTTCCCAGCTGTAGTCATTGAAACCCCAACTGAAACAAACAGCACACTTGCTTGCTGCGAGATAGAATTTCAATTGTGTTAAATACCTGTCTGGCGCTACTTGATAAGAAAGCCGTGTCTATCCACTTCATTCAGCGTCTCTCATCTTGTCTCCTGCCTAATCCCAGAATAAATCCTGTGGGCTTGGGGAAGGGCATTAAACAGGCTTCTGGTGAAGATGATTAAACTTGAAACAAGTCATAACGAGGCACAAGCAATGTAACGCTCATTGTCATGTGTCTTCTCAGGTCATAGGCAGGAGGGGAGCAAAGATGATTTAGACGGAGGGCATCCTGTTGAGAAGCCACCCTGCTGAAGGGGCTCCTGCTGAGCCGTTCATTATCCTAAAGTGAGTCTGTCACACAAGTCTGCTGGTGGGGTCCCAGGCTTTCCTTGGGGTGATCATAGAGAAGTGGCTTTTGAGAATTGCACAGAGCCAGAGACTTTTTCCTCTGACTCCTGTGGAGTCCTGGTACCCGGCTTATCCAACATGACCCAGAGAAGGGGCAGAGCTAGAGTCTCTGAAGGGAGAATGTTAATGTCAGTCAGGATGCTTTGGTGGCAAGCAACAGAAATCAACTCTTTGAATCAGAATTAACCTACTTAAGAAGAAGAGCACTTTTTAGAAATTAAGTTCCATGAGAGCAGGGGCCAGCTTGTTCACGACTGTTTCTCTGGTGGAACAGAAGCTTGAAGATAGTAGGCACTCAGTAAATGTTTGTGGACGAAAAGAAGATATAGGGTGATCAAAGAATTGTTAGGAAGACTGAAGCCAGTTCCAGAAAATGAAGAGGCTGAGAGCATCTCTGGAGGGGTTTGGTTCATGACAGTCAGCAGGACCTCGCTACTGGAATGAAAGCTCTCTGACTATTCCTATATTTTTGAGTGTCTATACTCATGAGTCAAAATCCGGAAGGAGAGTGTATTAGTCAGAGTTTTCCAGAGAAAAACAGGACCAATAGGAGACACACACACACACACACATAGATTTACGATAAGGAATTGGCTCACACAGTTATGGAGGCTGGCAAGCCCAATGTGCAGGGTGGGCTGGCAGGTCGGAGCTGGAGACCCAGGGAGAGCCTATGTTCCAGCTGGAGGGCTGTCAGGCAGGAAGAGCCATGTTGCAGATGGAGCCCAAAGGCAGTCTGCTGGAAAATTCTCTCTTATTCCTGGGATAGTAGGTCTTTTTGTTCTATTCTGTCCTATTCTGGATGAGACCCACCCACATTTGGAGAGCAATCTTTACTCCCCTGATTGAAATGTTAATCTCATCCAAAAACACCCTTGCAGAAAGACCCAGAATAATGCTTGCCCAAATACCTGGGCACCCCATGGCCTAGTCAAGCTGACACATAGAATGGACCATCCCAGAGATGGGGAGGGAGGGCCCCGCTGGCCTGGCTTGAGTCACGGGACTGTCCTTTGGGCAAGTAGAAGGCAGGGTATTTATCTGTCAGTGTCGGAGCCTTTGCACAGTGGGGCAGAACGATTTCCCAAAGGACAAGTGGGGAGCTGTTCTCAGGAGGGAGAGGAGCGGATGCTGGGCAGCCACAAGACAGCACTCACTTTCTTCCAGGGGAGTCCCACTTTGTCACTTGCTTCTCTGTGGCTTCTGTGTGGCTTAACATCTCTCTGCTCCGCCTGCCTCTTCCAGCTCCCCTCCTCCATGTGGAAGGGAGAGTGGCAGGGGTGGGGAGGGAAATCGTTTCTGTCCCTCTGCCCCTTCACCTCCAGTCACCGGTAGAGGTGGCTGTTGGAGGGTTGACCACCAGCTCTGGCCCTTGCTCTTATAGGTTCATGCTATTGATTCAGCACTCAAACACTGCCTCACTCTGGAAAAGTCTCCCTACACCGTAAAGGGCGTGCACAAGACATCTCTGCCCCAGAAGAGTTCCAATCTATTGGACTCCATGCATTTTCCTTCTTTTCCCTTCTTTACCTACTAGAGGTGTCGTGTAGCTGTGGCTGTTGCTAACCCATGGTGTGCCCTTGTGGAATTAAAAAGGCACCCCTTCCTCAAGATACCTTACATCCGTTGGTCAGAAATTGTCATCATGTACTGATTTTGTTAGAACAAGGTGCTGCTATATACCAGAAAGTTGTCGCAATAAGTCTACCATGTTTACAATGTGAACGATGCCTCCTTAGATACGGCACCCTTGTGCAGCGTACAATTTGTCCACCTGTACATAGCAGGTCTGAACTACCAAGGGAGAGGCAGGCCACCAGAGGCCAGAAAAGCACAGCTTGTTCAATGCTCTTGTGAATGGGGGTGTGTGTGTGTGGGGGGGGGGTGAGGGGGTGGGAGGGTGTATTCTCTTTCTTTGGGTTCTGATCAATAGCTGAGCCACTGATCAGAGTCAAGACAGAACTATGAGTCCAAGACTCCTCTAGTCTGGCAAGTCCACCATACTCCCCAAAGAAACTGCCTGCAAGGAATTATGGAACACTGCTCTCCTCTTGGGGGCATTCCTGGGGGACAGACAGAGCCCAGACCAGACCAGCGGGCAGAGGCAGTCAGCAGATACTGCCACTCCAGGGCGCATCTGATGTGATGGCCTCTTCAGAGGTTTGTAAGCCTGACTCCTGAGTAGTATAGATGGACTGACTCACTTCAAATTCCATGGATCCACGGTGGGGTGGACAAGATCAGTAGTCTCAAATGAAAACAGGTAAGACAGAAATTAATAGAAATTCTAATGATTTCCCCCATATCTCAATAGATCACATTGTACGTGTCCTGGGGTAGGCACAGCCCACTTTGTTGACCACTGATCTAGAATCTGTTACTCCACTTACAGCAGCTGTGCAGGCAAGGCTAATTGATTACCACGCTCCCCCTGAGCCTGGAGGCATTCTCATACTCCATTACAATGCAGTGATTGCTAGGTCGGGGCTCAGCAAACGGTGCCTTGAGGGCCTTATCCAGCCTGCCGCTTGTTTTTATTAATAAAGTTTTATTGGAACACAGCTCCACTCACTTGTTTACATATTATCTATTGCCAATTTCGTACTCCAGTGGCAGAGCTGATTAACTGCCTCAGAGACCATACAGTCTAAAAGCCTGTGAAAATTAATAAGGGGAAACCTCATTTAAAATGGAGTTGGGGGCCCAGAAGGCAGAGCCCTCATGTGCCCCTACTCGACCTCAACTACAGGAAGGATTGTCAATTACAGACCTCACCAGGAAGAAGTCCTCAACAGGAAGCATCCTCAATGACAGACCCCAACAGGAAGAGATGTACATCGCATCCCCAACAAGAAATCGACTGCCCTGGACACAGCCAATGAGAAACCACCACAGCCCTGAACCGTCACTTTCCAACAGTGGATTTTGTTCAAAACAACCACTCCCAACTTCCTCCTTTTTCTCTACATAATAACGTTCCTCTCCTTTGCTTGCTGGACTTGCCTGTGGCTTTTGCTATAGCTGGCTTGTCCTCAATTGCAATTCCTTTGCTATTCCTGAATAAACCCATTTTGTTGGTCAAGTTACTGGCCGTTTTACTTTCTTTAGGTCAAAAAGTGCCAAATACTTATTATCTGACTCTTTACAGAAATGCAAGAAATCTGACCCCTGCTCTAGGTAGTCAAGTGTGCGTTGGTAATGAAAGGTAAAACATTTGTGGGCTGGCCCTGTGGCCAAGTAGTTAGTTTTGTAGCCCAGGTTCGCCGGTTCGGATCCTGGGCGTGGACCTACTCCACTCATCAGCCACACTGTGGAGGCATCGCGCTTACAAAATAGAGGAACATTGGCAATGGACGTTAGCTCAGGGCAAATCTTCCTCAAGCAAAAAAGCAAACAAAAAAACCATTTGGTATCCCTGTTCTCAAGTCAGGCTAGACTTTGGAGAATACCTCTTTGTGCTAATGAAGTCAAGCTTGGCCTTGCTTTCTTCTGTGGGTACTTAATCTTTGCTAGCTTTTTAGAAATCGAATCCATTGGTCAGAAGGGCCCAGAAGTGAATGTGGATGAAACTGGTCACCTGAAGTCCATGTCCTACACAGTATGGTCAGCAGGGTCCACTCCACCCTCAGCTCCTCTGCTAGTTGCCTCCAAGTGGCTGTGGTGCTCCTCAGCACAGGTGACACCAGCAGCCCCGAGGCCTCCACCACCAGAGGGCTGCAAAGATGCCGCATATCACCAAGGGGGCCGTGGGGATCTCTGCTGACATGTTCGGATTTCTTAAGAGGAATTTTTTTTTTAATTCAAAATTTGAGGGGCCAGCCGCATGACCCAATGGTTAAGTCCGTGTGCTCTGCTTTGGCGGCTCAGGGTTTCGCTGGTTCGGATCCTGGGCACAGATGTGACACTGCTCATCAGGCCATGCTGGGGTGGCGTCCCACATAGCACAACCAGAGGCCCTCACAACTAGAATCTACAACTACGACCTGGGGGGCTTTGGGGAGAAGAAGAAGAAAAAAAAAAAAAAAAGATTTGAAGTAGTAGTTGGGAAAGGAACTGAAATGGTGTATTTCTCCCCGTCCTGACAATTCCCAACTGTGACAACACTCCCTTATCTCTTCCTCTTTGGCTCCAGCCATCGGAAGTGGGAAAGAAGAAAAGGAGTAAGAGCTGATAAAGGAGGTAAAGAGAAAAGGAAGGCAGAGCCTGAGGGAAACCATGGTCTGAAAGATTTGAAGTGTTTCTATATGCTGAGCATGTATCATATATATATGCTTAAATATATAAACCTAAATAGAGTCCACCCCTGGCAGGTTTGGGCAATTCCCACTAATCAGGGACCACTGATCAGGGACCAGCCTGAGTCCTTACACAGGAGCTAAGAGATTAGGGAAGAACACAACAAACCAGCTGGCCTGGGGAAGCCACTCCACAGGCCTTGCAGAGGCTGGAGGTCCGTCAGCTGCTCTGCTCCAGCCCCGGCCCTCTCCTCACCCCAGGCCCCATCGCTGCGTCCAGTTTGGAGATGGGAGCAGGCCTGAGAACTGGAAGTAAAAATGACAAAATCTGCTCCTTGAAAGCTGTCACCATGGATAGGAAGAATTCTGTTTTGGTCACATGTAATGGACCATAACACAAAGAAAAAGGTGGGTGCTCCCTCTTTTCTGGGGAGAAGGACACTTGTGGTTTCAGAATGTCACATGCCCGGAAGACTCGTCCTTGGGCGTCTATGGAGCACCTCGGACGCAGGCAACAGCTGCTCTGCTGTGGCCCCAGGAGCCACATTTCCACAGCTTAGTGGGAGCGAAGGCCTTGGTGGCGGGTTTTCCTGGAGACAGCCAGAGCAGGAGAAGAGAAAGTGGCGGACACTCGTTTCCGGCAGGATTTGCTGTGTGCACACGTGAGTACATTGGTTTGGGTGATACCCACTCTGGCTCATTGGAGGCTGGTCCACACGTGCTGCTCTTGCTGTTGCCATTGCTATGTTTTCATTTTTGTTTATCCCCACACCCTCTCCTTTGGGAACTGCTGCTTTCCCATTCCACACAGTTCTGGCGGGCCAGTTAATTGTGTGGCTCTGGCTTTTCAGCCACAGAGGTGGTCCCTGTCGGGAGAGAGCCTCCCTGGGTCCCTCACATCCTGCTGTGTGTGCCAAGAATGCAAAATCCTAACCACTGTTTTATCTCAGCCAGTTCTCAGGGTTGTTTACACAGCTGGTGACCTTGTGGGACAAGGGACTGTCTCCCCCTGGACAAAGAGCAGGCTTGCGTGCTATAAAAGCAGTGGCTTCCCCCAGCTCCAAGATCCTCAGCTGTGGTGCACACCCATTGCCTGTGTGGTCGCCCTCTGGGTTATGCCATCTGGCTGCTCACCTGAGACTCCGGGAGGCCCCACCAGAGACGCTGGTGTTCATGCTGGGTGCTGTGCTCTGCATAATAAAGTCTCTAGTCTCTGACCCATCCCTTGTCTTCTGGCAGCATGCAAGAAACAGCAACGGGCTAACCTATTAGCTTGAAAGGAGGGTAAAATCTAAGCACAGAGAGGCTGGACATTTCGTTTCTGGAAATGGACCCAAACAGGTCTTCTCTGAAGTTCTTTTGAGACATTGATGTGAATCTAGGAGAGAAAATATTGAGCATTTCCCTGAGTTTGCCGATTGTGTAGACGGTGACCTGGCAGCTGTAAATGTAGGGATTTGAGTCATACTTTACACACGTAGTTGCTATGCTGTTACTCAGATCCCTCCCCGTTTAGGGCTTTCGCGTGCTGTAGTTGTAAGGGTGAACGCTGATTGCAATGCTGTGTGTCTCCCTCCCCTCCCAGCCCCCATCTCCACCTGTGTGCAATGCTCACTTTCTTCTGTCGGTGAGGGAAGTGGGTGTGGGTACAAGTGAAGTGCCCCCTCGGTTCTGAGAGCAAGCTGACCAAAGCGTAAAGTGGAGCCACCATCAAGCTGACATTTAGTAGTCTGGGGCCTGCGCAGACCAGGGCGCACGTCCACAGGCACTGAAACTGCCGTGGCATTGAACGTGAGTCTGAACAGCTCAGCGCCCGCCTCTGTGAGGACACCTGCCAGACTCCCTTCTCCCCACACGCCCGACTGGGGAGTGAACCCACCAGATGCAGTGCCTGGGGTTTGCCGCTAGGTGGACCTCTAAAGACTTAATTTCCAGCAATCAGTGTGGGTTTGGGGTGGGGGTCATTTTTCCCTCAGAATTTAGGTCCTAGGCTTTAGGTAACTCAGATTTCGGTACTAGGTGAAAACTCCTGCGGTTCATTTGAGATGTCCTGACTCACGCTGGTGAGTACGGTAAAGACAGCTATAAACCCAGGTTTCGTCGGTGGGGGTGTTCTTTAGTGAATTGTTCACCCGCGGGCTGGGTGAGTCCTGTTGTACTTCACCTGCTCAGAAGGGCACCTTTTTGTACTTTTCATAAGGTGCCACATGTCCTGATGCTGGCGCTGGTTTGGGGCCACCAGGAGAAGAGCGGAAGTCTCGTGCCCAACCCCCCGCCCTCCAATCACTGAGACAACACCAGCAGCCACTTACCTGGAGATGCGCTGTTAGAGGAGAGAAAATGAAAGCCACGCTCTGTGCCGTCGGTTTCTGTTCCAGCTGATGGAAATCCCTGACTGATGAATGAAAACTAGAGGAAAAGCTCCAAGAGAACAGAACCGGGAGAGACGCTTTCCCCCCTCTCGAGGAGTACGGGGCGATGCGTCTGGCCTGGGTTCGAGGTGCAAACCTGTTATCTCGTTCTGTGCCCCTGAGCCAGTCACTCTGCCCCCCAAGGCCCACTGTCAAGGCAGGACCACCGCGCTCTGACTTCCCCATGCCCACAACTGTCGTGATGTCCTCCTGCTGTGCCGTGGGCCCCAGGACCCAGGTATCAGAAGCACAGATTTCCACCTCCCTCGCAGTTGCAGGCTGGGGGACAAAGGAGCACCCCTCTGGTGGGATGGGCACAGTTCCAAAAGGAAATAAGTAGCTGAAGTTATTTCACGCACACCACAGCTCAAAGTCTGATGACACGCGGCCAATCCCTCTGCAGCGAGGCCTTTGGAAATCGCAGTGTCCCCGGGAAGAGCCTCAGACACCTGCTGTGTCATTTCCAAGACCGTCTTCTCCAGGTAAGTAAGCACAGCGGAAAGGAGGCCCGCCCCATAGCACGGAGGGATTTTCGGCCAGATTTTTATTTTTTCTGCAGATAGCTTTTGACGTTTACTTTAATTCTCTTTATTGTGAATTGAAACAACCATATAGAAAAGTATATGAAACATAAGGTACAGCTTAATTTTTCTCTCGTATAAAGTAAACGCCTTCTCAGTTCAGGAGATCACCAGCTGCGCGCCCCCCGGAGCCCTCGCGCGCATCCCTTCTGGGCTGCGGTTCCCCTTTTCAAAGGTGATCGCTGGGCCTCCTTTTATGCTCATTCACTTCTTTGCTTTTCTTTAAAATTTTACTACTTAAATATACATCCATGGACACTGTTGTTTGATTTTTCCCTGTTGTTGAAATTTTTTAGAAGTGCATCCATCCGGTGTGTGTTCTTTACGTCTGGCTTTCGTTCTTTATGTTGGTTTTGACCAGCGTGATGTTTGCGAGACGCGGTCACATTGCACACGGCTGTCGTTAATTCAGCGTATAGCGTCGTACTGTGTGAATAATCAACCGGTTTTTACAAATTCACTTGATTGTGGACATTTGCTTGTTACCAGTGAGGGGATCCTATGAAGACATCTGCGTTCTCCTCGATGCCTCCGTGTACCCACATTTAAGCAGAGTAGATATGTTGGGTTAGAACTGCCGGGGCGTGGGGTACGTTCCTTCGACTTGACTAGATGATGCCCAAGTGATTCCACTGATTTATGCTCCCACAGCTGTGGTGAGTGGTCTCTGTGCTCCACATTCTCACTGGCATCCAGTGATGCCAATCTTTGCAAATGTAGCTTTTCTGTTGGCGTGCTTTGTGTGTGTGTGTGTCTGAATCTGAAATAGTGGGTGGCCTTCTTAAGACAAATCACTTGGTCTTTAGAAGTGGGCGACTGACTAAGAGGCTGTTTTGAGGCCCCTTCTGGGGGCTGCACCCTGGAGAGAGAATGAGCTCAGGAGTCAGGTTTTGGGGTTCAATCCTGGGTATACTACCTACTAGCCGTGTGACCCCAGGCAAGTTAGTTAACCTCCCCCACCTCAATTTCCTCATCAGTAAAATGGGATAATAGTCTCTACATCCTGGGTGTGTGTGAGGATTAAATGAGATACTACGTGAAAAGGGCCTGCCTGGAATACGCACGTGGTGCATGTTAGCCATTATTATCCTTGAGAAGAATTCTCCCCTCCGAGGGCTTTGAGACTCACCCAGGAGAATGGCAAAAACATCATGCCTTTTGCGTTTCCGAGGTGCTTTACTTGTTGTAGACTCTGCAGGCTAGTCCTAATGTTAGCACTGCCCCTCAGCAGCGTGAGGGAAAGCAGGTGGTTTGTGTCCTTGACTGAAAATTACCTAAAGTGCTCAACTCCTCCGATCCTTTGAAGTGAACGTCTCCGAGGTCACAGACATTACAAGTGGAGAGTCAGAGGCACAGCAGGGGCCCCTTCTAGACTGTTCAACAGCAGTTTTGAGTCAGCCCTCTCCTACTTGTTGGTGTAGTGGGGTACTTACACACTTTGCTCAGGTCGGGGGTGTATGCATGGCCTCAAGGAGAGGTGGGTGGTTCGGGCTGCTGTGTATGGAGGGGAGAAGCGTGCAGTTTATGTTGAGTTTACTAAGGAACCAGAGTGAAAGCCCAGTGGAGCGCACGCCTCTAACATGCTGGAGAGCAGCTCGAGAGCGAGAAACCTCTGGAGCTCACTGGATGGGGTGAAAGCCTGGGGAGGAGGGGAGAGGCGCGATCCTGGGAAAGTTGAGGGGCTGGGGTGGGGGAACCTAAGGAGATCGTTGGTGTGAGTCAGAATGGTCTGCATGCCCAGGGGCAGCCAGCCAGCCAGCCTGCCACGGTCCCAAGCCATGCCTGTTGATACCCGTGCAGAGAAGTAGCTTTGGCTGTTCTGGCCTCAAGGCATCCTCTGGAGGGCACTACCACCTCGAAAGCCCTTCTAGAAACAGAGAGGGAAGTGGTGCTATGGAGGGACAGTCAGAGGTCCAGGACCTGGGTGGAGCTGCATAGAGCAGAGGCTGCCCTTGCTACACTGAAATGGAAAGATGTTTGCCGTGCACTATAAACCGGTGCAATTATACAATGACAGGTGCACGATTGCACCTGTAGCATGATGCCATCTAACAACAGATGTCTGTCTAAAAGGGTCCGGGAGGTATCTCAGTGGCATTAAAAGGAATTCTCTCTGGGTAGAATTACTGGTTCTTTTTATCTCCCTCTATTTCTGTATTTATTATGTATCTGCAGATTTTTCTGGTTAAATGAGTTTTTGTATTACTTTTGTAATTAGACTAAAAGGAGCAGGAACATTACCAGGATGTCTCGTTTAAACTAACTCATTGCGGGTGGGGAGGGAGGTGAATTCATGGATTCTTGTTAAAGTCAGCATTCATGATTAAGCTCCACTCATATTATACGTGTAGTAAGTGTCATCTACTTACATGCCTGTAATGTGTTCCCGTCCACACGTTGGTCACTGACTAGCTGATAAGATGTGAGGTTCACTCCCATTTGGGGGCAAGGCCAAAAGATCCCCCTGACCCCTCGCTCAAAGGTTCTGGCTAAGGTTATTTCCATGGCAATGAGGGAAAAAAATAAGCCAGAAGATGTGTATCTGGATTGGGGAAAGGCGAGGTGCATCTTTCTTCTGTCTGATTTTCCTTGGTGTCCGGCAGTGACGTTGTTCGTTTGGCGCTGGTCACGGTTGCCTCCTGCCCCTGACGGGGGTTGCCGATGTCAAGGACTTGAGAGAATAAATCCCTAATCTTCTTAAGTACCCAAAGGAGGGAGGAGTCCAGGGCTGGTATGGTGGCCCCAACAGGTCATCAGTGCACAGGCCCCTCCTGTTCCTGCCCCATACCCCTCGGTGGGTGGCTCCTGGCACTGAGCTCGCAGGACCACGATGGGATCTTCAGCCACTGTGTCCTCATTTCAGCTGCAACTGGACAGGGGAAAGGGGCCTTCCAAGAGGCCTCACCGAGGTTGCCCTCGTATTTGGTAATACCCAACCTGCACAAGAGGCTTGGAATGCAGTTGATTTTATTTATTTATACATATATATAAAATCTGCCCCATTGCGCAAGACTTCTGTTACAAAAGGAGAAAGAACAGACCCTGGGCAGGCAACAAGCAGTATCAGTTTAAAGCCTTGCTTTTTTCAGCAAAGTCCGTCATTTATAAGTGCTCCAGAGATTTCAGGATCAAGGCAGATTTATGGAAAAAATCAGAAAGCCAAAGGCGCCATAAAGAGTCCCACGGGAACAGTCTACTCAACAAGATGCTTTGTCAGCAGTTGGTCAGCCAGCGTCTCCTCCAGTCCCCTGAGGGCTCAGCGTGGCAGCCCCGCCACTCGGCTGGCACTGTCAGTGGCGCACAGTTGTCAGTGCAGGTGATCCATGGAAAGCGAGCACAAGAGCAGACAGTCCTTGTCCGTCATCTCCATATTTCCCTCTGTCCTCCTACAGTGGGACGTTCTTCTGACAGTCACTGAAGTTGCTGACATGGTTGGCATTGCAGTTTCTAGAGGGAACCCTCCACCCTTCTAGTGGGGAGGAGCTCCTGGAGCAGTGAGACCCAGAGACCCCCAGTGGCCAGAGATGGGCTTCTTGTAAGACCAATGCTTGGAGTAAAAGGGTCGTGGAATTCCCTTTTTAAACATGTCCTTCTTAAAATTCGGAATAAAATTTGTGCTAGTATATGTTATCTGGGCCTGAAATGAGTATAATCTCTCTTAAAACCAGAGTGGGTCAGCCTTTAACTAGAAAGAGTCTGCTGACCAGAATTAAGTAAGGAGGGGACAGTCCACAGGGGAAAAGATAAGGCTGCTCCAAAGACTGTCCCCGCTCTCAGAGAACGGTGGGGAGCTGCCCCTCGGGGACTTCCCGGGAAGAAACGTGTTCAAAAGGAAGGTGGTTTCACAGGAGGCCGGTTTTGAGGTGGGAGGAAGGTCGCTTCAGGAGGTTCCATCAAAGGAAACGGAGCCTCTGACCCTCTGGCTGCCTCCCCTGCAGCGGTCTGAACTCTGAACAAGTGCAGACCTTATCAGGGCTTTGAGATCCAAGAGGTTGTGAAGCTTTGCTTAATTCTCTAACTCTGGAAACCTTCTGCCTTGAAATGGGACATTTCCCTGGGTCAACTGCCCCTAACTCAGCTCGGAAATGCCTTCTGGAGTCCCGCAGCAGGTCCCCGCCCTTCCCTCGGCCCTCTGCTGGAATGTGCTGCCAGCATCACTACAGTCGCTCCTCAGAGCTTTCTAGGGCTCTCGGCCAGTTCTTGGTACTTCTTTTTGGTCTACAACAGAGAGAAGCTGATGAGCAAGTTATAGACTTTTGTGACTTATTACTGAGTACTAAGTAAAATCAATGCTCTATTATTACAGAATGAGCAACGTGACTGTCAAATAAGCAACTGATAAAGACAGTCAACTGAACTTAATGATCAACTGAGAAAGAAAAGCCCAATTTCTTGTACTTAAGAAAATGCTTATTGAGGCTGTACTACCTGAGATATCCTGCTCATCCTTAGAGGGACACAGAGAATGTGCTGAACGGTTTTTCTCTTTGCAGTGAGTTTATAATCCTCTCATCCAGGGGCAGGGGAAGTAATTATAAAATAAGACGGATCAAGATAAATCCCATGAAGAGAGTACCAGACAGTGATGGGGCTCAGAGGAAGGAGAGCCCATATTATCAGGGGAGGGCTTGGGGAAGCAGCAAATGCAGGTGGCCAGCAGGAAGCGTGAGTGTTCCAATGGGTCGTGTTTGGGATCCGGGAGTGGTCCAGGGTGTCCTGAGATTAGAGCACATACAGAAGGGCAGGAAGAAGCTGGAGAAGGCAGGCAGGAATTTATTCTTTCTTTTCCTCTTTATTCTAGGTTTTGGTATTATTTGAAGTTCGTGGTTAATAAACTGAATTCGCTTACTGTCACTCTAACTCTATGTACATATATATATATACACACACAAGTATGAAAGACCTATATATATCTGTACCCATATGTTTCTAAAAGAATGGTATAAAGTTTCCTTGGGTTTCCTAGGGACGAATCTGGAAATCTAACAAATGTTTCATATGGGATTGAACCAATAAAGACTATGCACTGAGATAATATCTTGAGATATGAATAATTTTCCCCACCTTATTCATCTTTTTATAAACTTAAACCAGCTAAGAAAACTACACAAAAGTACAGCTTAATGAATCATTATGAGGTGAATGTCACCTCGTGGCAGCACCCAGACCCGACGGCCTCCCTTGGCCCCAAGTAACCAGTGTTCTTATACAGCAGTTTCTTCCTTGCATTTCTTTCTTGCTGGTCATCCAAGCGTGTGATTCTAGCCACTGTATTCTAGCAATGTCTCCCCCTAGTAAAAATGATTTGATATGTCCCTCAAGCCATTTTTTAATCTTTAGCTTCCCTCCATCCCTTTCTCTTCCTTAAAATGTGTTGGCTGAGGACCCGGGGCACTTGACTGTGGTTTGGATCTTGTGATTGTGTGTGTGTGTGTGTGTGTGTGTGTTGTCTCTCGTGTTCCTCTGCCCTCGGTGTTCCCTGCAGATTGCCAGCCGAATCCAGAGACTGGATCACACTTGGGTTTGAACCCTTTGGCAAGACGCTAGGCAAGAGGCTTCTTCTATCTCATAACCTCTTATGTGTGATGTTAGCAGCCAGTGGTTATCAATGCCTAGAGCCACTAATTCATTGGGCCTTGTGAAACGATATTCTGAAACCGTCCTTTCTTTTCCATGTCATTTATTAGTTAGACTACATCTTTAAGGAGATGCTTTCCCATGACCGTGGTTCTTTACAGAAAGGTAATGCTAACATCCTTCCCAATCCTGGGAGACTCAAATGCTAAGCCTGACCCCTTAGCAGTCAGCTCTCATAGGACTTTGCAAAGCCCAAGCTGGCCCCAGAAACACCACACTTGTTCTGGCACTGGAGACTTGTGGACCCAGAATCAAAGGCCCCTTAGGCTCCTGGTCACCCCCTCTCCATGGGGTGGGATAGCTGTTTCTGTTCATATAGCAGGTTAGATACTCTGAATGATCTTCTAGTTGTAAGACACCAAAACACTAGGTAAATATTTTTAAAATGTGTTGTCGAGCTTCCCTAAGATAAATCTGCAGAAGTCAAAAAAATGAAAGGGAAGCAGGAATCTTGTAAGGTAATTGAATGACAAAACTGGTTTCTGCACAGAGGGTTTCTGCTAAGGTGTGGAGACTTTGAGCTTCCTTGTTGATAGTTGCAGGGGGCCCAAGGGATAAGGGATAAGTCTAGGGCATGCCCAAGAGGAAGTTTATGCGAGGAGACCCTTCTGCAGAAGGATGGGAATCCTACAGGCTATAAACCTGACGTGCTGCAGGGGCCGACAAGGAGACCTGACTGTTTCAATCTTGACACCAGATGGAAGGGAATAAAAAAATCTCTCCTGAGAATTTGTGATGACAAGCTGGCTCTGAGTTGTGGTCCAAATTTATGTACCCTGTGCGGTTAAGAAAAAACCCTCAAACACAATTAAATTTAGAGTGGTTCTCCGTTGATAGTGCCTCCAGGGAAATGGCAGAATCGAACATAAACCTTTTCTGGAGGAATGCAACCTCAGCAGCAGCCTCAGAGATTTTCTATAGAGAATTTCTTTGCTTCTAAGTAAGTGAGTGGTTCAAGGTCAAAAATTAAAAACAAAAAGGGGAAAGGAAGGAAGTACGTGACTGAGGTCCAATTGGAAAAATAGATATCAGAAACAGATCCTAAAGATGTCGGATATTGGAATTATCAGATACAAACTATAAAAGACATATTTAATGTGTTTAAATAAAAGAAGATTGAAAATGTGATTGGAAAAGAGATTTTAAGGAATGTCCAAATAAATTTGAAAAAGAAGCAAATAGAATATCTGGAAATAAAAAATTAATAATTAAAAATAAAAATTCCAAAGATGGTTTAAACATCAGATTTTAGATGATGCTGAAGAGACAAATAGTGAACTGGAAAATAAATTCAAGGAATTACCCATAATGCAGATCAGAGGGACAAAGACAAGAAAAGAGAGAGGTGACACGACTTGGAGGAGAGAGGATTGAGCAGGTGCCAGCCAGAGCTCTAGAAGGAGACAACATCAATGTCAGCAAGGCAACATTCAGAGACAAGGGCTCAGAATTCCCCAAACCTGATGAAAGCAACCAATCCTCATATTCAGGAAGTTCAAAAATTCACAAGTATAGATAAAAAGAAATCCACCCAGATACATTATAAGCAAACCATAGAATGCCAATATAAAGAGATCTTAAAAATAGCTGTATTAAAAAGGAATAGCAATTAGAGAAGCCCGATTCTTTATTTTTTTCAAAGATTGGCACCTGAGCTAACATCTGTTGCCAATCTTTTGTTTTCTTTCTCCCCAAAGCCCCCCCAGTACACAGTTGTATATTCTAGTTGTAGGTCCTTCTAGTTGTGCTGTGTGAGACACCTCCTCAGCATGGCTTGACGAGTGGTGCTAGGTCTGCGCCCAGGATCTGAACTGGTGAAACCCTGGGCCACTGAAGTGGAGCGTGCAAACTTAACCACTCGGCCACGGCTGGTCCCAAGCCCGATTCTTAACAGCAAAAATGGAAGCCAGAAGACAGTGGCATGATAGCTTCAATTTGCTAGTAGAAAATAACTTTCAAGCTATAATTCTATATTCACAGATTATTTCTCAAGTATTAAGACAAAGAGATTTTCAGAGAAACAGAATTTGAGAGTTTACCAACAAACCTTCACCAGAAGCGAATTAAAGGATAAACTTTAGGAAGAGAGAAAAGTTTACAGACGTGCAGAAAAGAATGATGAACAAAGATAATGGTAAATCTGTGGATATACATAAACTAATGTTGGCCCCTTAAAATAATGATGTTAATAAGTGTGTATTTGCTGAGGCAAATCAAAATAGGAACCAAAATACTGAACAAAAATAGTTTATAAGTTATAAGTGTGTGATTGGAGTTAAAATATTCTATCCCTCTTGTATTATTTGGGAGGTTAGATATTGATTAACTTTAGTCTCTAAAAATATGCATCTTAAAAATTCTGGGGGTAATCATTAAAAGAAGACAGGGAGAGAGAAGTAAATGGACTATAATCTAGGTAAAAGACAAAGAATGTCAGACTGGATTAAAAATAAATAAAACCATACTTTTAAATGACACAAAAATGTCCAGAGTCAACGGATAGAAAAGCTGGTTATTGCATAATGATTAAAGACCTACTTCACTGGGAAGTTGTTATAATTCTAAACTTTTGTGTGCCTGATAACACAGCATTGCAATACTTAAAATGATAAATCTACCAGGAGAAAGTGACAAATCCATCATTACAGTGTAAGATTTTAACACATCACTTTCGATAAGTTTTGAATCAAGCAGGCAAAAATCAGTAAGACATGAGATTTGAACAGCACGATGGGCAAGCATTACATAAAGAACATATATGAACAACTGGAGAATACCCATCTTTCTTTTTAGAACATACAGAATTTAATAAAATTGCCCGCATGGTGGATCACAAGCCTAGCTTTTACAAATTTCAAAGATTCAATATCATGCAGAATATTCTCTGACAACTATCCAATTGTGAGATATAAATAGCAAACACTAAAAGTCCCTCTGTATCATTCAGGGAATCAAAAAATCTCTAGCTATTTTTACTGCTCATCAAACCACGCTGAGGCAGCATCCCACATGCCACAACTAGAAGGACCCACAACGAAGAATACACAACTACGTACCGGGGGGCTTTGGGGAGAAAAAGGAAAAATCTTAAAAAAAAAAAATCTCTAGCTATTTTAGGCAGAAAAGGACTCAGTACCGGGAATTAGGTGATTACAAAATTGTTGGAGGGGATGGAGAAGTGAACTTTAGGTGGGGCTTCCAGAGGTGGTTTCCAGAACAAAAGCCCTGAGTGGGACCGCCTTGACCTCTGCCAAGGCAGTGAGATGGAACCAGGGGATGCTGGCGGGGCCCTATGGTAGTCTGTAGCAGCCCGGGATATTCTGAATTGAAGAATAGACCAGCAGGCTGCAATCCAGGCATCAGGAACCAGCCCCTGCTGCTGTCAGAACTGTCTCCCTACACCATGAAGCCAGGGACCGGACACGAGAACCCTGAATTCCGTGCTCCTGCCCTCAAAACTAACTCTCAACACTCAAAATCTCTATCTTTTTATCGAGGCTCCAGGATGCTGCTGAAGAGAAACCACATGTTCCACGACCTTATCTGTCCGGAGGAAGATGATGGTTACTTCTTGTTTTGTAATCTCTCCCCCAGAATTATTGAGAGATCATTGATGTATAACATTATGTAAACTTAAAGTGACAGCCTGTTGATTTGATACTTACATTTTGCAAAATGATTACCACAAGATCGTTAGCTAACACCTCCATTGTCGTATGATTACCATTTCTTTCTTGTGGTGAGAACATTTAAAATCTACACTCTCAGCAACTTTCCAGTATACAATGTAGTGTTAACTATAATCACCATCCTGTACATTACATTTCCAGAATTTATTCATCTTACAACTGGAAGTTTGTACTCTTTGATCAACATCTCCCCACTTCACCTACCTGCCAGCCCCTGGTAACCATCCTTTTACTCTCAGTTTCTATGAGTTTGGCTTTTTTTACACTCCACATATAAGTGATTTCACGCAGTATTTGTTTCTCTGACTCATTTCACTTAGCATAATGCCCTTAGTTCCATCCACATTGTTGCAAATGGCAAGATTTCCTTCTTTCTGATGACTGAATAATATTCCATTGTGTGTGTGTATATATATATATACACACACACCACATCTTTATCCATTCATCCATCGATGGATGCTTAGGTTGTTTCCAAATCTGGGCTATTGTGAATGCTGCTGCAATGAACATGGGAGTGCAGACACCTCTTCGAGATCCTGTTTTCCTCTCCTTTGGATACATTCCCCCAGAAGTGAGATTCCTGCATCATAGGGTAGTTTTATTTTTAATTTCTTGGGGAGCCTCTATGCTGTTTTCCATCGTGGCTGCACCAATTTACTTTCTCACCAACAGTGCACAAGGGTTCCCTTTTCTCCACATCCTTGGTAACACATCTCCAGTCTTTTTGATGGTAGCCATTCTAACAGGTGTGGGGTGATACCTCATTGTGGTTTTGATTTACATTTTCCTGGTGATTAGTGATGTTGAACATCTTTTCATGGACCTCTTGGCCATTTGGATGTCACCTTCGAAAAAATGTCTCTTCAATTTCTCTGCCCATTTTTTAATAGGATTGTTTTTTTGCTCATAAGTTGTTGTATGAGTTCCTTATATGTTTTGCATATTAACCCCTTATCAGACATGATTGGCAAATATTTTCTCCTATTCTACAGGTTGCCTATTTATTTTGTTGATGGTTTCCTTTGCTGTGCAGAAGATTTTAGTTTGATGTAATCCCACTTGTTTCTTCTTTGCTTGTGTTGCCTTTTTTGGTGTCAAATTAAGAAAATCATTGCCAAAACCAACGTCAAGGAGTTTCCCTTATGTTTTCTTCAAGGAGTTTTATGGTTTCAGGTCTTATGTTCAAGTCTTTAATCCATTTCGAGTTGATTTTTGAGCATGCTGTATGATAGTGGACCAGTTTCATTCTTTTACATGTGGCTGTTCAGTTTTCCCAACACCAATTATTGAAGAGACAATCCTTTCCCCACTGTATATTCTTGACTCCTTTGTCAATTAATATATATGTATATATACTGGTTTATTTCTGGGCTGTCTTTTCTGTTCCATTGATTGATGTGTCTGTTTTTATGCCAGTACCATACTGTTTGGTTACTATAGCTTTGTAACATAGTTTGAAATCAGGAAGTGCTGTGACTCCAGCTTTGTTCTTCTTTTTCAGGATTGCTTTGGCTATTTGGGTGTTTTGTGGTTCCATACAAATTTTAGGATTGTTTGTTCTATTTCTGTGAAAAATTACCTTGGATTTTGATAGGGATTGCATTGAATCTGTAGATTGCTTTGGGTAGTATGGATATTTTAACAATATTAATTCTTCTAATCCATTAGCATGGAACATCTTTCTATTTATTTGTGAATTCCTCAATTTATTTCATCAATGTCTTATAGTTTTCAGTGTAAAGGTCTTTCACCTCCTTGGTTAAATTTATTCCTGAGTATTTTATTCTTCTTGATACAGTTGTGAATGGGATTGTTTTTGTAATTTCTCTGTCTACTAGTTTGTCATTAGTGTATAGAAAGGCAACTAATTTTTGTATATTGGTTTTTGTATTGAGCAACTTTGCTGAATTCGTTTATTATTTATAACTGTTTTTTGGTGAGTCCTTAGGATTTTCTTTATATAATATGTCATCTGCAAATAGAGATCATTTTACTTCTTCCTTTCTGAATTGGATGCCTTTTATTTCTTATTCTTGCCTAATTGCTCTGGCTAGGACTTTCAGTGCAATGTTGAATAAAAGTGGTGAGAGTGGGCATTCTTGTCTTGTTGTTGACCTTAGAGGAAAAGCTTTCAGTTTTTCACAATTGAGTATAATATTAGCTGTGAGCCTACATGTGTGGCTTTCATTATATTGAGTACATTCCCTCTCAGTTTGTTGAGTTTTTGTTATGAGAAGATGTTGAATTTTCAAATGATTTTTCTGCGTCTATTGAAATGATCAATGAAGGATAACTTCATTTTGTTTATGGGGCATATTAAAGTGATTGACTTGTGGATATTGAGCCATCCTTGCATCCCTGGAATGAATCCTACTCGATCTTGGCATAAGATCTTTCAAGGTACTGTTGAATTTGGTTTGCTAATATTTTGCTGAAGATTTTTGCATCTATGTTCACAAGGGATGTTGGCCTGTAATTTGCTTTTCTTGTAGCATCCCTGTGTGGTTTTGGTATCAGGGTAATGCTGGCCTTGTTTAATGAGTTTGAAGTGTTCCTTTTCTATTTTTTGGAGGAGTTTGAGAAGGATAAGTATTGATATCTTCTTTAAATAGTTGGTAGAATTCACTAGTGAAGCCATCTGGTCCTGGACTTTTGCTTGTTGGGAGCTTTTTGATTACTGATTGAATCTCCTTACTAGTAACTAGTCTGTTCAGATTTTCCATTTCTTCATGATTCAGTGTTGGTAGGTTGTATGTTGCTAGGAATTATCCATTTCTTCTAGTTTGTCCAAATTTTTTGGCATGTAATTGTTCATAGCAGTGTCTTATGATTCTTTGTGTTTATGTGGTATCAGTTGTAATGTCTCCTCTTTCATTTATAATTTTATTTGAGTCCTGTCTGTATTTTTCTTGGTTAGCCTAGCTAAAGGTTTGTTAATTTTCTTTATCTTTCAAAAAACCAGCTCTTAGTTTCATTGATCTTTACTATTGTCTTTTTGGTCTCTTTCATCTATTTGTGCTCTGATCTTTGTTATTTCCTTCCTTCTGCTCTCTTTGGATTTAGTTTGTTCTTATTTTTCTACTTCCTTAAGGTGTAAAGTTAGGTTGTTTGAGATCTTTCTTATTTCCTAATGTAGGTGTTTATAAAATTCCCTCACAGAACTCCTTTTGCTGCATCCCATATGTTTTGGTATGTTGTGTTTCCATTTTCCCCTTGTCTCATATTTGTTTTTCTTTTGATTTCTTCTTTGACCCAATGGCTATTCAGGAGCATATTGTTTAATCTCTACACATTTGTGAATTTTCCAGTTTTCTTCTTTCAATTGATTTCTAGTTTCATACCATTATGGTTGGAAAAGATGTTTGACATCATTTCAGTCTCTTAAATTTGTTAAGACTTGTTTTGTGGCCTAACATATGATCTATCCTGGTACACATGGAACATTCCATGTGCACTTGAGAAGAATGTATATTCTGCTGCTGTTGGATGGAATGTTCTGTAAACGTCTGTTAAGTTCATCTGGTTTAATGTATGGTTCAAGTCCAATGTTTATTTGTTGATTTCCTGTCTGGATGGTCTATTCCATCCCTTCACTCTCAGCCTACATGTGTCCTTAAAGGTGAAGTGAGTCTCTTGTAGGCAGCATATAATTGGGTCTTGTTTTTTTTAATCCATTCAGCTACTCTGTCTTTTGATTAGAGAATTTAGTCTATTTACATTTAAAGTAATTACTGATAGGTGTGGACTTACTATTGCCATTTTGTTAATTGAGTTCTGGTTGTTTTGTAATTTCTCTGTTCCTTTCCTGCTCTCTTCTTTTGTGATTTGATGATTTTCTGTAGTGGTACACTTTGATTCCCTTCTCTTTCTCCTTTGTGTATCTCCTATAGGTTTTTGCTTTGCAGTTACCATGAATTTTACATAAAACATGTTATTTTACAATAGTCTATTTTAATATGTTAATAACTTCAAATGAATACAAAAGCTCTACATTGTTACTCTCTCCTTAACCCCCAAATTTTGTTTTTGATGTAATAATTTACATCTTTTTATTTTGTGTATCAATTAAAAATTATTTTAGTTACAGTTACTTTTAGTATTTCTGTCTTTTAACCTTCATACTAGAGTTATAAGTGATTTACCCACCACCATTACAACATTAGAGTCTGGATGGTCCCTGACTTAGGATGGTTTGACTTATGACTTTTTGACTTTATAATGGTGTGAAGACAATACGCATTCCGCAGGTACCATACTTTGAATTTAGTTCTTTTCCTGGGCTAGCGATGTGTGGTATGATACTCTCTTTTGATGCTGGGCAGCAGCAGCGAGCTGTAGCTCGCAGTCAGCCATGCGATCACAAGGGTAAACGACCAACACTCTATGGTGTGCTGTGTTGCCAGCGTTTTTTGGATGAGTACCCATACAGCTCATTCTGTTTTTCACTTCTAGTACAGTATTCAATAAATTATATGAGATAGTCAATACTTTATGATAAAATAGGCTTTGTGTAACACAATTTTGCCCAACTGTAGGCTAATGTAAGTGTTCTGAGCACGTTCTGAGCAGGGCTATGCTAAGCTATGATGTTTGGCAGGTTAGGTGTATTAACTGCATTTTCAGCTTCCAATATTTTCAACTTATGATGAATTCATAGGGACATAATTCCATCATAAGTTGAGGGGCATCTGTATTCTGAACTTAAGTATATTTTTACCTTTACCTGTGAGTTTTATACTTTCCTGTTACTAATTAGCATCCTTTAGTTTTAGCTTGAAGAACTCCCTTTACCATTTCTTGTAATGCTGCTCTGGTGGTGGTGAACTCCTTCAGCTTTTACTTCAGCAATTCTGAAGGACAAGGTTGCTGGGTAGAACATTCTTGGTTAGCATTTTTTCTTTCAGCACTTTCAATATGTCATCCCACTCCCTCCTGGCCTGCAAAGTTTCTGCTGAAGAGTCTGCTGATAGTTTTATGGGGGTTCCCTTGTACCTTATAATTTGTTTTCCTCTTGCTGCTTTTAAGATTTTCTCCTTGTCTTGAACTTTCAACAACTCAATTATAATGTGTCTGGGGGCAGGCATCCTTGAATTCATCTTATTGGTACATTTTGGGCTTCCTAGATCTGGATGTCTGTCTTTTTTCCACAGGTAAGGGAAGATTTCAGCCATTATTTCTTTGCATAAACTTTCTGCCCCTTACTCTCCCTCTTCTCCTTATAGGGCCCCTGTAATATGTATACTTGTCCTCTTGATGGTGTCCCGTGAGATGAATTCCACTGCTTTGCCTTCAAGTTTGTCAACCCTTTCTTCTGTTTGATCTAGTCTGCTCTTGCACCTCTTTATTGATTTTTTCAGTTCAGTTATTGTGTTCTTCAGTTCTGTGATTCCTGTTTGATACTTTAAAAACATTTTCTATCTCTTTGTTGGAAGTTTCACTTTGTCATGCATTGTTCTCCTGACTTCAGGGAGCGTCTTTATGACTGTTATTTTGAACTATCTATCAGGAAAATTGCTTATTGCTTGTCTCTGTTTCATTAACATCTGTTTTAGGAGTTTTATGTTGTTCTTTTCTTTGGAATATGTTACTTTTTGCTTTATTTTCCTGGACTGTCTGTGTTGGTTTCTGTGCATTAGCTAAAAGAGCCACCTCTCCCAGTCTTGGTGGAGAGGTCTCATGTAGGAGATGAACCTTGTCGATCAGCTTGGCCCCCTGGTTGTCTCTCAGACCTTGGCGATTGTACAAGATGACTTCTCTGTTCTTAGTGGCTCCTAGGAGTTGAGGGTGTGCTGAGACCCATCAGTGTCCCAAAAGGGAAGATTGCAGTCAGCACCTGGGTGCAGGCCAGTTGGAAGCTGGACCCCCAGGCAGCAGTAAATATGTCATTAGGCCCTCCAAGGGAGAAGCTGGGAGGCGGGAGTTTTTGCCTGCTCCCTCTGCACTGGGCCTGGGTATATAGCTTTGGCAAGGTTCTCCTGAGCCCATTAAGAACTTATTGTTTGCTGTAGTCCTGTGGGACTCCTGAATGCAAGTCCCATTGGCTGTCAAAGCCAGGTGATCTGGGGGCTCTTTCCTCAGGTGGCAGGTGCAAAAGCTGGGGCACCATATGTGTGTAGAAGCTCCTTCCTGGGAGATACTGGTGACCTGGAGTGGGATAGAGGGAGAGGGCAGGGGAGGTGTCTGCAGGCCTCCCTGGCTTCTGGGAAGGATCACAGGCAGCCCCTAGATGTGTGCTAACCTAGAAGCCTGACCCTCAGGCAGCAGTTTGGAGCTATGCAAACAGACCCCTTTCAGGGAAAGACTGGGAGATGGGCATCTCTGCCTGCTCCCTCTGTGCTGAGCCCTGGGGGATAGCCACAGTGAGTGCTCATGCCCATTAATAACTCCTTCTTTGCCTGCTGTAGTCTTGTGGGTCCCATAGACGTGAACCCTGTTGGCTTTCAGAGCTAAGTGTTTTGGGAGCTGGTCCATCAGGTGGGAGTCTTAAAATGGGGCTCTAAATGTGGGGTCCAAGCTCATCACTTCTCAAGGAGAAGCTGGGAGTTGAGGATTCCCTCCAGTTGTATGGCACTGTGCCTGGGAGGGGCTTATGGTGGGAGTATCTTGGTCTTTCTACCAGTTTTGATATGCATATTCTCTCTTTTGCCTGATGTGTAGGAGTTGCTCAGGTAGTTTCGGGGTTTCCTTCAGGGGAAATTGCTCCAAGTGTAGCTGTTCATTTGGGGTGTCCTTGGGAGGAGGGGAGCTCCAGAACCTCCTATGCTGCCCTCTTTAAAGACTGCCCTGATGATGTTTACTTCTGTTTCACCTTTCACATCGTGCCTAGGTGCACCCAATGGGAGAACTTAATTCACATTCAGAACTATAGCTGCAAGGGAGTCTGACATATGAGGCTTTTAGACCTTCAGGCTCTGCATGACTGTAAGACAGCCAGGAAGAGGTTTGGCAAGGATGATAAATGCCAGCTTACCAAATGCACCACAACTCATGGGTCAAAGAAAAAGTCATAATGTAAATTTAAAATTATTTACAGCTGAGCAATAAACACTGTGTCTCAAAACTTGTGAGGTGCAGTTAAAATGACACAGAAATAGCCTAAATGTTTATATCAGAAAAGAAAGGATCAACATTAATGAGCTAAGATTCCAACTTCAAAAATTTAAGAATACACCTAGCCCATCATATCCAAAGAAAAATTGCAATTTAGATATCTTATTAAGAGCAGAATTATTGGCACAGCAAATAAAGATACAAGACAGAAGATAAAGAAAACTAAGAATTGGTTCATAGCAATAAAATAGACTTCAGCTAAAGTTATCCCATACAAAAAAAGAGAAGATATAAATAAACAATAATAGGAATAAAAAGGGAAATACAACTACAGATGCTGCAGACACTATGATGATAAAAGGATATTGTGAACAAGTTTTTGGTTAATACATTTGAAGACTTGGTTTAAATGAGTACATTCATAGAAAAATGTAACTTACTTAAATTGACTCAGGAATAAATATAAAATGGGTAGTCTTATGATCCTTAAATTGAATCAGTTGTTAATATCGTCTCTTAAAGAAAACACCAAGTTCAGAAGGTTTTATAGGTGACCTCCATCAAACTCTGAAAGACTAGATAATTCTGATTATAAGCAAACCCTCTTAGGGAACTTATTTCAACAAGAGCTGGATTTTAAATATAACTATCTCTATTTTTAAATGTTGGCAACTATCGAAACATTTTTGTCAGTTCAGGCACAACAAAATATGTGTGTAGGCTGGTTTCCGCCCACAGTCTGCCAGTTTGCTACCCTCGATCTAAGTGGTACAGAGAAGGGCTGGTCCAAGTCATAGTGCATTAAATGGAACAACTTAGGTCTAACAGTAAGAAACTTGCTGATGGAATGGGGAGACACTGACATGCTTTTCCAGTGGTGGTTGTGGGACTGGACCCTAAAGACTAAAACTCACAGCTGACTGTGGTGTCCCTAATAAGGCTGAGGTGCAGCCCTCTTGGAGGCAGAGGGATGGACGAGATGACCTTTCTGGGTTGTCTCATGGACTCTTCCAGGCTTTCTGATGAATGCAGTTTTCTTAATGCTTCCCTTCTGTGTTACCATCTGATCCAGTAACAAACACAGTGATTTGCTTTCTGTAGACACTCTGGCTTCAGAAAAAAAGCATTACAACATTTAGGTCGAATTTCGAATCTTCTACAGCATCCGATTACTTACACCTCCTGTATTAGAAGAGGTAACAGTGATGTGTAGGGCTGTCGCGATTAATGGCACGGACTTTAGAGCCAGATTGTTTTAGTTTACATCCTGGCTCTACCACTTCATACCTATGTGACCTGTCCATACCTTAGTTCCCTCACCAGTTAAATGAGAAGAAGACAGACAGGATCTCTATTCTTGGAGCACTCACACTCTAGTTGTGGGAGACAGGCAATTAAAAAAGGTAAAGACGCGTAGTATATGTCAGATCACAGATTCTGTGTCCCATCGTTGAATCTGAACTTGACCACATGATTTGGTTCGGCCAATGGGATGAGGCAGAAGTGATGGTGCTTCCATTCCAAGCCTGGGCCCCAAGAGTTTTGTGTGTTTCCACTTGCTTTCTTATACTTCTGTGACTTCTATGAAAGAGACATGCCCAGACTGGCTTGCTAATCCTAGGAGGATGATGAAAAGATGGGGGGAGCTGAGCTAAATTCCACCTAGATGATTCCATCCCTAGCTGGCTACAGATGCACGAGTGAGTCCAGAGGAGGCCAGCAGACTGCCCAGCCAGGCCTGCTCAGGTCAGCCAGCTCCCCTGCTGACTGGCTGATAAGTGAGAATTAACAAATGGCCATTGTTTTAAGCCACTGAATTTTGGGTGCTTTGTCACACAGCAACAGCTGACAGATAAAAATATTTATCAAGGTCTACTCTAGGTCCTTTGTGCCCAAGACCCACTTAATTTAAATAATGCTTATTTAACTAAAATTTAATGGAAACAATGTAGGGTAGTAAAAATATTAGTAAAGTCTCAGTTTGTATGAAAAATTTGAAATAAAGCAAATATCTACATCTCCACCCACCCCCCAACCAAATTTTGTCAAGACTCTTGTAATGTTAAGGTTGGCTGGTTGAGCGCATTGTAAACTGGGCCTACTTGACAACAGAAATGCTTCATATTCTTTGTCTGGATCAACCTTAAATGACTGAGTCTCCCATAGTGAGAGGTCTCCGCTGAATCCTTCATATGAAGTGCAAGTCCTTGAACTGTCATTATCTCCATCTAACAGATGAGGAAAGTAAGATGTACAGAGATTGAGATCACGCAGTAGGCGGCTACCGCCTTCTAGCATGATGGGCAATGCGGGCAGTTAGAGGAATCCCAATTGCCTCAGTGGGTTTTGTTGACCACAGGACACAGCTCAGGAACGTGGAGTCACTGCAGGCCATGCGGGTCTGTTCTTTGCTCAGGCCGAGAGGGGCGGCCGGCTTTACTGGACCATGTGCCCTCTGCTTTCTGTACTCTGAACTTTGAATTTCCAGTGATTTATGACCTTGGTTTTGCATATTCTCCATGGTCCTTGATGTTTTCAACCCTACGTTGAACATTTCCAGTAACACTATTTCTCTCTGAGTCCTGCATCCATGCCTTTTAAGTGTTTCCTACTTTATCTACTCTCTTTGCTGCTTTGGATTAAACTTTTTTAATTCCCCAGTTTTGTCTTCATCTGTTCTTTGGAATAATGTTCTCACCTCTGCCCTTTGGCTCATGCAAACTGGGCCTACAGAGGAATTAGGTCATGCCTGCCCCTTCTCTAGACTTTCTTGGCGCTGCAGTAAATTCCTGGCCCTTTGCTGCCCTCTAGTGGCCACCTGATTTACTGCTTCAGCTGGAAGACAGGGTTAACCCTCTCTGAATGCTGGAAGCAGTTGGCGGGACCAACAGCTTTGAAGGATGTGGTTAATGACTGCATTTCATCTCTGACTGGATGCAGTCTCCTTCATAATGCTGACTGACGTGGTTAAAGAATGTACAGTCCTTTAAATTAAATATTGGAAGCCAGTTAATGAAAATTACTTCAGAGAACCCAAGAAAAGGTCTAAGGTTTTGACCTCCAGTTGGCCCACATTCTAACAGATACTTCTCCTCACAGTTTTAATTAGGAGTTAATGAAAGAGTCAAGAAACAGTTGCTGAACACCTACCAGGTACCTCACAGTTTTCTAGATACAGGGATCCAGCTGGAAGAAAATGGCCTGCATCTGACACAATTCTGCTGTTATCATTGTTCAAAACAAAACACACAAAAAACCAACTTACATGATTAAGGTGAAGAGGAAAAGTTTGTGGTGCCCTTTCTAATCCCAAGCGAATCCGAGCCACTTTTCCTAGTGCTGGCTTAGTTAATTGTAATGAGATCAGAGAAGTCATAGCTAATGGGAAAAACCATACAAGATTTACGGTAAATCCAATTTTCCATAACAAATGGACAATGCGTAAATTCAGTTTTCCACAGCGAGGAGTAAAGCCAGCATCACAGTGGTCTCTAGGTTAAGGGCTACGTAACAGCAAATCGTTGCAGCTAAAACGGAATTTCACAAGAATACTTGCGGCAAAGGACCCAATTTTATGATTTGGCTTGAAAAGGCCTTCACTCCAACTTGGCTAAGAGTTATATTTTTGATATCTTCAAGACTAGCTCTGGGCTCGGTATTCTCGAAGCATTTGCGGTAGTAGTCTTTTCATTTTCTTAAAGTTCTTTAACCAATTTTGGAACGTGTAGCCTCCAATTTCAACTGGAATCCTCGCCAGGGCTGAACCAAGGTTCTGAAGTTTATAATTGTCTGTTTTTACACAAATGTAACAACTGATGGCCGAAGTTGCTGACCTCAAGGAGCTTACGTCCTTGTAGGGTAGAGAGCCGAGGAGTGTGTAAATAAATACATAAGCGCAGGGGCGCAGTGCCCAGGCGACAGTCAGTCACCTGCCTCCACCCAGTCAGTCAGATCTGGCCAGACCTCACAGGTGTGTCTGCCTGCACCCATGGGTCCTTCAGCTTCCAAGGAGAGTCTCCAAAATGCTACTCGATTTAACACCTGCTGTGGCACAGGCACCAGCTGTTACTTCTTAAGGGCATCTCTGACCCTGGCTGGCTCCCCTGGCCCTCAGCCCTGGAGGGACTGGACATCTCCTGGTGACCAGTGCCACTGTGGAGGCCACTTCCTCGTGCCATACCCGAAGGCATGCAAGCTCCCCCTAGGAGCTCAGTGCTTGGAACACTTCCAAGAAGGCCAGAACCTTTTCGTGAGTTCCAATCTGTCCATTTGGGAGATGGGGGAAAGGAAAGAGAGGGAGTCGATCCCATGATGTGCTGGACACTCCCTTCTATTCTTTCTCTCAAGGTCCCTCCTGTGAAGGCTAACACCCTGGGGCATATCCAGGTTTTGTGGGGCATGAATTTTATACAATTGTGTGTGTGTGCGTGTGCACACCCGCGCAAGCTCGTTAAGGAAAAGAACACAAAATTAGGCATAAAAATTAGATATGAAAGTGAACATCAGAATGAGGAATGAAATCACAAATTAAAAAAATTTTAAGCTAACAAATACCAGAAGTGTTACAAAAATCCAGCAAAAATAAATACATTTATTCACTACCCAACATACCTCTACAATACTTTTTTCGTCTATTTCTGGCTGCGTACTCTTTGGGCTCATCTTCACGTATAAAAGATCTATAGTATCATTTTGTAACAGATGACAGAAGGAGGGTGTTATGGATGGAATGTTTGTGTCCCCCCCAAATTCAAATGTTGAACCCTCACCCCTAATGTGATGGTATTAGGAGGTGGGCCTTTGGGAGGTGGTTAAGTCCTGAGGGCAGAGCCCTCGTGAATGGGATTCGTGCCCTTACAGGAGAGACCCCAGGGAGCTCCCTCGCCCTTCCATCATGTGAGGGCCCTGTGAGAAGATGCCAGGCTGTGTACCAGGAAGCGGGCTCTCACCAGACACTGGATCTGCCCGTGCCTTGATCTTGGACTTCTCAGCTTCCAGAACTGTGAGAAATAAATGTTTGTTGTTTAAGCCCCCCAGTCGATGGTATTTTTGTAATAGCAGCCTGAATGGACTAAGACAGATAGATAAATACGTCTTTCCTTTTAGCATGTTTGATCCAAATTTCTTGTTTTGTTTTGTTTTTTTCCTACATGAGTTTAGAAAAGTTACTTTCAGCTTCACAATTCATTGCTGGTAGTATTTTCTCCCTAAGTGCTCACATACTGCCAGACCTGGGCAACCTAAGCTATGCTCATAAGGTAAAAAACCCCTCCGACTGTGCCCCAAGGTCATGATCCTGGGGAAGTAGTCACAGCAGACGGTAGGAACATTCCTGGAAGACGTTCTTACACTGGGACAGCTCACAGCTCCTTAGCTCTGTATTGAGTACCATAAACCACATAAGCATATCCCACTAAGCTCAAAGCAAATATATCCCCAACTTCTCATTGGTTGGATCCCCCAAAAGCCTGTGTCCACTCCAGCATAACTGGCAGGAGGAGAAACAGGAAGGAGGGGAAGTGAGAGTAGAAAGAGATACGGTCTTAACCAATTGCAGCTCAAATATCTTACTGCTGCAAATTTTACGAAAATATGCGACCGTTTAAACCCATTACTAAGGCCCCTCCCAGGGCCTGGCAGGGGTCTCTGGAGGTGAGCGGCCTGAAGCTTCAGATTCATTAGATTCTTGGTAACTACTCCGCTGTCCTCCCCTATTAGGGAGGAAGACTTGCTCAAGCTGGAAAGCTTTTTATCATCATCTCTTTAGCATGGGAAGAATTCCTCCTCCTTGCCTTTAAATCATCTTACATCTGCTCCTCAACTCAGGCCTCGAGCTGCTGTTGCCCCCCTCTCTACTGACCCCACCTCTGCTGAGGCCATCAGCAGACTCAGAATCCCAGTGAGTCTCTCAGTCACTATCTCACCGGGCCTCCCCTCTGCGTTTTACACTGTGGAGCATTTTCCCTCCTGGACGTGACTCCTTTGGCTTCCATGACATAACCCTGCCCGCCCCCATGCCCTGAGTTCCCCTCCCACCCCTCTATTGTTCCCCTCTCCCTAAGTGTGGGCCTTCCTCCGGGTTCCATCCTTTCCCAACTTCTCAGTCTACCCACAGCCCTGAGGGACAGCATCCGCTCCCCTGACGATGCGATACCCACGTGCTCTGGCGCCCAAGTCCAGGTCTTCAGCCTGGACCTTGGTAACCGTCCATTTGTGGCTCTTTCGCTACACTGTGGACTTCCTGAGACGGGGGCCATGTACTATGCAAGTTTGCATGCCCAGCACCTAGCGGGTGCTTAATAAATGTCTGAGTGAATGAATGATGCGTGCTTGCTAGTGAGACTCAGGTTACACACTGTGTCGGAACGCTCATCCGTGTATGAAGTGCTGTGTACGGAGTGGAAAATACAGCAGTTTCTGCAGAGTGAATTTTAGTCATCCCATTTAACTGTTCATCGTAGAAGGGTAGTCCTAAGATGAGGAGACGTGAAAACAAAACAAACCAAAAATCCAACAGATCAATTCCATTTCAAATGGAGATCAGAACAAATAATGCAGTATTTTCATTGGAAACCCATTTCAACCCCCATCTGGAGTCTTCCATTCTGGGTAGTTCTGAAAATTCTGCTCTAGCAGTTTGGTTAATAAAGGCAAAGAAATGTAGAATTTCTTTCAACATTTTTCTTTTCTGTTCGGTTACAGTTGATGACAACTTCAAATTTCCTTAGACTGACAGATGTAAAATTGGATGGCATTGCTTTGTTGTGCAACTAACAAAATAAACAATTTCATCTGTTTTCAATATATTTTCCCCTTGAAGTCTGACGACATGCCCAGGCTCTGTTGAAACACAAATTGTTTGCACAAAGATGAAAAAGATTTAGTGTAAGAAATCATTGTCCCTGAATGGCACTAAAATCTAGTTTGTTGGAATTTTTTCCACTTCTCTTTTTCCAAAGAATTGTTCAGCACGCTAAAAAATATTGCACATAATTGAATTAATGCAATATCATTTAGGCAATAGAATTCTCTTAGGCTATATAAACAGTTAAAATTCTACTCTGGTGCTAATATTTAAGCTGTGTAAATATTGTAGTTCTAATTTTGTTACTCGTTAAGCGAGAAGTCAGGAGGCAGCCACACCGTCCACTTTTTAAAGGGAAACCAGAAATCCTTCAGGGTCTGGGAAATCTGAAATTCTCAGGGAAAGTTGGCAGCATGCACTGGGTGCCTTTCCTGGAGGCTAGGAGAAATGGCAGAAGCAGAAAGGAAGGGTGGCGAGTGGAGAAGGAGCGATGCCCCAGAGAGGGGAGCGTTCTGGAGGCTGCAGGACTGAGCAGGGGGGCTGAGAGCAGCTGTGAAAGGAGAGAGTCTGTTCAGACTTCGGAGGCTGGTTCTCAGTGTGGTCCCACCGAGCAGCAGCAGCATGTGGGAACTGTCAGAAATGCCCATTCGAGGCCCTCACCCCAGACCCACTTGAATGAGAAACTCCAGGGGCGGGGCCCGGCCACCCGTGTTTTAACCAGCCCCCCAGACAACTTGGAGGCCCACTCAAGACTGAGCACATCTGATTTAGAGGAAAGTGAAACACCACTGAGCATGTGAGAATGTTCTATTAGCAACGTAATTACTGAAAATTTTCCTTAAAAATAACACATTTTAAGCAATATGACACAGATTGTATATTTTCTAAAGCAAGCCAACTTATCTGGTTTTTTCCCCTCATGGTTGAGTGTCTGGGAGGCAGGTGACATTGTCTACCACGATTAGTGCGACACAGAATACATTTAAGGATGGGTGCAGAAGGACAAATTTTCCCATCTGCCTATTGTCCACAGAAGAGTTTATTAGCCAGAGAAACCCGATTTCTCTGCCAAGTGACTGTCAGATTTTCACATCATTTGTATACAGATATTATTTTCATTTAATTGGCATTGCAAACCAAAAAAAAAAAAAAATCAGATTTTGGGTAGTAATTTTATTTTATTGTTTTCGCCATTAACTGAGCTGAACTTATTTTTGTTTTAACTTTCCGTTTTTCCCCCAAGCTTTCCCGTCTGTGTTCATGGTTGGAGTGTTAATAGCATGTCAGACTAATTGCACTCCTGATGGTCTAATTCTATTCACTGTCATTTTTGGCAGAAGAATTCTGAGTTTGGCATGCTTTCACACTGACACAAGCATGCTAAATTAGCTGAGAAAAATCTCAGAATGCCAGAATAAATCCAGGCAGAACAGATCCAAAAATATCACCAAGGATCATACAGGACGTTTAAAAATTCTAGTTGGCTGATGCATCTACTCCAGGGAAAGCTTGTTCTGAAGACCTCATCTTGCCCCTCTGGTTTTATTGATGGTGGCGTTGCTTTCAGTGTGTGTATTAATGTATTAGTGAAGGACGCTTGGGCTGCACAAGGCAGGACAGAAATCCAGTTTGAACTGATTTCAGCAAAGAGAGATTGTATTACTTCTTATAACTGAAAATACCAAGAAGGACTGGCTTCAGGTATGGCTGACTCCAGGGGCTCAGATGGGGTTGTACTGGGCAGTCTCTAAAATGGCTCCCATGATCCTCGCCTCCTGGTCTTCACAGCCTGTGTAATCCTCTTCCCTTGAGAGTAGGTTGGACCTGGAGACTTACTTCTAACAAGAAGAACATGGCAAAAGTGATGGGCTGTCATTTCCTAGATTAGGTCCCAAAAGGACTGTGACTTCCGCCCTGCTTGCTTGCGCTCTCAGAGAGCCTTCCGTCTGGGGCAATCAAGCCACATTGGGAGTGGCCCTGTGGAGAGGCCCGGGTGGCAAGAAACTGAAGTCTGCAACCAACAGCCAGCAAGAACTCGGGGCCTGCCAACGGCCACATGAGCGAGCTTGTGTGGGTCCTCTGAGACCTGCGGACGGCTGTGTGAGCGTGGCTCTTCCCTGTGGAGTCCCAAGAAGACTATTGTCCTGCCCACCGTCTTGACTGCAGCTTTGTGACAGAAGTGAGGCAGAATCTAAGTGCCCCGCGTGCCTGACCCACAGCTGCTGTGGGATAATGAACGTGTGTGGCTTTCAGCTGCTGTGTCTTGGGGTGATTCGTCGATAGCAATAGGTGACAACTACAGATATCTCTCACCCTGGGATTCTCTCTCCGGCTCCTGGCTCTGCTTTTCTCTGTATGGCCTCGATTACCGGGCAGATCTTCCTCACAAAGCGGCCAAATGGCAGCTGGCAGCTCCAGACGCAGCCCAGCCCCCTGAAGGAGTCAGTGAGGTCCTCCTTTGCGATGGATAAAGAAAAGTTCCTGGGATGGAGCTCAGGAAACTGACCTGGGTCGCTGCCGGCTGGAGCGGTCAGTGTTAATTTTTCCTCGTGCTGCTCCCTCTGGGGGTTTGGAAACTTCTGAGTGAGTAACTGGGGAGTTCAAGGTCAGTCCACCCAGCCTCCCCACTCCGAGCCTGAGGTCCAGCTTAGGCCCAAAGTGTCCTAGAGTCCTGTCTGCTTGTCCTTTGCCATCGATGAAGCTCCACTAAAAATCTAGGTGGTGTGACAGACAGGGCAGATGACTTAGATGGGGCAGTGGTCGGCGTCTCTGCAAGATGTCTATTTATTTATTGACTGTTATCTACTAGTCATCAGTATGTGACTATTAAAGTGTTCACACTTTTCATTTTTATTTCTATCTTCATGACCAATTGTTTGTATCAACTTCCTGGGCCCAGTGACTGGTTCCGCTCCGGACACCATACCACACAGGCGTGTGTGTGTCTGCTAGGGGAGTTCTGTCCTCACTTCTGGAACATTCCTCTCCAGCTTGGCCTTTCTCCGGCCACACTCTGGTTGGGACTGGTAGAATGTCATCCAGGCCTGGGTTTGAGTCTTCTCTGGTTTGGCCGTTTGCAAAATGTGCCGCCTTGACCTCTCTGAGCTATAGTTTCTTATTATGTAACATGGGAATTTCAGGACCTGCCTCACAGTGTAATTATTAAATGGCACAAAATTTACACTAGTGTATGTATATGTGTGTGTGTGTATGCATTCATGCGTCGCTTAACAACAGGAGTATATTTTGAGAATCGCGTCATCAGGTGGTTTTCTCGTGCGAGCATCATAGGGTGCTTACACAAACCTGGATGATAGTCTACTACACACCTAGTCTACGTGGTGCTAATCTTATGGGACCACCGTTGTATATGCGGTCCGTCAATGATGTTGACCCAGACATCATTACGTGGTGCTCGACTGTATATAGATATATACGTAGTCAGTTCCTGGAGCATAGTGGATGCTTTGTGAATTGTCAATAGAAATAGTGTTTCGATGTCTTTCTTCAAAGGTAGGAACCAAATCTGAACATGGCACTTCAGATAATGATCTAATGAATTAGCTTACCCTCTTCTGAATCCTCATGAGGTAGCTTAGTCTGCAATAGATCTTTCTTTGGGGGAGGGAGCAGCCACATCATACTGTTGGCTCGTCTTGATCTTACAATGAACAAAAAGCCCTCCTAGTTCTTTTTTACATGAACTGCTAATAACCCACTTCCTCCTGTTCTGACTTGTCCCACGGAAATTCTGCACCTAAACACTTGCCTTCACACTGATACCTATGATGTTCCGCTTTGTTGTGTGTGGAAACATCCGTTTTATCTGCCCAGTCCTTTTGAACCTTTTCCTTTGTCCGACAAATCAGCTGGATGTGCACTCTGTTGGGTGAGGAATCTGCCCATTGGATGAGCAGGCATCCATCTCGTCATGCAAGACTTTGAAACAGCCCAGTCTAGACCCGCCTTGGCTGGTTTGGCTGATGAATCAATCTCAAGTCGGTTTATTTAGCCAGCTGTGGATGCTTCTAATTGTTCTGATTGTAAACCTACATAGCTTCATATTTTCCACCTGGATGCCATGACAATGTGCCAAAACGAATATTTTAAATGTTAAAATTCACGGCCTGTGTGTGATCTACAGTGTTATAACTTTACCGAAAAAGAGGATGAAAGGTCTCGTCACTTCTGTGTCATCAGCTGTCTCTTGGTTGGGCTGAAGTCCCGAGAGGCATGTCCCTTTATTATCTGTGAATGACACTATTGCTAATGTGTAAGAGTTGCCTCTTTCCCACATTTTTGCCAACATTTGGTATTATCAGAAGTAATTTGTGTCAATTTTCTGAGGGTGAAATGTTCCCTTATTGTTGTTATAATTACCAGTCCCTAATTACTACTGAGGTTGAGCATGTTTTCATGTTTATTGACAGTTTGGGTTTTCTTTACCCGTTTATAGCCTTTGATCATTTTTCCAAAAACTTTGGTTTTTTAAATATAATAATATTTCTCAGAGATCTTTCTATACATGTGCATGTGTAGAGTGTTTGTATTTTCTTTTTTAACAATTGTGGAATATGCCATTTCATGGAGATAGCATGATTTATTTAGCCATGTCCTTCTGATATTTAGATTATTTCCCATTTTTATTTCCTACTACAAACACCACTTTACTTGATGTAGTTTGGTTGGTATATTCACAGACAGATCGCAGTCTAGGAGAGAAATTGTAGATCAAAAAGTATGTGCATTTTATATTTTAATCAATATGGTTAAGCAACCTTCCAAAAGCGTTGCATCAATTTCTACACTTTTCCCAACAAGTCGTCTTCCGCTGTGATCAGGAGAGCGCTCTCTGTGCTCCATAACTCGCTAGACCGTTTGCACAAGCCCATAGCATCCCCATCATTTCTCTCTCTCTCCCTTTCTCATCACTCTAGGCTGAGATCATGCTCTCATGCCTAGCTCTCATGACTAATGGGGAGGAGATATTTTTCTAGCTAGTATTTGCTCTCCTTTCATTCTTCGGCTCTCCTCCCACACACACTCTCTCATGAGAAGAGGATATTTTTTATCCCACTGATGCTGAGTTGGCCATATGACTTGCTTTGGACAGTGGAACGTGAGTGAATGAGACACAAGCAGAGGTTCTTTCCCTTGTTTTCGTTTTTTTAAAAATTGAGATATAATTGACATATAACATGATGTAAGTTTAAGGTGTAGAATGTGTTGTTTTGATACATTTAGATATTGCAATATGATTACCAGAGCAGCGTTAGGAAACACCTCAATCACGTGACCTAATTTTCATTTCCTTCTTTGTGGTCAAAGCAATTAAGATCTAGTCTCTTAGCAACTTTGAAGTTCTAACACATTATTATTGTCTGTGGTTACTATGCTGTGCATTAGATCTAGAGAACTTTGATCTACTAGTTGCAAACTTGCACTTTTAGACAACATCTGCCCTATCCCCAAGCCCCCAGTCCCGGTAACCTCCATTCCACTCTCTGTTTCCGTGAGTTTGACTTTTTAGATTCCATGTATAAGTGAGATCATGCAGTATTTATCTTCCTCTGCCTGACTTATTTCACTTAGCGTGATGCCCTCAATGTCCATCCATGTTGTCTCAGATGGCAGGATTTCCGTCTTTCTCATGGCTAATACCTGCTACATCTTTATCCACCCAGCTGTTGATGGACACTTAAGTTGTTTCTGTATCTTGGCTTTTGTGAATAATGTTGCAATGAACATGGAGGTACAGACATCTTTTTAACATCCTGTCTTCATTCTCTTGGGACATATACCCAGAAGTAGAATTGCTGGATCCTATGGTAGTTCTATTTTTAATTTTTGGGGGAACCTCCGTACTGTTTTCCATAGTGGCTGCACCAGTTTACATTCCGACTAACGATACACAAGAGTTTTCTCTTCTGGGGCTGGCCCCGTGGCCAAGTGGTTAAGTCCGCGCACTCCGCTGCAGGCGGCCCAGTGTTTCGTTGGTTCGAATCCTGGGCGCGGACATGACACTGCTCATCAAACCACGCTGAGGCAGCGTCCCACATGCCACAACTAGAAGGACCCACAACGAAGAATATGCAACTATGTACTGGGGGGCTTTGGGGAGAAAAAGGAAAAAATAAAATCTTTAAAAAAAAAAAAAAAAAAGAGTTTTCTCTTCTGTAACTCCTCACCAACACTTGTTATCCCTTGTCTTCTTGATTACAGCCACCTAACAGGTGTGAGGTGATATCTCATTGTGATTTTGATTTGCATTTCACTGATGGTTAGTGATATTGAGCATCTTTTCATGTACCTGTTTGCCATTTGTATGTCTTCTTTGGAAAAAATATCTATTCAGTTCCTCTGCCCATTTCTTACAGGATTTTTTTTGTTGTTGTTATTGAGTTGTATCTGTTTATATATTTTGGATATTAACCCCTTATCTGATACATGATTTGCCAATATTTTCTCCCATTTCGTAGGTTGGCTTTTAATTTTGTTGATTGTTTCTTTTGCCGTGCAGAAGCTGTTTAGTTTGATGTAGTCCCAGTTGTTTATTTTTGCTTTTATTGCTTGTGCTTTTGGAGTCATATCCAAAAAAAATCATTGCCAAGACCAATGTCAAGGAGCTTCTTAGGTTTTCTTCTGGGAGTTTTATGGTAGCAGGTCTTATGTTTCAGTCTTTAATCCATTTTGAGTTAGTTTTTGTGCGTAGTGTAAGATAGGGGTCCAATTCCATTTTTCTGCATGTGGTTATCCAATTTTCCAAACACCCTTTGTTGAAGAGACTATGCTTTCACCATTGAGTGTTCTTGGCCCCCTCGCCAAAATTAGTTGACTGAACATGTGGGGATTTATTTCTGGTCTCTCTATTCCTTCCATTGGTCTGTGTGTCTGTTTTTACTCCAGTACCACACTGTTTTAACTCCCCTTGCTTTGTAGCACAGTTTGAAATCAGGAATTGTGATGCCTCCAGCTTTGTTCTTCTTTCTCAGGATTGCTTTGGCTATTTGGAGTCTTTTGTGGTTCCATACAAATTTTAGGATTGTTTGTTCTATTTCTGTGAAAAATGCCATTGGGATTTTGGTAGGGATGGCACTGAATCCGTAGATGACTTGGGTAGAGTTCTTCCAATCCATGTACGCAAGACATCTTTCCATTTGTTTGTGTTGTCTTCAATTTCTTTCATCAAACTCTTGTAATTTTCATCATACAGATCTTTCACCTCTTGGTTAAATTTATTCCTAAGTATTTTCTTGTTTATGATGCCATCATGAAGCAGATAGTTTTCTTTTTTTCTTTTTCAGACATTTCATTGTGAGGGTATAGAAATGCAACTGATTTCCATATGTTGCTTTTATGTCCAACTTTACTGAATTTGTTGATTATTTCCATTAGTGCTTTGGTTGAGTTGTTAGGATTTTCTCTACATAGGATCATATCATCTGCAAATAATGACAATTTTACATCTTCCTTTCCAATTTGGATGCCTTTTATTTCTTTTTTCTTGCCTGATTGCTCTGGCTAGGACTTCCAGTGCTATGTTGGGTAAGGGTGGTGAGAGTGGGCCCTCTTGTCCTAGTCCAGATCTTAGAGGAAAAGCTTTTGATCTTTCACTATTGAGTATGATGTTAGCTGTGGGTTTGTTGTATATGGACTTTATTATGTTGAGGTACCTTCCTTCTATACCCAATTTGTTGAGACTTTTTATAGTGAATGGATGTTGCATTTTGTCAAATGCTTTTCCTGCATCTATTGAGATGATCATATGATTTTTATTTTTCATTCTATTAATGTGGTGTATCACAGTTATTGATTTGTGTTATGTTGAACCATCCTTGCATCCCAGGGATAAATCCCACTTGGTCATGGTGTAGGATCCTTTTAATGTGTTGTTAAATTTGGTTTGCAAATATTTTGTTGAGAATTTTTGCGCCTATGTTCACCAAGGATATTGGTCTGTAGTTTCTTTTCTTGTAGTGTCCTTGTCTGGCTTTGGTATCAGGGTAATGCCGGTCTTGTAAAATGAATTTGAGAGTGTTCTCTACATTTTTTGCAAGAGTTTGAGAAGGATTTGCATTAATTCTTCTTTGAATGTTAGGTAGAATTCGCCAGTGAAGCCATCTGGTTCTCGGCTTTTTTATGTTGGGAGGTTTTTTTATTACTGATTCAATCTCCTTACTTGTTATTGGTTTGTTTGGGTTTTCGATTTCTTCCTGATTCAGTCTTGTTAGGGTGTATGTTTCTTGGAATTTATCTATTTCTTCTAGGGTGTCCCATTGTTGGCATGTAATTGTTTATAGTCTCTTATGATCCTTTGTATTTCTGTAGTATCAGTTGTAATATCTCCTCTTTCATTTCTGATTTTGAGTCTTCTCTCTTTTTTTCTTGGTTAGTCTAGATAAATGCTTGTCAATTTTATCTTTTCAAAAAACCAGTTCTTAGTTTTGTTATCTTTTCTATTGTTTTTCTGGTCTCTATTTCATTTATTTCTGCTTTGATCTTTGTTATTTCCTTTATTCTGCTACCTTTGGGCTTAGCTTCTTCTTTTTCTAGTTCCTTGAGTTGTAAATTTGGATTTTTTATTTGAGCTCTTTCTATTTTGTTAATATATGCATTTATTGTTATAAACATCCCCCTCAGAACTGATTTTGCAGTATTTCATAGGTTTTGGCATGTTGCGGTCCATTTTCATTTGAGATATTTTTTCTTTCTCTCTTTATTTTTTTTTTTGCTGGGAAAGATTCACCCTGAGCTAACATCTGTTGTCAATCTTCCCCTCTCTCTTTTTTTTTCCCTCCCCAAAGCCCCAGTACATAGTTGTATATTCTAGTTGTAAGTCACTCTAGTTCTTCTGTGTGAGCCACTGCCACAGGATGGGTACTGACAGATGAGTTGTGCGGTTCGGTGCCCCGGAACTGAACCCAGGCCACTGAAGCAGAGTGCACTGAACTTGAACCACTAGGCCATCAGGGCTGGTTCTTAATTTTCTTTTGATTTCTTCTTTGATTCTTTGGTTGTTCAGGAGCATGTTGTTTAGTTCCACGTGCTTGTAAATTTCCAGCTTTGCTTTTGTTGTTGATTTGTAGTTTCATAGCATTGTGGTCAGAAAAAGTTACTTGGTCTTATTTCAGTCTTCTTAAATTTGCTAAGGCTTGTTTTGTCACCTATCACGTGATTCATCCTGAAGGATGTTCTGTGTGCACTTGAGAAGAATGTGTATTCTGCTGCTGTTGGATGGAGTATTCTGTAACTGTCTATTAGATCCATTTGTTCTAATGCATGGTTCAAGCCCAACATTGCTTTGTGGATTTCCTGTCCGGATGATCTATCCATTGCTGAAAGTGGGGTGTTGAAGTCCCCCACTATTATTGTGTTGTATTCTCCCTTCAGATCTGTTAGTATTTGCTTAATATATTTAGGTGTTCTGATGCTAAGTGTGTATGTATTTATGGTATATCGTCTTGATAAATTGACCCCTTTATCATTATACAAGGACCTTCTTTGTCTATTGTTACCATTTTTTGACTTGAAGTCTATTTTGTCTTAGTATAGCTACCCCTGCTTTCTTTTGGATTCTATTTGCATGGAATATCTTTTTCTATCCCTTCACTTCGAGCCTTTGTGTGTCCTTAAACCAGAAGTGAGTCTGTTGTAGGCAACTTGTAGTTGGGCCTTGTTTTTTTATTCATCGAACCACTTTGTGCCTTTGTGTGTGTGTGTGAGGAAGATCGGCCCTGAGCTAACATCTGTTGTCAGTCTTCCTCTTTTTGCTTGAGGAAGATTGTCACTGAGCTCACATCTGTGCCCATCTTCCTCTATTTTATGTAGGATGCCACCACAGCGTGGCGTGACAAGTGGTGCCAGGTCTGCACCCAGAGTCCGAATCTGCGAACCCCAGGCTGCCAAAGTGGAGCGTGTGAACTTAACGACAACACTGCCAGGCCGGCTCCCAACTTTGTGCCTTTTGATTGGTGAATTCAATCCATTTGCCTTTAGAGTAAGTTTTGATATCTATAGACTTAAGAATGCTATCTTATTAATTGCTTTCTGGCTGTTTTGTAGTTTTGTTTTTCCTTTTCTCCCTGATTCTGCCTACTTTTGTAAGTTAGTGATTTTCTGTGCTGGCGTGCTGTGCGTCCCCCTTCTTTATCTTTTGTGAATCTAGTCTAGGTTTTTGCTTTGTGGTTACCATGAGGCTCACAGAAAACATCTTATAGATTAAACAGTCCATTTTAAGCTGATAGCAATTTAATTTCGATTGCCTACAAAAGTTTCACTCTTTTACTCCCCTGTTTTAAATTTTTGATGTCACAGTTTACCTCTATTTATAGTGTGTATTTGTCATCAGATTATAGTAGCTGTAGATCTTTTTAGTCACTCTTCCTTTAACCTGTATACTGTAGTTAGGTGGTTAACACACCGTCATATTACAGAATTAGAGTTTTCTAACTATAACCATATATTTAGCTTTACCAGGGTGTTGTAAACTTTCATGTTTTCATGTCACTATTTAGCATCTTTTCATTTCCCCTTGAAGAACTCCCCTCTGCATTTCTTGCAAGACAGGTCTAGTGGAGATGAACTCCTTCAGCATTCGTTTGTCTGGAATGTCTATTTCTCCTAGTATCTGAAGGGTAACGTTGCTGGATAGAATATTCTTGGCTGGCAATTTTTTTCTTTCCACACTTTGTATGTCATTCCACTCTCCCTTGGCCCATATGGTTTCTGCTGAGAAATCTGCTGATAGCTGAATGGGGGTTCCTTGTAGGTTACAAGCTTTTTTCCTTTGGCTGCTTTTAGGATTCTCTCTTTATCTTTGATTTTTGACAGTTGCATTATAATCTGTCTTGGAGAAGGTCTTTTTGCATTGAGATAATATGGTGATCTATTAGCTTCGTGAACTCGGATGTCCAAGTGTCTCCCCAGGTTTAGGAAGTTCTCAGTCCTTATTTCTTTAAATAAACTTTCTGCCCTCTTCACGCTCTCTTCTCCTGGAGAATTATTATTCTAATATTTGTACAGTGGGTGGAGTCCCAAAATTGTTCTCCTCTGGTTGGGTTATTTCAAAGTTCCTATTCTCTAGCTTACTTATTCTATCTTCCATTTGATCCGCTGTGCTGTAGATGGTCTCTATTGCACTAGATGGTCTCTATTGCACTTTTCACTTCATTCATTGAATTCTTCAGCTCCAGAATTTCTATTTGGTTCTTTCTTATGATTTCTACCTCTGTTAAATTTCTCATTTTGTTCATGAACTGTTTTCCCACTTTTGTTGAATTGTCTTTCTGTTTTCTTGTAGCTCACTGAATTTCCTCAAAACAGCTATGTTGAATTCTTTACCAGCTAGATCCCAAAATTTCATGCCTTTGAGTTTGCTTGTTGGAGGATTGTTATTTTTTTGGTGATGACATACTTCCTTGATTTTTCACATTCCTTGTTGTTTTGTGGTGTTGCTTTTGCATTTGAAGTAGCAGACACCTCCTCAAATCTTCAGGTGGGACGTGCTATTTGTTGGTCCCCATAGATGTGGGGTTTTCTCCAACCTTGTATGAATACACCTGCTCCACCCTTCTTGCTCCCTCTTGTGGCAGAATTCTTAAGCTTGGATATCTTCTCTGGTTCTTAGAACTCACCAGGCTGGCTGCGGAAACCTTTTTTGTTTTCCAGAAGGTGGCACTACAGCTCAAGTTTGTGGCTTCTCCTTTGCCCACAGTCCCTGGTCCATTTTTCTGAGAGCACTTCATTTACTGGACTCTTGCCCCCACACTCGGCAGCGTGCCCAAGGAGCCAGCTACAGACTGGGGGGTGGTGTGGTTTAACGCTGGGGGTGTTGGGGGTGCCTGAACACCAGTGGCTGGGCCTTTTGGGGTGAGATTCTTCCAGAGGCTTGGGGGTGGGCTTCCTGCTGGCGTCCTGAGCGAGGTCAGCAGGAACCACATTCCTTTGATGCCCTTTGGTTTTCGTGGCTGCCTCTTTCTTGATCTCTTCCCTCCCCCCATCATGGAGGTCCCACCTCAGTACTCTGGGTGCTGCAGGAGAGAAATGGGTTTCCCCAGCAGCACCCTGAACAGCTGGAGAAGCTGAGCACTCCTGCCACTCTTCCTCTTCCCCCAGGAGTGGTTGCCCCTGGCTAGTTCGGCCCTGTGCTGTGTCAGCCTTCGGGCAGGGTGGTCCTGGCAAAGTTCCTGTTACCCAATCCAGTGCATCCAATCGCGTATGTTTTTTGGCCCTGATGGCACGCTAGAATCCCCTTGGGAAGGCGGGACTTCTACAAAGTCTCTCTTGTCTGTGGGTTTCTGCCCAAGTCAGCCCTCTCCAGGTTTTCCCCAACCACAGATGAGAGGAGTTGGGGCAGGTTAGCTGGCTCCTGAGGGTTTCATCCTCTGTCTGCCTATTACCAGACGCACAGGTGGGCATGACTCCTCTTGGGTCCCTTGGCGTGTGGGGCTGGATCCCACAACTCTCACAGAGGTACTTTTGCCTCATTATTTGTTTAAAAGGGGGGACAAAAAAGAGGGACGTCTTATGCTGCCGTCACTCCATGAGCAGAGGTTTTAAAGGTGCCTGCATGGGCTAGCGTGACCTCCTGTGTCTCTGTCATTCTCCATGAGAAGAGCATGCCCCCAGGTAGTTCTGGTTTCAGAATGAGAGTCGCCGGGAGCTGACCTGAACCTGGCCTGAACTGGTCACACCTGCCAGTCCACAGATCTACGAGCAAGAAAAAAATGGCTTCTTTTGTATGTCCATGAGATTTTGGGTTTGATTTCTTACAGAGCGTTATAGCAACAATAGCTGCCTAACATAAGCTGTTAACTGCTATATTTTAAGAAATTCTGTATATGTAAAAATGCATATATATAATTTTACATAAATGCATGGCATAATTATGATTATGCTACACATACTTTTACAGCTGTCTGTTCTTCTTTTTCCTTCTTAGGCTGACTACCCTTATTTTTGCCCCCTGAAGCCCCCTTTTCCTTCCCAAGTAACCCATGTTACCAACCTAATATGTACCCATCTGTATTTTTCTCCATATTTGTGTGGTCATATACAATACTATGAACACATGTATGCAGGAGTGCCATTCAAAATATGTAGCAACCAGTATGGCACAGAACCAGCCAATCAGAACGAAAACTAGCAGAAACCTCCAATGTGGCTCGATCGGGGTACACTATCTGGATGTCCAGCCTGGACACACACATGAGAGGAGTTTCTGTCATGGTTGATGTTTTATAAAAATGAAACAATATAAACATTTTTTTGCCTTATTATTGATTTTTATACAACAATACATCATCCCTTAAATCTCGGCTGTGATATAGCTTTTATTCATTCTTCTTAATTGCTTATAAAATCACATTAAGCGGGCCAGCTGTATTAACATTCATTCAGCAGTACCCCATTAATGGACTTGCCCTGTGTTACCAGTGTTTTTGTCACCATGAACAATGCTGCAGTTAACACTCTTGAACATATATCATTATGGACGGGTGTATTGTGGGTTTTTTTTTTTTTGAGGCAAAGCATTTATTTGGGACCAAAGAATTATAACTCAGGGAGCAGAGATTCAGGTGGAAACCTAAAGTGTCCTGATTACAGGAGAGGGGCTCAGGACTTTTATGGGAAAAAGGGAGGAAGATGAGGTAAGTTGTATTTTTTAAAATTATTTTTTTATTTATTTTATTGAGGTCATATTGGCTTACAACGTTGTGTAACTTCACGTTATGTACTGGTGTTTTTATCTCTAGGGCATCGGGTCCCAGGGATGGTACAGATGGAGTGAACGATGAGCGCTAAATTTTGTTAGATGGTGTCAACTAGCTTTTCAAAAATTCTGTGATAATTTACATTTTTACCATGAAGATTTAAAGAAATCATTTCCCCTACAGCCTACCTAGCAAAGTGTAGGTGGCTTTCTGCTTTTTGCCAGCCTCATGGGGATAAAGTAATAATCAGCATTTCCCAAACCACTCGTGAGCTCGCACAGCTTCTCAGGTGTTGTCTATCTGGGTTTTCTCTCCCTGTCTTCGCTCGTTCCTCTATTGGGTTGTTTGTATTCTTGTCACTATGTCAGAGCTTTTTGCGTATCGCAGACATTAACCCCATGCCTAGATTGGAAAAGTTTTTCTTATTCCAGGATTCGTCCATTGATTTGGCTTAAGTCATCTCATGCCGTACCAAAATGTTGTCACCATCACGAGAATGGGCCTTCCTTTCTCCCCCTCCCTATCTCATCTCTCTTTTCCTCATCTTTCTGTAGGGGTGTGTGTGTGCACGTGTGTGGGTGCGCCTCTGTTTTCCCTCCATCTTTCTGCCTTTCTCTGTCTTTCTCGGTGTCTCCCTTTGTTCTTTCTCTTGCCTCTGTCTATCCCCTCTCACCGGGTTCCTCGTCTCTCGCTTTTCCAGCTCCGTGCAATCACTAATTTTCAGTGCCGAGAGCACGGCCTTTTTCTGGCCTGTGTTACTTGCAAAGCCAAGGCAGACCCAAGAGGTGACTGGGGGCAGCACATAAAGGGTTAAAACAATGGTTTTTCAAAATTGGCTGAATTTGAGATCCCTTAAGGAGTTTTTTTTTAAATTTTTTTTTTAGCATGGATTCTCTAGCCCACCCTCAGAGTCTGTGATGCTGTAGGTCTGGAGGGGGGTGTAATGTACAAATGGAGATCTATTTTAAAATCCCTCCAGCGGATTCCAGTGCACCATCAGGGCTGGAAATCCGCATCAGCGCTGGATCAAGGAGGCAAGACAGGTGCTCCCCAGTGCGGGCAGCTTGTTTGGGGCAACTGGACAAGCTGGGCAGTTGCGGTCTCAGATAGTTACTTCAACAACTCCCCGATGCCGCCCGAGACTGCACATGAGGGGTTCACATGGGGTGGAAACAACGGCGAAGTACATCTACAGGCCTGAGCCTGCATCGCAAATGGCAGGAGACAGGCAGGTGAGGCGCGTCTCAGCTCAGGTGCGGCTGCAGTGCGGCGAATGGGCACAGGGGGGCAGTGTGGCCCCCTGGGGCTCGGCAGCCCTCTACCACGGAAGGAGGCCTGGCCGGGGCTGGCACCCAGGCTCCAGCAGAGCCCCGGCCTGGTGAGGGGCTGTCCCGCCACCTTCCTCCCCTCCCAGCTCAGGCCCTGTCCTACAGAACCTGGCTCTCGGGGGAGTGAAGTTCCTGCAACATTTACTGAGCGTGAATTTTCTCATGGCAAACACTGTCCTGGGTTATTTCGTTTGATCTTCACACCAATCCGAGGCAGGCATGTTATTCCCCTGCTACAAAGAGGAAGCCGCAGCTCAGGGAAGCTGATGAACTTCCTGGCAGGTGGCAGGGCCACGACTGAGACTCAAGTCTGTCTGACTCCAAGCCAAGTCGTCTTCACGTTCAGCCACTGCTCCTTTATACAGGTAACATTTAATTGGTTCTGAACATATTAATAAGTGCTAATTTACCAATTAATTTAGTCATGCATGCTGATTACCTACTTTTCTTTTCTTCTTCCTTCCTTCCTTTCTTTCACAAAAGGATGGGTAAGAATAATTGAGTTAGCTAGGAAATCTTTAAAGCCCAGGGTCTGTTTGCATTTACCAGGAGACTGAAGAAACAGAATGAATGGCTGATGGTGAAATAGCAGCCGTGGGGTTGCCTGCTCCTCCCAGGGAGGCCCAGGTGTCGCGCTGAAAGTCTGCAGAGCTAATGCACCGTTTTATGTGGATAACGTGGGGTTACTTAAAAGCCTGATTTCAGTGGTTTTAGATGGGGCCGTTCCTCACAGTCCCCGCCATCCCCTTTTCTTTCCATCTTGATGCTTTCTTCGTCTCAGCTACCTGCCTGGTCTCTGCTGATGGCAGCACCAAGCTGATGGGGCCTGAGAATGAGAGATGAGACCTGCCTTTGGACTCTGAGTCTCGCCCTGTGCACCAGCTCCTGTCCCTGCTCTCCTTTGCTCCAGGCGTCGTCACCCTCATCACGTGGGCTGTTGTGTGTGGCCAGAGGCTCTCACACCTGTGATGGGTGCGTCCGTGGGTCCACTCTGCTGCGGCTGGCAGCGGGGGTGAAATGTAAGGGCAGCAGCTTCACCAGGTGCTCGGGAGCTTTCAGCCCAGGAGCACAGGGCGGCTGAGCTGGAAGTTGCTGGGGGCTGCTGGCCAGGGCTCACACCAGTGTTTTGGATTGAAATTAGCATCTAGGTTGTTCCAAGACCTTGGTCCCTCCTTCCTTTTTAAATTGGAGGTGGGGAGAAGGGAAAAGGCAAGAAGTGGTAGAGAGTAAGACAACATGAGACAGCCTCTGGGGACCCTCTGAATTCGCACGGTCATTTCTCCCTTCTCCATGATCAGTCACCTGTGTGGCATGTGAGCGCTGGCAGGTCACAGGCTGGAGACCATCCTCTCCAGCTCAGCCCAGTGAAGGTGATCCATGTGGCAGGGCCACCCCCTGACTGGTGGCTGAAAGGAGGGTATGGTCTGCATTGCACAATGATGGGCTGCTGCTGGCCTGTTCTCTCCCAGTCTGCTAACCCCTGAGTCACTGTCGTGGGAGCTGCCAGCCGTGCTCAGAGCGCCAGCATTTTCGTGCATCATCCAGTGTACTTTCCTGAACTGAGCGTTCCCAAAAGCCGTGACCCACAGCCCTCTGAGAGTTCCCAGCCGGCACGTGCTGTGGGGTTGGCAGTCCCTCTGGCCGAGAGAGCAGGTGTACGTGCAAAATCACAGGCTCTCAGCGGTAGTTACAAATAGAAGAGGAATACGGCCGGCCCGGAGACAGAGCGGTGGCAGCCGGGGGTTGGGGGAGGGGGTGGGTGGTGTGGAGGGGGTGGAGAGGAGAGGATGCTGCCTCTGAGGGGGAGGGTCCCGCCGTGCATAGGCACTCCCCCTGGCTATTCTCTAAGATACCCTTGGCTGTGAAAGGTTGTCAGACCTCCTTTGCATCCAAGTGAAACAGGATCCTCCCTCTTGCCCCAACTCCTGTGTGTCCAAGGAGGAGAAATCCTCCTGACTGCTTCTCGTGCCCAGGGCCTGGCACTCAGGGTGCTTAGCAGGCGCCCAGTGGATGGCACCCCCAGTCCACAGCTCTCACCCAGGAGGGGGCCCCAGGATCCTCTGTTTGCATCTGCTCACATTAAGGAAGGCAAGCTGCAGCTCTCAGAGGTGGTTGGTTGGTTGTCTGGGTCTCTGTTCTGTTTGTCCTGCTAATATTGACGAGAACTAGCAATCAGGACCCTGAACCAAGCACACTTTCCACGCTTTGCATGTATTAACTCATTTAGACCTCACACCAGACCTACCTATGAGGTAGGCACTACTATCATCCCCATTGGACAGATAAGCACGTGGAGACCCAGAGAGGTTAAGTAACTTGCCCAAGGTCACACAGGATTTGGAGCTGGGCGTTCTGGCTCCAGAGCTCTGACCCGTGGTGTGTCCTGCCTCTTGTGGTGCTTCTCCAGGACGCCTGTTTCATGGCCATCTCCTGCACCAGACTGTGAGCGACCCAGATCGAAGATCTAACCCAGAGCCCAATACAGTAGAAGCTCAAACAAATGTTTGTTGAGTGAATGAATTAAAAAGCAAAAGTGTTGGTTAAACCATTCTTCCTTGCCCTGTGTTTCTTGGACCTGATGTCTCTGAGGGGTTTGTGAGTACAGGGTGGGACATTCTGGCCTGTGGTAGTGGTGGTGGGGGTGAGGCTAGGAGATCCCAGCAGCCCTGACCTGGGTAGGGACCTGCCAGGCCCCTCCCCGGCTCCCTCGTCTGGCTGCATGCAGGATTGTCTGTGTGCATGCTGGGCTCTTGCCCTGGCCCCGAGGGAGGTCTCTGAGCATCCAGCTTCCTGAGGCTATTGCAGGGGGAGGGATCTAACAGGTCCGCCACTGGGGAATGAGGAGACAGGGCTGAGAGGGGGGCTGGGGGAGGTACCCCGGCAGGTGCCGCCAGACACACTCACCCCAGAGATGGCAAGAGAAATAGTCAAAGGCTGAAAGGGTGTCTGAGAAGAGGAAACGAGTGGAACAGAAAGGAGTGGTCCTCGAAGTGTGGTTCCGAATCACCAATGGCGGCAGCTGCCTGGGAACTTGAGAAATGTGCTTTCTTAGCCCACCAAAGAGCTCCCGGGTAAGCAGCTCAGGGCAGGGGCCCTGGAATCTGTGTTTTAGCAAGCTTCAGCTGCTTCTGATGCAAGCTAAGATGTGAGATCCGCTGTTCCAGACTATCCCACTGGCAGGACTAATTAAAGACTTGGCGTTTACTGAGTCTGGTCCTTTGCAAAGGGCCATTCAAGGCACATCATAGATTGGACACAATCCTTGTCTCCCTCTTGCCCACCCTGATGGAAAGTCTGGACCAAGTGCGAGAGCCTTAGTGAACAACAGAATACACTGAGCCGATCATTGCACTGGCCCCAATCCTGCTTCCATGAGAAAGAGGGACCACGAGGTATGTTTCTTATCCAAGATTGTCACAATGATCAGCAAACAAATAATACATTACGCTAGTATCCGCCAATCTTTTTCCAAATGATAAAATACTAGTAACTCATGGGTTAAATTACAAATTATAATTTGCCCCCTCTCTGCCCTCACCCCCGCCCCAGGACTCTAAATACATCTGGTACTTAGAAGCCTTGGGAAGAAAAGCTTGCAGACCAGCACAGTGCATCACTGAGCCAGGCCCTCAAAGCAAGGACTGTTGTTCCAAGAACCCCAAGTAGGACAACACTCTTGTGAAAAAATTGCTAATTTTGACAGATTGTTAATTTAAAAATCAGTGCAGGTCCCTCTCTCGGATCATCATTTATGTAAAGTCATGTTAGTAAGTAGCCCAAGTTCTAACTCCTATCTGTTGAGGACAAATCATTAATTTACTGAAATTGTGATGTTTCTGGATCAGGGAGTTTGTGCCCAGTAGGTGGCCTTGTTGGTTGGTTTTAACTGGCACGCTGTTTCTGCTTTCCCTTCCTTTCCCTTTGCCTGCGTCCCTTCCTGCTCCTTTATTTTCGTTCTCTTCATCACTTGATTTTACATCTGCTTTTTGTATGAAGTACATGGCTGGATTTGTTTTTAAGCCAATTTGACTCTCTGTCTTTTGGTGGTAATAAATAAATGAAAAGCAATGTGATAGACTGGGGTACATGAGGAAGCCATTCGGTTTAAAACTAATTTGGCCTGAGCTTGTTTTTCCAAAGGGCCTGACGTGACTTTGACAGCTGCTTTAAAGTTTATGATGTCCCAAAGATAAGAATGATGCCCTTAAAGACAGGGATGTAACTCCCCCTCATATCGGCATTTCTTTAACGATAAGCATCTCTTCCTGGAAACTAAGGATTAATTACTGACCTGCTGTGCTCACCTTGTGACCTCTGACCTGCTGACCACAGATTTGCTGTCCCAGCTCAAATCTCATGACAACTGTAAAAGGAACATTCCTATTATATGTGATGGATGCTTTTTGTTCCAAGGTGGTGTATAGCCACACTGTACACCCCACTTCTTTGGGGAAGGAAGGCCCCAGGCTATGGTCCTCTGACCTGGCTCATAATAAACTCACCTCACTTTTTATTTGTAGATTGATTATAGATTTTTGTGTCGACATTTCTTGGCACAGTCACAGCAGAATTTCAGAGAAACCCACTGGAGACCACCTGGAATCTACACTGAGCTGGCATTCGGTACCAAAAGCGACCCTTTGAGCCCCCCGGGTCACTGCATTCTTCAGGTGACCCTGGTGAAGTCTCCTGAAACCCAGACCTCCTTATTTTAAGTCCATGGTCCAGAGTTTATATGAGCTGTTTCAAGACTTAAGACTAGGTGTCTTAGTGGGGTAGCAGTACATACCCTAGAGATACTGGTCCATACTCTAGAGAGAATTCCTAGGCCAGGGGAGCCTAGAGGGAAATTTGCAGCGAATGGGGCCAGCTGACCTTTTAATCTGGCTTTAAATTGGAAAGAATCACAAACTGCTTGATAGAGAAACGAGAGTCTGAACTTGTTCAGCTCTGAAGAGAAGGGAGACCAGCTCCTCCCGGCTGTAAGTCATTCTCAGGCGCCTGAGAAGCTGGTGGGAGTGTCTGAGGTGGAGCCTCAGAAGTGCGGTGGCCCCATAGGGAATTCCGCTGTGATCGTTCCCTTTAAGTAAATGTCAGCTGGTCCAGGGATGAGCATATGAGGGTTGGCCCTCCACGCGCTCTGAGCCCCCAGGGTGGTTTCAGGCTGCCAGTGGCAGAAACCGAGGCAGGTAAAGGAGTGCTTAGAACATTTCTTTCGGGAGTAACACTCACAAGCAGCGCATTTCCGACTCACTACACTATCCTTAGGAATTGTTCAGACTTTATAGTAAAACGAAACTAAAAGAAAAACAGGAAACTGAGCTTCCAAAAGCCGACCAGCTCCCAACTGGGCAGCCTGCCCTCGGAACTCCAGCTGCTTCGTGCTGCAACTTGCGAGTGCTTAACGAAACGAGGATGGCTTTAAACAGCTGGCCAGATAACCCGGGATAATTTAAAATCACGGTGGCCACTGTGGGGTCTTTCTGAAGAGTCAGGTAATAGAAACTTTTAAAGAGTTGAGCTCGCCAACTTCTGGCACAATTGCTCAAAAACTAAAGGTTCCAGGCGCTGTAAATATTTACAAAGAACAGGAAAAAAAAAAACTCGACCTGGCTTGTTTTGTGTCCTGAGGGCTTAGTTTAATAACTGTCAGGTTGGGGTACCACAATACGGTCAAACAAAAATGCACCCCATTTTGTGGTGAGACAGTCAGACAGAAATGTGGGTTGCACTCTGTTCATGGCTGAGGGTCCTGCCAAGCTGCTGCCAGCTTCAGGGGAGTTATATTGGTCATTAGGAGGAACGTTCTGGGGCCGGCTCTGTGGCCGAGTGGTTGAATTCACGCGCTCCGCTGCAGCGGCCCAGGGTTTGGATCCTAGGCGCAGACATGGACCGCTCGTCAGGCCACGTTGAGGTCGCGTCCCACATCCCACAACTAGAAGGACCTGCAACTGGGATATACAACTATGTATGGGGGGGATGGTTTTGGGAGATAAAGCAGAAAAAAAAAAAAAAAGATTGGCAACAGTTGTTAGCTCAGGTGCCAATCATTAAAAAAAAATGAGCATCTATAGTACAGAAGATAGCAGAATCTTTAAAAAAAAAAAAAAAAAAGAACGTTCTGATTAGATAAGATCATTTAAGAAGTGCCCTTAAGAGCGAAGACTTCAAAATTCCAAAATAACCTTATTGAAAGTTTTGTTGCAAAATGCTAGTAGAAAATTGTTATAAAAGGTACTGAAAGGTGGGGCTGGCCTGGTGGTGTAGTGGTTAAGTTCACGTGCTCTACTTTGGTGGCCTGGGGTTGGCCAGTTCAGATCCCGGGTGTGGACCTACGTACCACTTATCAAGCCATGCTGTGGCAGCGTCCCACATATAAAATAGAGGAAGATGGGCACAGATGTTAACTCAGGGCCAGTCTTCCTCAGCAAAAAGAAGAGGATTGGTGGCAGATATTAGCTCAGGGCCAATCTTCCTCAGCAAAAAGAGGAGGATTGGCCGAGGATGTTAGCTCAGGGCTAATCTTCCTCAAAAAAATAAAAATAAATAAAAAATAAAAGGTACTGGAAGGAAAATGTATTAGGCCATAGTGTTACAGATCCCCCTGTAATCTACTCCCAAAGTTAGACTCTGAGAGACTTTCTGGGAAACCACTACATTAAAGATTACTGGAACTGTTCAACACAGCCAGGTAGTTACTGTTTGTCCCGGCTGAAACCCAACAAGATATTTGAAAGGATTTAGCAACTTAGGGTCAGAAATTCAGCCAAACTGGAAGCTGATATTCAGAGCTCGATAAGAATTTTTAGGCTTTCTTCCCTAAGTTAAAATAAAACTAAGCACTCAGAGGGAAAGAAGCAAATTATGGTACCGTAGTTGGACAGGTAGATCCATCGATAATGTCATTTAAGTTACAACCCAAATTTCTGGGAAATTAAACACAACTGTCTTCAACTTAGAAACATTTGCAAAGCTGGAAAGCAGCTCTAGGAGCCGTTCAGAGTCCACCCGTTTCCTTTGTCTCGAAGGGGCTCGTCGCCTTGCGTCTAGAGGAACTGCTGACTAGCCCATCCCCACCTCCTGAGACTGGAGGGAAAGAAAGGGGAAAAGGAAGAAAAACGGCCTGAAGAGCACCCGCACCCAAAGTCTGGCGTCCTCAGTGTCTTCTTGACAAATATTAGTAGAAAAAGCTTAAAACAAAATTTGGGTTCAATTATTGTCTCGTAACCAGTGAGCTTTATATTACTGCACCTGACTCATAATAGCTGTGGGGTCTCTCTGTGTGTCTATGTGTATGCTATATATGTGTGAGATCTTATCTACGGATGGTATAATTTCTAAAGAACTCTATTTAATTGGCTCAACGTAAGTGCTTATATAAACGTGATGGAAAGGAACCCAAATGGCCTTCGAGTTAACATGATATAAAACAATCTTTGGCAAGTGAAAGCTTATTTAAGTTTGTTGGTTTGATTAAAATAAACATGTCTTCAGAGTTATCAGTATGGAAACAAGCAAACTAAATGATGCGAAAAAGATAAGAGTGGTGGGTGACGTTTTTAACAATAATTATGTGTTATGGTGTATATACTTAAAATAATTGCAAAACCTTTTGGTAACTTGAAACTTTAGAGTTTTGCTAATGGAGTTAAATGATAAAATTTGTTGAGTATCTAGATCATTTCCAAATAAGATAAATATTAGATGTTAATTATTAAATATCGGTTTGTCTGCTTTTGGCTGCTTATTACAGAGAAACCAAAAGATGTTTGGGTCTACTAGTAAAGAAGTCTTTATTTTATTGAAAAATCAGGCTGTGAAGTAGCATGTTTCTAGAAATTATACAAAGTATAAATTTGCCAAGCCACAGAATGCTAATGTAAAAGACAGTTTATAATTGCTTACTTCATAATTTCCACTAAAAATTAAGGTCTGTCAGAGTTATAAAACTTGTAATTAATGTATGATTAAAGTTACTAAAAACCAATAAGGAAAACATAAAAAAGTCAAGGAAAGTAAGATATATGTTTTTAGTGAAAAAAGATTTAAGAAGCGAGGATATTTTTATTTGTTTTGATAATAAAAATGAATTTGTCCTGCAGTACTAGGAAAGAAAGAAAGCATAGGATAAATTCTGACTGTAAAAAGAAAGTTATAGAAGGTTTGTGGAAAAAGAATCCTCCAGAAAGAGTTTTGTGCATGATCAGTTTAGCTAAGATTAAAATAAATTTAATTGAGTAAATATCAAAAGTAAGCTGGTAGAAAAATTAAAATTCAGTTTTCTCTCAAAAGGATAATTTCCCTAGACTTTTAGTCTCCTCTTGATAAAGAGATTATAGAAAGTTTTCTTTACATTTGAATGAGTCTCACTTTGGTTAAATGGGTAACTAACTGTTGTTTCATAGTGACAGAAGATCAGCAAACACTTAAACTTGTTTGACCAAGTGTTTAAAACCTTTTGATATTTTTGACGAGCTCCCCAAAGTTCATATCCTAAATGAAATCTTACTTTTGATTTAAAAATTTCTCTGAGACTTTTCAGAGGGCCCCTGAGTCGTCTTAAAGAAATTTGTTCTCTCTTCCTATAAAGAGGGAGATTTACATTTCCCTGATAGCTAATGATGTTGAGCATCTTTTCATGTGCCTATTGGCCATCCGTATATCTTCTCTGGAGAAATGTCTGTTCAGATCTTTTGCCCATTTTTTAATTGGATGTTGGTTTTTTTTGTTGTCAAAACTACAATGAGGTATCACTTCACTCCGGTGGGAGTGCAAACTGGTACAACCACTATGGAAAGCAGTATGGATATCCTCAGAAAATTAAAAATAGATCTACCATATGATCCAGCTATCCCACTGCTGGGTATTTATCCAAAGAACTTGAAAACACAAAGGCATAAAGATACATGCACCCCTATGTTCACTGCAGCATTATTCACAATAGCCAAGACTTGGAAGCAACCTAGGTGCCCATCAAGGGACGAATGGATAAAGAAGATGTGGTACACATACACTATGGAATACTACTCAGCTATAAGAAATGATGGAATCCTACCATTTGTGACAACATGGATGGACCTTGAGGGTATTATGCTGAGTGAAATAAGTCAGAGGGAGAAAGGCAAATACTGCATGATCTCACTCATAAGTAGGAGATAAAAACAATGACAAACAAACACATAGCAACAAAGATTGGATTGGTGGTTACCATAGGGGGGGGGGGGAGGGCAAAAGGGGTGATTAGGCTCACATGTGAGGTGATGGACTATAATTAGTTTTTGGGTGGTGAACATGTAATCTACACAGAATTTGAAATATATTACGATGTACATCTGAAAGCTATATAATGTTATAATACAATGTTACTGCAATAAGTAAATAAATAAAAAGAGGGAGATACTGAACTAATTAGGCTTGTTTGGTAGCTAAATTGCATGGGGAACATTGTCAAGTAGATGATGACAAACCTTCTTAGGTTATGTTATGTAGGTAAATGTTTTTTGCTATCTTAACCCTTCTACCTTGCGTCCAGCACCACAAGAAGAAAACAACCACACCTGCGTTCTATTATCTAATTTGGTTTACAGATGGGTCTTACTTAAGGGATAAGCAAGGACATTATCAAGCTGGTATGCTGTCCAGCCTTGAGAATGCCCACTGTTTTCTATTAACTCTGCTAACACAGTAAAAAGTTTCCTTCTTCAGGCTCAAGAAATCACCAAGGAAGAAGAGAAACAAAGGTGGCAACAAAAGGGGAATTTTTGACACCACAATGAAGATGTGGTTCGGAAGATTAAAAAAAAAAAATGTAGTGCCCATTAGAGCACAATTGCCACTGCTCCAGCATGTACGCCAATTAACCCATTGGGCACCTGAAAAGATGATTTGGGGGGAAATGATACTTTTGGAAATTTTCTCCCACAGTGCCTCATACAGCCTAAAGTCATTGTGTTATATGCCCAAAGTATAATCAAGGGAAGCTATTTCATAGGTCACAAGGCCACTTTCCCTTTCCTAAGGGACCCTTGGAAGTATGGCTATCGGACTTTGTTCAAATGCCACCATCTAAAGGATAAGTATATCTTGTAATGATCTGTATGTTCTCACATTGGGTTGAGGCCTTTTCTTGCAGAAGAGCCACGATTTTAGGTAAATTATTATTGGAAAGGATAATTCCTCTTTGAGGAATTCCTGTTGAGTTACACAGTGACCGAGGAGCTCATTTCATTGTACAAATAATTAAATCTATTTGTGACATTTGGCCAATAATGCAACATTTTAACTAATGGCACAATCAAAACTCAATTGGTAAAGCTTTCAAAAGCATTTAATCTCTTCATGGAAAAAGCCCTTCTGCTCGTACTTCTCAATCTTGGATCTACACCTTTTGGTAAACATCAGCTGTCCCCTCTCAAGATAACTGGACGGGCTATGAATTAGACAAAGGAGTGTATGAACCAGCTCTGCCTGAAGGAGACATCTTAATTATTGTTAAGGTCTCATTAAGACGCTTAAAAGAAAAAAGAGATTGGTAGCTGATTATTTTCACACTGAGCTCCTGGGAGACAAGACTTTTAGGATCGTGAACTACAACTTTGAGATTCTGTTTATTGGAAAAGACACCAAATAAAAGACTCTTTGCAGCCCTGTTGGAAAGGACCATATTAGGTCCTTTTAACCAATTCATGTGCTGCAGAATCAAAAGGCATAGACTCATGGATTCGCATTTCTCATTAAAAAAAAAAAAAAAAAAAAGCCTTTTCCATCTGAGGGGGTTTCAGTTCCTATTTCTGATACCTGACTTCAACTGACCAAAGCAAATATCTCCAAACCACGATCGGAGGAAGACGGTATCGGTTGTAGACAGCTGTCCCAAGACTCCAGACCAGGCCTGTTTTCCCAACCTTCTGTCTCTTCACTCAAAGTTTGTAATACTTAAGCCACTTTCTACCTATTTTATACCTTGTTCATTTAAGGTTTTCAGAATACCATCATACTTAAAGAAAGTGATTGATTTGGAACAGACTGGTTTGAAGGCCAGGCATTTATCGAGCAGCTCCTGATGAAACTCAGTAGTTACGTGGGACAAACCTGTGGCCTTGGCTTCCGCCCCAGTGCGTTCCACTGGTCTGGCCACCTAGTGGCTATGTTTGCTCCTCCTTGGGGCTAGAAGATGTCATATCACATCTAGAAACTCTGACTAAATTTACTTGTTAAGCCTTTAATGACAGTCAAGCAGGAATAGCCTCATTAAATACTGAAATGTCTTTAAATGAGGAAGCCTGTTCTTCAAAATAAAATGGCCTTAGATATTCTAACTGCATTTCCAGGTGGTACATGTGCAATCATTCGCACTGAATGCTGTGTTTTTGTACCTGATGAAAGTTCCAATGTGTCATCTCTGCTAAAGCATGAAAGAGCAGGTGAATGCCTTAAGCGATCCTACACCCAGTCTTGATTTCTTTGGTTGGCCCCCTTCAGGCATTGGTTCCCTTTTTTGATCCAGATTGCAATTCCTATTTCTATTACTCCCTGGAATTCTGATAAAGACTATGCCAAGGAACTCATTTGGAAACTAATCTTTCGAATATTGAATTGTCATCATTGTTACTGTACCCATTCTATAACTGTGAACAATGTGAGCATGAGGAGTCATGTCAAAGCACAACTACAACGTTTGTGCACCAACCTAAAATTAATTGAAAAATTACATAACCTACGAAATGCTTCCTCCGTTAATATATACCTCTATGTTTGTCTGACTGTTTACCCCCAACATGGATAACTGGGCAAATTAATGAGATGGAAGCCTAGCACTGAGGGACATGATGAACCCAGGGCAGGCAGCAACCACCCTGGTACCGAGGGACAATATATATATTTTTTTTGAGGAAGATTAGCCCTGAGCTAACATCTGCTGCCAATCCTCCTCTTTTTGCTGAGGAAGACTGGCCCTGAGCTAACATGTGCCCATCTTCCTCTACTTTATATGTGGGATGCCTATCACAGCATGGCTTGACAAGTGGTGCCATGTCCACACCCAGTATCCGAACTGATGAACCCTGGGCCACCGAAGCCGAATGTGTGAACTTAACCACTGTGCCACCAGGCCGGCCGGAGGGACAATATTTTGATCATCAATATTTTCTATTGAAAGATAGTGATCAAAAAGGGGAAAATGATAAATAAAAGAACAGGATATACTGGAATATATGAAGAAACCATTTGATTTAAAACTAATTTGGCCTGACCTTATTTTTCCAAAAGGGCCTGACATGGCCTGTTGACCATGCATTGTACATCTGCTTTAAACATTTACAATGTTCCAAAGACAATGAATGATGCCCTTAAAGATAGGGATATAACTCCTCTCCATGTTTCTTTAAGGATAAGCATCTCTTCCTGGAAACTAAGGATTAATTACTGACCTGCTGTGCTCACCTTGTGACCACTGACCTGCTGAGCACTGACCTGCTGTGCCAGCTAGGCATCTAGTGATGGCAGTAAAAGATATTCCTGTGATATGTGATGTTTGCTGTTTGTTCCAAGATGTTATATAACCACTCTGTACACCCCACTTCCTTGGTGCCCTTCCTTCCTTGGGGAAGGAAGGCCCCGGGCTATAGTCCTCTGACCTGGCTCATAATAAACTCATCCCAATTTTTATTTATAGATTGATTGTGGATTATTTGCATCAACAGTGGGTTAATCCAGTTTATTTACATTTAATGAAAACTCATCCTGCTCACTTTACTTCCGCTAACTTATGTTTATTTTAGTTTGCTGATTCCTCTTTTTCCCTTTTCTTAGTTTTACTGGTTTAATCAAGATAGCATTTATTCTCTTTTCACTTTTGTTTTTCAATAGCTCCATTGAGGTGTAAATGACATACAATAAACTACACATTTTAAGTTATACAATTTGATAAGTTTTTACATATGTATATGTCCATGAAACTATCACCAAAATCAAGGTAACACATCCATCACCCTTGTAATCTCTTCCTCCCCTCCCCCCACCTTAATCCCCAGGCAACCAACGATCAACTTTCTGTCACTGTAGATTAGTTTGCACCATAAAGAATTTTAAAGACATGGAATCATAGTTTGTGTATTTGTGTAACTTACTTCAGTCGGTTTAATTATTTTGAGGTTCATCCACATTGTTGTGTGTATCAATGGCTCACTCCTTTTCATTGCTGAGTAGTATTCCATTGCGTGGCTATCCCACAGTTGCTTTCTCCATTCACCTGCTGATAGGCATTCGGGTTGTTCTTAGTTTTGGGCTATTCCAGACAAAGCTGCTAGAACATTTACATGCAGGTCTTCGTGTGGATGTCTGCGCTCATTTCTTGGCTAAATGTGTGGGAGTGGAATGGCTGGATCATATGGTCAGGATATGTTTAACATTTTAGGGAACTTTATATTGTTTTCCAAAATAGTTGCTCCATTTTACATTCCCACTATCAGTGCATGAGAGTTCCAGTTTCTTCACACCATATCAACCTTAGGATGTTTAGTTTTTAAAACTTTAGCCTTTTTAAATAGGTATATACTGGTATTTCTTTGTAACTGGAATTTGCATTTCCCTAATGCCTAATGATGTTGAACATCTTTTTCTAAATGTGTTGATTTGCCATCTTTATATCTTCTTTGGTGAAGTGTCTGTTCAAACCTTTTGCCTGTTTTTTATGATTGGTTGTTTTCTTGGTACTGAGTTTTGAGAGCTCATTATATGTTCTGGATGTAAGTCCTTTATTGAATATATGATTTGTAAATATTTTCTCCCAGTCTCTAATTTGTCTTTTCATTCTTTTTTTTTTTTTTTTTTTTTTTTTTTTGCTGAGGAAGAGTCACCCTGAGCTAACATCTGTGCCAATCTTCCTCTTTTTGTATGTGGGTCACCACCACAGCATGGCCACTGACAAGTGGTGTAGGTCCATGCCTGGGAACTGAACCCAGGCTGCCAAAGTGGAGGGCACTGAACTTAACCACTAGGCCACAGGGCTGGTCCCAAGTCTTTTCATTCTTAAGAGTATCCTTCAAAGAGCAGAAGTTTTTATTTTTAATGAAGTCTGATTTATGATTTTTTTCCATTTATGATTGTGGATTTAGTAGTATAGCTAAGAAATCTTCACCTAATGCAAGTTCACAAAGATTTTCTCCTAGGTTTCCTTCTGGAAGTTTTTTCAGTTTTAGGTTTACATTTGGGTATATGATTAGTTTTGATTTAATACTTGAATATGGTGTGATCTGTGGGTCAAAGTCCTTTTTTTTTGCATATGGATATACAATTGTTTCAGCATCATTTATCAGGAAGACCATCCTTTCTCCTCTAATTACTTTTGCACCTTTGTCAAAAATCAGTTGTCCACACATGTACGGATCTTTTTCTAGATTCTCTATGCTGTTCCATTGATCAATTTGTCTTTACACTAGTAACACACTGACTTAATATCTGTAGCTTTATAATAAACATTGAAATCAGGTGGTATTACTCTTTGAATTTTATTGTTCTTTTTCCAAGTTGTTTATCCTGCGTCCTTTGCATTTCCATATGAATTCATTCTTTCCCCGTTATGTATGATGTTAGTGACAGGTTTTTCATAGATGCCCCTTTTCTGATTAAGAAAGTTCCTTCCTATTTCTGGTTTGCTCAGTTTTTATCAGAAATGATGTTGGATTTTGTTAAACATTTTTTCTGCATTTCTTGAGATGATTATGTGCTTTTTTCATTTTAGTGAATACGGTGAATTATATTTATAAAATATAGATTGATTCTTGAATGTTAAATTAACCTTGCATTCTTGGGATTCAACCCCCCTCAGTCATGATTTATTATCCATTTTAAACAGGCAGTTGTCTTTTAAAGAGCTAGATAATAAGAAAAAAAAATCTTAGGGGCTGGCCCGGTGGTGCAGTGGTTAAGTGCACGCATTCCGCTTCGGCAGCCTGGGGTTCACTGGTTTGGATCCTGGGTGTGGACATGGCACCACTTAACAAGCCATGCTGTGGTAGGTGTCCCACATATAAATTAGAGGAAGATGGGCATGGATGTTTGCTCAGGGCCAGTCTTCCTCAGCAAAAAGAGGAGGATTGGCAGCAGATGTTAGTGCAGGGCTAATCTTTCTCAAAAAAAAAAAAAAAAAATCAAACAAATTTAAAAAAAAAGGAAAAAAATCTTACCAATGTAGTTACTGTTTTCAGCGGTATTCAATCTTTTATGTGGATCCGCATTTCCATTTGGCCTCATTTCCATTCCATTCCTTCCTTTCCTTATCCTGACCTTCCTGAAGGACTTGCTTTATCATTTTTGTGGTGTGGATCTGCTAATTTCTTTCTACTTTTGTATGCCTCAATGTCGTTATTTCACTTATATTTTGACAGATGTTTTCACAGGTTATAGACAATTTTTTCCTTTCAGTACTTTAAAGATGTTGCTTCATTGTTGGCTAACTTACACCGTTTCTAAAAAAAAATCTGCCTTCATGCTTATCTTTGTTCCTCTGATTATAAAGTGTCTTTTTTCTCTGTCTAGCTTTGAGATTTTCCCTTTAACACTGGTTTTCAGAAATTTGATAGATATAGTTTTATTCATGTTTCTTGTGCTTGTACAAGGAGTTTGTGGAACTTCTTGGATCTGTTTATAATTTTGATCAAATTTTGAAAAATTGCAACTATGATTTATTCATGTATTTTTCTGTTTCTCCCTCTCTTTTCTCTCCTTGGAGACCCCAGTTATATATATATTAGACCATTTGACGTTTTCTGTGGTTCAGTGATGCCCTTTTTGTTTATATTTGTCTTTCTTCTCTCTGTTTTATTTCAGATAGCTTCTACTACTGTGTGTTTAAATTCACTAATCTTTTCTGTAATGTTTAATATGCTTTTAATCCCATCTAGTGTTATTCTTCATCACAAATGTTATAATTTTCATCTCTGGAAGTTCGGTCTTTTTAAAATATTTCCCATGCCTCTACTTAACATGTTCAATATTCCCTCTGGCTTTCTAAACATAAGGAATATAGTTATAATAATTATTTTAATGTCCTTTTCTGCTAATTCTAACATCTGTATCCATTCTGGGTTGGCTTCAATTGATTGGTTTTCCTCCTTAGAGTGGATTGTAGTTTTCTACTTCTTTGCATGTCTAGTGATTTTTGATTGGATGCTGGATATTATAAATTTTACCTTGTTGGGGACTGGATAGTTTTATGAGTATTCTTGATCTTTCTTCTGGGATGTAGTTCATTTATGTGGAACTGTTTGATCCTTGCAGGGCTTGCTTTTAACATTTCTCAGGCAAAACCAGAACTGCCTTTAGTTTAGGCTCACTATTCCTCACCACTGACTACTGATGCATGGCACATTTGAGTGTCTCCCACACATCCCAAGAATTACAACGTTTTGTAGTCTGGTTGGCAGGAATTGGCACTAACCCTGGGGCTGCATGTGTTTTAGGTCCTGTCTCCTTTAACCCTTTCACATAGTTCCTCACACACATGCTCGGATCACTACTCTGCTGAATCCTCAAGGGGGACCCTCGCAGATCTCTGGAGCTCCTTCTCTGTTTGTGTGTTTCACTCCTCCGTGGTGCTCGGCCCTGCATGCAAATCATGGGAATTCCAGTCGCCGTGATCTTCTTGACCTTTCAGCTGCCTTCCTTTAATTGAGAATTTGTCAAGCTCCCCTGGGTTCATTTCTTGTCTCTAAGAGATCACTTTCCTTGTCTCCTGGTGTCCAGAGTCTTGTAAATCAGTTACACATATTATTTTCTTTTGTAAGTTGTTTCAGGAGCCAGGGTAAATACAGTCCCTGTTACTCCAACTTGGTTAGAGCCAGAAGTTCCCAGATTCTGCCATTCATAAAGGCCTTGATGAAAGAAACACCAGGGAAAATTACTCCTTAGAGCCAACCTCAGTTGGAGGGTCTTCTTGCCATCTTCCCTTCTGGCTGAGTGGGGAGGCTGGGGCTTTGGCTCCGGCTGGGGTCTTGGGAGCTGGGCTAGGTGTGAGGGTTGGAAAGCTCCGCCCTTCCTGTGAGAATGGAGAAGGAAATCTTATCTATAGGCCAGATAAGGGAGGATCAGAAAGTATAGACAGAGGTTATTTCTTTAAGAAATCATTTTCTACATTCCCTTATCAAGTCTAAGATTTCTTTGGGCCTTGGCTTTTTGATACAGTTCTTGCAAGTGAAATCCTGATTCTCCAGTAGGAGGTTCAATGCAGAGGGAGTCTGGATAGACCAGAGAATTATCTGATGCAGGCACAGAAGGGATGGCGTGCTACCATGAAGCCAATAAAGAGAAACTTTTCAAATAAACTTGGAAACAGAAAACACTTATCAGGATGAAGTCCTGGCCTGTTTTTGTTTATTTTTTGCTGAGGAAGATTGGCCCTGAGCTAACATCTGTGCCTATCTTCCTCTGTTTTGTATGTGGGATGCTGCCACAGCATGGCTTGAGGAGTGGTGAGCAGCCTAGGCTGTTTTTTGAAATTATAACACATCTTTGTGAGTAAAAGAACACTTTTGAGCCAATTAGAATTCAAGCATTTATCTCTTGTGTAATATAGCCTTTAAAAGCCTCTAAAGATCTTTCATGCTAACTGGTCTTCATGCGTAGTAGTATTCAAATTGAGAACCGTTACTTTAAAAAGCATATAAATGGTCATTTTTCTTTGTCAGGCAGAAAATCCTTAGACTCCAAGTGTGTGTCTTCTCCCTTTATCCCTCAAGGCAAATACATCAGTAAATGCGATAAATTCCTTGCCTTCCAGGATGTTGCTAGGGATTTATTATTGACAGGGACAAAAATGGATCTGAAGCATCAAATTCCAGGGTGTAAGTACACACATAGAACAAACAAAACAGAGCAAGTGGATTCGGGTGATGGGAGCCAGAGAAGTTTGTTAGGTTTCTGGACCCGGAGGGATACATACCTCTTGAGGGTACATATCAGTGTGTCAGAGGGGCTGGAAGCCACAGGACGAACACAGCATATTGTGGAACATCAATTGTACCTGTTGGTAAAAATGTAAAACACTGTTTAAAAGCAAACAGATATATTATGATATAAGATGCAAGTTTTGCTGAATTTTAACACAAAAATCAGAAAAAATACTGAGCCTTGGGTTACCTTAGACCATACCCCAAGATTCCAGGAGGCAGGGGAGGTTCTGATCACTCTCCTGCATGGATAGGGGTACTTCAGTGGAAAAAATTGAGAAGCCTTGCTCTAAATCTACAGGTCTCCTAAAAAGGGAGGGAGAGAGGAACCCCTTACTGAAGGCCTGCAACTGTGCAGTGGGCTTGGAGAAAGATTTTGATGGGCCATCCCATGCAGACACCCTCAAGAGATACCAAAATGGGGACAAGACCATTCCACTCATTCACTCATTCATCCACTTACCCACTCACCCACCCATCCACTCACTCCCCATCCCCCCATCCCTCCATCCCCCCATCCTTCCATCCATCTAACCATCTGTAGGGTCCATACAAGTATTTATCCATCCATCCATCCATCCATCCATCCATCCAGCCCATCCGACTATTCATCCATCCATCCATCCATCTATCCAGCCCATCCAACTATTCATCCATCCATCCAAGTATTCACTCACCCTTCCCTTCCTCCTTCACTTCCTCCCTCCCTTCCTCCCTCCATTTTATGAGCCTTTATTAAGTGCCTCCTATGTATCTAGAATGGTAATAGGTGATGAGGACAAAAATGGATAAGAAATAGACTGAAATCTCACAGAATTTAATGTCTAATGCAGGAGTTCTCAAAGTTCTTCCTGCCCCCACATATATAGTTACAAAAATATTTGCTAAATCTGTTGAGCAGCGCCAGACACTCTTCAAAGTGATTTACATGAAATAACTCATTTGATATTTACAATAACTCTATGGTGTGTGTGCTATCATCATTTCTACTTCATAGCTGAGGAGCTGGTAGACTGCTCTCCAGGCCGAGAGTCACGGTCTACAGGGACAGACATGTTTATAAGTAATTATAATGCTGTAAGTGTAATTGGAGCACAAGAATAAGGAGACTCATTATTTCTAAGGAAGTGGAGTCTCCTCATTTCAGACGGACCAGCTGAGTATGGAAACCACAACACGGAAATTCCTTCTCTTTCCTGCAACTTATCACAGAATCTCAGGACTGATACATGATTTTTCACAGCGTCGGGTCTGTTTTGAACAATTCAGTGGCAAAGATCTCCTGACCTCACAAGGCAGCCCAGCCTGAATGGTGGGAAAGATTAGATCTTGTGTCAAAATCTACCTCCCGAGGATTTCTGAAAACCAGCCGCAGTTCTGTTTCTTACGGCAGATTCTCCTAATGTTCTGAGTGTGGGATGTTAACAGAAATTAATACGGGGAAATGAATGAGAGGATTGTGGTGGACCCAAAGTATAGTAAATAAATGCTAGCAAAGGTTTCCTTCTGAGAAGGTTTTCTCAGAATCTTGTGTGTGCTAACGCGTTTTGTGAATCTCAGAGGGAAATTGCCTTTGTGGCATTTTCCAAACATATTTGCCCACCTGACTCTATTCCTGATAGCCACAGTGGATAGGCTCAGTGGAGACGGCTGGTGTCCCTGAGCCAGAATTAGCATGCCCCTTCTTTCCCCGGCCGCCGTCTCAAATGCTTGTGCACATGTTCTAAGCATGGTCTTCTCCAAATTAACCATCTCTGCACCTTCCAGCCTTCTTCACTGTTAGGGTTCTGGACCCTTCTTCCTCCAGTCACCCTTCTCTGGGTGGCTCCAGTTTGCTGATCTTTCTTCTAAAGTGGGGGCTTCAGAACAGAGTATAGTAGCCTTAAGGTTTGAGTGGGTTCTCTTGGACACCACTCGAGCCCTTGGGACACTGTCATTCTGCCCCTGTATTTCCAGCCTGACGGGGTGCGTTGACCAACTCTCAGCACAGAAATGATGGATGCCATGTGGAATCTGGAGCGCTCAGGGAACAAATAGAATGATTTCTATATTTGAAGGCTTGAAATAAATAAGCAAAGGTTTGGGAGCCTACTGTACGCAAGGTACTACGAATGTTAGAAGAGATGTAAGCTATTAGTCTTTCTCTCAAAGAGCTGATCATTGAACTAGGGAGATGGGTAACAGAAAAGGCCAAAAATGCAAGATAGCGTTAACAAATGCCAAATTACGCAGATTGACTAGGGTGGGGGGAATCAAGGAAGAAGCCTTGCCAGCCGTTTTTCTATTTCCTCCACAACACCCCACACGTCCACTGAGCGCGGATCGACATTGCTCACGGGCCGGCAGAGGTCCGCCTCGCTTGCCAGAGCCTGCGTGCTCCTGAACAGCTTGGCGGGGCAGTGCAGTTTTGATCACTGACCGCTTTTTCCCAATGATATTTCATAAAATTGTGTTTTCTGGAAGACAGCAATGTTTACTCTGAGTGAAAAACTGCGTCCCGAACTGGAGTCAATGTCTAAAAAAAGTCCTGTGCTTACAGGCCAAAGCCGAGAGGAAATTTTTTATGGTACAAAGTATTATTCAGAATAAGTTAAGAAATACAAATACTTTCTTCTCAAGGCCACTCCCATGCCCAGGGCAGGGTGGCTCGGTGGCCACTAGCACAAACCCCGGAGCCAGGCCGCCCTGCTCCCTCCCCGGCTGCTCTGCTTGTTGACTGAGTGGCGCTGGCCAAGGACTTAACTTCTCAGAGCCTCGTTTTCTTTGTTTTTTTTAAAATATGAGGCTACTGAATAGTGCTTACGTCATGGGACTGGTGTGAGTGTTAATGGGTTTCTAGACGTGAGGCTGGGAGAGCACCCAGAATGTCCCCTTTTATTATGTACTTATTGCTGTATAACAAAGCGCCCCAACACTTAGCAGAGAACAAGGGTCCTCAGAGTTTCCGAGGGCCAGGAATTCAGGAGCAGCTTGGCTGGCTGGTTCTGGCTCAAGGTTTCCCAGGAAGCTGCAGTCAGAGGTCTCCTGGGGCTCGGGGGCGTTGAAGGCCAGACTGGGACGAGAGGATGTGCCTGCACTCCCCAGGCTGGCAAGTCGGTGCCAGCTGTTGGCGGGGCCTCACTTCACCTTCACGTGGGCTCTCCACAGGATCGCTCAGGGTCCTCGTGACACGGCTGCCGCTCCCCTCAGAGTGAGGGATCTGAGAGGACAACCTGGCACAGCAATGCCGTTATGGCCTGGCTTTGGGGCGTCACATGTGGTCACTTCTCCTTTATTCCACTCTCATTCAGTGTGGGGGGCATGATTACCAGGAGGTGACCATCACTGGGGGCCATCTTGGCTACCACACCCTTCAAGGAAGCACCACGTTCTGTTGTGTGGCTGGTCTTAGGGATGGGACACTTAAATATAGCATGTTCTAAAATCATGTGGTTCATAGAGACGCTCAGCACTGTTTTTTTCTCAAAGGAGAGTTTTGCTGACGTGACTGCATTGCTGTAACTCATGTATCATTTTTCGGCTTGGGTTTTTTAGATTCTAGATATAAGTTAAATCGTAGGGTATTTGTCTTTCTCTGTCTGACTTATTTTACTTAGCATAACGCCCCCAAGGTCCATCCATGTTGTTGCAAATGCCAGGATTTCCTTGTTTTTTTTTCCTGGCTGAATAATATTCCATTGTCTATGTCTACACCACAGGTTCTTTACCCCGTCATCCATCGATGGCCACTGCAGCTTGTTCCCGTGTCTTGGCTGTTGTGAATGATGCGGCCGTGAGCATGGCGTGCATATACCTTTTCGAGTTAGAATGTTCCTTTCCTTTGGACATAGTCTCAGCAGTGGCAGGGCTGGATCCTATGGTGGTTCTATTTTTACTGATTTGAGGACCCTCCATTCTGTTTTCCACAGTGGCTGCACCAATTTATTTCCCACCCACAGTGCACCAGGGTTCCCTTTTCTCTGCACCCTCGCCAGTACCTGTTCTTGCTTATCTTTTTGATGACGGCCATTCTACCGGCCTTTTACTACCTCGATTCCTTTTTCATAGCACTGAGCATATCCTGCTATAGTCTGTAAGTTATTTGTTTATTATGTTTATTTCCTGTGTCTCCCCACACGAAGTCAATGCTATACAGGAAGGGGTTTTTGTTCCCTGCTGAATCCCCAGGATCTAGGACAGGGCCTGGCAGATGGGTGACAGAAAATATTTGTTAAGTGAGGAACTGAATTGCATGGAGAGAGATGAGAGAAAGCATGAATTTTTACAAAATGATTCCATATATAGGATTTGCCATATTCAAATCAAAATATTTGAATATCCTTTAGGCCATCCACAGAAACACGCAAATCATTTCAAAATAGCAACGATAAACTTTTATTCATTGTGTACCATGTGCTAGGTACTATGCTAAGCATTTTTACCAGCATGATCTCTTTAAACCTCTGGCAGTTGAGGCGCAGAGAGGTTAAGGAACTTGTGCAAGTTCACACAGCTATCAACCGGCAGAACCAGAATTTGAATTAAAGCTGTGTGAGCCCAAAGGCTCTGTGTCTAGCCAGTACACTGCTGCTTCAGAGTGTAAACTTTCCGGATGATTCTTAACCTCTGTCCTGTGCCCCTTTAAAAACCAGTTTACAAGCTTAAAGCTATGGCTCATACACTCTTTTTTTAAAAAAAGGTTTATTTTGATGACACTAAAATTACTTCATTGTTTATTTAGCTAAAGCTTTCTGTTGGCGCTTGTAGGAAGGAGCATGTGCTCTTATCCTTGTGCATTTCTGAGCTTTTAGAATCTGTCCATCTGTTGGCTTTGCAAGTTCTTAAGGCTGGTTGAGGGAATCCTGTGCCTTCAAAGACTCTTTCCTCTCTCCTTCCACTGGACTTTTAAAACTTGTTAGGGATCTCTCTGAGTACAGCCCGCACACATAGCTTATAAGATTCTACTGAATTCAACAGATTTCTTGAGCATCTCTGCCCTCGGCTCTGAGCGCACAGAGGGAAAGATGCTTTGTTGCCCTCCCCACTCTTGGTGGACAGAAAACACGACATAGCAAGGACACAGCTTCTCCTGGGCGCGGGAGAAGCCCGGCTGTGGCCGAGGTAGCATGACTTTGCCCCACGTGCAAGGAAGGCAGAAGACTCCTGGGCAGGTACAGTCGGATGCAGGCTGGACCAAGCGCAGGGTTCGGGGTAGAGAAGGGAAAGGCCACCCAGTTTATGATTTCTCTCACTTTTTTTCCTTGGAGCTTTTCTGTCACTAGGGAGGTGAGCACTAGATGGAGGTCCCAGGAGGAAGTCGCCCCGTGTCACACTGCCGGCAGGCTGGCGTGTCGTGGCCGGCGACCTGCGTCAGTTTCTTGGCACACTGATTTGCTCATTGTAAGATGAAAGCATTTCCTCCTCTTCCTGTTTCACGGGTTTTATCAAAATTTTGACTGCTCCAAGCATCTTCCTGGTCAGGACGAGCGCGTGGGACTAACGATGGGACATGTTAGGAGAACATTAACATGGATCCAAACCGCCAGATATTCGGGTCACCAGTGCTGCTGTCTGCGGAGCTGGAGAAGGCGACAGGTAAAACGGATTCATTTTCTCGCATCCTGGATCACTTTTAATTTTCTCGCCCATAAAACAACTCATAAACTCAAATAGAAAAAAAATGTATCTTCTTTAAAGAAAAATGAAAAAAGTACCTACTGACTACAATTTTGAAGAATGGAAATAATTATGGATTGTTTTTGCTTGACTTTATTACAATTTATTCTTAGTAGAAGTGTGAACACTTGCGTACTGCATCCTATTGATGTTTATGGGTTTATTTTCAGAGAGAGAGAGACAAAGAAAGAGACCGAGAGACTCTTAGACATTCAGCTACTTGTCTGCGTTAGAAAGTTTATTGAGACATAGAATGAAAATAGCAAGAATCGAATATTATCCAATAAAAGCCAAAACATAATCCATGCCCAAAAGACTTGGCCTGGCACTTAGAAGGGAAGTCCAGCCCTTTCTCCATATGCTGGACGCTGAGCTATTTTCCTGTTCTCTTGGCATCATTTTCCCAAAGCACAGGTGCTAATTAACTGACGGTTGTAGAAGTGAATTCTGTCCTTCTAACCAGCTTCAACCCAAGAGATTCTTACCCGCTTTCAACTTATTGAGAAGTAAAAATCCACTCCAGTCAAGGGAGAAACCGCTTTGCAGGTCTATATTATGCCCTATTTATACTTATTCTAGCAAGTCCTCGTTTGTCCTGAAGTCTTACATTTTCACATTGTTTAACAGTTTACAAAGCATGTTTCATTTGTTCCCCCGTGAACATCTTCCCACTCTGGAAGGGAAGACGTCTTAATCTCATTGTACAGTTAGGAAAACCGAGCATCTGATGTTTCCTGACATCACTTGGCTGGCCCGTGACAGAGTCTTGTCCAGCATCCTTATATTCTGACTCCTTTGCCAGGATTTGCTCCCCACCAGTGCGCTGCCTGTAATACTGCAGTAAACTTGCAAATCTTTGTAGGGAAATCAATTGTGCTCAATTTCTAAGTACTTGATTCGAGCGGAAGTTGAAATAAAAAGTATAAAGTGAAAATGAAAAAAATCAGCCACTAACATTTGTTGAACACTTACTATGTGCTGGGCATTGAAAAGGGCATGCGTTACCTCATAATCCTCTGACAGCCCTAAGAAGTGGGGCGCTGCAGTCACTTCCATTTTTGTAGATGAAGAAAGGGGCTTATAGAGGTTAGGGGAAAAACTCAAAGTTCACATGGCTCGTGACTAGTAGAACGATATTTGAGCCCAAGTCTATTAGATGCCAGAGCTAAGGGCTCAACCACTCTTCCAACTGTCAGGGAGGGTCCATCAGAGGAGATTTTTACTTGACACAAAAAAACAACTATGGATGATGTTTATTGAGTGCTTCCTCTCTGCAAAGTGCTGTATGTTTTACACGCAATTTCTCCTTTGCGTCTTACAACAGACCTGTGAAGGAGGAACAGTCATTGCTCCCATTTTACAGATGGCACAACTGAGGCATGGAGAAGTGAAGCGTCTCGCTCAGGTTCACACAGCTAGTAAGCGGCAGAGCTGGGATCTGAGCCCAGATAACATTCTGCCCAGAATCAGAGCGCTTCCCATCCATCTAACGCTTCAACCTGGGCTTCCCTCCTTCTGTTCTGGTCAGAGGCTGGGAAGGATGCGACTGTTCGGGGTCTCAGGGCTCTTGGGCGAGTCCAGGGAGCCACATCATGCCTTCTTGGACAAGCTGGTAATAGGGAAACTTTTCCTGCAAAGGAAGGAAGAATTTAATAGGAACTTTCTGGAGTGACTTTGGCATGGGGAGAGTCATCTGGAAATGCCGTGTTGTTCAGCCTGAGCGGGACGTGTGTTCAGAATCGTGCTGGAAGGCAGGGCGTCTGGACGAGTTCGAAGTGTGTTTACTCCCAGCAGTCTGAAGGGAGAACAAGGTTAGGTTAAGCAGCTATTAATAACAGTTGGCGAAAAGAAAAAAACAACTCGGGGACTGTGGTTGTCACGGCCTCTTAAATAGACTACCAGGTCAAAACTTGCTACTTGTTTATTTTATGTTGTTGTTATTGGTTTCAGGCACACAGAACGAGATTAGTCATAATCCTTGCTTTATAACACGCTGTTTACATTGGTCCTTGTGACTCATTTATACTGATTGTTGTTTGAAATAATTCTATTTTGGAGCATCATTAAGTGAGAACATAGTCTTAGACAGGCTCCTGGCTCCTCTGGACCCAGAGGAAAAGCCCTGGTGCATGGTTTATCCGTGGAATCTTTTCCCAGATTCTGAACATGAAACTTAGGAGCAAATGACTTTGGAGAGTTGTCCGCGGATCCTGGGACGTGGTGGCAAATGACCCTGCCGTGAATTAGAAACTGCTTCTCCTTTCCACCAGGGGTTGAGGTTTCAGGGCAGAGGCAGCCCCGGGCCTGGGAGAACACAGCATTCACGACATCCTCTCCAAATTCCAAGGAGATGGAATAAACAAGTGGTCATTTTCCAGGAAAACTGAGGTCATGTTTCCAGTGCCCCGAGAATCCTCAGAGTCTGCGGACCTCTGCCAGTTGGAGAAGTTGCTCACACCCTCGACTTCTGCCTGGGGAGGGCCGCTGGGGAGAGGCCAGCAGGGCTGCTGCTGTTGGGAAATTTGGGAGACCTGCCCCTTGTCCGTGGCTGGAAATCCTGTGACCAGGCATTCACAGGGAGAAGCTGAGCTTGCTTTGGGGAGACAGCTCTTCCCAAGCGACCCATTCAGCAGACAATTAATTACTTGTCTCTTCTTTCTCATCACAACTTCTTTCTCTTTCTATGGAAAACATATCTGTTCCAGCTCCCCACCCCCAAAGTGGATTTGAACTGTGAAACCAAAGTGGGACTGGGCATCTTGGCTTTCTAGTGGTCGAGGTCATCGTAAAGACAGATCGTGGCATTGGGGTTAGTTTTCTTTTCTGGCTCTTTGTCTCTGGTTTGGTAGCACATTGTGGTGGCTGAGAGCGTGAATTCCGCCGTCACATTGATCGGTTTCAAGGCCTAACTCCAAAAGTGACTAGCGCGTTTTAAAGAAACCTTTGGCAACATATGTAACTGGGCTGAATTTTAGTCCTTACCTATGAGACAGCTGTAACTACCTCACAAAGTGGTTATGAGGATTAATGCAGACATCCTTTGTGACACATTTAGCACAGTTCTTGGCACACAGTAAGCAAGCACTCAGCAAATGTTATTACTGATATTAGTATGAAACATATGTCTTAATATACATATCCTTTTATTTCTGCTGGCTGGATGCCGTGAAGGAGGACTTTTGGGTCCAAGAGTGTGTCCGTTATACATTTTAGTACACGGTGCCCGATCAGCATCTGAACAGCTGGCGGCAGGTCAGTCCCACTGTTAGGGGGTGGCCTTCCTCCCAAAACCCCATCCACACGGGAAATTAGGAATCATTTCAATTTTGGCTAATACAATGGGTAGAAATGGTTTCTTATCATTTTAACTGGCATTTTCCTGACCTCTAAAGAGACTGAGTACCTATACATAGACTTATTAGCCATTTTCAGAGTCTCTTCTAAGTCTGAAAAGCCTGTGCCTGTTCATAGACTTTGTCTAGGGGATTTTACAAACATTGCTTTTTTATTTTTTTGAGGAAGATCAGCCCTGAGCTAACATCTGCTGCCAATCCTCCTCTTTTTGCTGAGGAAGACTGGCCCTGAGCTAACATCCATGCCCACCTTCCTCTACTTTATATGTGGGACACCTGCCACAGCACGGCCTGATGAGTGGTGTGTAGGTCTGCACGTGGGATCTGAACTGGCGAAACCTGGGCTGCCAAAGCAGATCACGCAAACTTAACTGCTGCGCCACTGGGCCAGCCCCCAAACACTGCTATTTTAAATAAATATTACCAATTTATAAGAACCCTCCATGAATTAAGGATATTATCTATGTTGAAAATATTTCCCCTCAGGGGCCAGCCCAGTGGCACAGCAGTTAAGTGTGCACGTTCCGCTTCTTGGTGGCCCAGGGTTTTGCAGGTTCGGATCCCAGGTGTGGACATGACACCGTTTGGCATGCCATGCTGTGGTAGGCGTCCCACATATAAAGTAGAGGAAGATGGGCATGGATGTTAGCTCAGGGCCAGTCTTCCTCAGCAAAAAGAGCAGGATTGGCAGCAGTTAGCTCAGGGCTAATCTTCCTTAAAAAAAAAAAAAAGAAAAGAAAATATTTCCTCTCATTCTATCATTTGTCTTCCTTTTCTTTGTGATCTTTTGCTATCCTGGCATTTACATTGTCCGTGTAGACTGCTGTCAACATTTTTCCTTTACGTCTTCTGGGTATCCTGTTATTTATCAAACCCTCTTCAGTGCCACTTACTTGTGAGAGTCATGCACTTGTTCTCATTGCATTACAGCACTGGCTCTCAATTTTTTGTGGGCGTCGGAATTGCTTGTGAAGCTCTTTAAAATTATGTTTTCTTCGGCTTGATCACAGGATTCCTGGAGGTGGGGCTTAGACACATGTTTATGAAAAAGTCTCGATTTGAAAAATGAATGCTGCTTAAAAGTAGGTTCTTCAGTGGGCAAAATGTTGATATAGTCTTAAAGCTGGGTGCTAGAGAGGGATTGTTTGCATCCACCCTGAATTCATATGTTGTAATCTTAACACCCAATATGCTAGTTTCAGGAGATTGGGCCTTTGGGAAGTGACTCAGTCATGAAAGTGGGTCCCTCCTGAAAGGGATTAGTGCCCTTTTAAGAGAGACTCCAGAGAGCTCCCTTGCCCCTTCCCCAGTGTGAGGTTATAGCGAGAACACAGCTGTCTATGAACCTGGAAGCGAACACAGCTGTCTATGAACCTGGAAGCGGGCTCTCACCAGATCCCGACCTTGCTGCCCCCTTGATCTTGACCTCCAGTCTACAGAACTGTGAGAAATAAGTTCCTGTTGTTTATAAGCGCCCTGATCTATGGTATTCTGGGACAGCAGCCAAAGTGGACTAAGACACTGGGTGACGGGCACACGAGGATTCATTTTGCTGTTCTCCTTGCTGTTGAGTATGTTTGACAATTTCCATAAGCGGTAGCTTTAAAAGAAATGGTTCTGATAGCATGTAAAGCTCAGCAAGGTTGCTGCCTTAATGAGAGGTGGCTAAGCAGCAGCGATGTTGTTTGTGTGATTGACCTGGGAGGTCAACCAGCAAGCGACATGGCGCTGTGGAGGGGTGGTGTGGAGCTCCCAGCGTGGGACCCTCAGACAGTGGACAATGGGCTTCTTCTCTTCCTGATTGCTTCATGGCTTCACTCTCAGCTCTGCAGGACCCATGGAGAGGAGAGGGCAGACATTTCTGTTTCTTGAGGAGGCGGTCAAAAACGGAAGTCAGTCTTCAAGTCTCTCTCTGGGGAGACAGCAGCACGTGGCGGTAGTGGTAGGGTCTGTGGTGATCAGTAAATTAGAAGTGTTCCCATCTTCCATCAGATTGGCGTATTTCTCCCCCCATTAAAAACCCTTCATCAGTCTTCTTCTTATTCACCCCTTGAATCTTCCAATTTCGTCTCTCTCTTTTTCACCCCTAGCGTGGCACTTTTTTCTAGTCACATTAGCTTCTTTGCCTCGACTGTGATTTGCTTACTTCTGCCTCCAGGATAAACACAAACCGCTACAGTCAACCTGTGCTGCCTCACCCTGACTTGTCCAATCCCTAGTCTTCACATCTCAAAATACTGCTCAAAACGTGGCTCAGGGAAGCCCGGGGCAAACTGGCCCTCCGCTTGTCAACAAGCAAGGACAAAGATAACCAGGTAATTCAAGAAAACCATCAGTGCAAAGGAGGAGCCTAGCCAGGAAGAGCAGAGCAACCTGCTCCCGGGGGATACGGAAGAGAATTTTTGAGAAGGTTTCCTTAGAACCTGTGGAGAGATTCAAGAGGACATTATATCCAGAAATTGAAAGCAGGTTGCCATTGAAAAGAATAGTCAGAAAACTAGAATTCTTGAAAGGGAAAGCTTGAAAATAGGATTCCCAAAATTAATTTCAAAATTCCACAAAAGTCTAAAAAGTAAAACAGAGGCAGCCAAGGACCGAGTAAGTAATCTGGAAGGTAAGCAGAAGAAAGAAATCTTCTCAAACTTAGAGATATGGTATAAAAAGAGATGAAGAAGATGAAGAAAAGGCTGAGAAGAGATCTAAGCAGATCACACTCCATCTCTTCCTACAGGATTCTCAGAAGGATGGAAAGAGTACCCGGGGGTGGGGGGAGGGCGTAACTCTTTTCAAAATAGGAAAATGACTTCGGTTTTCATATTGAAAGGGCCCATCTAGATACATATTGGTGAGATTTCTGCCCTGCAAGGATAAAAGGCTAGCCTTAAAGTTTTCAGAAAGGAAGCGTGAGATTTCCTGTGTAGGGACTCACGTCAGAGCGGTGAGCCTCCCAGCAGCAACCCTGGATGTTGAAAGGCTTGGGTGGCGAGTTCCAGATTCCGAGGGAGATGATTTGAACATGGAAATACATACCAGCCAGACTAAGTGTAAAGGTATCTTTGGACACAGGTGAGGGCTCAGAAAGATTGTCTTCTGTGTACTTTTCTAGAAGAGCTACTCAGCACTGTTCTAGAGATAAGCAGAAAAGGAGCCCAAGGAACCAATTGAGGAGGACAATGACAAGAAATCCTAGGAGGAAGGCAGTTGTTCCGCACGCCTAGACGGCACCAAGTCCAGATTAGAGCAGGAAGCCAAGGGGCTCCATGGAAAGACTTCAGGAAGAAAGTGGGTAACGTTACACAATCTCGTGATGAGGATCTAGAAGTGTCATGATATCCTGCTCTCAGTGAGGTGGGGAAATGAGTGCCTGTTTTCACCAAGGAAAAGAATGGCCACTAGGCATTCTGGGAAATAAAATGAAACACTCTACAAAAAAAGCCATGGTCTAAATAGGAAGCGAGTTAGATTTGAGCAGTGGCTCGTGTATAAGAAATAGCGCTGGGCCCTCTGAATTAAACCAAATCTGCTTGGGTTTGTAATGGGTACATTTCTCGGTATCGAGTGGTTCTCACTCCTGCAAGTGGTCTGCCATTTTTATAGCACAGTTTTCTTTACAGATCGGCTTTGCCCTAATAATGTTTTTGAAGCATCACCCGGAGAGTAAACCCAGATGTAAAGTTTTGTTCCCCTTCCCTCTCATTCTCTCTCTCCGTTTCCCTCCTGGAAAAAAAACCGGAAGGATGATTTGGTTGTTTTTAGCATGGAGCGGTGGCTTTGGGTTTTAATTAGAGAGTCACCTGAAACTCAGTATCTGGAAACTTAGCCTTATGGCCATTGATAAGCACAAACTTAAAAAAACATCCATTCACCCTAACGTCAAAGTCTCCTGTTTCTGTAATCTATTTGAAGAGTTCCTTAGTAACTCGTACATCTCTTGTTTTGAAGAAATAAATATGTACAGTTTAGCAACCCCTTTAGTTTCACTTCACTTTTTTTCCTGCTAAATGAGAGTAAAATTAAATGGAATAATTTTAGAAGAAATATCTACAGCAGTTATCTCTGGATTGTGGGACTAGAGTTATCTGAATATACATATATGATTTGCCTCATTTTTCTACTGAGAATATGGATTGCTTTTATAGCAAAAAAAATCCCCCCCAAAATTTTAAAAGAAACATTTCTCCTGAACCTGCCTCCCCAGGAAGTCCTCCTTGCTGCCCCCAGTTTTCACTAATCATTATTCTCAAAGGCTCTCATCTGTTTACTAATAGCAGGTGTAGCTTTGTGTGTCGAATGCTCCTGCCTACCAGATTTTGAGTTTCACAAGGACCAGACCTGGGCATCTGCACCAATCCTGTCCTCTTGGCCAGGCCCAGCCTCAGGCTGCCCTCACCAGGTCCTGGAGGGCATCCTGGGCGGATGCAGAGCCGTTTGGCCCCGTGCTCCCCTCGTTCTCACCGACACCCAGATGGAGCAAGGGAGAAGGGAGGCAGCAGGTCCAGGCTCAGTTCAACATGGTGATGGAGAGCCACGCTGCAATAGCTTTAGGACCCCCACACCAATCATTAGACTTTCAAAGTTGCTTGAAGTATCAATCAGAAGCCCGGACGCCGACACGGATGCCTCACTTTCTTGCGCTTTGCAGGTACTGCGGTTTTGTTTTTTTTTTTTTTTACAGATTGAAGGTTTGTGGTGACCTTGTGTTGAGCAAGTCTGTTGGCACCATTTTTCCAACAGCATTTGCTCACTTTGTGTCTCTGTGTCACATTTTGGTAATTCTCACAGTGTTTCAAAGTTTTTCGTTATTATATTTGTTGTGGTGATCTGTGGTCAGGGATCTTTCATGTTACGATTGTACTTGTTTTGGGGCCCCGCAAACCGGGCCCCAAGTAAAGTGGCAAAACATAGTTTGGATAAATGTCGTGTGTTCTGGCTGTTCCACCAGCCGCTCCCCCATCTCTCTCCCTCTCCTTGGGCCTCCCTATTTCCTGAGACACAACAATATTGAAATTAGGCCAATTAATAACCCTCCAACGGCCTCTAAATGTTCAAATGAAAGAAAGAGCTGCATGTCTCTCATTTTAAATCAAAAGCTAGAAATGAGTAAGTTGAGTGAGGAAGGCGTGTTGAAAGCAGAGACCGCTGAAAGCTAGGCCTCTTGTGCTAAACTAGCCAGGTTGTGAATGCAAAGGAAAAGTTCTTGAAGGAAATTAAAAGTGCTGCTCCCTTGAACACAAGAATGATAAGAAAGCCAAACAGCCTTATTGCTGATATGGAGAAAGTTTTACTGTCTGGAAGGAAGATCAAACCAACCACGATGTTCCCTGAAGCCAAAGCCTAACCCAGAGCAGGGCCCTCACTCTCTTCAATCCTGTGAAGGCTGAGAGAGGCGAGGAAGCTTCAGAAGAAAAGTCTGAAGCCAGCAGAGGTTGGTTCCTGAGGTGTAAGGACAGAAGCTGTATCCATAACATGAAAGTGCAAGGGGAAGCAGCAGGTGCTGACGTAGAAGCTGCAGGAAGTTCTCCAGAAGATCTAGCTGAGATAATGCGTGAAGGTCGCTGCGCTAAACAACAGATTTTCAATGTAGACGGAACAGCCTTATGTTGGAAGAAGATGCCATCTAGGACTTTCACAGCTAGAGAGGAGCAGTCAATGCCTGGCTTCAAAGCTTCAAAGGACAGACTGACTCTCTTGTTAGGGGCTAATGTAGCTGATGGCTTTATGTTGAAGCCAATGCTCATTTACCATTCTGAAAATCCTAGGGCCCTTAAGAATTATGCTAAATCTACTCTGCCTGTGCTCTATAAATGGAACCACAAGCCTGGATGCCAGCACATCTCTTTACAACATGGTTTACTGAATATCTTAAGTCCACTGTTGAGACCTACTGCTCAGAAAAAAAGATTCCTTTCAAAATCTTGCTGCTCAATGACAACGCACCTGGTCACCCAAGAGCTCTGGTGGAGATGCATGAGATTCACGTTGTTTTCATGCCTGCTAACACACATCCATTCTGCAGCCCATGGATCAAGGAGTAATTTCAACTTTCAAGTCTTATTGTTTGAGAAATACATTTCATAAGGCTAGAGCTGCCATAGAGAGCGATTCCTCTGATGGATCTGGGCAAAGTAAGCTGAAAACCTTCTGGAAAGGATTCACCATTCTAGATGCCATTAAGAACATTCATGATTTGTGGGAAGAGGTCAAAATATCAACGTGAACAGAAATTGGGAAGAAGTTGATTCCAGCCCTCATGGATGACTTTGAGGGGTTCAGGACTTCAGTGGAGGCAGTCACTGCAGATGTGGTGGAAACAGCAAGAGAACCAGAATTAGAAGTGGAGTCTGAAGATGTGGCTGAATTGCTGCCATCTCATGAGAAAACTTTAGTGGATGAAGAGTTGCTTCTTATGCATGAACAGAGGAAGTGGTTTCTTGAGATGGAATCTATTCCTGGTGAAGATGCTGTGAAGATCGTGGAAATGATAAAAGTTTTAGATATGACATAAACCTAGTTGATAAAGGAGTGGCAGGGTTTGAGAGAACTGACTCCAATTTTGAAAGAAGCTCTACTGTGGGTAAAATGCCGTCAGACAGGATCACATGCTACAGAGAAATTGTTCATGAAAGGAAGAGTCGATCGCTGTGGCGAACTTATTGTTGTCTTATTGTAAGAAATTGCCACAGCCACCTCAGCCTTCAGCAGCGACCACCCTGCTCAGTCAGCGGCCGTCAACATTGAGGCAAGACCCTCCACCAGCAAAAAGATTTCGACTCACTGAAGGCTCAGATGATGGTTAGTATTTTTCAGCAATACAGTATTTTTTAATTAAGGTATGGACATTGTTTTCCTAAACACAATGCTATGGCACACTTGATAGGTTACGGGGTAATATAAGCATAACTTTTATATGCACTAGAAACCAAAAAATTTGTGTGACTCGCTTTATTGCAATATTGGCTTTATTTTGTTGGTCTGGAACTGAACCTGCCATATCACTGAGGTCTGTTTTTACTTATGGGTTGAATCAGCGCAATAAACAACATAATCAAGTGGCAGGAACACACTAAACTCAGAGCCTCTTCCCAGGAATAGTATTGTGAGGACAAAGGATTTTTTCGAGCAGTGGATCAGCTAATTTATTTGTAGAGATTCGGGGAACTGTCATGAGAGACTGAAAGGACAATGAACACAGGAAATTCTCAAATGTTGGTGTTATCATGAAAAAGCCTTTCGTGGAAAGGAGAGAGAATTGCACAAAATTTGTTTCCTTCCGTAAACCGTGGTCCTCCCCCCTGCCATGCTTTCCTGCAGACAAGGGAAACCTCTAGAGGATGGAGTGAGAGTAGAAAGAAGGAAAGGAGAAAATGGAAAAAGGACCTGGGAGCTGGCAATGCAGACGAAACCCTGAGGGGCAGACAGCCCTTCAGACTGGACAGAGAGTCATGCAGAGTGAATTAGGTCTGTGCTTTGGTTTCCTTTCTTTACCCCCGAATCTTGGCAGTAGCTTGAGTTTTGTCTCTCGGTTCTTCATAGCCCCTCGCACCCCTGCTGTTGGAAGGCAGACGCATGAGTGTGCATCTACACCACAAATTACATATGACTTTTTGGTGAATGTTTTTGACAGGATACTACGTTGGATCATACGGAACTGGAGTTGACATAACGCGGCGTCTGTAAACTGCCCGTTCAACGTTGACTAACTGAAGCCTCCTTGTTGTTTCCATTTGGGTGCTGTGGCAGGCCGGCTTCCGGGCAGCAGTCTCTGATGGGCCGTGAGGGTGCAGGAGGTGTATTAGGGGAACAAGTGGGTTTGCACGTGTCGGCGAGGGGAAGGAGCCAAGCTGGACAGAGGGAGGAGCTGGGCTGCAAGGTCATCATGGTGGGTATGGAGCGAGGACGGCCCTCATCTTGCCCCGCGTTGGGGCACTAGTCCCTGGATGCAGGCTGCCCTGGGGAAGGGACAGCCCTGGGGGCTGGCAGCTGAGGACGGTCAGCCACCGACGTTCGGGCAGCTGGGGGAGCAAACCCTGCAGTCCTGATGTGGGGGTCTGGGTGGCGGAGCACAGCATCCACGATGGCGCCGATGTTTTGAGGTCTTCTAGTAGCCTCCTAGCGCCGGGCTGAGATGACACAAGGGACCGAATGGCTCTGTTGTGAGGAAGTGATGGGGCTTGAGGCTTTTAAATGGACTTAAAATGGACTTTTAGGGAAAGAAAGGCTTTTGAAGAGACTTAAGAGGGAACAGGAGGGTATTGGCGAGACTTGCCTGCAGATGTCAAGGTAGAGAGAGCTCTGAACAGTGGGAATCCTGCCTCACTGCAGCCTCGGTGGTCTCATACTTGAACTGAGGGGCAGGACAGGATGACTCCCACCTCTCCTTCAGCCCCAGCGCGGGAGGACCCTCGGAGTCTTGCCAGAGCAGAGCAAATCAGAGTCATTCCTCACCATTTGAAAGGCTAAGGAACTGCAAGAGGACTTGGATTCAAATTAGGCAGTTTGTGCATCTTCTCCATTTTCCTTGCTCGACTCCTGGGGATCCAGGGGGCAGAGGACAGAGAGAAGAGCCGTTTGATAAAGATTCCTGTTTGTTTCTCCCTCCTCTTGCTCATGACTCTGAACAGGCACAGGTGTGACGAGGACGCTCCATTTCATTACTAAGTGGCCAGCTGCAGGTCACAGAAAGAAAGAAAAAAGGAGAGGAGCCAAGAATTTGAAAACCAGCGACTTAAACTCCTGGCCCCTGCTCTTGTTTGGAAGGCTCAGATCCTAAAACCGGAACAACACAGAGCCAACAGGTCTGGTCCTGTGTGAGGAGGACACGCAAATCCGTGGAGCGTTCCACATGTTTCCAGGGAGGATGAAATGCTCTGGAGATGGACAGAGGCGAGTGGTTGTAGAACCGTGCCAATGTCCCTAATGCCACTGAACTGCATATTTAAAATAGCTGAATGGTAAGTTTCAGGTTAGGAATATTTTACCACAATTTATTAGAAACAAATGAGCGTGGCCCGAAGAGATGGAGGGTTGGACATGTAAAGCTGTCATAAATAAAGATCAGAAAGCTGTGAAGTGAAAGTCATACTGTTATATTCATGAAATCAGTTATAGTCCAAAGAAAAATCTAAAAACCCAAATGCAAGCCGTGGGTCATGGTGCACAGCACACCGTAGGTGCAGAGTAGTGAAGGAGCCAACATGGATACGGCCTGGGTTTAAAGCCCAGCTCTACCACTTACTAGCTATGTGATCTTGCACAAGTCACTCAACCCCTCTGAGCCTGTTTCTTATTATCAAAATAATATGAAATAATATTAAAATGTATAATGAAATAACAAAATGAATAATAATGAAAATAATGACCTGGACTCACAGATCTATTCGGAGAATTAAGCGAGATACTACAGGCAAGGCATGTAGCGTGGTTACCGGACCCTCGCAGGCATTCACTCAGTGTGTTTCCTTTCCCTCTCTGCAGGGGAAGGGTTGGAAATGCAATATGTTGTGGGACACAGAAACTAACCTGAAAAACGGTAAGGATGAAACAAACTGAAAAATGTGAGATAGTATTTGGGTAGTTGTTCCTGCAGAGGCAGACCAGATACAGCAAGAACATTCCAAATTGCTGAAAAAGACTTAAAAACTTGTGATAGTCAGAGTACCAGCCCAGCTGTTGTAACTAAAACCCCCCCAATACAACAGCTTAAACAAGATGGGAGCTTATTTCTGTCTAATAGACAGGAGGTAAGCTGTCCGAGGCGAGGCAGCTCTGTGGTTCTCAAGACAAAATTTCCATCTTTGGGTCCAAAGAGGCTCCTTTAGAACCTGACGTCATCTAGGTAGCGGGAAGGGGATGAGGGCCAGGGGCAGAATTCACATTTCCTTTAAGGGCATGACTCAGAAATGGCATGGCCCATTTTTGCACCCACTCTCGGTTGACCAAGTCCATGCCGTAAAGGATGCTGGGAGCAGTGGACTCCCGCTGCGTGGCAGCCTCTCCGCTGGGACTCCGGAGTTCTGTTATTGAAGAAGGGGAGGTGGAGCTGGACAACGGGGCGACACAGCTACACGACTTGCCTTCTACCTCCCCTTGTTTACGACCACAGGCTTCTCAAAAGAACAAAGCAAACACAGGCCCCCCAAATGGAAGCACAATTTCTTGCTTATTGATTCAAGAAATATTTATAGACTACTTGCTATGTGCTAGGCAGTATTCAGAACATGGCAGATACAGCAGACGGCAAACCAGCTGAGGTTCCTGATCTCAAGAAGCTAGAGTCAACAGGGGGAGAAAGTCGTTTAAAAGATCGGAAAGAAACATTAGACACCAATAGGGGCAAGGATGACAGTTAAGGTGATGTGGGAACAGGTGAGTAGGTGCCTCCGATTGGGGTGTTAAGGAAGCCTTCACTGAGTCAACAATGCATAAACTGCGGCATCTGCAGAGCGGGAGGCAGACGATCCCAGGAAGGGAGCCGCAGGTGCGAAGGTCCTGATGGAGGAAAGCTCTTGGAGGGTTTGTGGTCCAGAAGGACCACGTGGCTGGATTTAGCAGGAGCGGGAGAGGATGGAAGATCACAAGGGTAGTCTGGCGTTTCCCAGCGTTGAGCACAATGTACACGGGATGGGCACCCAAGTTTGGATCTCAACGTGGCCTGTTATCTGAGTCATGCCGGGTAAGAGTAATAATGCTTACCCTCTCTAGTCCTCAGTTTACTTCTCTGTTGAATGTGGGTTAGTAACAGTCCATGACCGCAATACTGAAGGATCTGGAACTAAGGTTTTCCTAACTCACTTGAAGGCAAAATCTGGCCTGAGCTGATCTGAATCTATTTGGCAGGAAACCTTGACATGAAAGTATCTATTATCTTGATTTAACCCAGTCTGAAAAATATTTGTACATTTTGCTGCAGAAATATTAATGTATTTGATTAAGGGGTAGCCCCAGACCCTGCTGGGGGAGTTATGTCATTTATAGGGCATGGGCCATACTTTTAAAATCTGAAAAATTCTGAATTCTAAAAACATTGGGCTCTAAGAATTTCAGATAAGGCACTGTGGCCCATTACTCTCCTTCTTAAAATGTGGCAGCTGAAGGAATGCAAGACTTTGACTGGTCAGTGTACCAGCTCAGAGCATAAGAAGGGTGAGGAGAGCGTCCTGATGTCATGAAGTCACCCCCAAAACTCGGATTTCACCCTCATAGGGAGGGTGGTAAACTGTGGCTCGAAAGATACAGTTGGATGGATTTGTAAGGCCTCTTGGGAGGTGCTCTCAGGGGCTCTGGCCTCGGCCAGTGGTTCCTCAGCCGCTGGTTTCATAGATGATTTCTGGTAAATGTGGCCTCTTGGCTGGAAGCCACAGAAGCTACATGAGCTAGCTCAGGTCAAAGGATTCTCAGGAAACGCAAGGTCAGGAGGCTGCTGGGCCCTGGGGCTGTTCTGGAACTGGAGATAAAAGCCCCATGTTGACTTAAGGCTTCCCTCATTCTCTGTTTTTCCTGCTTCTCTGCAAGCCTGCCTCATCCATCTCTCTGGCTGAAGAGTGGTTTTCTCCACGTTCTAATCCACTTGGGAGAAAACGGCCATTGCCAACAGTTCCTGCATCGTACCTCCTCCATTTACGAGTGCGGCCTAATTGGGGCTGAACTTCTGAGTCCAAATTCCCCATTCCCCAGGCGGGGACATCGGCTGTTCCAATGGGCTAAGGGGGTGTGTGGGTGTAGAGGGACAGGGGCGCACTGTCCAAACGTGGCTGCTCCCTGGGTCACTTTGTGGATGAGGAGGGGATGGGCGTGTGAAAGGTTGGAGGATGGAAGGGTTGGGCAGACCCTCCCCCTGCAAAAAAAATACACACACACACACACACATATGTCTGAGTTAGCTCTTGGCTGCTGTAAGAAATACCACATCCTGGGCAGCTTAAACAGCAGACGTTGAATTCTCACAAACTGGAGGCTGGAAGGCCGAGAGCAGGGTGGCGGATGGTCGGGTTGCAGTGTGAGCCCTCTTGGCTTGTAGATAGCCTCCTCGCTGTGTCCTCACGTGGTGGACAGAGGTCTCGTGTCTCTTCTTATAAGGACATTAATCCCATCATGAGGGCCCCACCATCACAACCTCCTCTAACCCTAATTACCTCCTGGAGGTCCCATCTCCAAATGCTATTATGTCACACAGGGGTTGGGGCTGCAGCATATGAACGCTGGGAAGGCCACAAAGGTTCAGTTCACAGCATATATGTATAGATAGTATGAATAGTATCTACTCAAAGGACACAGCAGCGATGGTAATCCACTTTTGGATCCATGCAGTCCTCTTTGAAGCCCAGAGACGTACAAAGTGACTGGGCAGCCGGGTCAGGCTACAAGCGGAGAAGTCTCTGATTCTACACCTTGAAGGCAAACAGGCCACACGCTCACCTTCACTGCCACATCTGTCTGCACCGAGCTGGAAACCATGGGAATCTGGTGGATTCAGGAAAGTTCTATCTGGCTGTGGTGGGGGAAGGAGTAGGGTGTGAGAAGGCATTAGAAGGACGATGGGCCAGCTGAAGCACAGTTCACGGGGCCCTCAGCTCCTCGGGGCTTGGGGCCACTTTGACTGTGGTTCTGCCCCTTTCCTCCTGCTGAGAGACAAATAGAAGAGAAGAGCCCGGGAGATGGCAGGAGGGCGAGTCCTCCCTTTGTCCTCCTTCACTCCCACCTGGTGGACAGCGCCGGGCCTTTCCCACCAGCCTTTCACTTCAGTGCTGCCCTTGACGTGTGGGATTATCTGGCATAGGGTGCGTTTACTGGGTGGGACAGAGATCAAGGGTCTGCTGGAGCCCCCTTTGTGAAGAAGTTCTTTTCCTCTTGCACTTTTTGAGGACTTCTGGAGAGGGGACCAACCCCAATGCCTTCTGACTTGAGGGGATAAGCCACTTTAAAACTCTGGCCCCGTGCTCTCCAATCTATGCGGCTGAAGATAAGTAGCCCAGGACTATCTTTTCATATAGTTGGAGAGGAGAAGAAAGAAATGCCTGCATCCCTGAGCGCTTACCTGGGCGTCGGAGCTGAATTCCATAAGATCCTGTGCAAATGTGTGTTGCAGTCGCTGGTTCTGTCTCGGCATTTGAGCTGAGGTGGAATGGGTTCCTCTCCTGCCCTCCCAGTTGTGCGGCTTGAGCATCTGAGCGAGGCTGCAAAGGAAGCAGCTGGGAAGGACCACAATCCGATGTGTCTGCAGACAGCAGGTGCGTCTGGTCCTCCAGCTCTGACCTCCCTGATGCAGCCCCTGGTCAGACTCCCTAGAGAGTAAAATGACCCCGTCTCTCAGTGGTCAGGCCATGAGACGTGATGAATTGCAGCCTCAGGTGTCACACTTAAGATGAAGGCAGCAGCGTGCAATTCTTCAAGGGCTGTCTTTGCAGTTTGGGTGCAATCAGGTCTCGGTGGAAAGAGCTGCGGCCTGGAAGCCAGGATGCCTGGGTTTCACTCATGGCTCTGCCTCTGTGCAATCTTGGGCAAGTCACTCCTTCTCCTGGATTTCGATTTACCTGTCTGTAAACCAGGAGCTGTCCTCAGTGACCTCTGTGATTATTTCCTGTCTGACTTCCTTTGGGGCTTCATGACTTCGGAGCACCCCGGGCCGTTACTATAAAGTGCGTGTGCAGGAAAGTGAAACCCGGAACGGCCAGCTGTGTTGGTGTGCTAGGGCTACTGTAACAGTGTCACAACCTGGGGGGCTCACACAACAGACACGTATGGCCTCATAATTCTGGAGGCCAGAAGCCCAAGATAAGGTGTGTAGGGTCGGTTCCTCCTGAGGGCTGTGAGGGACACTCTGTTCCAGCCTCTCCCAGCTTCTGGTGGTTTCTAGCAATCTTTGCCGTTCCTTGGTTTGTAGATGCCCCCCATCTCTGCTGCCTCTGTCACATGGCCTTCTCCCTGTGTGCCTGTCCGTCTCTCGGTCCAAATTTCCCTTTTTCATAAAGACACCAGCCATAAGGATTAGCGCCCACTCTCATGACCTCATCTTAACTTGGTTACCCTCCGTAAAACCCTGCTTCCAGGTGAGGTGGCGTTCTGAGATACTGGGAGTGAGGACTTTGATGTATCTTTCTTGGAGGTCACAATTAGCCAGCCCACAAGACCACTCGTGATGCTTGGTTGGATATTTCTGCACGGAAGAAATGAAGAAATAGACTAAAAATAAGTTTCTGAATTTTTAAAAATTAGGCGATACCTTCTCTTTTTTTGTGGAATACCTGGGGTTGAGTTGATCAGGTTTTCTCGGTTTTGAGATGTAGCGCCCCTTCCGATGGTTCTCTCGAAGGACACATAAGCTGTTCCTCTCTTTCTTCTCCTCCCTACTTGCTTGTTTCCCCCATTCTATTGTCTCCAACTCCAATTGTATTAATTCTTACTGTCTTCCCCTCTGCTCTCCCTGCCAGCATCTTGGAAAATAAAGAAAAATCTGTTCCTTATTCTCTGGTCGCCATCCAGACTGAAGATGCCGCATCACCCTCACTGAGTCATCACCTCTGCTTTCAAAGCCTCGTTCCTTCCTCCTGGCTCTTCCGGGGACTCACACAAACCTTGGGACTGGAAGGGACCTGAGAAGTTTTCTGAGCCCACCGTGGCTTGGGTCTCCCTGGATGGCCTACATTTTTAGGCGATCTCTGCATGACCCTCTCTCTCCTTCTGAGGTATAAGATTGACGACGGTAAGCGTTAGACAATCATCTTTCTTCTGTCAAGTTAAAATCCATGTCCCTCTTCTGTCACCAAGGAGCGCTCTGGAGCAGGACAGAGCAGAGCCATTCCATCCTCCAGGAGATGGACAAAACACCAGCTACTAGGGTTTAGCCTCCTATTAACATTTGAGAGGAAGATTTCTCTGCTTCCACTAGTTATTTAACTAGTTAACTCCAGGGTCTGTAGCTAATTAGTTGAGATAACTTGGGCAGGTGATCTAACCTCTCTGGACATCAGGGCCCACATCCTTGAATTGAGTTAGAGCTAACAGACTTGAATTTCAAGGGCCTGCTCCTTCCCCTTCCTGCTTAACGTGTCTGAATCTCGGTCTGTTAGTCCACAGAAAGGCCACAGTACTTGTCTTCGGTCACAGGATTGCTGTGAAGTCAAAGGGGATGACGTTTGTCAAATTGGTTTGTTGCCTGTTGCTGCTGCTGCTGTTAAGGGCCTTGGTGGGAGGCTCTTTCTAGGCTGGGTTAAGATAGGAAGTGAATACAAAAACTTTTGCTACAAGTCACCCCGAGCTTCCAGGAAGTGGTTGCAGACAGGGTCTGTGGGGAAGCCAAGAGGCTAATTCAAAGCATCATTTTCCAGTCTGTGACCCAAGTTCTGATTTTTAGCCAGCTCCTAGAGCTGTCTGGGAAGTGGCCCAGTTCAGTTCTTAGAAGATCAAATTAGGGAGAATGGCATTTACTGTTGGGGGACAAATTGAGCGAAACCCAGGATGACAGGCATTGTTATGATTCCCTTTCTCATTCAGATCAAGAACGAGCTCCCTTCGGTTTCAGAGACTTTAAGGAAAACTATACAGAAAGGAGCTCTTTTGTAAAGGATCAGAAGAAGAGAAAACGATAGGGGTTTGTTTCTTGCTGGCCTGCCCTCTTCCTCACACGTCTCTGTTCCTGCATGAAGCAGCACTGTGTGGACAAATGCCAGGGCGGTCATGCACAGATCTGGAGTCGGCTGTCCCTCGTGGATGGGGCCCAGAGGCTCCCACCTGTGGCACTGACGGCCATTGGGGTCCTTTCCACAGAACCACTGAGGGTCTGTCTCATCTGTGGGCTCGTAAGGTGAGTGTGTGGCCATCCTGGGCTTGTTGTTGCCCCGCTCTGTGTCTGAGAGCATTTGCTGGTACTTTCACCCGCTCAGGAAGACAGAAAGGAGGCTGCCTTCAAGAGCCTGAGGGCTTGGCATCTGTCGGCTTACACATGAATGATTTTAGTGCCCAGAGACACACATCAGGAGCTAATTAGAGCCAACTCTAAATTATTTATCTGGGTCAGATTTTTGTTCACCGTCCTCGTCAAGATAAAGAGACTGTTGCTCTGATATATCATTAAACATCTTAATGAGCCTTAAATGTTTGTTCCATGCCTTTCTGACACCCCAGTCATTGTTAGTGTTTGTTTTGGATCTGACTTTGGTATAAAAGATCTAAAAAATTTACCTAGATCTTGGCTACGACTAGGTGAAATCAACTGAGAAGTTTTTCTGCAGCATCGGTGAGACCATCTGGTGCTGGTTTGAATACAGATAACAGAAATGAGGACTTTGAACCTTTATCATCTACAAAACCCCAAAGTAAGCAAAATATAAAATACACGTTAATTGTTAAAGAGTTAAGATGCCCATATTAGAGCAGTGGCTCCCAAGCTGTTGTCTTTATCAGGGTTTCTGCAGTAGATCCTTGTTCCAGAATTTCAAAAATTCTGATTTTTTGATTCTGATTGGTTCCATCCCACAAAACAGGCATTTATATTTTCTAATTCAAACTCTCCCAACGCTGGCCCACACGATGTTAGTTTTCTCACTAACCCAATTACTTCCCTTCATTCTAGTTACAAACCATAAGCTGAACTTATTTAGTGGCTACTTTTTAAAAATTTAGACTAATTTACAAAACCTTAGCTGCAGTGTTCTCTTGCTCACAAAGCAATTTCTCTTACATCCCTTCTTAAGCTTTTACTAGTCTTTAATCCTCTTATAGCTAAAAACCCCCCAGAGTTAGTAGGGAATAATTTGAGAAAAATCCTATAAATGCCCATATCCATGTGTTTTCATTTATACAGTTGTGTTAGTCTGGGCTTTTGGGGTCGCAGCATCAGAATCAACCTCACACGAGCTCAAGCAGAAAAGGGAATTTATCGGCTCACGTAGCTGGAAAGCTCAGGGGTGTAGCTGCTTCAGCTTGACTCAGAGGTTTCATTAATTATCCCAACTTCCTTCCAAACCTGAGCCTTTTTTTCCGTCATTGGAAATGAGCCTCCTCCCTGTGGCTCAGAGCAGTGGCCACCAGCAGCCTGAGGTCCGCACACCCATGGCGAAGCCCATAGCACCTCCCATACTCTCTGCGTATGGCCTCCAGGAAAGACTCCTGCTTGGGTCCCATCTCCCCGCTGTCATGGTGCACGGTGGTTGACAGCAGCATCCAGACCCCATGGGATGGGGAGCAGCCCTCCAGAGAAAGGTCGTTGCTTTAGGACAGGGATTGGCAAACTTTTCTGGCGAGGGCCTGATAGTAAATCTCTTAGGCTTTATGGGCTGCATCTGATCACTACTGCGCATGCTCTTCCTTCTCCTGCTAAGCTTTCTTAATACTACGCTGAGGAAACAGGGCTGGGAGTAGCATGGAAATTGAGCAGAAAATGACAGTAGGGACAGAGGAAAGAGGGGATGAAGGAAAGCAGGTGAGGTAAGTTGGAGCATATTTCAGAAAGTATTAAGGCCATATTTCTTATCACAAACAACAAACAGGAGGAGCTCTAGATATGTGAGGCTAGAAAAACTATTATTGGCTATCCATCCTTTGCAAAAGTAAAAGGAAAATTCATTTCACTTAACTATGAGCAACAGGAAAAGACCATGGTCAAAGTCCATACAAAGTTCTTTTTTAAAATATTTTTTATTTATTTAATTAATTAATTTATTTATTTTTACTGCAGTAATGTTGGATTATAACAATACATAACTTTCAGGTGTACATCGTAATATGTTTTGACTTCTGTGTAGATTACATCATGTTCACCACCCAAAGACTAATTACCATCCATCCCCACACTCATGTGCCTAATCACCCCTTTCGCCCTCCCCCCCTCCCCTCTGGTAACCACCAATCCAATCTCTGTTGCTATGTGTTTGTCGTTGTTTTTATCTTCTACTTATGAGTGAGATCATATGGTATTTGACTTTCTTCCTTTGACTGATTTCACTTAGCATAATACCCTCAAGGTCCATCCATGTTGTCACAAATGGCCGGGTGTCAATGTTTCTTTTGGCGGAGTAGTATTCCATTGTGTATATGTTCCACATATACACCATGCATTCTTTATGCATTCATTCACCTCTTCATGGGCACCTAGGTTGCTTCCGAGTCTTGGCTATTGTGAATAAGGCTGCAGTGGACATAGGGGTGCATGTATCTTTACACATTTGTATTTTCAAGTTCTTTGGATAGATACCCAGCAGTGGAATAGCTGGATCGTATGGTAGTTCTATTCTGAATTTTTTGAGGAATCTCCAAATTGTTTTCCATAGAACCATTAAGATTTACTCTGTTAGCAACTTTCAAACATACAATGCAGCATTGTTAACAATAGTCGTCATGCTGTACATTGTCATTTACCTTATAAGCGGAAGTTTGTACATTTTGATTACCTTCACTCACTCCCCACTTCCTGTCTCTGACAACTACCAGTCTATTCTCTGTATCTATGAATGTGTTTGCTTTTTTTTTTTAAGATTACACATGTAAGTGATATAACACCGTTTTTGTCTTCTCTGAGTTATTTCACTTAGCATAATACCCTCAAAGTCCATCCATGTTGTCTCAAATGGCAGGATTTTCTTTTTATGGCTGTATAATATTCCATCGTGTATACATACCACATTTGCTTTATCCATTCATCCATAGAAGGGTATTTAGGTTGTTTCCATGTCTTGACTGTTGTCAATGATACTGCAATGAACATGGGGGTGCATATATCTTTTTGAGATAGTGATTTCATTTTCTTTGGATAAATACTGAAGTGGAATCTGGATCACATGGTAGTTCTGTTTTTAATTCTTTGAGGGACCTCCATACTGTTTTCTATAGTGGCTACACCAACTTCCATTCCCACCAACAGTGCACCAGGGTTCCCTTTTTTCCACATCCTCGCCAACACTTATCTCTTGTCTTTTTGGTGATGGCCATTCTCACAAGTGTGGGGTCATAGCTCAGTGTGGTTTTGACTTGCATTTCCCTGATGGTTAGTGATACTGAGCATCTTTTCATGTACCTGTTGGTCATTTGTATGTCTTCCTGGGAAAAATATCTATTCAGTTTCTCTCTCCATTTTTTAATCAGATTTTTTTTCCTGTTGAGTTGTATGAGTTCTTTATGTATTTTGGATGTTAACCCCTTATCATGTACATGATTTATAAATATTTTCTCCCATTCTGTAGGTTGCCTTTTCATTTTATTGATGGTTTCTTTTGCTGTGCAGAAGCTTTTTAGTTTGATGTGGTCCCACCTATTTTTCCTTTTGTTATCTTTTTGCTTGTTGCCTTTGCTTTTGGTGTCAAATCCAAAAAACCATTGCTAAGACTAATGTCAAGGAGGTTGTATTTTCTTCTAGGAGTTTTATAGTTCCAGGTCTTAGGTTTAAGCCTTTAATCCATTTTGAGTTGATTTTTGTGGATGGCATAAGATAGTGATCCAATTTCATTCTTTTTCATGTGTCTGTACTGTTTTGCCAGTATCACTTATTGAAGAGACTATCCTTTCCCCATTGAGTGTTCTTGGCTCCTTTGTCATAAATTAATTGACCATATATGCATGGGTTTATATCTGGGCTTTCTATTCTGTTCCGTTGATCTATATATCTGTTTTTATGCCAATAGCATCCCGTCCTGATTACTATAGCTTTATAATATAGTTTGAAATCAGGAAGTGTGATGCCTCCAGCTTTGTTCTTTTTTCTCAAGACTGCTTTGGCCGTTCAGAGTCTTTTGTGATTCTATACAAATTTTAGTATTGTTTGCTCTATTTCTGTGGAAAATGCCATTGAAATTTTGATAGGGATTGCATTGAATCTGTAGGCTGCTTGGGGGTAGTATGGACGTTTTAACAATATTGATTCTTCCATTCATGAGCACGAAGTCTCTTTCCATTTATTTGCGTCATCTTCAATTTCTTGCACCAGTTTCTTATGTTTCTCGGTATACAGTTATTTCACCTCCTTGGTTAAATTTATTCCTAAGGATTTTATTGTTTTTGATGTTATTGTAAATGAGATTGTTTTCTTAATTTCTTTTTTTCGTAGATTATTGTTAGTGAATAGAAATGCAGCCAACTTTTGTGTATTGATTTTGTATCCTGAAATTTCCTGAATTTGTTTGTTAGTTCTAACAGTTTTTTGGTGGGATCTTTAGGGTTTTCTATATATAGTATCATGTCACCTGTAAATAACGACAGTTTTACGTCTTCCTTTCCAGTTTGCATGCCTTTTCTTTATTTTTCTTTCCTAATTTCTCTGGCTAGGACTGCTAGTACTATGTTGAGTAAAAGTGGTGAGAGCGGGCATCCTTGTTTTGCTCCTGATCTTAGAGGAAAAACTTTCAGTTTTTTCCCACGAATATGATGTTAGCTGTGGGCTTGTCATATATGGCCTTTATTATGTTAAGGTATGTTTCCTCTATACTCAGTTTGTTGAGAGTTTTAATCATGAAAGGGTGTTGTCAAATGCTTTTTCTGCATCTATTGAGATGATCATATAATTTTACCCTTCCTTTTGTCAAGGTGGTGTATCACATTGATTGATTTGTGGATGTTGAATTTTCTCTGCATTCCTGGAATAAATCCCACTTGATCATGATGTATGATCCTTTCAACGTATTGTTGAATTTGGTTTGCTAATATCTTGTTGAACATTTTTTGCATCTACGTTCATCAGGGATATTGGCGGTACTTTTTGTTTCTTGTAGTGTTTTTGTTTGGTTTTGGTATCAGGTAGTGCTGGCCTCATAAAATGAGTTTAGAAGTACTCCTTCCTCTTCTGGTTTTTGGAAGAGCTTGAGACGGACTGGTAACAATTCTTCCTTATATGTTTGGCAAAATTCACCAGTGAAGCCATCTGGTCCTGGATTTGTTTGTTGTGAGGTTTTTGATTACTGATTCCATCTCCTTACTAGTAATTGGTCTATTCGGATTTTCTATTTCTTCATGATTCAGTCTTAGTAGGTTGTATGTTTCTAGGAGTTTATCTGTTTCTTCTAGGTTGTCCAATTTGTTAGTGTGTAATTGTTCATACTGTCTCTTATGATCCTTTCTATTTCTATGGTATCAGTTGTAATACCTCCTTCATTTCTGATTTTATTTATTTGAGTCCTCTCTTTTCTTGGTGAGTCTAGCTAAAGGTGTGTCTATTTTGTTTATCTTTTCAAAAAACCAGCTTTTAGTTTCATTGATCTTTTCTGTTGTGTTTTTAGCCTTTATTTCATTTATGTCCACTGCAATTTTATTTCCTTCCTTCTACTGACTTTGGACTTAGTTTGTTCTTTTCTAGTTCCTTCAGGTATAAAGTTAGGTTGCTTATTTTAGATCCTTCTTGTTTCTTAATGTAGGTATTTATCTCTACGAACTTCCCTCTTACTGCTTTTGCTGCATCCTATAAGTTTTGCTATGTTGTATTTCCATTTTCATTTTTTTCAAGATATTTTTTGATTTCTTCTTTGACCCAGTGGTTGCTCAGTAGGTACTGTTTAATCTCCACACAGTTGTGAGTTTTCCACTTTTCTTCTTGTAAATGATTTCTAGTTTCATATCATTGTGGTTGGAAAAGATGCTTGATAATGATTTCAGTCTTCTTAAATTTATTAAGACTTGTTTTGTGGCCCAACATGTGATCTGTACTGGAGAATATTCCATGTGTGCTTCCAATAGATTTTTAAGAATTATGAGACAATTGAGGAAATTAGTACACTGACTAGATATTTGATGATATTAAATATTAGTTATTTTTAGGTATGAAGAAATATACTATAAACAATGAATTTTGAGTTTCATTTGGAATGGGGTGAAAATGAATTCCTTCTCACATTTGATATTTTATCATAAGAATCAGCTCATTGATAATGCTAAAAATTTGTTTGGAATGGACACTACTACCTCTTATGAAGAAATGTGTTCATAGATAGATGGGTTATTTAAACGTCAAAACCTCTTGAAAAGAAGCTGGCTCTGACACAGGCATATCAATCTTCAGATCTGGGCTAAGCTGAGAAAACAAAAAAGGAACCATTGGCTGTACTGTAAAACATCAATATTTTTGTCATATTTCTCTGAAAAAGAGAGGAAAGCTGAGAAACTAGGTACTTTTACTCTATTAAATCAAGACAAAAATACTGGTTCAATAGATTCAAAAAGGCCTGATTTGTTCTATTTGGCCAGACCTCCTTTGAGCAAATGTTTGTGAATTCACCCAAATAGAAGAACTGAAAGACAAATTTTCTCTAAAGTACTAATTGTCATCCCTAATGTGGATCTCAGAGTGAAAGTGTTGAGTATAATCTCCATACATCTTTCTGGATATTCCACGTATTCACATATATATTTCATCTATCTCTATGTATCTATACTCTCTCTACATATCTTTAAACCAATGGATGTAGAAAAGTGTTTAAAAGTGATCCAATGATCAGGATATACACTAAATTGACACCTGGGCAGTTAGACGGCTTTGAGTATTCCAGTCTGAAGAAGGACATGTTCCAACCAAAGGAATTTGCCTTGTATCTATGAGGCCCAGTCCTCCTTACCAGGGTGTGAGTGCGGAATGCTTCTCTAAGTGTAGGGCCTGGGCGAGCTGCTCCCGGTTTCCCACAGTACCATGTAAACCAGAAAACCTTTGAGGAAAGCTCATGGAGGAGGGCAGGGAGGGGAGCCAAGCTCTGGGTCTTTTCATTGTTTTGCTCTTAGGGGTTGGTTGGCTGAGAGATTTTTTGGGGTGCCCTTACCTGCCGTCTCTATGTTCTTTACTCCCTTTTCCCCCACGGCCTCAGCTGGCTAAGGTGGCATTCTGGATTGCTGGTGGGCAGTCTGGGTTGTCTGCTCTTTATTTTCCCCACTTGGAAAGCTCTGTACGTATGATTTCTTATTTTCAGCCCTTGTCCCCAAGCTGCAGGCAGTGAGCTGCCTAAGAAGTTGTTTTGATGAGGCTGACGTAGCCCTTCTCAGCTCCTGCCGCCTCCTCAGCGAACAGCCTAGGTCAGCGTTGGAAGGCACTAAAAATAGCTGGCAACGCTCTAGCTAGTTCATTCTCAAGCAGCTGGGTCAGACGAGGCGCCAGAAAAGAGAATTACAGAGCCTGGCGTGCAGCTCCAAGAACTGCAAGTGCCTGCTTACTGAAAGCCCACGTGTGATCTCGGCAGCAGAAGAGCAATAGACACACATTTGCACACACTCGTACACACTTGACTGTGCACATACTGCACACACAATGACCAAACGCTGCAGAACCTCGTGGAAAAATAAAGTACCAGTCGTATATCTAGAGGCTGATAAACAGTGGCTTCTTGGACGGGCCTTCCTGGAGGAGGTGACATAAGGCCAGATGTGGAGTAAGATGCCGCATGTGGACAGACACAAGGGAGAAGGGTCAGAGGGAAGGACCCTTCCTGTGGCTGATGCAGTATAGTCAGGAAGATGAGCATGGTGGCCTGTGGGCTCACACAGGCTGGCCATCTCTTTGTTCCTTTCTAGCTGTGTGGCCTTAGGCATGTTACTTTCCATCTGTGCCCAACAGTTTTCTCACCTCTAAAGTGGGGATGGTGCCTACCATAGAGAGTTGTTGAAGGGGTGAAGGAAAGCCATTCATGCAAAGTACCTAGCATGCCTAGCACACAGTTGGCAAGTAAAATTGCTAATTTCTTTCCCTTCTGTTCTATCTTTCTTTACATAGGAAACGGCACAGTGAGCAAGCCAGCTCATCACCACATTCCTGAAGCTCGTCTGGTTATAGTCGGAGCCCCTAAATTTGGCTTAGGAGCCTGCTTGACCCGGGGCTTCCTGGAGACCTATGATCTTGTGAATACAAGACCGGGGCGGTGATGCTGTACAGGGGTCAGTTTAGGTCAGTGTGTTTCAACTGCAGGTCATGACCGTTAGTGGCTCAAAAAATCAATTTTGTGGGGCTGGCCTGGTGGCACAGCAGTTAAGTTGGCACGTTCCACTTTGGCAGCATGGGGTTTCACGGTTTGGATCCTGGGTGCAGACCTACACACTGCTTGTCAAGCCATGCTGTGGCAGGCATCCCACATATAAAAAGTAGAGGAAGATGGGCATGGATGTTAGCTCAGGGCCAGTCTTCCTCAGCAAAAAAGAGGAGGATTGGCAGCAGAGGTTAGCTTAGGGATAACCTTCCTCAAAAAAAGAAATCAATATTGTGGGTTAGAAGCAGCATGAAAAAAAAGAGTGGAGTAGGGGCTGGCCTGTGGCCAAATGGCTGAACTTCTGTGTGCTCCACTTCAGCGGCCTGGGTTTGTGGGTTCAGATCCTGGGTGTGGACTTCAGCCATGCTGTGGAGGCATCCCACATACAAGGTAGAGGAAGACTGGCACAGATGTTAGCTCAGGGCTGATCTTCCTCAAGCAAAAAAAGAGGAAGATTGGCAGCAGATGTTAGCTCAGGGCAAATCTTCCTCAGCAAAAAAAAAAAAAAGAATAGAGTAGAACAGAACTAAGCAGAATGGATGCGGCCATATCAGAGTACACTGTGCAAAGGAAGGGTTTCAGTAACGTACATACATGTGTCTGACAGGGTTGCAATGTGAAATGTTTCTTACTGAAAGTTGTGGTCAAAAAGTAACAAGGAAAAATCATGGTCTGGAGGATCAGAGGTTTTGTTGAGGGGTCTGACTGCCCTGGGAGTTGAGGCCTCTGAACAGTGAACTCATGAGGAGAGCTTCATGCCACTTGTAGTAGTTTTGGGGGTCTGTTGGGGAATGACCTGATTTGACCTTTTCTGGGTGAAGCAGATGGCCGTGCGAGCCTGGAATTCCCCCCAAGCTGCAGAGGAATGAGGGCTACTTCAATGGTTGACCAGGTCCCACTGATCATGTTTTGCCTTAAAAGTCACCAGCATTTGGTTCCAGGTCACGAGGTCCTGGGGGTTATGGAGCAGGAAAGATAGGTGGAGAAAGAGCTGTGGCGCGACAGTGGGGGGTGGCGCAAGGCAGAAGTGAGAGGTGTAGGATGACCAGGCTTCATTCCCCCAACGTGTAGCTGTTGGAGTCCACCACGGCCTGTCCCTGGCTTCGGCCTTAGGAACGTGCAGCTGAAAAGGTTGGGCATTGTTCCTGCCCTCACCGCGCACGATCACTAGGGGTGGAAGCATAAGGACCTGCCAAAGAAATCGTTTTATCCAATGAGTTATATTTTTTGCCCATCAAGATTTAAAATATCCCTGGGCACAATATGGGATTGAAATAGCTTTTTAATTATTTGTGGCACATATTTTGATTATTTTTTTCTCTATTCCTAGTTTCAAAACTAGCTGAGGGAAGAATGAGGTATTTCTCTCTCTTTATTTATATGTGTGTATATATATATAGTGTGTATATTTGTGTATATATGTATATATATGTTATATATTGTCTATATATAGTGTGTATATATGTGTATATATATAGTGTGTATATTTGTGTATATATGTGTATACACATGTGTGTATATATAGTGTGTATATATGTGTATATACATGTGTGTATATATTATGTGTGTATATATGTGTATATATTGTGTGTATATATCGTGTGTATATACTGTGTATATATACACACGTGTACATGTGTATACATACATACGTATACACATACTCACACACAATGCTAAATTAAGTAGCCTTTAGTTACATGGTCCTGAGTTTCCAGTGGGCCAGTGGCCCTCAACAGCAGAAAGCTCTCCACACTCACCGCCAGCAGTTGGAAACTCCTTTCTGGAGGAGTCCTGGGCCCCCCACTGTTTTGACTTAGGAGGCAGCACTTGTATCTCCATTTACCCAAAATGCTTGCTGTCATTTCCTGATAATAACAGTAGTGCTTGCCCCTTGTAGAGAATAGAGATACCGCAGGAAAGCATTCACCTAGAAGCCTTCTGTACAGAGAATTGTTGCTAGGAGCCTCCTTAGAGGTTTATTTTTCCAGGTTATCATATGTGAAGAGGAAAGGAAAGGACCTTTTGACATGGTAATAGATTTGCAGAGCCTGGAAATGATATGAAATGTGTCCTTTTCCCAGAGCTGAGTCATTCTCCTCTTCGCTCCTTGTAGGAAAAACACAGTGACCTTTCCTTCCTCGGGCAGGCTGGGGTGAGGACACGTTGTACGGACCTCACAGAACCCTTCTTGGCCATCTCTCGCTGTGCGTTGTTCTCCAAGCAGAAGGGAGCACACTGCTGACGAGGGCAAGAGTGGAGGCGATGTGGTTTATAAAGCACTTGGACACAGTCTTGCATCAATATTTGGGCAGTGGTTTATACAGAGCAGGACTCTCAGCCTGAGGTGATGGGGTTCAAGGATTCTCTGGCAGTTTACCCAGACTACACAGGTCCTTTCCGCTGTCACAGCCTGGCAAGTGCCAGGTGTTCGGGAATCATGGCAAGTGGTTCAGCAGAGGCCCATGGGTAATTCTCATCCTATCCTCTCCTTCTCCACCTGCTGAGACAGAGGGTAAGGCACCGAAACCCCGCCAAAGATACAGAGAACGGACGGGAAAACATGCACATCGGAAGCTAGAGGGTTGAGAACAAGAATGAACAGCAGGCTCTGTTTCTCGGAATGCCTCTTTTCCCGCACGGAAGTGTCTTCTGCCATTCCTAAGTGTGGCTTCCTGGGCAGCACCCTAATCTGAGGGGAGACAGAGAGGCACATATGACCCCAAAGGCTTGGTCAACAAGGCTATGAGCACAGGGCTGGAATGCTGTGTTCCTGGCGAGCGCCACACTGTGCTGGCACCCGTCTGGAGCCCAGTGACGCAACGTGTTGTTTCAGCCAGCTTGGGTCAGAAACCCCGGGCAGAGTCATCTGATTTAACGGAAAATAGCAGCAATTATTTTCAGTAAATTGTTAATTTTAAAAATATTTTCAACCTATTGGCATCTTATATATTAGACAGGTCTCATGTAAGTAGCAAATAGTTGGATTAAAAAACATTCTTTTAATTGATTTTGTGTGCGTACATAGGAGATATGTATGTGATATTCATATATATGTTATGTATGTAGCGTAGGTATCGTTCATCTTATTTTTTTTTTAGCTATTTGTCCTCTTGTTTCATTTTCTCCCATTTTTGGCCTTCTTTGGAAAAATTTTAACCTTTTCCCATTAGGTCGAAAGTAACACACCTTGTTCCTATTCCTCTGAGTTCAACATACACACTTACCAAAGTCTAAAATGGCTCAATAGGTTTAAGCTCCTGACAATTCAGGTGCCTTGGAACACTTGCAATTCCATTTACCTTGCTCTTGACTTACGCTCTACTTGTAGATTTTAAATACCGCCAGTTTAAATCCATAAGCCATCATCATCGTCGTTTCACACAGTTCGCTCAGTTTGCCCACACACACTCACCACTTGATTGCTCTTCATTCCTTCATCTCGTAGGCCTTCCTTTGGTGAAGGGATGCTAGTGGCAAACTTTCAGTGTTTGGTGATCTGAAAACGTCTTTAATTTATCCTCATTCTTGAAAAATATTTTTAGTGGGATGTTGGCAGTGATTTCCTTTGAGGACATTGTCCTTTTAGGATGTTGCACTGTCTTCTGGCTTCCACTGTCGAGCTCGGCTGTTAATCTCTTTCCTTGGAATGCAACCCATTTTTCTCTGGCTGCTTTTAACACTTTGCTATTGTTGATTCGTAGTTTCACTATAATGTGTCTGAGGGGGATTTTTAAAATTTATCTTGATTGAGATCTTTGAGCTTCTTTAATCTTTTGATTGTCGCTTATCAGTTCAGGTAAGTCCTGAGCCCTATCTCTTGAAATATAGCCTCTACCCCTTTTTTCTCTTTCCTCTTCTTCTATAGCTCTGGTTAGACCTACATTAGGCCCTTCCACTCTCCTGTGTTGCTTAACTCCTTTTGATTTTGTCTGTTTTGTGCCACATTCTGAATAACTCCTCCTGACCTATCCTCCCTTTGGTTCCTTCCATGCTGATTGTTAATCGCAGTTTCCATACTCTTTATTTCCAGAAATTCTATTAATGCCTTTTTCAAATGTTAGGTCATTTAAAAAATTTGACTCCCTGCAGATATCTGCAAGCCGTTTTATCTTTAAAAAACACATTAAGCATAGTTACTTTATAATGTCTCATAAGTTCAGTACCTGAACCTTTTATGGATCCCTTCTCTGCCGCTCATTCCTGGTGTCTTGTTTCCTTGTGTGGTAAGTGACGTTGCGAGTTGTTTATACTCCTTAGGAAAGTCTGGGGAATTCCAAGGCTCAGGACAAAGGGTATCCTTTCAGAAAGGATGTGCGCTGTCAGCATTAGGGAGCTCTGCCAGTCCCGGTTGATCTGAACGTACAGCTGGAGGTTTTTGTAACATGGGTGTGAATTGGCACTGCAAGCAGGTGCAAGGGCTGGCTTGCAATGCCACCTTCTTAGAGAGTTTTTCTACCTTGGTCTGCCTAGCGCTAAAGCAACTTTTCTTGCAGTGCCCTGGTGGTGTGGGGCTGGGTTACTCCTGGCGCATCCTCCTCCTGAAGGACAACTCTGGGGGACCCACTTTATAGCAGAAGGGTCTTTGATTTCTGTTCACCACGTCCTGTCAGGCCCTAAAGACTGAAGCCCGTGGTCCTCAGGTTTGGTAAATGCCCCAGGACAAAAGCACCTTCAGCGCCTTGTTCTCTTTCCAGGGGCCCATTTTCACTCGGATTTTGACCCAGCAATTTCTTCCTGTCCTGTTAGTTCAATAGTTTAAAACCAACCAACCAACCAGTTACCCATTAAGTTTTGTTGTTTTCAGTGGGAGGGTGGTCAGAATTACCTAGCCTGCTTAGATTTCTGTAAAAAGAATACAGAGAGGGCTTTTGTCAAGTTTGGTGTTGCTGGTTTGCACAGAAGATTCCTGGATTTTCTTTTTCATCTTCCCGTATCACATGGTCAGGTTTCTTAATTTTACTTCCTAAGCTTCTGTTTCTCCATCTGTAGAAAAGGCATTTAAAATAGCCACCAATTCTGGAATTTCCAGCAGTGAAGTCTGTAGAACGCCTTGAGAGTTGAATTAAAATTATATTTACTTTGCCTTGTTCCACAAACAACTTAAGGTGATGAAGTTTCCCCTTTTCCAAGAGCACCACGAGGAGTCCCGACGGAGCGGGAAGGGCACGTGCGGAGCGCCCTGAGCGGTCTCCGCCCTGCAGTTCCCCGGCGTTCGGCGTTCGAGTCTGCGGGGCAACCTCCCTAAGTTACACGCACACTGTTTTATTGGCAAACGAGAACTTTCCTGAGAAGACGGTCCACAGCTTTTAGCAAATTCTCAGAACCAAGGAAATTCATGAACTACTGAACTACATACAAGCAAATCTTAGGCAAATAACTTATCCTTTTTATACTTTCGTTTTCTAATCTATATTTTGACGAAACACCTTACTTCATGAATTTACTGTAAGAATTTTTCAAAAAGACAGTAATCTGTGAACATGCTTTGAAAAATTTCCATCTTTTTTTTAAAAGGTGGAACATTTTCCTGTGTGTTTTTTTTAAAGATGGGTAACTTTTTTAAGATGGAAAACTAAGGTATAAAGAGGATTAAAAAAAACTTAGTAAAATGGTCCACTTTTTTTTAAACACTTACTTAAATGTTCAGGATATTAGTATCACAGAGGGTCCCAAAACACTGTAAAAAAGTGTTTATCATAATGACACTGACTCAACAAACATTTGAATGTCTACCACGTCTGAACGCAGATGGAGATGAATAAACACCACGCTGTACTGTTGCGTATAGGACACAGGCCCCCGGATGGTGAGCGCTGTTTTAGAAACACACTCAACACCTACAGAGGCCTGACGGTGGGCTGGGTGTGGCAAGGAGGGTCTGTGAATGCCTTCTGGAGGCATTATCACTTAATCCCCTACAGCGCATTAGCCAGCATTAGCCAAAGGAAGGTGTTCCTGGCTGGAGTCAGCACGGGCAAAGGCAGAGAAATGGAGCAAACGGTGTAAGGTGTGTATGCGTGTGTGTGAGCGTGAGTGTGAGTGTGTGTGTAAGGCGGAGCAAGTCAAGATGCTGGTGCAGAAAATGAAGGGCAAGCCCTGAGGCTATCTGTAGCCTGGGCCACGTCAAGGAGGGTTTTGTGGGTTAGGCTGGACTCTGAGCATTATCCTCTAGGCTAAAGGGAGCTTGGGGACTGAACTATTAGATTTTGTTAGAATACTCTGGTAGCAGAGTGGGAGGGAGAGGGGGCTGAGGGCAGAAAATCTAGTTCAATATTTTTTGTATTGTTTTAGGAAGACATTGGTGAGCCTGAAATGGGAGTTGGAGAGAAGACAGATTATAACATTATTTAGCGGGTAAATAACAGGACTGTGTGATTGATTACATGTGTGGGGTAACACAGACGGAAGGCTCACTTGGGTGGGAGGGTTGAACCCCCAAATGAGGTAGAGAATCAGGAGGAATATGGTAAGTTTGGACTTGTCACATTTGAGTAGGATCTGGTGGAAATGCATCGTAGACAGGTAGTACAATTCAGAGGTTTGCGCTAGAGACATACACGCACAGAAGCTTTAGTCGACAGATGATGGTGAGACCACCCAAGAGAGATGTAGATAAATGGGACATGCCCACATTTCAAATCTAATGGTGTCAAGAAGAGCTCCAGAGAGAAGGGACCCAAGATGTTTCAATATAGAAGCCAAAGAAGCAGTGTCAAGGAATGAATTCTCAGCAGTGGCAAGGACAGGAGAGATCCTCCAGTGAAATGACGACTAAACAGTCATTTGGAAACTGAGAGGTCACTGATGTTTAATGAGGGATGAGAACCAGCCGGGAGACGAACAGGAAACTAAGCAGTAAATGGAGAGGAAACGTACACAGCTTGAGAAGTCTGGATACGAACTGGAGGAGCAAGGCTAGAGCTGGAGTTATCAAAGGAGTTACTTTCTTTTTAAAGGACGGCAGACACAGGAACATGTTTGTTTACTGGCTGAGGAGGAAGAGAAAGGGAGAGGCTGAAGATAAGAGTTGCTTTTCCCAGCCTCATAAATCTGGTAGAACTCTTCTCATAAAACTTGTAGCCAATTCATCAGGAGAGCTCGCGTGAAGAAAAGCTAAATCCATCTGAATAAAAACTACAGAATGTCTTACCTAGTTTAAGTCAAAGAAGTAACACCTCAGTAGCTAATTACAGAATTAAGTAAAAAAACAATAAAGCAGGTCACGATAACTGTGCTAATCTTGCTCTATTTTTTAGCATGTGGGCCACTAGCACAGCACGACTGCTAACAGAGTGGTGTAGGTCGATGCCTGGGAACTGAATCCAGGCCACCGAAGCAGAGCACACTAACCACTAGGCCCCATTGCGGCTGGTCCCAAGATAACTGTTATTTTTAACTGAATTTTGTTGCCAAAGAATGATGCTTCTTTTCTCTGGGATGAACATAAATCAATATAAACCAAAATTGTATTTTTCTGCAGAGTTTATGCTATAACTGGTAGAAAAGTCAACTGTCAGCTTACACTACTCACCAGGAGGGCAGCACGAGCCCTGAGAAGGGGTGAAAGCACAGGTCCCTCGTGAACGTCCCCATCAGGGCACGACAGGTCCTGCATACCATGTGCCCACGGGACAGCATGCAGGCACAACTCCTAATTAGCAAGGACCCATTTCCATGTTAGTTCAAAAAATTTTGGTGAAGTTGATAATTCTAATGCTTTTAAAATTCCTTTCAAGAATGTATTTTTCTTTGCTGGAATAACCTAAATAAATATTTTAATAAATTAGATTTAATGGAATGAAGAATTGTGAACAAAATGAAGATAGAGTTGTCTCTGGGGAACAGATAACAATTAGAGAAACTTTTGAATAAAATAAAGTGATAGTTTAAAATGAGGTGAGAAGAGCCTGAACACATGAAGAATGACTGATTTTAATTGGCTGTAGAGTGCTTTGGCTGGTCTCTTTAAAAAAGAGACAAAATCTAAGTCTTAAAATGTTCAAACAAAACAAAAACTCAAAAATGTATTTAAAGGCTTGAACCCGGGCCTCTGTACACGAAAGGGGTGTTTGTAGCAAGCTAGTAAAACCAAGGAAGTTTTGACCTAGATTATTCCTTCCCCTCATCCATTCACTAAGTCAACAAATCTTTCTCGAGCACCTGGGCAAGGCCATCAAACCCTTGGCAACACAAGAGCATAATCTGTTGGTGCATGTCCACACATGCTGAGTTCCTCCCGCGCAGACTTGCCAAGGCCGGTGGCTTCCACTGTGCTCCCTTTGAGGCCCACCCACCTCCTCGCTGCGCTCCTGCTGCCTCCTGGTCCCCTCCCTCATTCACTGACTACTTTGGCACCTGATTTAGCTTTCCTCTCCAATACAACTTCTGCCACCTTCCTGGACGACATGAACGGCCACTCGTCCTCTCAAGTTTCTCGATGGTGTTTTGTCTTCACTGATCTTCTTTACTTCATTTGGCCACTTCAAGGTCACACCTTGGATCGTCCTACACTGTGAACTTGCTTCTGAGATCCTGGTCTCCGACGAGCATTTCTTGTCCTTGCAAACCTGCTTGTTCAACAACTCCCAACAGACCAGAGCTGTCACTGGACTGTGCACTGGACTCTCTTACTATCTTCGCAATGCTTTGTGTAGCACTCGCGTCCATACTCATCCAGTTTAGATACCGCAGGACCATTATTTCAACCATTACCCAGTTATCATCCTTTTGTTCTATCAAACTTACCTGGCAAACCCCCAAGTATCTCCATTTTCTCTGCATCTGTACCCAGGCATCAGGTGCTTCTAGGGAGGGGAACGAAAAAATCACAAGGCCAATTTTCACTGTGAGTTCCTGGCCATCTAATAGTTGGGTCCTCCTATAGTCCTACGACACCTCTGGCCACTTTATTCTCCACCATAATTATTTTAAAACCCTCTTTTGCAAAACTCCAATCCCCTCTGGTCTCTGACTTCAGAGAAAACCAGTCTGCACAGGCACCTACCCTCTTGTCCTTTCTGCTAGACTCGAAGCAGCCCCTCCCATCTAAAAGCCAACGTGCCCACCAGTGGTTTGGACCCCATCCTCCTCCATTCTTTGGACCTCCCCGCCATCGCTGATCCCTTTTGCCTCTCTTATCTTCAACTTCTCCCTCTTTCCCGGGTCCTTTTCAGAGACACTATTGCCTCATTCTCTCCTCCTTTCACATCCAATTCAGAGTTGTGTAAGGGAGCTTTTTTCTGACGTCTGCCTCCTCTACTACCTGGAAGGGAAAGTCTCTAAGCCATCAATTATCTCAGGAGGTTAAATCCAACAGATGCTTCCAAGTCCTCACTCTGCTCCCTCTCTCGGCAGCAGTTAACAGTTGTGCAGAGCAAACCCTCCCTCTGGCTTTCCTGACTTTGCTCTTCCTGGGTTTCATCTCTTTACTACCGCTGTCGGCCTCCTCTGCCTGCTCCTCTTCTGCCACTCACCTTTTGAGAATTCCTATGGATTTCCCCTAAGTCCTCTTTTTTTCATAGTCTATAGCACAGATCAGCACTTTTTTTCTTTAAAGGGCCAGATAGTAAATTATTTTAGGCTTTGCAGGCCATAAGGTCTCCGTTGCCACTACTCAAGTCTGCCACTGTAGCATGAAAGCAGCCTAGACAGTAAGTGAACTAACGGGTGTGGCTGTGTTCCAATAAGACTTTATTTATAAAAACAGACGGCAGGTGGATATGGCCCCGGCCTGTGTTTGCCAGGCCATATTCTGCGCCTTCTGTCCCCAAAGCTGTATATCCAACTACCTACAATCCACATTCCGATGTCTCAAAGGCATCTCAAATCTTAATGGAGGACCTATGCTCTCTCCCCCCAAATCTGGGCTCCCTCCGGTGTTCTACTAGGAGGCAGCACCATCCCGAGCTGCACGAGGCAGAGAACAGAAGGCACCCTTCGCGCCTCTCCTCCTCTCATTCTTTGACTGGAGGACCTAAAACAGGTAAGTCTGGAAATGCCATTATTTGAAGCACACAGTCAAATTTAACATTTCACTAATAGAGCTAAACTTTATTTCCATGTTTATTACAGGTTCATCTTTGAAGTTGAATACATGGTAGAATTGATTTAACATACAACTTGGGAGAAAAGCTGATATTCTCCACTGAATGGGTTAAAAAGGAATGTAAAGCTATAAAATACTTGCTTAAGTGTTTAAGTGAATTCTAATTATGGCAAACATAACAATAAATACCTTGCTATTTTTCTCTTTCTAGTTTTCTGAGATGGATTTCACTATAAAATGTTTTCCATAACAATTTATTTCAAGAAAGGAAATAAGGGATAATCCTTAAAACCATTTTACTTTAAGTGTAGAGTACAAATAAAGAGTCAACACAGAACTCCTATCTCCTATTTAAAATACAAATACTTCATGATAATTAGGAATCGAGGGAGATTAATCTGATATCAACTGCAGATCTAATGACTTAAGCAAACCCATACATGCCATTTGCTTTTGTCTGGAGGAGTTAGGCTGACTTAAGGTGACACACGGCAGAGTTCTACTTGATACCTATGTTAACCATTCCCTATGAGAATGGGATGGCCAGATACTAGGTGCTTAGCGATGGAAACTCAGGACTAATCAGCTCCAAGTGACTAAGAGCTAAGAGAATTCATCACTCCACCTCCTCAATCTACAGCCATATACAAATTTTAGCATTCACTGAAAGTTTTAAAATAAAACACCAGATATTCTGAAACTGCTGAAATTCACAGTACAGAAAGAATATTGTCTGTAGTATAATTCCAATGTTTAAACAAAATCAAAATTATAGCTGGTTATCAAAGTTGTCACTGGTAATAAATATAGTTTTAATTCTCTATAAGCCCTGTAAGCACATTTGGTGAAGGTGTGTTCTTAATGCCACTAATCTATGCTTAGACACATTTAAAAAAAAAAATCATCTTAAAATTATTTTTCACCAGGGATTACATGACCAAAACTCTTAATAAAAGTGAATATTGCTTACTGTTCTCATTAAACAAGTGTTTAGAATGATTTGCAAAAACCTATTATTTTTAATGATGCTTATAAAAGATGTTAACGATAACTCACCTCTAATTAATTATTCTACTGATAAAGTACTTTTTCATGTAACTGTTTAGGACAGATAAATTATGGCTTTTCACTTTTTAAAATTTCACATTTACTATCATGTTGTTAAAGCTTTTCTAAATCAGTCTTCCAGTATCAGATTCTTAAATGAGAAAAGAAAGGACGAAAGAGACAAATTCCGCATCAACTTAGCCTCCTCCCTTCCCTGGAAATCAACATTTCTCTTAAAATTCAAGGCACGCTCCTTTTCTTAGAACAGAGGTCGACAAACTTGTTCTGTAAAGGGACCACAGAATAAACATTTCAGGCTCTGTGGACCACAGGGTCACTACCACAATTACTCAATTTCTGCTGTTGTCATGAAAAAGCGGCCACAGAAAATATGTATTTACAAAAAAAAAAAAAAAGAGTCTGAATTTGGCCTGTGGGCCATAGCTGACCAACCCCTGCTTAGGAGAACTGACCTAAATATAAAAGAATCATCTTAAAAAAACCAAACTGATCCAGTCAAGTGCGCTGACTGCCTCGACTCCGGCAGCCCATCACTCTGAACATCTGAACGTTAAAACCCTTTGGAGCTCGCCAGCTTTCTGTTTTTGGTTAAGATTCTTCTATTCAACTTCAAGTCATTATGCTTTCCCACTGGGGATAATCGATTCTTCGTTTAAGAACTTGCTTGGGTGTTATTTATTGAGGGATTCAGTTCAAAATTAATAAATGATGTCCATACGATTTAATATCCAATTTAATTTTTTAAAAACTTAATGAAAAATATAACAGAATCAAAACATTTAAAATAAGTACACTACCTATTCCAGTAATTCATTTAAGTCATATAACTATAGAATATGAAAAATAAATTCAGAGGTGTGATTACTTTAAAATACACTGCTTCCACTTTTGTCAATATTTTACATTTATGTATATATTCTACAGTGGAAGCAGAAATTCTCTCTAAAAACATTATCTCCTTAAAATCTTGAGGTGCAGCTTAGAGCCACAGGCAATATCTGACATATAAAACTGCAGTACAAGCCTTTCCAATTTGGCATTTCACGGGCACAATGCAATGACGCACGTGTATAAGCACTGTACAGTGCCTGGACATTCCAGTGAGAACCATGATTTTCTTTAATACATATTCTACAAGGGGCAGTGAGGTTAGTAATTGTATAAGGTATGTCTGACATAATTTTCAGATTGTACAATAACACAAACAACTTTGTTAAGGCCATGTTTTATTTGCTGATTAATGGACAAAAGGCAATGTAATTTATTTTCAAGTATTTTCTTGAAAGTCTGTGCTCATAAAAATCATGAAAAGTTGGAAAGACTGTTAAATCACTGAAACTTTAAATATATCTTACACAATCTTGTTTGTACAAAAATACAAGTTAAATATAAACATAAAGCAATCATGATAATTTTATGCAAATCTGTTTTATGTGATCTTCAGTTATATATAAAAGTTTCTCGGTTCTGTTATTTGTGAAAAGATCAATACCAGATTGAATTACTATCTATTGGCAAAGGGCCCTAAAAAGCTTCCTTTAGCATTAATCCTTTAGACGGTTAAGTGCATTTCCTAATTTGAGATCACCTAAACACTGGAAAAAAAGAAAAAAGTGAAAGGGCAGTATGTCCATAAACCAACAAATAATTTGGCTGTAATGTATCATAAAACACAAACCGCCACACATCTGTACAATAAACATTATGCATTACATACTCACACACAGGTGTATACGTGCGTGTATGCATGTAACACACACACGCACGCAGACACACACACGCACCCAGTCATAAAACAAAGCCTAATGGGGTGCTGCTTCCAGTTCGATATTCAGCTTTGCATTTTTTCTCACTTCATCAAATGAATAGCTTTTTGTCACCTTCCCATTCTTGAAGACAGTATGGAGAAGATCCTGCACAAATACAATAATACTAAAATTTAATGATTATATTAGACTAGTAAGCAAAATACTTAAATAATGCTTTGATGAATTAGACTGACTAGTCAAACAGACATGTTGATGGGTTCAAATTATGATTTTATACACAGAGAATGGCGGCTGGAGCAGGCAGAGAGCAAGGCACTATCTAAAATGGCTGTGTAGAAATATTTAACTTTTATGAACAGGAACGATTTAAATATGACATTCTTCCTTAAAGGAAAAACAAAAACACCCAGTTGACCCATCTCTTTTTTTCAGGTGGAAGACGCTGGCAGCCTGGCAGAACTGTGGCTGTCGCTGTCGGCAGGACCGACAGCTCAGAAGGAGCCTGCCACACACTCGACACCGAGTAACTTATCAACCTGGAAGTCAACGAATTTGCTAGTCACTGAGTTTTGGGTTTAAACAACTAAACAAAGCGCCTAAAAAACAAAAAAAAAAACCCAAAACAGAAACAAAAATAATTATTGATTTCAAGACTCTGTATATTCCAAAAGTCATCGACATGCGCAATCCGTTTGATCCACGGAAGGAGAACAAAGATAAATGAAGAGAATTAGGACTGAATTCCCTTTCCGATCTGCTAAAGCCACTCCTGTCTCACTAAGGAATTCTCGGCCTCTGGTTTGTTTCTCTTCAACAAATGCACATCAGTGATCCACTGAGCCTAAGTTTTCCATCTAGTCTGAAGATTGAGGTGCATATGACATTACTTTTTTTTGTCACTGTGTAGTTTCAAATCACACTGCTCCAGCTATAGCATTTTCTTTCATCAAGTTAAATATAATCTGTCAAGGAATGGTGGTTCCTCTTCTTACGTTCACGAACTCTTAGAATTGATGCCTTTTTAAAGTCACAGTTCCGACCATGTCTAAAGTGACGTTAGTCTACCTGGGATAAACTAACTCAGCCAAGACTTGGTAGCTAGAAGATCCAAGAACTGCACAACAGGCTATGTAAAGGGATCTAACACTCTGTTTAGAAACTTACATATTTTTGTTAAAGAGAAAAACGTTATTTCATTAATTCTGGCTTAGAATCTTACGACAATAAAAGCAAATTACAACATTTGATATGGTATAAAGAATCTAATAAACTAGCATGTTTATGTTTAAACTATCCTCTGAGGATATGAGTATTCACAAGTAAATATGTGGTTTTTTTCAATCCAGTGGCGTTATAACTTTTCTGTTCACGAATATAAATGTGCTTTCGCACGTTAAAGCCCGTTAGCTCGCACGGGCCACTTGAGCGGACGGTCACGCACCACACAGCGTTTTGGTCAGTGACAAACCGCATCCACGACAGCGGCCGCACAAGATGAGTACCACGTGGCCTAGGCGTGTAGCAGGCTACACCATCGAAGCTCGTGCAAGTACACTCTATGAGGTTCGCAAAATGATCAAACTGCCTCACGCTGTGTCTCGGAACACGTCCCTGCTGGTAAACCGTGCGGGACTGTGCTGTGAAGTTCTCCAGTTTGGTTGACTTGAATCAGAAAACTTGGTTAAGTCTAGGTGTCGCCATTTATTAGCTTTATAATCTGAATCAAGTCACGTCATTTCCATATCTTACACCACTAAGAGAACACAATTTGCTTTTTTCAATAGCCCAAAGAGTTGTGAGACTCAAACAAGACTCAAGAAAACCATCTGAACTGAATTCTATTAAGTTTTTAAAAAATGGAATTATCTTTAATAACATTTTAGAATTCGGATAGCCCTTCTCTTATCTATTAAAATTACCAAAGCTGTCCTGTAACACAAATAGCAATGGGAAGTCTAAGAACAGCATCCTTTAAGGATTTTAACTACGCCTCTTCAGAAACGGTTCACTACTATTTGGCAGTGAGAGGAAGATCAAACCTCATCAGGCACTCCCCTGCTGGTCCACGTGGACAAACCTGTACCTTTTTTTTGAATGTTATAAGATTATTTCACGCAATGTGCATACAGGTCTCATATTTCTGATCCACCCACTTCTTACTCTTCATCTTATTTTGGTAGGCTAGGTTAGGAACTGTACATTTTACAGTAAAACTACTTTATCCTCCAAGAAAAACATTGTTCTGAAAATAATTTTAAAATAAAATACAACACAAAAGGTTCCTTTCTTAATTTGGAGAGCCAACATACTACATTAAAAAAAAACCAACGACAAAACCAATCAGCATAGATACATACATGCCCATATTCCTCAAGGTCTCCTTTTCCTTCCTCAAGTGTAACAAAATTCCCTGCTGGTGTCCTATGTAAAGATAATCGGCCTTTTTTGGACCTTTTGTTGGGATCAGCAACTGGGTCCTTAAAGACATTAATCTGGAATCCAAATAAAGAAAGTTAGAAGAATCATCACCAGAATGTTCACTCCCATTTAGAAAAGAAAGTATATACACAATTTAGACATTTTAAGGCACTTTATAGGTATAACTAAACCAACCACATGGAGCTTTTAGAAACATCACTCTAGTCTATTTTGGAGGACAGAGTCCTCTTACAAAAAAAGGTTTGAACAAAATCCAAATCTTGCCTATCCTTTCTTATCAGTGCAGAATGTCAAATACTGCACTGTGGTAAGTCTCTGAGGTTAAAACGTGACCCTTGGGGTGTCTCCTTCTACACTACGAATTGTCCCTAAACTGATCAAGGATAGCACAGGCATACTATTGGGAAAAAAGCCACGCTGACTCTATTATATAATCTGTGGCAAGGAAACCAGGATCTGACTACGGTAAAGGCTTTCCTACTTCGTAGCCTTTTCCTGTTGCTACTTTTTACTCATTATCTTGTTACTGTCAGGAGCGAAAAAGACCTGGAGCACCTGAAGAGAGCAGAACGTCTGTTTCAGGGTCAGAAAGGCAGGAGACGAAACGTCCTAGAAGCGGCTAGTGGCGGCTATGAAAGGAGCGACAGAGGGGTCAGTCCCAGCACTGGCCACAGAAGGACGGCGCGAGGCAAAGCAGGGAACCCACGCAGGCGCTCTGACAAGCTTCGTGTCCCCACCCCCACAGACGTTGAGCCACACACACTCAAAGGCTGTAACGAGCTGGGGGACTGCTGGTCGGCGGCCTTGCAGCTGGGTTCCCCTGCTCCGAGGCTACTAGAACGTGATTCTGGTATCACAACTCCGACTTCACTCCACCTTCCTCAAGCACTGTTCTGACAAGTCTACATACTTGTTTATCTTTAATACATGATGGCTGTGTCAAGGTTTTGATTCAAAGGTACATACTGAATCAGTGGGAAATGTCTGACCTGCATTCTCTCTCTTAAGTAATCTATTTTCTCTCCTTTTTCCAAGTCTCCCTTTTTCTCCTAAGTCATGTTATTTATTACCCAATGTCTCTCTTCTTTCCTTGTTTCTAAGTCAAGGCCAGCAGTACCTGACAACTATTAATACTTCAGGACCACATTACCCTTTGACTATTGCATTCAGCAACTGCATTCTACCTAGATACATAAAGAAGGTACCAACACACGAGTGAAAGTGGAAGGACGTACCCCAAGACCATTGGTTACAACATAACTACACTTGAAGGAACAATTCAAGAGATCTCTTGTTAATTTCTGTAGCAAAGCTCCACCAGAACCGAAGGAAATATTTTCAATACTCCATTTTTTTTGCTTCATGCCTTCTACAATCTAGAAGATTAAAAAATAAAAAACAAATAAATAAACAGAAACTAAGTATTTTGGAAGAAGGAGGCAGTTTTCCTTGGGCCATAGTGATAAATACTAAACCACCCAGAGCTGTTTTATAACACAGTAAATAATGCGGGAAGAACAAGGCCTACACAAAGTTACAGTCCACGTTTTCTCCTTTAAAAGACCCACACACCCCAAAACGGGCAGCCTGAGAGAGAAGTGTGGGAGGAGGGCATTTCACTCAAAGTTCCTGAATTTGTGGCGGTGCTGTCATCACCGTGGCTAGGGCTGGGGGAGTGAAGGGAATGAGAGGGAGTGAGAACAACTGGCGATAAATATCTGAGGTTACTCGAGTCAGCTTCTCCCATCTGCCTCTGGAGCTTTTATCGCCCGGATCCCAGGAGCACAAGCAAGGCGGCCGAGAACCATGCCCCAAATCACCTGACTAGAGAGAATGACTCTAACCATCACCAAGAAACCTCCACACGTTATTGCGTCAGAGTGCACGTCACACATACTGGGGCACTTAAAAATTAATGGACACTGGCGGAAAGACAATATAAAATATTCTCTTCTACGTAACAGTTGAGACACCGCAGGGTCAATTACTCTGGCTGGTGCTTCAGCGCCATAATCAAAATTCTGAACAGATGGGTGTTAAGATTTACCACTGGATCATCTTTGGGAGAATGATCATCTACTAAGCCAGCTAGAGAGACCTGTATGAACATACAGTTCTGGCAACTAAAAGAGTTCTTTCAAGGGACACATATTTTAAAAGTTACATTAATTTATTAAGCTACATTATTATCAATGTCATTTGCATTTCTCCTACGTGGGACTTCTTTATCCAGTATCTGACATCTTATTCGACATATTCAATCACTTTTATGATAGAAGGTGGCAGTGAAATCTAGTAACCATCCCTTTAATTTCATGAGAATAGTCAAAAGGAAGTAACTGGAAAGTCTAGTTCTATTTTATCCAAACAGGACTTTCAGAAATGATTAGAAAATCATAAGCAAGTTTAATAGTTTTATGTGAAATATTAATACAAATTCACCATATTCCCCTCAAATACTGAGAGTCTCAAACTGACTTTTTATCTATTCCTTATTTTCAATATTGCAAGATAAAAATACATCAACTCCAAGGACTCACCTTTTAACAAACCCACATTTAGAAATTCAACTTTCTTTTAAAATTCCAACCTTCTAATTCTCCTGCTATATGTGTACCTGTTGTTTTCTTTTTTTTTTTAACCAGAGGAATCAAGATGGAAACATATACAATTTATTTCAAAGTGATTCCTTAGGCTGTACACAAACCCAGTCTCATGTCTTTATTATACCTGAACCCAGAATACCCAAGGGCCCTGAATTCAGATTTATTTTTCATTGAAATAACTGTGAACAAAGTATAACTAAAACAACAACAACTTTATGAAATTAAGGCGTGTTCCAAAAGAATGAATTTCAATATGGAAGAAATGCAAAGAGTAGAACAGAAAAATGGAAGAAAAGAAAGGGAAACAGCCTGACACAGGGTAAGGTGGTTTGAGTAAACTATGGAGAAAATATTTTCAGACCGTCACCTGATTTTAGATACGCCTCAGGAGCACGAGAACAAGGAAATTACAAACAACAGTATCACCTAATGTGATGTCTTCATATTTTGGGTCCAGTGTCTTTAAGATATTCTTCCCATACAGCCTCACCAAAAGTTATAAAATTTACAGAGTTCAAGTGAATTTTTTCTGTTAACATTATGGGAAATTACAGAATTAGAAAAAAATTTACTATTTAAAAATATTTACATATACAAATCATAAAATCTGATTAGACATAGGTTGACAAAACAGCACCCTTAGACACGACCACTCTTCATTTTCCTATCTCACACCCAAGGTATGTAATGTGACTGAAATGAGAAGTCATTATGCCATCAGTATTTAAACGAAATGTTTTTGTTATCATGACCATAAATTTAAATCATGCACTACAGTCTACAGCTGCCTTCACAATACATTCTATGTAGACCAAAAAATTAATTTATTCTGATCATTAAGCTTTGCATAAAACCAATCTCTTCTCGTAAGTCTGTGAACCGATGCTGTGAGGATCAGGGTTAAGTCTCCTAGAAAGGTAATGAAAAGGGTCCCATGTGGGACTACACTTGCAAAGAAATCTTCTTGCCAATTTTGAGAATTCGATACCATTTTAATGTCATCAATGAATCACTCCAACGGAGGGGTTCAATGATGATCAAGATGACTGAATCCCTAAGGGGGATACAAACAGAAAGAGAAGACAGACACACATCTGTATTTTGTCCAAGACAAAACAGATGTTTGCCTCTTTTTCCAAATAAGCGAATTCATTTTTGTAACACAAAACCCTAAAGCAGGGTTAGACTGCACACTTTGTGGGACGTTACAGGGAAGACTGACTGTGGACAGCAAAGTCCAAGAGGGAGGCAGACAACCAACGAGAGACATCAGCTGTTTGAAATTAAAACAGATTCTCATTCTGTCAAAATTAAGGCATCTAATTTAGTATATGTGCAAAACAAAACTGCTATGTAAACGCCTTTTCATGCTTCTAGAAGCTTCTTCTGACCACCCCCACCACGAGGAAGGCAGACATTCCACGAGGGCATTTGCACTGACTCAAACCATTCATTCTCTGAGTGTTGTTTCCTGTTTCACCAATGCCAGAGTATGTCTTAATATTTAACTTCTTGTGGATAAATTAAAAAAAAAGTTTAAGTTTTGAGTTGATTCTCAACTTTAAAAAGGCACATACATTCTCTCAAAGTTTATTTAAAGAAACAAAAAACAGAAAAGAAAAGAAAGTCAAAGAGCTTTGATTTTTAAAGGGAAGTTCAAACACCTGACTGAACAGCCCAACTTAAAGAGCTGAGCACGGGACAGGGAGGGCGGGGCAAGCAACGAAAGAAGCCAGGCGCCTTCATCTCAAGGGGACCGGGGCGTGAGGCCCCTGCTAACCTGCCTGCAGCGCAGGTATGGGTCAGAGCCCCTCCCTGACACCAGGGCAAGAAGCCTCACCGCGGCGGAGCTAAGGGGACGAGAGCAATTCCACGCCAGAGAGCAATTCCACGCCAGCCGAGACTGCCACTCAGGCCGTCCCAGCGTCCCCCTCCTCACTGCAGAGGGCTCTTCCATCTCCTCCTCCCCCTGCCCGCGAAAGCCCTAAGGTCCTAACAGTGGCCGGCTCAGGAGTTTGGGGGAGTTTCCACTGTTCCCAGGCAAGCAGTTTGGGAGAGTTGGCGGAAGAAACCACATTTCTGTCATTGCAAGAGATCGATTCCGGACACCTCCTTTGGGAACTCTAAATGAGCAGCACCCCAGAAATACTGTTTATTATGTGCAATAGTTCTTATTTTTAAACAAATCTTTGGAAAGCAAATTATTTACACTTTGGGTACTCACTGTATTCTAACTACACCAAACTCTCTCAAACAGAAAACCCTTGGGTAACTCGTGCTGGACGAGTGGAGGCCACCTGAGACTGGCACACACTGAGCGGCATGGTTCACAACAGCAGGCAGCGCGCATCGGGCCATCAGTGCTACCCTTGATTTGTATGGACTATTTTAGATATTAGTTAAAATGAAATTATAGCTCTTTAGAAGTTTATTTGGGAAACAAGAGAGGCAAAAATTTTAAGATAATATAATACACTATTTGGTTAAATGTAACAATAGTAGTGTCAGTCAATGTTTAATTTAGAAGAAATGACAAGCCATTCTGTACTTTTTGAAAAAGTACTTATTAATATTATTCAAGTTCCACATTATTTGAGTGAAGCCCCATTCTATTAAAACTGAGACCCATGTGAGCAGTGTCAAGACTATGTTTTATAGACAAGGGACACTCCTTGACTGGCACTTTCTTGTTTCACAGGGACGCTCCTCCAGGCTCCTCAGCACAGGCGGCCATCAGGACTGGGAGCAGGAAGTGTGGTCTGGCTTTAAGTTACTATTATTTATAAATTTTAAGCAATTAACATAAAAGACATATACCGTTATAAACATTTATGAAAAGAATCACAATTGTACTTAAATTATTAATGCACTGTTTATCAAACTAATAAAGAAGAGCTTAATTATAAGGATTGCCTTATTGGAACTTTTAATATAAACACATACCTCTTGTAAGGTGTTAATATCTACTCCATCCCCTTGAATAACTCTAAGATAAGGAGGCAGCAACTTGTAGCCCTTTGAGTTCTCAGTGACGGGGAACTTCTTACCTAAAATATCCAAAACCTGTATGGAAAAATACACACCCAACACAAAATCACTAAAACCAAAAAAAACAAAAGCATAAAAGCTTTCCAAAGTTAAAAAAAAAAGACTTTGCTAGACAATCTTGAGAAAATAAAAATTAAATTACTTAAAAAATTTCACATTATGTATAAGCCTTCTAAAATTTAGTTTCAATTCCTTTTGATTAGGTTAGAAACAAGCATGCTATTTTCGATCAAGTCAATTTATACTGTAAAGCGACTCAAAACAAGTTTTTTTCCCTCAAATCTTTCAAAATACACAGATTCAGAAAAAAACCCTTTAACATTAGGAACTGAAAACAGCAATATATTTTTACAAAATATATAAAGCATCATTTAACAAACTCATGATCATACTTTTGATTTGGATTTATTTTACTTGTGCCCAATATTTTTGTTTGGTTTAATTTGTCTGATATAACTCAAATATAAACCCATTTGTATTACAAAGTTCAGGGAAATTATGCTATGCAGATAATAAAGCTGGAAATAAAGCATATGTAACCTGTAGTTTCTCTCTGAAGTTCTCTTCACTTAAAGAGGACACCCATTTTTTAAAGCCAAATTGCATACTATGCAAATCATCCCACATTCATTAACTGCGGAAAGTTCTGTAACGGGTGAAGTACCTAAACACTGATTGAAAATGTCTCAGAGAGCCTGGTCAGGGATACAAAAGACCCACCAGACATATTTCCCGCCCAACAATCACTCCCTTTTCCTAAACAAATTAAGAGACTAACAATGCGAGCATTCCATGCTGATGATCAGTTTATTCTTAAAACTAGGTCTGCACATTTTGCTTAGGTAACAGGAAAAACATGAAACCTGTTAAGTTTGCTAAAGCCAAATCTGTTAATATTTCAGGCTCAGATAAGACCTTCAGACTGGCTATTGCTTAACAGGATAGGAAAAGGCCTTCCTATTCTACACCCCCTTTCCTAAGGGCTAGTAATTTATCATCTAATCATTAGCTGGGAAGCAGTGGCAAAGTGGGAAGGTGACGGCAGAAAGACCTATGTTGGACACCTGACATTTTACATGTTGTGTGACCTTGAGCAAGTGACTTTAACCTCTCAAAGCCTGTCTCTTTCAAAAGAGACAGTACTATCTGTCACAAGGTTTCCGCAGAGATTAAATGACACGGCTTAAGTAAAGCACCTCACACACTATTGTCTAGCAGTAAGCATTCAATAACCTGCTCTTAGTGCTTTTTCAAAGAAGGCAAACCAAGTCCTGACCACGAAAAAATGCAGCATTGCTACACCGAGGAGCAGCAGTCTCTCTAAAGAATCACTCCGTGAAAGGGACTTTCAAGTCATTTTGATTCCACATCACCTTGCACATATCTCCTTTGCACTTAAAAACTTCAAAGGTAGAGCAATGACTTGTGATAAAGGAAAAGAAACCAACCACAAACTTGGTAACCAATTCACAGGACTGGCTAAAATGGTAATGCTATTAATTAATTTTGAAGGAAAGTAGAAAATATCTATTCAACAGTACTTAACTGTCTATTTGACAGTATACAAATAAGCCATACCTCTGGGTTGCCTTTCTCTGTATTAATGTGTGACCTTGGGCAAATCTATTACTCTCTCTGGGCTGCAACGCTAAAGTTAAGGGGACTGGTCCCGATGGTTCTGAAATGGTGCGTGTACAAATGAAATTAAAAGTCGTGTTGATGCAGCCGGTCTACAGGCATTTTAATAATCAAGTTACGTATTAAAATTTACCTTTAATACAGTGTCAAGAGGATTTCCAGAATCAGGTCTGATTATTAGTGGTGCCTCTGTACTTCTTGATACTATTAAATGTCTTAGGTCTTCACCCCATATTTTCTCACACGCATTATAAATGTCATAGCTATCGCTGACCACAGATACAGGCACTGATGAAAACTGTGTTACTATATGTTCAAAAGCATCTTTTTCATGTTCTTTCCCCCAAGCTGTTATGGTACTAGAAAACAAAACGAAAATACAGATTTACTTAGGCAGACACAGTATCTGTCCTGAATCATCCCCCACGTTCCCTAGACTGCGCCATCCACACGGCAGGGCAGGTCAGGGATCCAGCCCAGCGAATGCAGACCGTACGGTTAGTTCAATATTGGGGCCAAGCCAACCCGTGGCCAATTTTTTTTAAGACTATAAGCAATCTTACTCTTCTCCAATAGTTATTTTGGCTCTTAAGTCATATTCAACCGACTATAAACTAGGGTTTTTGTTTTTCAGTATTCCTGAACCTACTCATTTAAAATTAGAGCTAAAAAGCACTTGCTGAATGCACTCTATATGTTATGCCAAGATGTTAGAATGAACACACTCCCATTATTTGGCTAGGTGATGCAGGCACTTGGCTCCCTTCTGTGAATTTTCAAAACCATATATCAATAACAGCAGGGATACACATTTCATCTTTTTCACTTTTCAAAATCTTACACTTAAAGGCAGTTACTTAGGCAATTATTTACACTATACCATCCACACGTATAGTCAACTAACTCTTTATCTGTTATATCTTCAAGTGGCTAGTAACAGGCAGTCATTTATTTCATTTATAGATGACCCACTAATAATTAATATATGCCCAGGGAATAAGAATTTTAATAGTTTGAGCAAAACATGATTAAGGTGAGAAATAAAGTATGAGAGTTTCTATCAGGCAAGAATGGTTATAGTGATTTTTACAATGGCCTCAAGAATGGTTCTTACTGAATAGATTAATAATAAGTAACTTAAGCACTTGTTGGCTAATTAATATCTAATATAAACCATTTCTAAAGTTCTTAAACAGAATTTAATAATTGTTACCATTTCCTCATGTCAAGCAATTTTTCCTTCTCCTTAATTTTTTAGTCTTTGCCTCTGCCCCATTTTCCTTAAGTAAAATAATGGAAAGTAAGATAACCCGTTTGTTATATAACTCCAGACAGCTATAAGTTTATCTCAAAACTGTCTGAACAGTCATACTAACTTATGTTCGAAACTGTCATTTTATTTTTATTTTTTTCCTAAAGGACTAGAGTAAACAACTTTTCAACGGCATGCTGGTGACAGCAGAGCACACACACTTCAGGGTTATAAAGATGCAGTACTCAGAGACTACTCTTGTCTGAAATGGAGAAAGAGCCCCTTTATAGAGAACTCATCCTACAGTGAACGCTTTTCTCAACAACTACGGGGATGCTAGCAGCTATGACGCCAACTGTACTTCACGCAAACATGCGCAGGCCGAAGGGGAAATTAGGACGTGAATGAAGAGAAGCCCGTGTCTACATCGAGAATTGCTACTGTCCTCTATGTAAGGGAGAGAATTATGCTCAAAGAACACCAACACTGGAGAGGTTTGCAATGTAAGAATAAGCTCCTACCGTCAGGGGTCATTGCTCATGGAGTGACGTTTTCCCGCACTGTATCAACAGAGCCATCGAACTCTGCTATCGGTACCACGTCTAGCAGATGGAATTGCGCATTTTCAGTCTTTATCTGACTTGTTTTCAGCGGGGCATCTGAGCTTTCCTGAAGCTTTCTTCCTATGACTTCAATGACGTCCCCCACATTCAGATTTTCTTTCTATTTCTACGGTTCCTCTTCAGCTTCCCCCAGATGCTGTGCTCTCCTTCTATCTGACCAAGGCTCTGACCTGGGCACTCCCTCCCTCTACACATCACCCTGGCTGAAAAACACGCAAAGTTTTTCAAAAATACCTGTGTGGGGACAGTTTCCGAAATCTGTACCTCAGCTCAGGTTTTTCTTCTGGACTCCAGATCACTTTGTTACGCAGGAAGGTGAATTTCTTCATCTCATCATCCCATAGACATTTTCTATAGCACCCTCTATGTAATGCAATCATAACCTCTATTCTAACATGGTACTTGGTATATGGAATTATAAATATTTATTCAATGAATTCTACTCATGCTATAATTCCAATTTCCAGCATCAAAATAAATTTGATACCTTTCCAAAGTTTGAGGGAAAAGTTATGTAACTGAATATTTCTAAGTCCAGATTCATATATTCCTTAAGAAAATATTTATAACAATAACGGCAATGCTCTAAATTTTAGAGTTCTCTTATTTTATTTTTCAGGTGTTAGCTCATTTATCCCCAATGATCGTCTGATGTTGGAGATGTACAATTTTAGCTCCTCCTTTTGTTTGGCTGGCTGAAGGAACTGAAGAACAGAGAGAGAAGTGACTTGCCCAAGGCCACTCAGTAGGTCAGCTGTAAGGTCACTCAGGTTTCCCAACTTTCAGTGCAAAGCTCTTTCACTACACGATGCTGTTGTTTAAAAGACTTTTCTATTTAAGAACATCTGAAATCTTATATATTAAGGAGTCAAATTTACAAATGTAGTAAATATTTTGAGACTATAAAAAGAAAATGGATTTTCATCCTGCTTTAACATGAAAACTCTAAAGAAGATATTATCTTTAGTCTCAGATTTAGAGCATCTTACTCATGAGGTTATTACTTTGAAACAAAACCATCAGTGAAGAGTTTAATATATGGATACTACATTAAGTTTTTAAAAGATACACATACATCTAAGTCTGAAATAAAAATACTGTAACCCTAAAACCTTTATCTGTTAAAGACGTCCTCATCTTCGCAGTTTCACGAGTCTTGAATGTGAAAGTATTCAGTAAGGCCCAACTAACACAGCGATGCTCGTAAACCTCAGCTGAATTGACTCTCTACTGAGCCCCAGTGCAAATCGTCAGGTTCTCCCAAGTGCACCTCAGAAGCCACTGCTGTTTATCTGCTTCTCCCCATCGAGCCGCCTGGTTCTGAACCTCGTCACCTCTCAAAACTACTGCAGCAGCTTCCTGCAGAGCCTCCTGCCTTCCCGGTTCTCCCTCAGCTCCCAGGCTAGCCTGCCATCAACATCATCGTCCTCAAACAGTTCTCCGACATCACCCCTCTGCTCAGAAACTTCAATGCCCGCTCCCATCTGAAAACGCAGTCAGAACAACCCAGCCTGACATTCAGAGTTGATACTCAACATGGAAACGAATCTGGGGGCCTCCTAACCTGTCTTCCCAGTCTACCCAGGTTCCCTCCAAAACCTCTCCGCTTCAGCCCGTATTTCCTAAACAGTTTCACACTCTCCTCTTCCATTCTTGCTCTTTCAGGACAATGCTGACACAGGGTAGGCAGGCAATAAATGTTACTCAGAGAACCAATGGTCCCCTACGTCTGCCTTTAGGTCTTACCATTCCTCAAGAAGCCACGGGCTCACAAACCATCTCTATAAAGCCTTCGTTGAGCCACCAGTGGAACAGGACCCTTCCTTTCCCTCCCTTGCACCGCTGGAGCACTTTAATCGTACCTCTCTAAAAGGACTCACTCAACAGAGCAGAATGTTGCTAGCGTACTATTTTTATCCCAAAGATAGGGTCAGTTTTCTATATCCTTTTATCCCCTGCAGCACCCAGTGGACTGCCTTCCATAAAAGCTCAGCTTTATTCTCAACTCACCGTTGGGTTTGGCACCCTGCAATATTCACATATGAGGAGAACTTAATATACCTTCCCAAACAACTACAGTAAATAATTTTTGTTGTAGGAACCAGGCATAAGGTTTGGCACACGTTTTAAAAACTCCACCGACTTCCAATAAAGTTAATTCTAGGACCAGAGCAGCTGCAGCCCAGATTATAAGCGCCTTCTAGATTAACTTGAGATAGGTTTGAAGATCAGACGAGGAGGCACGAGAGGAACCTGAGCCCCCTCCCTTTCATCGAAGGCCTTTACTTGCTCATCTACAATCGAGGGTGCTGGGTCCTGACGACAACTTCCAGGGCAGAGACAGGCCAGCGCATGGAGCGGAGCAGGGAAAGGGGAAGTGACCAGGTTTTCCAGTGAGCCCTTCCAGACTTAATTTAATAAAACCAATCTGCATACGGCAACAGAGCAGCTGAAAAAGTCCTTAACATAAACCTATATGTCAATGTAAGAGTTGGATAAAAGCTCTTACATTGCTTCTATTAGGATGGTTAATATTTCTCTACCTCCTTGAAATGAATCTTGACACAAAGTCTAAGTACTGAGTTTGTACTGCTTAAATTCACAGAGATTTACTGTAGTGCCTGGCTCTATAATTACGCAAAACGTCACAATTACAAAGACAAGAGTGAAAAAAGTTTCAGAAAACAAACGTTTAGATAATGGGAGGATGAAAATCGAATTTTACCTGTGTTCTGCTGCTGGAACAGAATAGCCTGGAACAGGATCTTTCGTTCCATAGTATTTTTTAATTAAAGCAATTCCTGCTACTGTATCTGTTCCTTTGAAGTTAACCAAATGAGCGGACGCTCCTATGCCAGCAGTCTGGAAAATAAACAATAAACCCAAATCCAAAAAAGAACAAGACCCATACTTGAGGTAGCCAGCACAGCTCCCCAAAGAATTACTGTCTTCAGCTATTCTTAGAGAGAGAACATCAGATATCTCTGATAATAGTTCCCTTCGACAAAGATCCAGCTTTTCCTAAATATTTAAGGATTCGACTGTCACGTCCTCAAAGAGACCTATTTAATAGTGAACCGCTCCCATTTCCCATTGCCTTCTTTTCCCTTACTATGCCTTGTGCTCTCTGTAGCATTATCTGACATCTGCTAAACTTATTATGTCTGTCTGTCCATCTGTCTGTGCATTCATCCATCAATCTAAGATATAAAGGACAGGGACATTTGTTGAAAGCTATATTCCACATACTTTGAACAGGGGCTGACACACAGTAGGTACTGAACATATATGTTGACTGAATCTCTAGAATTTCAAAATGTGGCCTACTTAGACCCAAGATCAACCCCAATAACTTCCCAAGAAGTCGACAGTGGTGATCTAACCGAGAGCCCAGACCTTACTCAATGAGCTGCATTTCACACTTCCTTACCTCTTGGGAGGAGACTCCTCGGTAGCCAAAATCATGTAACTTGTATTCCAGACGATCTAAGTTACCAGATGTTTCTAACAAATATTTGGCCAATATTTTCTTCTGCTCTCTAGAATTTGTGGCCACTGTGATTGGATACCAGGATTGAACAAGAATAGTCTGTAGTAAGAAAATTAACCACAAATATTAGTACAGAAAATATTGGGTTCTTTCTGAGGAAAATCCTAGCTTTCCCTGGAGGTATGTCCTAGACTTCCATACTACTAGAAAAACCATTAGCTATTTCAACTGTATAGCAGGATGCCTACTACGTGCATCCCAAATACAGTGCACAGGTCAGCTCTCAAATCCACCAAACAAAGGGCAAGCACACCAGGCCCTCAACAGTAGAAAACGTCAAATTGCCTAGTTTCTATCCAAAGAAGTTTCTTTAGGAAAACTATCTGTGATGAAGTGCTACTTTGTAAAAAAATCTTCACTGTGTCATGGACCAATAGTTTTATAAAATATACTCACACCTGGATGTTGAGGCAACTACTCTAACAGTTTCTAAATGCCTATCTTCAACTTCCATATTTAACGAGGCCCTGCGTGGACCCGCAGTGGTGCACGGACTACACGCTCAACAGTACGGGTCTAAAGAAGGGATTCACCACTTCCTCTAGGTAGTTTTGGATCTAATTTTTCCTTGGCTAATACGACTACGACTAGATTACATACTTGAGATACTTTTGCTTAGCACCAGAGAATCCTATTCACCGAGTTAAGCTCTATGTCCTTGGATTTATCAAAGGTCACTCTAAGAAAGCCACACGAAACATTTCAGTATATGCTGTAAAATTGCAAGATCACTATTTTATAACTCAGTGCCTATTATATAAATTCCCATATGAGGAAATGGAAGAATTGCTAGGTTCCTACTTTCTGCTAAGAACTGTCCCTTGGTTTCTCTTTTTTCCTTGGCTGCCAGGAAACCCCAAGAAGGTCTGATGCTTAATCACAGCAACTGCGTTAATGATCATGGTTTGGGAATGCATTCCTTCTCCATTCTAGGATCATAATATTCTATGTTTATTTTATAAATCAGATAGTCTGTTATTAGAATCAGCCTCAAATTCGTTTAAGAAAAAGCTGCTAAAATGACAACAATGTCTGAGTTCATTCAAAAAGCTATTTAATTTCTCAAATTTTACAAAATAAGCTCTTACTGAATACCAGCTAAGTGATCAACAAATAATATAAGCAGAAACAAATAAAAAGATTATTTAACCTTGGACTTCCCAACATGGTCACCTAAAAAGAAAAATAACTATAGCACGAGACTCCTATGACTGATTAAATATGGCCCCAAATCTTTGCAGCTCCTCTCATCAAGAGATGGAATCTGTTTCTTCATCTCTCGATTCTGGGCTGTCCTTCGATTTGCTTTTGACCAACAGAATGTGGTGGTGGCCATACTGTATGACTTTCAAGCTCCTGTTTCAAGAGGTTTTACAGCTTCTACTCTCGTTCTCGTCGAACCTCGAGACTACCGCTATGAAGCAGCCTCAGTTATGGAGAGGCCCAGCAGTCCGAGGCATTGGGCTGAGGCCCCAGACAGGGGAGTGAGGCCACTTTAGATTGTCCTGTCCTAGCCGAACCCTAGTGGAATGGAGATGCATAAGTCCAAGCAAGACCAGCAGAGAACCATCCGGTCAACCACAGAATCATGAGAAATGATAGTTGTTTTATTTTGCGGCAGTTTCTTGTACGATAATAGAAAACTGATACAACCCCTAACAAACTCTATTAACAATCATCTCCAATTTCTTTCTTTCTTTTTTTTTTTTGAGGAAGATCAGCCCTGAGCTAACATCTGCTGCCAATCCTCCTCTTTTTGCTCAGGAAGCCTGGCCCTGAGCTAACATCCATGCCCATCTTTCTCTGTTTTATACATGGGACGCCTGCCACAGTACAGCTTGCCAAGCGGTGCCATGTCTGCACCCGGGATCCGAACTGGCGAACCCCAGACCGCCAAAGTGGAACGTGCACACTTGACTGCTGTTCCACCCGGCTGGCCCCAATCATCTCCAATTTCTAATCCTTCTGCTTCTGAAATTACTCTTTTGATTCCATTACCAACGCCCATGATTATCCTACCTCTAATCTTTAGCTTCTCTGACTCACCCTTCACACTGCCACCAGCTATTCTAAAGCAGGAGTTTTACTGAGGTTGCGTCAATCCCTACAATCCTCGAGCGGCTATCTTCTGTCCATAGGGGAAAAGAGCCAATTCATGCAGAAATTTGAGGCCGCCTATAATCTGGCCTTGTTTACCATCTAGAGGTTTATCTCCTCCTTTATCTTCCACTTTGATGCTGCAGTTCCCCTTGGGCCATCTGCCATTCTAGGAACACCGTGCCATTTCCTCAGTTCTTCCTTTCCCCTATTAGAGCTTATTTTCCATTTCCTGATTAGACAGAAGTATCTATTTTTCTGCTACCAATTCAGCATTAATTCTTACTCATATTAGTGGTTGGTTAAGAATGAACTGCTCCTCCCCCAAACGACCTCATATAAGACATATCTGACTCTAATTTCTGTGCCCAGCACTTTTGGGCACATAGCTGGTAATCAATCAATACTCATTTGTTGAATTTAACTCGATTAACACTCACATTTTAACTTAACTCAGATTGATATTATCTAGGAGTAAGAGAAAGATATAAAACATTAGGTGAAAAACTCTAGTTGAGTTATAAAGGTAGAAGATCGACCTTACCCCTCGAAAAATGCCAGGGAAGGAGAGAAATAACTATGAGACACAGTGATCCTTCACACCACCATTTCCTTTCCACAGTCCAACAAAATCAGCTTAAATTATACTCTTAACAAAATCACTCCCCTTTAAAAAAGATCACTGTAGGTGTAAGCAAGGGAAAAAAAGGCAAGTTAGTTCGGGTTATTCCAAGGTCCAATAAAGTAGACCTTGTTGGAAACTTTTCCAAAACGGCTATTTGCTCACACAAATCAAGATAAAATTTTTAGCTGAAAAGTAAGACTAAAGTAAACGAAGCTACAAATGTCATTTAAGCCAAGTTTACTACAATGTTACTGTGCAGGAGAGGAATTTTAAAGGATGAGAAGAGGTGTGGCCTTGCAGAAAGGGGTAGGGACCTGCTCTGTTGCCTCGTCCGCTCACCTCTCAGGGCTCAATTTCCCCATCAGTGACACGAGGGCACAGGATTGGTGGAACGGCTTTAAAGTCATCTTTTCTTTTTGTTTTCTGTTGTTTTTGGTAGAAGAGACGGTTAGGTGTGGCCCATGTGCCCACTCCTGAGCCCCTCAGAAGTCTGAGACGCTCTGCAGAGTCCTTAGGCTCTCTGAAACGCGTTTTGAAATCTGACTTGAGGACTGAGGTTTCTTCTAGCACCAACACCAAAATCAGTAAAGCAATCCAACAGTTTTAGTGGATTTTAGAATTCAGTGTGTGATGACTGACAATCACACAACATTATTAGTAACCTTGAACATACACTGGGAGAAGGAACTGGAAGGAATACAACTTAGTACTATTACTTAAAATGTCTGAAATCAAGGATTGCCTGAAGAAAACCTACCCGTTTGTAAACAAGAGGTTTGCTGGGTGCCGTAACAGATTTCACACATACGGCGGGGCAGTAAACTGGGGCTGGGGGTGGGCGAGAGCAAGATGAGCCTGCTCTAAGCCCACAAACCCAGAGAGGGCGTGAGGTCAGGAGGAAGTAGTCTCCTCTGGAGACCTGGGATTTAGAGGCAACACAAGTTTGGTAAAACAGGATCTAGCCAGTGACAATATGGGATTGAGTCAGACCATAAACTTTTGTGCCTCAGATAAAAATACCTAGCTAGGACTGAAATTATTTAAAATAAAATCTATTAGTAGAATAGAAAGTAAACTTGACATAAGTTCTGTTTCAGGTTATAAGCAAATAAAAACAAGGAACTATGTACTTTTTTTCCTTAAAAATCTAACAGTCTCATGTTATATTTTATGTTTAATAATTTCTAAATTAAAAATACTTTTATTTAGGAGGTAGCCCAGTGGCGTAGTGGTTAAGTTCAGATGCTCCACTTCAGTGGCCCAGGGTTTGTGGGTTTGGATCCTGGGTGTGGACCTGCACACCACTCACCAAGCCAAGTTGTGGCAGCATCCCACATGTAAAATAGAGGAAGACTGGCACAGATGGTAGCTCAGGGCCAATCTTCCTCACCAAAAAAAAATAATAATAATAATTTTATTTACATATTTGCTAATAAACTACTACTCTAAAATGTCTCTATATAAAACTTTTTACTTTGTGGTTTTTTTTAGTGAAATACACCAAAATAATGATTACTAAAACAGGCTCTTTCTTCTAAAGCTAGTGCTTTTTCAATTTCTGAAGAGGATAAAGAAAAACAAGAAAAAGAAAAAGCAAGGTGAATTGGGAACTAGACGTCTCTATGTCCACTAATATCTGCTTTATGGAAGTTCTAACAGATCTAAGGAAAGAGAACTTACTGACTAAATTCTCAACTTTAGGAAACTTAAAAAGAAATGGTGATAAAAAAATAGATGATGATTTTAAATCCCTTAAGATTTATCTGTTTGGGATCTCCTGGCATTGGTAAAAGGATAGACTAGATAATGTGGTGAAGAACTCTTCTACTCCTGTGTTTTTATAATGCCATTCTCTCAAAATCAAATATTTGCCAGTACAAATACTATGACAACTGTACAAAAACTAAAAGATACATTTTCTTTTACTTTGAGTTCAGTTAATTCAAAGTTTTAAGACATAGTAGTAACTATTTAAAATTTTTATTTTAGTTAATTGTACATTTTTTCTGAGTCCATTAACCTACTATTAGTTGATGGCACATCAAGAGTCTAATAAAAACGTTTTAAATTTCCTGTTGACTTAGCAACACTACATTTCAAACCTATTTGTGGACCTCTTACTTTTTCTAAATTTTTCCAGCCTTTATAAACAAATCTCAAATGTATTATTTTACAATATAACAACAAATTAGTTTAACTACTAAACTAGTAAGATAGAGAGTCAGTTCTAAGCACTAAGTAAATGCCTCTCAGAGTCAGGCGATATTTCTACAGACACTTTCCAGGCTATTTCCTCTCATACATAAAATCTAAATTAAGCTGTTAAGAAGGTAAGTGATTATTAATAATAAAAAGTGATATTAAGACAAAAAATATAATTATAAGCATATGAAAACATATGATTGCTTAGGATTAGATGCAAGGAAAACAAACAACCAAAAAGTCTTTGGAATATAAACTCAGAGTCTATAATGTACCCTCCTTTTGGGCTTAGAAATTGAACAAATGATCAGTGAATCCTGAATATATTTAGAGGAGAAATATCAGGTGGTAGAGCCTGGGCCATAAACTGATTAGATGAATGAAGAAAGTAGTTACTAAAAATTTGATCGTAACTCCTTTAGTCTAACTGGAACAGACTATCCATAAAATTTCTTAAGTTACTAAAAATCTACCTGTGCTGTTTTTCTAGTTTTCCTTTATGATAATATGTATTTAGGACTGCAACGAATAAGACGGAAGCCAAATGAACTTTAACAATAATAATTCTTAATAATTTGACTTAGATAAAATCTCAGAATATTAGATTTCACTGGAAGGAAGCTTCAAGAGTATTTAGTCCAACTGTCATTTTATAGATGAGGAAACTGAGGCCTCGAAAAGTTTGGTAACTGTAGAGATTACATAGCTTTATTAGGCGCAATTTTTAAACTAGAATCCCAGTTGAATGGCTTTTACATCTTCAATTAATATTAAATAAGAAATTAAAACAAAACAAAACAATTCACCTCAATCCAATTTGTAAGCCAGAAACACTCTGGATCTGTGTTTTCCACTGTGAAGAGCACATTTCCTCTGGGAACCACAGAGCCCTCAGGAACAGCTTTTACTTCTATTGGAAGATGCCCATCATATTTCTGGTAAGAGACAAGAACGAAGTTATTCATTTAACAGATGATATGCAGCTACCTGTTTTAATAAGGTTCTTTATATTTTACAGAAGCTAAACTTACTGTCACAGAAACTGCAACTGTAGATGTTACTAACTGCTAATAATCGAGTCAGAATATCCATATCCTCCTGAAATAAAATTAACTAAAATGATTAACAGTTTGGCACTGACATTAATTTTTAAATTTTATGCTGTCAAAGTGCTTCTGCTAAAGAACATTTATCACTAGAAGATATAATTTCAAACTGATAAAAAGAAAAAAGTTGGTTTTCCACTCTTAAAAAAATAAAAATTCCAACATATGCCCAAAACACACCATCTTCCTTCTACTAGGTCATTTTCCTAAAAGAAAGGCTCAAGACTGAAAGATAAAATACGGGACTGCTAGCAAAGAGCAAAACAAAACAAAGAAAATAACAACAAACAAAAAATAAATTCAAGACAGAGAGAGCTCCTTGCCAGTAGAAGCACCTTAACTAGGCCTTCTCTTTACTCTGGTGGTAGACCCGAAACCCTTGTGGTAGCAGATAGACCAATCGTAAGTACACTTTCTAGAGCTCTGGCAATCAACAATAAGTGCAACCATTCTCTCCAAAATTAGGAGGAGGATATATTTGCTACATGCTATGTGACTAGTTATTTAATTACGCCTCCCCTCTTTTAAAGCTAAAAGCCATGGCTAATTTTTGGCTAGGAAAGGAAGTTGTTTCAGAAATCCTTATAGTTTATTTATGTGATTTGAGACAAAGTAGCTAGATAGGAGAAAAATCTGCTTGATGAGAAGCCCTGGAGGCCTCATGACACAGCAGAAAGAACACGGCCTTAGAAGGGCAGCTGGGAGCCCAGGGCAGGCAGGAGACCTCCGGCAGGTCACTGAACATCTACAGGTCTCAGACTCCATGCTTGTAAAATGGGGTTAAGACAAGGGTATCTCTAGAGACTAACCTACGAATCCCTAAGATTCTCTGACCATAAAATCAAAAGATTTATCGCCCTGGCCACTGGGAATTATATTAACGAGCACGGCACCTAACTTATCCATTACTATGATCCTCACAACAACCCCAAGGGGATGAGTGCAGGGGGTGGCCAAAAGATGTCACGGACCTTCTCAAGACACGGGAAAACCACAGCAGAGGGCCTACGTGACTTCTTCAAAGACCCGTAAGTACCAAACAGTAAAACCCAGTATTACAATACAGGCATGAAAGTTAAAGTATTTCTAACTACCTTATGTTTGATAGTCTACAATGGAAAAGACATTCACCTTTAAGACACAATAAATTAACACTCAACATGGCAAGATGCCAAGAGATCCCACTGCCAACCTATCTTTGTAATAAAGAAAACTTGCAGAGGACACTCAACTCTCGCAACGCAAATCCCCCGTCTTTGGATGCCCTAAAGTTTAAGCAATGGAGCCAATCGTGCTCGCCATGAACACTACAGAACAACAGAGAATAAAGTCAACGGCATGGACCTGCAGCAACCCATTGCAACTGTTCAGTAAGGGCAATCTCCTAGAATTAGCATGTAGGGACAGACTCACAGCATCTACTTCTACAGTCAAAACAATGGACCTAAATTTTGAAACTGCCAAATAACCATGCCCTTTCTTAATTATAGTATATTTTCAAAGAAAGGATTAAATCACCTTTCTGAAAAATGCTAGTTATTTGAATTATAACTCATTTCTATCCTAACCAATTACTTAGATCTGCTGGAGATTCTAGATACTAATGATTTGCTACCACAAAAAACAATTCAGGGACCAGCCTGGTGGCACAGCAGTTAAGTTCACATGCTCTGCTTTAGTGGCCTGGGGTTCGCGGGTTCAGATCCTGGGTGCAGACCTAGCACTGCTTATCAAGCCACATTGTGGAGGTGTCTCACATAAAATAGGGGAAGACTGGCACAGATGTTAGCTCAGTGACAATCTTCCTCAAGCAAAAAGAGGAAGACTGGCAACAGATGTTAGCTCAGGGCCAACCTTCCTCACTAAAAGAAAGAAAGAAAGAAAGAAATAATTAAATGTTGCCCATAACTTTTCACAAGAATGTCTTTGGGTCACAGAAAGAAAAGAGCTGTAATTACAGTCTAATCTTCTGTTCAAATTCTTTTGTAAGAAATTGTGAACTAAAAGCAAAATCAAAATAGATCCAAACAGGAGCCCATATTTTACCTCAAGAATGTAGTTCCAGCCCTTCTCGTTGAAGACGTCATCTTGGAAATGCTCTCTGTACACCTCTTTGGCCTCCTGGATCTTCTCTCTGGTCACTACTTTACCTGAAAGGAGAAACGTGCCCTGTTTACATTTCTAAAGGCATTCTGTGAGTCGCTGAGTTGTCAGGGGATACTATCTCTAGCTATTTCACCCATTTTATGGATAAAAACATGAGAACTGAGAGGTTAAATGATTCACCCTGAGTCAACAGCAGAGCCAGAAAAGGAATCTGCACATCCAACCACTCACTCTAGCATAAATGTTAACCTATTTGAAAAGCAGATGTGCGCAAGAAATCATTACATGTATAGTTTTCTAGAATCACAATAAATTAACTTCTCAGATACATGCTTTCTATCTTTATTAATTCACATATTCAAATTTGAAGGAGTAAGCCTTGACACAGATGATTTTCTAGGAGAAGCTTTGTACTTTATTCATAAAGGATGTCTCTAGGGCTGATAATCCAATAATTTTCACAATTACTAAATTTTGGCCCCCCAAATACACTTTTAGTTAACTTTTTTAATCTGTAAAATGGGGATAATCATAGCAGAATACTTACTTAGAGGGTGGTTGTGAGGACTAAATGAGTTAAGACATATGAAGCACTTACAATAACACTGGCCTATAACAGGCAATCAATATGTTTCAGCTGTCATCAATAAAAAAATAGTATTTTATGACGTTTTTAAGCTGTAGAATTAAAGTGTGATATTAGCCTTTGGTAACTTTCTCTATATAAGATCACTAGGAAACTCATTTAAAATATTTTGGGTGGTTTTGCTGCAAAGTACTTTTCCCACCCAAGCAGGTTTTCAATAGTACAACATATCTCAACTGTCTGATATTAAAATCGCCAAGATTATGGGAAAAGGTTATTATGTGCATAAAATTCAACTTAATTTGTATTCAATTCTGAGATAATTTTTATTTGAACACGTTAGACACAAAATTTCCCAAAATGTATAAATACCTTGGGAACTCTTTTCCCCATAGAAATACCATTATAAAACAGACTAGAAATAGACTTTCCAAGAAGAAGGCACGGAAATTATTTTGGAGATTTTTCTGCTTTAAAATGCACTTGAGACTATGTCTACAGTTATAGGTAGTTTTCAGAAACAGGCGTGTAAGGTCAAACCGACCAGCATGGAAATATTCTAATTACAATTGCTACCATAATTCAAAATGAGTTCCCAGGTCAGTAATGAATCCTTTATTTTGAGTTAATGAGTAAAGTCTATTTAACCAATCAGATTAGCCTCAGAAAACTGACTTTTCTAAACCTATTCCCAACTTAACAGTTTCAGAAAATCTTTCTCATATTTAGAACACCAAGAACATATACCAAATTATAAGATTTAATGCATTCAAATGAACAGGTTTAAAAAAATTCCAAAGGAACTGTGGAAATAGTTACAGTAATTAAATAAATGTCAAAATTAAACTATTCAAAAAGTTACTTCAAGTATTAGAATATAACAATATAGGAAAAAATTATGAAGTTTTATAAAAGCAGTGTTTTAAATGTACTCGGAAAATAATACCTTTTAAGTACTTATTAAGAATGTACTGCAACCCATAAAATACCGTTTCCTCGTATTTCACCTTCCTTATTTTGGAATTTTCTGTCTTCTTTTCACGGCATTCAAAGTAGGAATAAACTTTGCTTGTGTTGGGTGGGTACTGTTTATAGTGAGTAACCTGTGTGAAAGAGAAATGCTTGAGTTAGAAAACTCCAGAAGAGAGTATCAATCACAACAGAAAAGGCTTGAAATGATTTAAAACCAGAGAAACTACACTCCTTATTTGCTATTGATTAGCTTCTTTTCTTGGCTATAAAGAATAAGAAATAAGTGCCATACTTACTAAGGTACTTTTAATAGTTCAGCATCTTCGATCCAGAACCACAGGAGAGTACAAAACCTGACAAACACATGCACTGCACGTGGTGCAGCGCGAGGCCTCTAAGCTGGCCGCTTGAGATAAAAGTACAAAGAGAGGGATCTTATGTGATCCTGGGGAACAGTCTTCCCTCCGGGGAGGAGAGATGCAGCTGCTGGGGGCATACCCAGGATACAACAGAGTAAGCTGAAAGCACAAGTTGGCACTGTTACTGTCTAAATGTGGCGTGTTCAAAAAGCCAACAGTCAATGACTTCCCACGACCCTACTGCTTCATCCCTATAATGGGGTGCTGAGGAGGACCCCTGCTCGTCTTCACCGTGACTCCATGAAAACCTGGATGAAAGCAACAGCAGAAAAAAAATCCTGTTTTGTAATCTTTTTCTCAAATTACCTCCAAATTGGGAAATAAATGGCTATAAAATGCAACATCAAATCTTTATGAGTTTAAAAATATGAATTCACAAACTTCTTTTCCATGAATTTGTTTCTGCTGAGTTTTAAGGAAAAAAAAAGGGAGTGTTCATTACAATGTGAATTTTATTATAGTTTAATGTGGTTAAAACATTTTACCAATAAAAAATAACTGGAAGAATAATGTGTATTTGCCCACTTGAAGGAGCAGAAAGAATAATGCTCTAAAGCTCAAGGTACAGGGTGGTGAATCAGGGTGATGGCAGAATAAACCTTTGCAGACCAAGTTCCACGGATGACCACTGTGAACATAAAACCATTTTTTCTGTTTGGTTCTGATCTTGTTTAAGAAAACCAATGTTTTCCTTGTCTGGCTGCACAATCTCAATCCCAGCAAAACTCGGCTTTAACCTCAAGCATCTCTACCTTAGCACAAAAATCTGAAATGGATACACCCCACATAGAGAGCAAAAATCACAATAGTTTCAAATATGTTTCCTCTCCAACAGAAGCAACTTGCAACTCTAAAACACAGCACCCCCATGCTGCTTACACGTGACCTTGCGGGTGATCTTTACATTAACACGTGGTCTGAATGTCCAAGTCATGCCCCCGAGTTGGAACTTTGTTCTGCTCAGGTACAAGAGATATGTATATACTACAAAGCTCAGGAGCCTCATCAGAACCTAGAAGTACACGTCATTTCTAGATTTCAGAAGTAGCTAAGTGAAATAGCTAACACAGAATCTGGAGCAATTAAATCTATTAGCCAATTCACTAAAATGCAATATAAATATACATACAAATGATGCCCTAATAGCAAATGTTTACTACTTCAACTACTTGAAACTGATTAGAAAAAGATACACTTTCTAAAAATGTACCCAAGCTGTATATAAAAATGAAACTGCCCAGTTTACAATCTAAACAACTCCAATCCTTTAGTGGGAATAAGCAGCGAGGTAGAAGAAAAGTCAACCACGAAGAAGTAAAAGTTCAATAAAGGTCTGGATCACATCACCGAGTTCATAAAAGTCAGATTCACAGTTGGGACTCTCAACAGTTTAACCTTCCTACAGTTCAGATACTTTATGGTGCATCTTTATACATTTATTCTTTCTAGATTGCATTTAAAAGTACAAGATGGCAAATGAATTATCCCCATCTTCTGAGTAGACCAAGCAGTCAAAAGCTGAATGGAAATCTCCCTAAACTACTGAACTCCATCTTCGTATAAACGTATACTACAAATTTTCCATCATACAGATACAGTTCCAGTGCTCGACAATAATTAAATGTCTATAATTGTAAAACTTTACTCCAGCTGTATTTTTTAATTACGGTATTTAAAACCTATCAAATATTCAGAATGCCTCCCCTGAAAACAGATGTCACTAAAAACACAAAATTATCTAAGCTGCTTAATAAGAAACGAAGTATGACTTCTAAAATCTTCTTTGGAAAAACTGGAGAGAACTGTTTTAGAATTTAGCTAAACAATCTAGGTCACCTAGGCAAACTCTCAAGCAATTAACCAGGAAACATAACTTACTAACTACTTACTAACACTCAATACGTTTACAGAAGAATAAAATAGTTTGTTCAGATCTATGTATATTGGTATATACACACTGTTTTCGTGGGAAAAAGTTTTTAAAGCTCCTTAGTAAATTTTCTAAGAATACCATCAATACATGATTTATGATTCTAGTTTTGCTAGGTTTACTGTCCTCTTCATTTTACTTTCTGTTAAAGTGGTCACTCTGAACCCCTTGGAACCTTCAGCAGAAAAATGAGATGATATAGCAGAAATTCAAATCAATAAATTGTTACTTTATAAACAGTTTGTTCATTCACAAATATGTACTCTGTACCTACTATGCACCAGGCACTGTTTCAGACGCTGACGGTGGGAGAGTAAAATAGACTGATGCTGTCTATTCTCATAGGGCTAACGCGGGCTGAAAGGTCAGAGAATAACAACACAGAAAATAATTTCAGATCTAGATGAATCGTATGAAAAATTAAAAGAACATGATAGGCTAGAGGGGCCTGGGTGACTACTTTAAGTAGGGGCCAGGAAGGCTTCTCTGAGATGGTGACCCTTGAGCAAGATGTAAATGGCAAGGAGAGAGGAAATAAGTTGACTTCAAGGACAGAACAGAATGAAGGCCAATGTGGTTGGTGCTTCGAGAACGGGGAGGAGAGGGGGTCCATGATAAGGTCAGAGAGAGATGCAGGGCAAGATCACGCCTGGCTCACAGGCTACCACAAGGAGCCTGAATTTTATATCGCGTGCAACGGAAGCCAAGAGTGTGTTTTAGGCTGAGTGAGTGTGATCCGATTCACATTTTACAGGGATCAGCCTGGCGTGAGGTGGAGAATAATTACAGGGTGACAGGGTGGGAGCAGAAGCATCAGTGAGAGGCTCCTGCCAAAGACTAGGCTAGGTGAGAGAACTGCCCACTACCTTCGGAGATAAAGGAGAATCAGGCTGACAGATGAGATTTGGGAGGTAAAGAGGGCGAGGAATTAGGGGTGGCTCCTAGAGTTTTGGTGTGAGCAACTGGAGGAATAATGGTGCCCTTAACTGAGACGGGGAAGGCCCTGAAGGAGCGGGTAGGGAAATCAAGAGCTCAGTCTTAAATACGTTAAGTATTACTAACAAAAAGTTTCATAGTACTCAGAATTAAAGTGAACTACAAAGAGGGAGCTCTTAAATCATGTTGTTTTTTAACACTGTTTTGACTCCCATCACTAGAGAAAATGGTTCTACAATAACTTTAAAGTTATTTACAAGATGAAAATAGCAAATATCTCATAATATCCTCAGCAAACCTTACCCCTAAAAAATATATTTCCGATACTGGCATGGCCTTCCGCAGCTAACAGAGCAGTGCCAGTACCTGAATCTGTGTGTGGTAAAGGATACAGGCACCCAGGAAAATGCAGCTCTTTTACCTTAATTTCAGTTTTATGATTGATTTACTTTATGAAAAAATAAGCTTCTAAAAACTGCAATCACAAGGCTAAATATCCGTGTTCCAAGTATGACAGTTAAAGAGAAGCATGAGAAATATTCAACTTGCATAGGATCCTCCCGTGAAAGCAAAGTCTGCTTTTCTCCTGAGCTTCTCTGGGTTTCCCATAAGGTGGATGTGATGTCTTTCTTCCCAAATGGGATCATGTGACCAACAGTAACTACTACTAGCCTACTTTTCCAGTTACAACTTTATTTTTAACTGCTAAGAAATAACCACAAGCCAACATTTTAACAGTCCTCTGTGCATATAAGAGCACGTGGGGTAACACACCCAAGGGCACAGGGTAAGTGAAGTTATCTGCATAATATCTAGGGGCACTCAGAAGAGGCTCCGCTCAGCCCCAAAGCTAATGTGCTAGAAAGAGCAAACATCATAACTGGTTCTTTCTGCTTTTCAATATTATTTCTCAAGTGCTGGAAATACTTCTGTTGCCCCAGAAAAGAATTCATTGCTATTTGGCTTTTGAAGCAATAAAAACTTCGAAAATACGGCTTAAGGATGTTTGGACCGCATTGTTTTGGGGAAGGGGAGAAGGTGCAAAGCCAGTTGTAGTCATCACAGGACCTCTCCCCTTACCCTCCCGGCACAGAGCTCCTGACAACTTGTAACTTGTTGCAACACCGCTAGGAGAGATTTCATTCACTGACAAAGAGGACCCCAACTTCTGGTATTTTTGTTTTGTAAGATATTATACAATTATTACTGAGCTAAATTAAGCCTCCTATGAAGTATACCCATGATTTATATGTAGGATTTTATTTTTGTCGCCCAAGTTTTTCCTGTAATTTATAACATAAAACTTACTGGAAAAACTGCATAGGAATGCTGGGTAGGCCCCGACAGACAGACTGCAAAGGTACCCACTCCGCACACGGCTCAGGTGCCAGGGGAGCCCTAGACCAGCCTTAAATGTCTGTTCAGTGGGAGTAAAAGAGAAGCAACTACGAAAAGTAGGAAGAGCTCAGAGGAAGACACTAGGTAACTAAAGTCCCAGGCAGCACTAACTCGTCCGTAAGATGATTCTCATCTCCTCCAAAAAGCCCAACCTTTTGTTATTCTGCTATTAATGAGGAAGCAAAATCTTGTTTTTTAAAAGAGCTGCCTTGGGTGCTTAATCACCACACATAAATTGTACAGACTTTGTAACTTCTCTAAAATCAACTTTCAGGCATCTTGGAATGTAAGAGACATCTTTTGTCTTTTTTACACCTCATAGGTCTCCAACATTTATCAAATGAATGGATGAGAACGTGTTGACTTCTAGATAACCAGTTTACAAATGACCTTTTGAGATGCAACCCACACTGGACAGCACATTTCATATAGAATGTGTGATATGGTTTAAACTGTAAATTGCTTAGGGACTACTTTTGTGCGCTATATGTTATTTTTTCCAATTACAGCTCAAGTGACATCTTCCATTTTAATCTGCTCATAGCTAAAATGTTCAGAAAGGTTAAAACTATTCTCTGCTGTAGTTTGTTAAAAACATTACACAGAAGCAAGAGGAAGGAAGGATGGAACAGAAATGCATCATTTAATGATCCACAGTTATTTGGACACTGATTAAAGCCTATGCCAGAATTAAGTGAAAAAAACGACCTGTCTCTGATGAAAAAAGTTCCAAATGCTTTTTAGGCACTGCAACGTCTAAGGCCAGCCCCAATGCACCTTTTCCTAGTTGGCTTAGCACAATGCAAATACAACCCAGTAGGTAATTGTGCTGTAAGCCATTTTGGAAATATAAATGATTAACACTTAAGATTAAGTGTCCTTTTATTTGTAACAAAAACCCAGGATGAAAATGGAGGAAATGACCACATTTACCTATTTTCTTATTTCACTACTATGTATAATGAAGTACGAGATTACAGAAATGAATATGTATTTTAAACGCTCCTCCTTTGGTCCAAGTTGCCCTGAACCCTGTGGAGAGGACACAAGTCATGTGCTTAGACACTATGCCATCTACTCGCAAAAGCCCTGTTGAGGTGCTTGGACAGCCAAGTACACTTTCTTCAGTTTCAGAAAGGAGACGTCAACATGTTCCGCTCTCTTCCATCAACACAGCTAAAGCTACTACTTCCCTACTTTAACTGGCCAATAGTTCGTAAGTACTGATAAGGATGTGTAATAATCTCATGTAATCTCCAAAGGAAAGTTTCATTACTTCTAACCTCAAGATTATCATTTCTGTCTCTTCTTCACCTAAGAATATAAAAAGGGAAAAACGGAATATAGGCCGCTAAAAATCTAAGGAAAATAAAGACTAAAATCTGAGAATGGAATACACAATCTATTTTACTATACTGCTGTAAACCATTGGTATAAAACACAATAACCTGATTGATTCCTCTTGAGACTTTTTGCGGAACAAATGAAAAATCTTACTAAGATAGAAATACAAAAAGACTTCATATGAGAAAAGGGGATAAAACGTGCCAGTCAGACTGGAAAATGGACAGGAATAAACCCTATTAAATAGACGCAAATTCTAATAGTCCAGTTGATTCCACCTTGCTAGGAGATTAGAAAAGTTCCCGGCAATTCACTCTTCTAACTGAAAGCATCCCAGAAAACTAACGTTAAAGCAATTTTACACTCCTTATGTACAATGGCTGGAGGAGCTACAAACTAAAGGAGCTTGCACTGGGTTTTGTTTTTAAAAATTAGACCCATCAACCTCTGTTTACATTTCCCATTTTGATCAAATCATAAGTTACTACACAAAAAATCTGAAAAATTTTTAAAGATTTGCTTAAGAAAAAAAATTCTACAAAACTAAGAATGAGACCATTCTAAAATCACTATTAAAAACACTTGAAACACTATGATTGAACTAAAAGAATACTAGAGCTTTTAGGGCCAAGGAAATCATCCTTCATCATACTACCTTGCCATCGTGCAGATTTCCACTTTAAAACCCCATTTAAAAGACCTTAAATAATAACCCATCTAAGGCATCATACGTAGAATCTTAAACGGATTGGGAAGAAACGGACAAAACAGAACTTAAGTAAAATGGGATTCTCCAGAATACCTTCTTAGAATATTTAAGGAAAGAAACAAAAAGCAAAAAAAAACCCCTCACAACAAAATCCCAGAACACGAGAGCGTTATGTTTTACCACTATATTCCAAACCATCATGTTGCTCAGGTAAAAACTAAAATTGATTTTGCACCAGTGGGGTCTCTGGTCTGACATTTCACTTTTTAAGTGTTTTGGTTAACACAGCTTAGCAAAGTATACTCAGTTTACTTCATATAATTTGGAACCCAGGGGAAAGAACATTTGCCCTGTCTTCTCCAATCATTCGTTCCTTCACTAATTCGTGTGTTTCAAATAAAATCAACGGGGCAGCAATACATGCAAGTGTCCCACAGGCAAATTAACACATGGTTGTGCCATTTCTCTCTCCGCAAGTTCTCCAGGGTTAAAGCTACAGCGCATTTAACTCCTCGTGTTTCACTTTCCTTTTCACAGAAATCCTCCAGTGGTCCTAACGCAATGAGGGCAGAGGAGGAGAGTGAGCGATCACCAGGGCCACAGGAGTTTGGGATGGAGAGTCCAGCACGCCTCGCGGGGGCAGACGAGCGTCGTCCGGGCCAGGGCGGGGGGACGCGACTGGCCGCTCCAGCCCCCCACCGGGACCTCGCCCACCGCTCTGCGGGAAGGGACGGACCTGCCCAGACCGGGGTAGGCGCCCCGACTCCGTTTGGCGGGGAAAACCCCACTTCTCAGACCCCGCTCCCCGGCGCCCCCGCAGAGCCCCAAGGGGCCGTTACCTAACTGCCCCGCTGCTCGGCGAGCCCTCGCCCAGGCCGGCCCAGCCCGACCCGGCCCGGGGCCAAAGGGCCGCGCTCCCGGGCACGGCGAGCGCCCGGCGCAGACGCCCCGGGCGCCCGGGCCCCGCCGCGCCAGCCCCAACCGGAGCGCGAGCCCCGGCGGCCCGCCCCAGCCCCTCGCCGCGCCCCCGACCACGCGCCCGGCCCCGCCTCCCGCCGCCCATCCCTCCCTCCATCCCGCCGCCGTGCCCTCCTCCCCACTGCAGCGCCCGCTCCACCTGCCCCGGCGTCCCTCGGGCCGCCCCGCGCCACGACCCCGGCCCTCAGCCCCACGCTCGGCCCCGGGGCGCCGTCGCCACCCGGTCCCCTGCCCCCGGCCCGCGCCGCTACCTTGTAGGAGTCGGTGGCCAGGAGGATGTTGAACTCGGCTTCCGCCGCAGCGTTCATGTCGGGCCGGAGCGTGCGGGCCGCGCGCCGCGGGCTGCCCGGCGCGGCCGCGAGGAGAGGGAGAAATGGGCTTCACCGCGCTCCGTTGCTTAAGTCACCGCTGGCTCGGAGGGGGGGCGGAGGGAGGACCGGGCGGGGAGGCGGGGTCGACGGAGGGCGGGCCCGGAGGCCGTGACGCGCCGGCGCGCTCGCGGTCCGGGCGCTCAGCGGCCTCCTCACGCCGGCGGGGACGCGGGGGCGGGGCGCGGCCGCGCGTGCGCAGCGCGCAGGGGGCGGGGCGGGCGGGAGGACGTGAGGCACGCGCGCTCTCGGAGACGCCCGCTCCGGGAAGCTGGGGGCCCCGGGCTGCCCCGGCCCGCGACCTGGGCCCCCGCCTGCGCTGCACGTCCCCGCCCCGGGAGGCGCGGCGCAGCGCGGGGGGCGGGGCCAGGAGGGGCGGGGCCAGGAGGGGGCGTGGCCGGCCTCGCTCCTCCTGCGATTAGCCGGTTCGCCCGCCCCGCAGACACCTTCCCGTCCTGCCCAGTCCTGGCCGGTGGTCCGAGTCCTCCTGAAGTCACGCCACCCGCCTGGGGGCCGAGGAGCCTCCCCCTGCCCGTCTCCCCGTCCTCGCGCAGCCACTCACCATTGTCTCCGGCTTGGATGAAGGATGGAGCCTTTTGCCTCCATCCCTCCTGTCTTTCCCGATCCTTCTCACCCTGTCTTTAAAAGGCTAGGAGCAGCGGCGAGGAATAAGGTCTGGAGCGCCCCTTTAATTGGACGCGGCGACTCCGCCGTCCTCCGGCTCCATGGCGGAGCTCTTTGATGCTTTGAGGGATGTTGTGACTTTCCCGGAGAAAATAGCCTGCGCCCGGGGTTGAAGTCCGTCCTCACAGATGCTAAGAGGACAAGACCTAACTGAATCTAATAGTGCCCAGAAGTAAACGGCCACGGGCCAAGTCTTGGACAGGGGGCAAAACTGACGTAGCATCCTCATAATCATTACATCTTGGGAAACGGGTCGGCAGCCTCCAAATAGAGAAGCGAGCGAAACGCCGTCTTTTGACTTCACTCAAACGCGGACCATCCATTTGCGCAGTTCTCATACGTGGTTGCATTTTTGCACACAACTGAGATTCCCTTTGTCCACATGGTCAAAAGCTGCTTCCTTTTTTTTTTTTTTTTTTAATTTTAAGATTTAGGCTTTACAAGCAACCTTTACAAGGAAAAAAAAAAACAGTTTAATTCAAACTGATAGAGGAACTTTATGGACTGTCCTTTGTTAGTGGAAGTCTCGTTTTATCTGGGGCTACGGTGGGGGGCTGTGAATTGAGAGTCGTCGCAAGAAAACTGAGACCTCTGCGATGAAAAGCAACTTCGGTCCAGAATAGGTCTTGGGGTCAGGACAGATTCTTGACAGTTGCCTCCATCGGTAGTTCGATTCCATACAGGCAAAGATCACAGAAACGGTGAGGCATCTCCAGACACTCCTCGAGGTAGTAAATAATACTAATAGCTTTAGAATTATTTTCACCAACAAGGTTTAAAACAAAAGAGACTTTTTCTGCTTGCCCCTCCCTGTGTCTACTGGGGAAAATTACTTTTAAAAACGTTTAAGTAATGAAATTATTTAAAATTTTTGTATTTTGGGGGATTTTGTTACATTGGTTCAAACAGTGCAATTCAAAAAGGAAAATGATCCTTTTTGTCGCTCTTAATTTGCTGCTTTTCTCTTCATTCCTTTCAGAGTTCCATAACCTATTTTACTTAGACGACCATTCTTTTTGCTTAGCTTCATGGAATCCCCATGTGTATAACTGACCATTGTTCTCTTCAGAGAAAAAGATTAGGATTCTGATTACAAAGTGGACTCTGTTTATGGTAGCATTTTTCTTTTAAAGGCAAAATAAAATTGGATCTTGCAGTCTTTGAGTTGAATTTGTAGTTTTTTTTTTTTTTTTTTTTTAAAGATTTTATTTTTTCCTTTTTCTCCCCAAAGCCCCCTGGTACATAGTTGTATATTCTTCGTTGTGGGTCCTTCTAGTTGTGGCATGTGGGACGCTGCCTCAGCGTGGTTTAATGAGCAGTGTCATGTCCGCGCCCAGGATTCGAACCAACGAAACACTGGACCGCCTGCAGCGGAGCGCGCGAACTTAACCGCTCGGCCATGGGGCCAGCCCCTGAATTTGTAGTTTTAAGGTGAAAAAGTTTAATATCAGTGCAAGCAAAAACGTTAATATTACATTGGCATTGCCTGTTAAGCATAGAAACAGCCATAACGGCTGCACACATATTAGCAACTTGAACCCTCACAGCAGTCTCTGTGTAAATGAAGGTAAATGAAGTCATGTTACCAAGAGAAAATCTGCATTTGCCTAAGATGGAATTAAGCTCACTCTATAAGTAGCCACATGCTTAGGCAGGACCAGTTTTGTATTAATCGGGGTTTAGAACCATGAAATTATCACCAAATATGGAGCCAAGATTTCATTTTGGAATGGCCTCCCTTGAAAGACGATTTAACAGCTAGCATTTAGTATGTTTATCTAGCAACATGTAAAAGATCTGAGAAACTGTTTCTCATAGGTCTCCACAACGTGACAAATATTGACTAGTACAAAGACTCAGATGAGCCGCCTCACTTTATTCAAAGCCCTGGATTGAGCTACCTTTCCTATGAAACAGCCGGTCAAGCAGGTGTGCTGAGCATCCAGTTCCGTGTTTATGCCCCACAGGGCACTAGGAAAGGCCTGCGTGCCACTCATACATTTGATCAGGCAAAAGTGGGTGTGACTATGTCACTCCTGTTTCCACACACCCTTGGAGACAGCCTTTGGCACACTTTTGTATCTCAAAGTTGCCTCAGATATTGTGACCTGACCTGATTTCACCTCGGTAAACAAGACCAGAGAAGTAGGTGTGGGATTCACTCACCTGCCACTCCTGACAGTGGTCCTACCCATCACCCTCCGGAACTTCCTCTAGTGTTGTCAAGCAGCAACAGTTGTCACAAAGACAAATGTAAAAGAGAAACTTCTCATTAAACTTAGACTTTTTTCTTATTCAAACTTCCATGACTCTTTGGGGACTTCCCAGAGTTCTAATTTCCTACAGAAAAGGCCTCATCTGCAGAAGGACGTGGGTCTCCATGGATCTGATTACCAGCGCTGCCCACCCCTGAAGCAATCTTTAGTGACTCAGTCTGCTGGGGCCTATATGATCACACAGAGACACATAGACAACTGCTGAGTCTTAGCCTAACAGTACGGCAGTGATAGAGGAACTGTAACCCACATACAGCAAGAATTAGCCCACAGACATGGCTTGTTCATGGATAGCCCATTGCAAAATGTTCTTGTCCACTTTCTGTGGCGTCCTTGTGGTCTCGCTGTGCTGCGCTTTCCTAACCGACTACTTGCCAGGGCAGTGCTGGGTTGATCATCTGTTCGGTGTTAAAGTCTCTTCAAATCTCATACCCTGCGGGAAGTCTTCCCGATCTATGTGGGCTGCGTGGCAAGTCTTAATTTTCCCATCTTTATTAGTTGTGGTTTTGTTTTCCATTATATCCAAACATAAATTTTTCTAATTCCAACCAAATGAAATGGGAAACAAAGGTAGAAAGCAAAAGGAAAAGGTTTGAATTCATCTTTAAAAGTAAGGTAATTGTGTATGTACATGTTATGATGCTATGCTTGGGGATTTGGGTATCATAATTACTTATAAATTTTGCTGATGACCTCTTTGTTTAAGATTCAATGGCCAAAACCAATGGCTGAGAGAATGAGACTGTTAGAACTATAAAAAATTGTCAAGATCTTTTAATGCAATATTTTCCTAAGTGAGGTTTGCTTATTATTGATGGTATATGAGATGTATGTCAGTAGTGCCCAGATCAACATTTTTACTTTCAATAATTATGTATTTACTTTTAATGAGTTGTAGAAAAATATAGCTAAAACATAAAACGCAATTTTTCTTGGGAATTATTACTTAGGATGAAGCCAAAGTAGGTGGGCGCTCAGACTGATGAACTCTTTTCCTTGCCTTTCCTAACCTATAAACTATTTCATATCCTCAGCTTAAGACTAGTCTTCTTGAAGAAGGTAAACATGAAAGGCTGCACTCTGTCTGACTACATTCATATGAAATTCTAGAAAGGTAAAACCATCGTGCAAGAAAGCAGATCAGCGATTGTCAGAGGCTCAGATTAAGGGAAGCAGTTGACTGCAAAGGGGCATGAGGAAATTTTGGGGGGTGATGGAAATGATATATGTGCTAATAATTGTACAACTGTATATATTGGTCAAAATTCATTGAATTCTATATTTAAAATTGTTGAATTTTATTGTATATAAATTGTATCTCAATAAAACGAAATAAGAAAACTGGATTTCTTGAAATTACTTAAACTATTTTCCCCTCTTTGCCCATTCTCTTTTCTTATGTTTCCATTTCCTCATTTTATTGTTCTCATCTTGTTTTTACATGATTTGGAGATGAGCACCATTTTCCCCTCCTCAGAGGAAGGATAGTGGTTGAGGTTGCTGAACATATATAGAACCCCAATGCCCGAAGGAGTTTCCTTCTGTTGAGAAGGAAGCAGGAAAAGAAAGGGTCCCAATAGGATTCAGTTCAATAGGAAGGAATAAAAACCCAGTCCATACATAGTACTCTGCAAGGAAGCATCAGAGGACTTCAGAAGGAAGTGTCACCTTTATCTTCAGTGCTTTTCTAAGCTGCTATGAAATGACTGGGATCTGGAGTAGGGGGGAGATAAAACAATAGAGGCAGTTAATTTATTATCCCCAATAAATTCAGCAGAGGACTGTGAGATCAGTATAAAGTTCCATGTGGATATAACCCTTAACTGCAGGGACAGCTTCTGAGAAACAATCAAGGTCTGGATAAAGATCAGCCAAGCCCCACCCGTGCCCTGTACTTTTCCTATACTGAGAAAACGGGAACTGCTCCACTTGGGAAATCTTAAACTGCGACCTTGCATTCTTTGGTCAGTACCTCCTGCCTTTCTCGTTCCCTCACTCTCCTCTTGAACTTAGCCCTCAAGACTTCTGTCTGTGGCCGAGCATTTGCCCACATGACTTTATTTTCTTCCTTATCTGGACCTGGCCTAGATCCATTCCTTCATAGTGTCAACGTCAGCTCTGGCTCTCTCATGTCCTGGCTGGTCCCCAGATCCTTAGCTTTTATGCTCTTAGAGTATGCAGGCTACTCAGCACATCACACAGACACCGCACAGCCGTGAACTTGCCATCCATAGCAAGGCTGCCTAGTCCATCCTTTTATGTCCCCATTTGGCATTCTTTCCCATTTCATTCAGCAGTTACTTGAAATGTTTACCTCTCTCCTCACACTCCTTCCTTCCAAATGACTCCCTCACTCTCGGCAGATGATCCAGTTCCCCATGTCAGCAAGAAAAAGCAAGGCCATCAGTGGGAGCTCTCTAAACTACAGCCTGTAGCTATCAGAGCAGAGGTCTGTCCTGTTTAGAGGTCTAGTCTCAGAGCCACGTGTAGTGCCAGGCACGTGGTAAGGGCTGAGGAAATATTTACTGAATGAATGAAGGAGCAACTTCCATCACCAACAAATGCAGGAGGCCTTGTGGTAGATTGTATTGTTCCCCCATATTCACAGTCCCTCTCTATTGTATTGTTCCCCCATATTCACAGTCCCTCTTCTACATCCCTGTTCTGTTGAACTCAGGCATGATCATGGAGGTGCTTTGGCCCTGAAATGTGAACTGAGGTGATGTGTGTCACTTCCCACCAGAAGCCTTAAGAGCTCATGCATGGTTTGCCATTCGTTCTTTTCCTTCTGCCACAAAGACTGCAGTATTCCAGATAGGGACTGATGCACGTGCCTAAATCCTGAAATGTGGACAACACAGAACCAAATCGGAGCCAACTAGCATTGGACATGTAGTGCCTCTCTCTCTCTCTCTTTTCTTTTTTTGGTGAGGAAGATTGGCCTTGAGCTAACATCTGTGCCCATCTTCCTCTATTTTTGGTATGTGGGATGCCGCCACAGCATGGCTAGACAAGGAGTGTGTCAGTCTGCGCCTGGCATCTGAACCTGTGAGCCCTGGGCCACTGAAGCAGAGTGCACGAACTTAACCACTATGCCACTGGACCGGCCCCATGTAGTGTCTTTCTTATTGTAAGTCATGGAGATTTAGAGGTTGTTACTACTACGTAACTAGGTTTATCCTGACAGATATAGGCTCTACACAAGTTCTTTTCTTTTTATCTCCAGGCTCAGGGAAGGAGGGATTTCTCCTTCTGCTCCAGGTTAATGCCTCTCACCTGTGTTCTGGATCCCTCCGTCTCCTCCTCACCCAGTCTCCTTGGGTCCCCTTTCCCTCTTCTGAACCTTCAAACTCCCCCTTTCTCTTGACTTCTCCTTGGCATATAAACATATTTGAATCTCTTCCATCTTAAAGAACAAAACCAAAAAAAGCAAGCTTCCTTGTCCAGTTATCACAATCTCTGTCCCCTCTTCCAGAAAAGGAGACCTCCCATCTTTCCTCATCCTACCTGCCTGAATCCATGTGGCGCTAAGACTTTGGCCAGAGAAACTACCAGACTGAATGGTTATATTTCACAGATGTTGGCTAGTAACATCAGTCAAAAGAAAAAAAGTTTCTTGTCTTTTCTTCATTTAGCCATGATCTCTGTTGTTTTTCCCTCTGACACCAGGGGAGGCCGTTTTCTCCAAAGGAAATCTGAACCTATTATTTCATCGTTCCATCTGCCATGGAACTTGGCTGTAGGGCCCCGAAGAAACCATCTGTTGTCTGCCTCAAAATGTATCTAGCCTGGACTAGGTACCTCTTTCTTTCCCGATGGTGAATTTCCTGCTCACCTACAGCACCTGTTAAGCAGAGGCTAGGGAAGATCTTGGATCCCATCTTGCTCCAGGGGTATTAATCATGCTGTCCTGGGGCTATCAGTCCCAAAGAGCTTTGCCCCATTTCTCACAGGAGGCCAAGGGACTCCTCATGCCAAGAAGGGTCCCTGTGGCCTGCTCTGAGATTCAGAATTCTGGAGTTGGGCATGTGATTGGAGTCCCCACAGATACTTCATGCTATAAGCTGCGTATAAGAAAATTGATCTGTTCTTCAAATTCATCCAGGCTCGGTCAGAATGAACATAAGCACTACTGTGAAAACTGAGCAGCACGTCTGTATATACTATTTAATTAAAAGAATCTGATTTAATTAAGGCCCAGGGCTCTTGCCAAGGCTATTTAAATGTTCTGCCGAACTACACCTATGATACTATAGACACTTACATAATAAATCATTGTTCTAGATTCTCTTTTTATTCTCCAGGTCACACCAGCCTTGCGGAATAATCAAGAACTTGTGAAACAAACAAAATGGTTTAGGACTTACAGTATTCTCTCCCCCCCCAACCCCCCAAATTCTCCCAGCTCCTCCCTTCTTGAGGTTTCTAAGAGACTCATTTCAACATGTTGATTGCTCTTGGATTTGGGGGTCATTCTCTCTGCTCTTTGCTCTCACGCATGGCGGCCTCTTCTACCCTGCCTGTCACCCTCTGCAGCCACATGTCCTACAGCTGTGCTCTTATGGTGGCTCTGTACTTCTGTAAATTGTAGTGCTAGTTAAGGCTCTGGGCCCATCAGTGATTACAGCTCGTAAGACGTCTTTCAAAGGAATTCTGGCTTTCATAGTTCTCTCATCTCAGATACTTAGGACAATGTTCCAAGGGCTTACTCAGAGGATATTTGAATGACACCATCCCGTTTGGATAAAAAATTCTCCCCCCCATTTTTCTCAGTTAGGATGCTTTTGGTCACAGGTAACACAATTGCCTACTAAAAGTGTCTTAAAGACTATGGGTTTAATTTCATCCACAACAGGAAGTCTTGAGGTAAGTTTTTCTAGGGTGAGTTTGGTTACTCAAAAATATCAGGATTCCTGGCTCTTTCCCTTTTTTCCCCTGTAATTCTCAATGTATTGAAGATGTGTCCTTGTGTGGTCACGAGATGACTGCCATAGCTCGAAGTACCATGACCTCACACAAAAACACACAGAAGCAAGAAGAGAAAGTGGCGTTTTGTTTTGTGTGCATCTCTCTCTTTTTATTGGATGTGAAAACCTTTCCCAGATGCCCCCCGCAAACTTCCCTTGGGCCCTATTGGCCAGAGTTGGATGTATGCCCATGCCCTAGCTGCAGAGGAGGCCGAAAAAGTGAGAATGCTGACATATTCGGTTTCTAGAATGGAAGGAAACCTCGGCCAGTGAGGAACAAGGGGATTAGGAACAGTTGTTGTATGGGTAACAACAGCAAAAAACAGCCAGTAGCCCAGGTGCCTAAGAGGTCCTCTGTCTGAGAGTGAACCAGTTTTAGGAATCTACCCTTAGATTTGGCATCTTCTCTCTTTCTTTGTGGGGGGTTAATAACCTCACCATTCCATGTATCTCCATCATTCCCAAAGACCTCTTCATAATTTCTTCCAACAGCTCAGACCAGTTTAATGCAAACAGAACTCCTGGTGGCCGTCCTGGTACTCCAGAATCAACCTGAGCAGGCCATGTAGATTAAAGTCCCACCCTGCCACCTGTCCTCCTCTCCTTCCCCCCTACTCCCTACTTTTGCTACTTTAAAGCAACAAAAGGCCATGTGTACCCTTTATGCGGGCTCAGAAAAACGTGTGAGGGCTAGCAAAAATGTTTATACTTTTTTCCAGAGGGACCATTATTATCTCTGAGGAGTAATCACCAAACAATGATTTACTCTCATAGACATTTATTCAGCTAGTCTCATTACTTTATAATCCTATGTCATGTGCCCATTATATCATTATAGTGAACCTAACACAGTATTGGCTCTCATATTGTCAGTAATAGTTTTTAGGTACAGTCTAGATACTTTTTAATGTATTAATGCTTAGACTTGTAAAAATTAATGTGACCATCTAATAAGTTATAACTTTTAATAAATTATCACTACCATCTAAAAGAATTTATTAAGCAGTTAATTCCCTGTAGTTACTCTCCTAGCTAGTACATAAACAAAATAATTAAACACATTTTACCTAGAGGTTTAATATTAAACACAGGAACAGTAATTGATTGAGTTAAATATTCATAATTTTCACTGACATGGAGGGAGGCCAAGCTCAAGTTGGGGTCAGAGGCATGGCTGCATTTCATAACAGCCTTTTTTCAATTCCATTAACATTTCTTGAATACCTACAATGCTCAAGATCTTGTTGGGCCAAAAGGGATTGATACGATATAATCTCTGCCTTCTGGGGGTAAACAGCCTTGTAGAGAAACCCAAGAATCAGTTTTCCCTCCTTCTGATGGACATTCCATGTCCCTTCAGAAACTGTGTATTTAGCATTGTTCTGCAGACATCCCACCTTGGACCCCTGCTCACTTGCTGCTCCCAGAGCCCAGGATGCACAGGGTGCAGCCCCCTTTGGGGTGATGGTGCCCTGTCTGCAAGGGCATCCTTGGAAGGCAGAGAAAGTCTGGGGACAGGCTTTACTTCTTTGAAAGCCATGTCTCTGTTAGAGCACGTCATCCACATCAAGTCTGTATTAGGATACAGTTAGATTTAGTTGGCTGTAACAGAAACCAAAAAAACAGTGGTCTAAATAAGATTTAAGTTTACTTCTTTCTCTGAGAAGAAGCAGTGCAGAGATGAAGTAACAGTTCGGGAATCCATGCTCTTTCTCTGTCTTCTTGCTTTGCCACCCTCCAAGCGTAGCTTTGATTCTGTGGTCTAAATTGGCTGCCCAACTCTGGTCATCGGCTTTCCATCAATATGGCTGCTCTATGCAGAGTAGACTATTAAGGGGTAAGAGAGTAAGTACAGAAACCAGCTAAGTGACCATTGCAGTCCACCTGAGAGATGATAGTGGCTTGGACTAAGATGGCAGGAGTGGAAAGAGAATGAAATGTGCAGATCTGAGATATTTGGAAGTAGAGTCAATAGGACTGTTGAGAAAGAAGATGTGTGTGGAAGGGTAGAGGGAGGTTCATGACGGCCATGAGGAGAAGAATAGCATCAATGGTGATTCTTAGGCTTTGGCCTTAACTCCTGGGTGGTTCCATTAAATGAGTTGTGGAAAACTTCAGAAAGAGAGATTTAGGGGGTCAAATCAAGAGTTCAATTTGGGCAATTTAAGCTTGAGATTGCTATTAGACAATTATGGGATTACCTGCTTAGCTATGAGATTTTCACTACCACCTGGATTTCTCCTTCCTATGGCCTGATGCCTAAAGGGATACCTCGTTCCAAATGTTTCCATAATTGGGAATAAATTTGGGCCCTTATTCATTCTTCAGATTTGTTTCTGGATTTTTCTGGCCACTTGTTTTCAGACAAGTCTTTGCAGCTCCCAGTTTCCCCAGCTCCATCCTGCCTGGTGCTGGTTTCCTGTCCCCAGAGTGAGCTCTGACCCTGCGCTTCTGTAGTCACAGGATAGCTTGGGACAAGTCTACACCAACCAAGGTGTAGAAGATAGACAAATCATTTTATCAAATGAAACAAGATCTTGGAAATTTTTGTTTTCTATAATTTTACTCTTTTCGTGTTGTCCATTTATCGGGTATAAGCAAAGAAAAACAATACATTTTTAGAAAGTGGCCAAACACTAAATAAATATTAGTAAGTTGGATATTTATTATCGATATTTTCTTATTTTGAGAATCAATATCTATTGCAAATAAAAAGAGAAGCAAAAGAGAAACTACTACATTCTTCATGTTAAAAGTACCTTACGGGTATTTCCACAGTCCTACAGCTGGTCCAGAAATAGTTCCATCAGGTTGCTCAAGGCTGAGCAAACTATAGAGGACTAGGAAACACTAACTAAACTGACAAGCAACAGATTGGTGTCTTCGAGGGAAAATTTAATAAATTGCAGTGTGAAATAAACCTGACTTGACAATGGATCCTGTTGTCTGTATAGCAGGTTCCGTCTGAAAACCAGTTTACATGTCAATAATTTGCTTGGGAGGTACAGAATAAGACATAGAGCATTAGATGCTCTCAAAGTATATCTTCTTTAAACCATCTGAGTCTGAGAAATTAGCTTTTGTTCTTCTGGGGATATTTCTGTCAAGGTTAGGGCAGTTGGTCTTCTAGAGTCAAAGCAGCCTCCTCCTAGACACTATTGGGAAAGAGTGACAAATTCCACAGGTACCATTTCGATGTGCCAGGCAAGTTACAACACAACTGGAGAGGGAGAACAGTTTCATTTTACATTAGTGACATTTGAGCCATGTCTTCTTGACACAGGGGTTGGTCATTTTCCAACTCTACCAACAACCTATTTGTAAGCTGTCTCTTCAACTTGTGGTGTTATGATGACATTTCTTCTGTTTCACTTTCAGAAGATGATCGTTTCCTTATTCTCTTCCCACATTCCAGATATTCTGGTGTAGTCCTTCCTACGCCAACAATATTCAGGTTTTAAGAATGACTTTAAAGCTGTGTGCCAGAACCATTCCACTTACTAGGAATTCACAACGTTCTTCGCACTGAACTTATTCAAACTGATAATTGATGTGTGTGAATCTACTGAAATGTAATAACTTACATAATGTGGAAGCACATAAACGCTCCCTGGGCCTTGAGTTCCGATTAGTATATGGATATATGTTAAAAAATCAAAAAGGAAATACTTTTATAGAGATCACACTTATTCATTCCAATTATTTTTACACATTTAGAAAAAGTTTGTATTATTTTTGATCTTGTGACAAAGGCAGTGCTGACAGAGATATAAAAGTGGTCAGCTGGAATATTATGCAACATCTTGATCATATAACTCATTGATCATTTGTTCATGACTTTTAAATTTTTTTAATTAAAGTATTGAACACATAAGTTATCCTGAATATTTATAGAATTCAGAAGTATATAGAGTGAAAAGTGTAAGTTGATTTTTATGTTCTGGTTTGCTATGAATTTCTGTTTTTGAAACATAAATAGGCATTTATTTTCTAAATAGATTTTTCTAAAATACTATTTTGGTATCTTACCGAAATGATCACATGGCTGTCCTCCTTTAGTATTTCAGTGTAAAAATTACATAGAATGATTTCCTAGTGTTGAACTGACCTTGTCTACCTAGAATAAACCCTACTTCTTCATGTTGCATTATTCTTTAATATTTCACTCTATTCAGCTTGTTAATATTATACTTAGGACTTTCACAGGTTTGTTCAGGAATTATATTAGTATAGAGTTTTCTTTTCTTTTTTTGTATTACTCCCTTGCCTGGTTTTAAGATTAGGGTGATAATAGTCTCAAAGAATGAGTTGAGAAGCTTTGCATCTTTTCCTATGTTCTAGAAAAGTTTGTGCAACATAACAGTTTCTTGTTAGACTTCTTCTGTGAAAGAACTTGGCCTAGCGTACTTCTTTTGTTTGATCTTTTCTTTTTAATAGGTTTTTGATTATTGAGAATTTCAAATATATAGAAAAGTAGAGAGTATGACACGAAGAAACTCAATGAACCCATCATCCAGTTGAGTTGTTGAGTTGGTCAACAATGACCAACTCAGGCTCCATCTTGTTAAATCTATTATTTTCAATATTATTTTGAAGCAAATCATAGATACTACACCATTGCATGTGTAAGTATTCCAATAGGGATCTAAAAGATAAATGCTCTTTATTAGAATGTGTCTGCAACACCATTATCAAATAAATAACAATACTTCTGTAATAAAAAAAAATCAGATCAGTGCTCAAATTTCCAGTTGTCTCATGAACCATATTTTACAATTTGTTTAAATCACAAATAAAGTCAACATATTACAATTGGTTGATGCATTTTGAAGTTTGTTTCAATCTATGAGTTTTTCTTTTATAGCTTTTATTTCCTTGCAATTTACTTGTTGAGGAAATTAGATTGTGGCGTGGTTTCCTATGACCCGAATCAGTGTTATCCAATAGAATAAAATGAAAGCCACATGTGTAACTTTAACTTTCCTAGTAGCCACAATAAGAAATGTAAAAAGATACAGGTAGAATATACTTAATATATTTTATTTAATCTAGTATACCCACAATATTATCATTTCGACATGTAATCAATATAACAAATTATTAAGGAGATATTTTATATTCTTTTTTTGGATACAAATCCAGTGTGTATTTTATCCTTACACCACATCTTAATTTTGACTAGGCGAGTTTCAGGTGCTCAGTCACCACATGTGGCTGGCGGCTGTGGTCCCGGACACCACAGGTCTGGATTTTGCTGCATGCCTTTCTGCGGTGTAGTTTCACATCTACTTCTAGACTCTGTATACGCTGTAAATTGGTAGTTCCTGTAAATCTAGAAACTTGATCTTTAGTTGTTTTATTTTGGTTTTTTTGCAAGACTGTCTCATAGGTGGTATATTCTTCCATCAGGGGGCACATGTGTCTAGTTGTCACTCCTTTTGTCATGATGGCAGCCATTGATACTTAATGCTTAGATCTATTAATTCATTTGGGGTTATACCGTGATGGTATTCCATCACTCCTTTGCATCTATCAGCAGAAATATGTCTATAAAGGGAAACTCCCTAACATAAAGTATTTGAGTATCTGGGTATATAGTTCACACAAGAAAAGCAGAATAAATGCTTGAGTCTTTCTTCTTTATTTACTAGTTTTCAAAATAATGAGTTGATTTTCTAATATCCTCCAAATTAGATCAGTAAGTTTTATTATTATCTGTTCTAGTTATCCATTGCGACATAAAACACTCACGCGTGAACTTACAAACTTTTTCTCTCTCTATTTCTGTGGGTCAGGAATTCAGGAAGGACTTGGCTGTGCTTTGGCTCGAGGTCTCCCTGCAGTCAGATGGAGGCTGGAGCTGAATCAGTCGGGGGCTGGCACAGCTGAGGGCTGGCTGGGCGTTCCTCTCTTTTCTTGTCGTCAGGGCTTTTTCTTGGGGTCACTCTACATGAGCCGGTATGGGCTCCTCACAACGTGTCAACCTGAAGGCAGCCAGACTGCCTACACAGTGGCTGAAGGCTTCCAGAGTGAATATTTTAGCGAGCAAGGTGGAAAGCTGCATTGCCTTTTATGCCCTAGCCTCAGAAGTCACACACTGTTAATTCCACCGTCCTCTCCCTCACGAGAGTGATGGCCTTCTGGTCATGTATTGCTTATCTACTGCCACATAATGATATAACCCAAGTTTAGCAGCTGAAAACAACATGCATCTATTATCTCCCACTTGTGGGTCAGAAGTCTGGGCATGGCTTAGCCAGGTCCTCGGGATCGTGGTCTTACAATGCTATAATTAAGGAATTGGCCAGGGTTTTGGTCTCATAAGAGGCTCGATTGAAGCAGGATCCACTTTCAAGCTCATATGGCTGTTGGCAGCAGTTCATTTTCATGGACTGACTGTTGGACTGAGGATCTCAGTTTCTTGCTGGCTGTTGGCTGGAGGCCACCCTTATGTCTTGTCACACGGACCTTCCCTGTATGGCTGCCTGCTTTCTCAAAGCCAGCAAGGGACAGTCTCCTAACAAGATGAGTTGCAGTCTTGTGGAACGCAGCCAGGTATGTGTAATCATGTCCATCTTTGTCACCTTTGCCATATTCTGTCAGTTGGACGCAAGCCTGGTTCCCACTGCCACTCAAGGGATGTTGATCACACAAGGGCACTTTGGCTTTCTTTCAATTCCCAGAAAATGCCAGGGCATTTGCGTGAATTCTTCTTCTTCTCCAAATAGCCTTTTCTTCTCCCCAAGTTTACCTAGTTAATTCCTATTCCTCTTGCAGATTTAAACTCTATCCGAATTGCTCTCTTGGTTTCTTGGGAGAGATTTGGGGAGATTTAAAACTATGCTGCCACTGTCTTCTTCCCCCAGAGCATTTTTTTAGCAGCAAATTTTTGGATTCCTTCTAGATTTCTTCTGTGGTTTTTCATCTATTCAGGTTCTCTCTCTCTCTGTCTCTCTCTCTGTTTCTATCTCTCTTTAAAAGTTTTATTATGTCTATTTTCCAACAAGATCATCCACTTCGTAGAGCTATTGGTCTTTAGTAGTCTCCAAAAGTTAAAGTTAAAACACATCTCCTTCATCTCGGTAGCTGTCTCCCTTCCTAATGTGGTTTATTTGTTGTTTCTCTTTTATCATAGTCAGACTTGCCAAAGATCTGTCTGTTTCATTGCTCTTTCAAGGAAATAACTTGTAATTTTACTGAACAAGTCATATTTTCTATTTAATAAACTTTTGATATTAGTATTTTATTAATTACTTGCTTTTACTTTGTTTGAGTTATTTTGTTTTTCTTTTTCTAGTCTCTGGAGTTATTTTGTTCTTAATCTTTCTTGACTTTTAATATATTATTTAAGTTGATACATTATCCCCTGAGTATTACTTTGGATATACTACTTAAGTTTAGATAATTATTTCTCATTTTTCATTTATTTAAAAACAGTTTGTAATTTTAGTTTTAATTTCCTCTTTAAGAGTTTTTCAGAAATATTTTTCATTATCTTGTTAATTTCTAATTTTATTTTATTGAGATCAGAGAATCAAGACTATAATTTTTGCTTTCAAGAATTGTTTGGAATTTGAGATATTTCTCTTTGACTTGATTTATGTTCAATTTTTGTAGTTATTCCGTTGATGCTTGAAAACAACACACATACTCTTTTTTTTTTTTTGAGGGGAGTTAAATATATATTAGATCAAGTTTGTTAATTATATTATTCAAATCTTTACATTCTTTCTGAAGTTCTGTTTACTCGATCTCTCAATTTCAGATATATATATATGTATTTGTCTCCTATTACGTTTATACATTTGTCAATTTCTTTTTGTATTGTATTTTCAATTTATACTTTAAAAGTTTTGTCATGTAAAAGTTTTGACTGTTCTATTTTTGTAGATTGTTCTTTTCATCAATATAAAATATTCCTCTTTTTCCATATAATGATTTTTCATCTTGAAATTTATTTCATGTGAAATTAATATTACCATATTTGCTTTCTTCTTATTAGCATTTACCTTGAATATCTTTTTTCCTAAATTTAATTTCAGTTATTTGGAGTCATTTTGTTTTAGATATGTCTCTTATAAAAAGCATATAATTGGATTTTAAAAAAATAGAGTGTTTTTCTGTCTATTGATAGAGGAACTTACTCCATTCATATGGTTGGATCATATCCTGACATTTTCTTTTATGTTTCCCATCCACTATTCTGTCTTGTTGATTTTTCTCTTCTCTCTGAAGAGCAAGAGAAAATCGTACAAGTTCCCAGAGTAAAAAGAGAGATTGCTTACAAAAGAATAAGAAGCAGAATGTCAATGGACTTTGCATAAGTACAGGATTCTCAAAGACAATAGAATAGTGTCTCTGGTTCTGAGTGAAAACTGTTTTTACACTGGAATTCTATAGTCAGCCAAATGTGACTGCATTCAAATGTGAGAGGGGGGAAAAAAGATGTTTTTGAACATGTCACAATTCTACAGGACTTGAGAAATGCCTCTGCTGTCCACCGCTCAGTACCAGAGTTGGGGAGACCATGCTGAAGTGGGGACTCCTCTGGTCCAGCTCTTTCTGCTGCACGCAGTCTTTCGTATTCTTGCCCAGTCGTGCTCCTTGTATTTGTGGATCCTGAGCTTGCAACAGAGGTCAGCAAACTATGGCTGTCAGGCCAAACCCACTCTGCCACCTGTCTTTGCAAATAAAGTTGTATTGGAACGTAGTCATATTCGTTCATTTACATATCCATGGCTGCTTTCACCCTGCAATGGCAGAGTTGAATGATTTCTACAGAGACTGCATGACTCAGAAAACCTAAAATCAGGGCCAGGACTAGGGTGAGGAAAGAGAGGCACTTAGGGTACACATTAAAGTGGTGCTCCTCTTTAAGACTGACCTTGAACTTGCATGACCCTGAGCATGAGCGTCTTCTTAAATTTTGCTCATTAGCCACTTCTCTAGCCTCGCTCTATTCTTCACCCTGACTAAAACATTTACTATGCGTCCCTTAACAGAAATTGTTCCCCTGGTTTAGAGTATTTCTGAAACTGTTTGTATTTCTGGGATAGTTTTCTGCTTATGATACGACCCATGCTTTTCTACTTTCTGCTCTCTCTGTCAATCTGATCATAATACTTCTTATTTGTGATTCATTATTTAAAAAAAAAATTTTGTAGGTATTTTGGGTAGAAGGGGAGGTAGACCTATTTTACAGAAAAATCTATTAATGATTCAGTCTAAAATATAGCATTTTAATGTAAACTGCTATTCTTCTCTTGTTCCATTTTCCCCCCCAGTTTTCTTGTAAAATCTGTTATTGGAAGGTTTATCTTTTCAGATGAAATCTGACAGCACTGCAGAGGACGTGGCATAGAATCATATATCCTTTCCCAACCACCTTTTGGTCCACTTCCTAAAAGGTTAGTAAATAAGTCACTGGAAGTTTTATTCATATTGATTTTTTTCCTCCTCTGAGTCCTTTTATATTTATTACATGAGGCATAGAATTAATATCTTTCTTTACCTCTTATTGCCTGCCTTGCACAGTAAAACACCATTACTGACTTGTTTATTTATTTGGCATCTACTTTGTGCCAAGTGCTGTTCTAGGTGCTGGGGCTATGATGGGAATGGAAAAACCAATGCAGCTTCTGCTCTCACGGAGTTTACAGTCTAGTTGGGGAGCCAGAAGTTGATCAAATATTGAAGTATGAACTCTGGTAAGAGATGTGAAAGAAAGATCCATGAGGCTGCAACAATGTCTAAAAGGTGGTCTTGACCCAGGCTGGTAGTTCTGCAAATGCTTCCCTGAGAACGTGATGTTTGAGTTGAAATCTGCAGGAGGAGTAGGAATTAACCAGGTAAACTTGGGGGGAAGAAAGGAGCATTTGGGGGAGAAAGAACACTTCATGCAGATGCCTTGAGGCAGGACTCAACATGGTACATTCTGGAAATTGGAAGAAGGTCAAAGTGATCAGAGGTATGATAGTCACTCCCATGAGGGAGAGTATTGAGAAATGAGGCTAGAAAAGGGGGGTAGGGGTCACATTATACATGATATGAATTTGGGTCCTAATATTTAGAGCAATTGGAATCTACTGACAGGCTTTTGAGCAGGGAAATGACGTGATCATATTTAGGTTAAATTAAACAAAAATCAGTTTGCCAACAGAATAGAAAATTGGATGGAGGGTATGAGGTGACAATTAAGAGGCTGTTATTGTGGTCCAGGTGAGAGCTGGGGGTAGATTGGACTATGGTGATAAGAGAGGAGATAAAAGGAAATTGACTGATTCAAGAGCTATTCAGAAGGTAGCGTGAACAATTGTTTGTGATGGTTTGGATATGGGGAATGAGCAAGTGGTGGGTGGGAGGATGACTCCCAAGCTTCTGGCCTGCTCAGTTGAATGGATTTTGGAACCGTTTACTGAAATAAAATCATCGTAGAGGAACTAAGTTAGGGGGATAGATCACGTGTTTGATTTGGGATGTTTCAGTGTGAACTGCCTCTGATATGTGCAAACAAAGATTTCATGTAGCCGTCTTGGTCCAGAGCTCAAAGGAAAGGTCCAGAGTAGATGGAGATTTAAGATAGAGGCTATTTAAGCTGCGGGTGTGTTTGAGATTGACTAAGGAGGTAGGCTAGAGAGCCCACAAGTGAGCCTGGAGGGACTTACAGGCAGCGTAGAAGAGGATGAGCCAAAAAAAAAGATGAAGAAGTAGCAGCCACAAATGAAAGAGGGAAACCAGAAGAGCACAGTATCATGGAAGCCAAAGGATAAGAGTGTTTAAAGAAGGGATTGGCCATCAATGGGGCTACCAAGAGAAGGCGAGGACCAAAATATTCATCGAGTCTGGTGACAAGAAAATTATTAGTGATCTTTGTGAAGATAGTTTCACAGTTTGGTAAGAGAAAAATCCAGATGGGAATACATGGAGAAATGGGTGGGAGGTGAGGAAACGGTGTCAGCAAGTGTAAGCAATCTTTGATGAGTTTGGCGATGAAGAGGAGACTCCAGAAAGGGAAGTGAATTTAAAGTATTTTCTTCTTCTTTTCTTGCTTTCCTTCTTTATTTTTAATGTGAGAAAACTGAGTATGTTTAAAGGGATTCAGAAGAGACCCATAAGCTAAAGATCCCGGAGAGAAAGGAAATAGTGAAAAAATTAAGATTCCTGAAACGGACAGGAGAGCGTGGGATCCAGAAGACAGTGAGCCCTGGAGGCCTTGGAAAGCCATTGACCTCTCAGAGTCCCACGTCCTCTCAGTGCTGAGGCCGGTTATGTCTTCCAAAGCACCGTTCAGGTGGATGTATGTTGAAGACTGCTTTTTGTTTCTTGTTTTTGGCTCAGTGAATGATCATGAAATGGAGCAGGACCATTTAGGTCATTTGCTCTTGACGTTATCCTAACATTATGGACACAGCCTTTTTCTTCTTAAAATACATTTGTGGCAGATGCTTTTTAGGGGATGAGGTCCTTCAAATCAAGGACTCTTTGCCAATGTTGTTTTATGTCTCCCCTAGCTCTCTTTGTGGGATTCAATATTTTGCCTGGAGTCTGGTTCAGATAGCAGATAAATGGGAAAAGATGAGGTACAGGCTGTTCTCACTTCCCATCATTGCTGCTGGCTCATCTGGTACTACCAGCACTTCGTGTCTCTCTGTTATCCTGCAGCCAGTGGTTTCTGCTTACGTCCAATTGGTGAAAACCAACAGCATATGAGCGTTGGACTAACACAGATGAGTCAAGAATTTATCTTACCTCAAGGTAGTTAAAGACATGGTTTTCAAAATACATTACATCTAAAGATGAGCTAATCTGTAACTGAAGGTTGGTTTCCCATCTTTTGTCCGCCAGCAAGAAATATAAAGGCCCATTCCACATTAACCAGATAAACCATTCTAGAATTAAGTAGAAAAATTTAGCACTTAAAAAAGAGATGGCATTCTTGTATCTTTTTTGCATATTACTTCATGATACTATTCAGCTAAACAAGGGTGAAAAAGACAGTGTGAGATAAAAGAAAAGAGAACTGACTCAGTAATACAATTACTTACGCTTCTTATAATCATTTTATGCAAAAGAAATCTCAGAATGACATTTATTCAGTAGGCTTAGAAAGCAACAATCCAAATTAAAAGGGAAAGTCAGTGTTCTTCAAGAAGAAGAAAAATGGAATGACTTCTGTGTAACAGCTAGCATGAGTAAGAAGCTGGAATCCATTTATAACATGGAGAAAGGAAGTACTCCTTCTCTATGAGAAAAATTAAAAGCAGTCAGAAATACTAGAAAAACAAAAAGCTATACAAGAAAGCCAGAGTCCAAATATGCAATCTAAAATGCGTAATGCTTTTCAATAGTTAGTGGAGAAGAAGACAGAAGAATCCACTTGACCTTGACTCCAGAACATTCTTCTTTGACTGGCACACGTTATGATGTTGGGACTATACAAAAGAAAGGCACACTTGACTGTGGCTGTGCTTTTTCTATACAAAAGGTGACTGCTCCTGAAGGGCAACCCAACATTTCAGCTGCAGCTCTCCCTGGGAATTCTGGTAACCACTCCTTCCTGGGATTGCCAACCATGGGGAAGCACCATCCCTTGCTGGTTTCCCTTAACCTTGCTCACATTTTTGTAAAAAGTCCCCTCATTAAACTCTCCTCAATTGCTTCCTTTGAAAGTATCTGCCAGTACTCTGACACCAAGAGAAAGAGTGAGACAATACTTTAAATTCCATTTAACACAGGCCACAAGTAAGTGTTAGCTGAGAGAAGAGACGTGAATCTCCTCTTTCCTCTGTTGGTCTCAGTCCCATGTCTATAGACCTCTCAGAGTGTGCTCATCTGTGGTAAGTATGATTCTCACGTCTGTTTGTTTGTTTGTTCGTTAGGTACAAATGGCTCCTAAATGCAAACACACTACCCTGGGTGTAAGTGAACAAACAGAAACCGATTCCCTTAGCCACTATTCATTCATTTAGAACTGCCATGCAAGCCACTGAAAAGCTCCTCTCCTGCATCTTGGTGAACAGATCAGGCTAGATCTGTCCCCACTTACTGTTCTGGAGAACTTGTGTGGGCAAAGTGCAGCCTTTACCACCACGGGCAGTGTCTCTGCCTGTCCATGTGCCAGAGGAAAAACTGGTTATGTTAGACTTATTGAGAAACCATTCAATCTCAAGCTTTATAAGCTGATGAAATAAAATGTTGAACTTTTATTTAAACCACAAACCACAGCATAACATTCCAAATCAATCTGGTCTTCCCATCTTGGGTTATAAGAAGGGACTTGTCAGCTGTCACTTCCCAACTAAAGTCCAAATCCAGGCATAAGGCTCATTGACTGATGATTGAATTTTCTGTTTTTCATGAAAACCTCTCTCTTGGTGTTGAGGTTGCTCAAATGGTAAAGAGCACTGTTTTTCCTTCCTCCCCCTTCAGTTCCACTTCCATTTTGGCCTCCTGTCTCTCATTTGCTCAGTGCCAAGGCCTTTCCATGTCTGCTTCACCCAGTTGCTCAGGGCAACCACATTGCACACATTGAAGTTTCTCCCCACCCTGCTTCCAAATGCCCCTGTGAATTGCGAGTTCGTTGTGAAAGACACAACATGAACTTCGAATCTCCCCAGTCTGAGTCCTTTTCCCCTACCTTGGTGCCCATTTCCCCATCTCAAGTTTCCAAGATCTCTTTCCTTGGAAGCAAACTCACTCACCAAAAAGGATTCCTTTTTTCAGTCCTTTATATTTGATCTCAATTTCCATTCTAGTAATGATAAATGTTTGCATTAAATACATAGGCTTTGCTTTGTGACTTTCTGATGTGGTTATGGTGCTGTCATATGATTACCATTTTTGACCCAGTGCTGGTGTGGCTGGATTCCATGGCTGGTTGTTGACATGGTACAGTCACCTTTCTCAAATTTGAGCAATTAAAGGGCCCATTTCTACCCAGCGATAACCTAGTGCTGGTCATTACGTATACTAACCAATGGTGTGCCAAGCATGTGTGGGGTGCTTTATACATGCTATTCTATTTTTTTTTTCTTTCTTTTTAGATTGGCACCTGGGCTAACAACTGTTGCCAAACTTTTTTTTTTTTCTGCTTTATCTCCCCAACGCACCCCCCCCCCCCCCCCCCCCCCGCCATACATAGTTGTATATCTTAGTTGCAGGTCCTTCTAGTTGTGGGATGTGGGACTCCACCTCAACGTGGCCTGACGAGCGGTGCCATGTCCACGCCCAGGATCTGAACCCTGGGCCGCCGCAGCAGAGCATGCGAACTTAACCACTCGGCCACGGAGCTGGCCCCCATGCTATTCTATTTAACGTTCACAACCACTTTGGCGTTTTTCTTATCCCCACTGAAAAATAAGACGAAGCCTGTTCCTTCTTTCTAATGCCATTAAGCGTCCGTTTCCTTCTTTCTCTTCTGAACGTAGGCTTTTTTATTTTTTAGGACAAGGAGTATTCCTAATAATAATAATTAATAATAATAATAGGAACTGCTATTTATCTAGCACTTACTAGGTACAAGGCATTGTGGAAAACGTTCTACAAAAATTACCTACTTTTCTCTTTATACCAACCCTTTGAGGTGGGAATTACCTCAGAGCAGAGAGATTAGTCCTGAGTTACATATCTAGCAAGTGGTAGAGTGGGGTTGGCAGCTGGAACCATCCGACTCTAGCCCCCCAACACTACGGTCTCCCTAGTTTCTGTGTGGATCAATCAATCCAGAGATGAGCAAGTTCACCAAAACGTCAATGAGAAATAAAATAAAATAAAACAATGACGTAAATAACACAGGTTGTCATGAAAAGCACTTCCTGTTGGCTAACTGAACAATAGAACATCTGAGGACCTGGAAAAGAAAAAGTTCAAATATTGTAAATAGTACCTAATAAGAAAGCTGGAATCATAGCACTCATGACTTGATCTGGGTGGAAAGTACACACCAAAATTCAGCAGTGCCTTTAGTCTGTGTTGGGTTCCCTTCCTGGTTTGTCGCTTCCCTCAGGGAAATATTGATGAAGTCTTCTACAGCATCTCCTTAAAAAATGGTGTACCCAGGAGACTCCTGAAATTCCACATGGCTGTGCTGGAGGCTGCTGAACGAGTTTCCAGGCTCAACTGTGATGTTTATAAACCTAAGTTTGTGCAACCTCCACCAAAGATGGGCTGGCCTCACATACTCAGGAAATAGGACATCTTAAATTAAAAGGGCCCTTCATTCTGTACCTTTTATGCTATTATTTTGTTTCGATTTCTCTTTCTCCAAAGTTTCTTTTCTCTGCTTAAAAAGTTCCTTAAACTTGCAACTCAGTTCTTCTTTTCTTCTTCTCAAATGCTTGTTCACTTCCTCAAAAATAATATTAGCATCATTCCCCAAGGGTTCTTCCCTGCTCCTGCATCTGTTATACCATCTTACATCAGCAGCTTCTCGCGTAAATTCCCATATTCTGACTCTGACTTCTAGCACAAGCTCTTTATCTACCCTTTTCTCTCTCTCTACCTTTCTTCTTATTTTTCATGTCATTGATTGTTTCTGTTATATGTTCATTTGTCTTTTTCAACCTTTTTCTCCACTCTTCTGTTCCTTTCATTGCTTCTCTCCATTTGGTTGGCAAGATTGGGTAGCCCATTTCTGCTTCTCACTTTCTAGGTGATCCAAAGTAAAGAAAGTATTGATTTTAAGCCCAATCTCTTTTACCTCTCTCTCTTCTTCCCCCAGGGCTGGAGGCTTGCCTCGCATTGGCTTACGGAACCCTTGTTTCTTCTTGCGTGACTGTAGAGCCTTGGTTATCAGATGTACCTGGGGAGTTTTCCCAAATAAGTATATCTGATGTTCCCATTTCTTCTACTCTTATCCTGATATTCTGGGAGTGGGGTGGTGTGGGAAATAGAGAGCAGACACAAGTTTTTTGACAAAGCCCTACATGTGATTTTCCTGCTATGACCTTCTTACTCTCCAGTCATGCCACTGATTGAGATCCTCCCCTCTAGAAGCTTCAGAAATAGATTCACTTATTTAAGGCAGTATCCTGCCACTTGATGAAAGGGCCATCAGTTTAGTAAGCAGTGAGTGGAGTGCTTCTGGGGGCAAGATGTGAGTGGCCCGTGGGAGGGATTAAAAGCTCCTTTTCCAGGGGCTGGCCCCGTGGCTGAGTGGTTGAGTTCACATGCTCTGCTTCGGTGGCTCAGGGTCTCACCAGTCAGGATCTTGGGTGCGGACATGGCACTGCTCGTCAGGTCATGTTGAGGTGGCGTCCCACATAGCACAACCAGAGGCACTCACAACTAGAATGTGCAACTAAGTACTGGGGGGCTTTGGGGAGAAGAAGAAGGAAAAAAAAAGAAGATTGGCAATAGATGTTAGCTCAGGTGCCAATCTTTAAAAAAAGAAAAAGCTCCTTTTTCATCTGCTGAAGAGTAATTCACTTATTTGATGCAGGGGTTAGGGTTGAGCCAAGATTTAGTTTTTTCTAATTAAGAGTAATTCCACATGCTGCAATGGAACTTACTTAAATTTTGATTGGAGACTTTAAAAAAAAAATTCTGAGTTCATATCAGACCACGCCTCTGGCTCACACGCAGAGCCTGCCCCAAAGCCTCCAAGAATTGGAAGTCTACTGAGTCTGAAGGAAAATACTGAAACGAGTAATCTTCAAGCAATGTCTAGAGGTTGTCTAGTGGTTTGGTTGACTTGGACTGAAAATCTTGGATAGAAGTAGAAAAAGGGACATTGTCCATCTCCAGTGAAATTAAAGGAATCAATGTCTGTACCTGCTGAGGCATCGAATCAACTGCGTCCTCCAGAAGAACAAGAGGAACTTGATTTTATTTGACGAAAGGTGCAACATACAAAAGGATGAAAAAACACACTTACTGATTGGTCTGATAATGACTTACATTGTGAAATTGATGACCATGATTTAAACAAGATTTTGATTATATCTGAGATACAACCCTACCTGAGATGATACCACCTTACCAGATCAGATAGGCAACCACAAGTCTCAGGCACAAATAAGATCTGACCTTGTTAGAGTTATCACTGATGGTTTGAATTAACGAATGGAGGAGAATGAAAATAAACGCACAACCATAAAGAAAGTGACAAGGAGATCTGAAATTCACATGGAAATTCAAGGGACTCAGAATAGTCAAAATAATTTTGGAAAAGAAAGACAAATTTGAAGGACTCGTACTTTCTGATTTTAAAACATCACAAAGCTATAGTAATCAAGACAGTGTAGTACTGTCTTGGATAAGGCTGTAAGGATAGACATTTAGATCAATGGAATAGAATTGAGAGTCCAGAAATAAACCATATGATCAGCTGATTTTTGAAAAGGGTGCCAAGATCATTCAATGGGGAAAGAATAGTTTTTTCAACAAATGATGCTGGGACAACTGGATAGCCACAAGCAAATGAGTGAAACTGAATCCTTACCTCATACCCCATACAAAAATTAACTCGAAATGGATTTAACACTGTGATATTGTGATTTATAATGAGAAATATATATTTGGTCTTCTTCCCCATTTTTGGCACTAAACTCCTAAAACTCTTGGAATTTCCTAAGTGATGAGAGTGACAAAGGTGTCTTTTATTATGTCAATGAGTGACTTCTGGACCACATCTAAGGATGGAGCTGGTTGCCAGGAGAACCAACCACATGATTAGAGGGTTGGAACTTTCAGTCCTACCCCTTGACCTCGGGGGAGAGGAGAGAGCCTGGAGGTTGAATCAGTCACCCATGGTCAATGATTTAATCAATCATGACTCTGTAACGAAACCTCCATAAAAACCCAAAAGGATGGAGTTTGAAGAGCTTCTGGGTTGGTGAACACATGGAGGTGCTTGAAGAGTGGTTCCCTCTAAGAAGGCATGGAAGCTCCACACCCCTTCCCACATATCTTGCCCTAAGGATCTTTTCCATCTGGCTGTTCCTATGTTAAATACTTTTATAATAAACTGGTCATCCAGTAAGTAAAAATGTTTCTCTTAGTTCTGTGAGCCACTGAGCCACTCTAGCAAATTAATTGAACCTGAGGAGGAGGCTGTTGGAACTTCTGATTTATAGCCAGCCAGTCAGAAACCCACAACCTGGGCTTGTGATTGGTGTCTGAAGTGAGGGGATGGGGGCTACTCTTAGAAGACCGAGCCTGAAGCCTGTGGAATCCAGTGCTATCTCCAGGTGGATAGTGTCAGAATTGAGTTGAATTCTTGGATACTCATTTGGTGTCCAAGAATTGTTTGTTGGTGTATGGACCCCTCCCTTCCCACACACACATTGGAATTGGATTCAGGAACTCATTTTAAAAACTTAAATGTAAGAGCCTAAAACTATAAAACTCTTAGAAGAAAACATAGGCATAAATCTTTGTGAGCTTGGACTAGGCAATTGTTTCTTAAATGACACCAAAAGCACAAGTACCAAAAGAAAAAATAGATACTGGAGTTCATCAAAACTAAAAACTTTTGTATTTCAAAGGACACCATCAAGAAAGTGAAAAGGCAACCCACAGAATGGAGAAAATATTTGCAAGTCATATATCTGATAAGGGACTTATATCCAGAATACATAAAGCACTCTGACAATTCAATAATAAAAAGATAAATAACCCAATTAGAAAATGGGCAAAGGATATGAATAGCTATTTCTCAAAAGAAGATATCCAAGAGGCCAATAGCACATGAAAAGATGCTTGACATCATTAGCCACCAGGGAAATGCAAATAAAAACCACAGTAAGCTACTACCTCATACCCACTAGCATGGCTATAAGCAAAGTGACAGATGGTAACAAGCGTTGGCAAGGATGGGGAGAAATGAGAACCCTCATACCGTGCTGGTGAGAGTGTAAAATGGTGCAACCACTTGGGAAAACAGTCCAACAGTTCCTCAAATTGTTAAATATAGAGTTACCATATGACCCAACAAATCTGACGTTAGGTATATACCCTAGAGAAATGAAAACGTATGTCCAAATAAAAACTTGTGCATGAATGTTCATAGAAGCATTGCAAAAGTGAGAAGAACTCAAACGTTCATCGCCGATAAATGTATAAATAAAAAGTGATATATCCAGGTAATGGAATATTATTTGGCGATAAAAAGAAACGAAGTACTGAAACGTACTACAATATGAAAACATTATGCTAAGTGAACAAAGCTGGTCACAAAGGCCTCATACTGTATGATTCCGTTTATATGAAATGTCCAGAAGAGGGAAAGCCGTAGAGACACAGGGCTGGTGAGATGGGGGAGGGGAAATGGTAAGTAGGCGCGAATTGGTACCAGGTTTTTTTATGGTGATGAGAATGTTCTAAAATTGTGGTGATGGTTGCATAGTTCTGTTTGTATACTAAAACCATTGAATTGTACACTTTAAATGGGTGGGTTGTATCACATGTGAATTATATCTTAATAAATTGTTATAAAAAGAGAAAAAAATCACTGTTCTATGGGTATAGAATAAATCCCTTAAAAACTAGTTCTGAGGACATTTTCCTGCATAGAATCTCAAGCCAATCCTATAATAGCGGGCTGATGGTGAAGTACTGGTGGATGTTACACTAGAATGCTGGAGGAAGCTTAAGGAAAAGGGTAAATTAGAAAGCATACGCGTGAAAACTACCTCTCTCTGAGTTTCTATTCTCAGCAGCAAGATTTTCCTCCTAGATTTTTGTACTCAGGCTTTGCGAAGTATAAGAAATCAGAAGAAAAGCAAGGAGAGTGGCAATGTTATGCCAGCGCGGTTTGGGGCAAAGAAAATAAAGTTTTGCATCAGACAGACCTGAGTTCAAATCTGAACTCAGCTCATTGTGGGGCAAGAAATGACAAAGTTACTCAGGGCCTCAGCCGAGGGAAACTCTAGAAATCCGTTTTCTCACACATACTCTGGGAATAAATGGATATTTGTTTTTTGGCCAGCTAGTATGCATTGACCTTTCTTTTGATACCAGTATCTAAAAATTTGTTCAGGGGAAATAGCCTCCTCAAATCCTGTACTTTTGGTGTATTTGGATGAATTCCTGGTTTTCCATATATGTACCTCCAGCCTGGCTGATCAGCACATTCCATGGTTTAGGGATGGGGACAAACCAAATTTAGCCACTGGGATTAAGTTTGAGACCTCGTTTGAATTGTTGAAGCGGAGTTCTCTTTGCTGCTGCTGCTGAATTGAATCTGATGGGTAAATGCCCAGAGCTGCTCAATCTTTTTGCTCGTACCAAGCTGGAGGGCGTGGACAGCATGGAGACACAGAGTGCAGAAAGGCAGAGGGTCTGGGCCTTGGGGACATTACATGGCCCTTGTTAAAACCATATTAGCATGAGCCCTGGACTTTTCAGTTCTCTAAGTCGATATATTTGTTTTTAAGCTTAAAACAAGTATTAACTGACTTTTTAATTACCTGCACCCAAGTGAATACTAAAAGTAATATTATCTACTCTTCTAGTTACTATGGCTATGAAACAAATGCCCCCCAAACTTCGTGGTTTAAAACAAGAAAACATTTATTTTGCCACAGTCTGCGCAGGCAGTGGAGGTGGTAGTTTATGTGTGCTCCATTTGGTGTCAGCTGTGGTGGTTTGAACACCAGGGGACTGGAATCATCTAGAGGCTGGAATCATCTAGGAGCTTGCTTGCTCACATGTCTGGTGCCTGGGCTGGGAAGACTCAAATAGCTGAGACTGGAGAAGTTGGGGTCCTTCCTCTGTCTCTCATTCTTTCCTTTTCTCTCCATACTCTGTCCATGCGATCTTTCCAGCATGGCAGCTTCAGGATAGCTGACGTTCTCACATGTCCGCTGAGGACTCCCAAGGCCCATGTTCCAAGGGAGAGAGAGCTGGGGATAAGCTCTATCATCTTTTGCATCCTAGTATCAGAAGTCATGCAGAATCACGTCCACCATAGTTCAAAGCCCACCCAGATTCAAGAGGAGCAAACACAGACCCCACCTCTTGATGGCGGAGTGTCAACATCATATTCTAAGAAGAACATATGGATTGGGTATATTGGTGTGGCCATCTTGGAAAATACCATTGACCACATTTTGTGGGGTATTTGTAAAGATTACATGAGAAAATTTTCAGCAGACTATATTATAAAAATGTAATGTAGAGCTGAAGAATGAATGGGCTGAGGAACCCTAAGGAGACCAGTATGAAATGGAAATAATTCCAGGAAAATACTAGTGAGGAGCAATCAGAGAGGAAGATGAGTGGAGAAAAATAATTACCTGGATTTTACCATGTGAGCTTTAAGGTCAACATACACAGAAACTTGATAAAGGAAAAATGAGAATAACCTTATGTCATAAATCTGTTGTTCTTTCTTCATATGCTTGTATTTCTGATTAAAACTGTTTACTTACATTTTTGCTGTCATTCTTGCGTAATAAGAGAGGGTGGGAAACGGTGCCAGCCTCTGCTTTTGGTTTAAAATTCCTCTGGCCAAAATTTTACTCTCTTAATCCCCCGACTGGAGCAAACTGCTGACATCAATGCTCCTAAAACGTATCGTCAATACTTTTTTGAGAAGTCAGTATAAGTATTTTGGAAGTTAAAGCCATAAAGTCTGAGTTACAAAGTGTCAGCCAACGCTATCTACTCAGACAAAATATGAATCAGATTATTCTCCAGATTAAAATAGAATGATAAGATGGATAAAGCCACAGCAAATATAAAATTTACGGACAAGGCAATTGCAATTAAATTGATCGACTAAGTTATAGTAATAAAAAAGCCCCATCAGATTCAAAGTCTAAAATAATCCAAAGGACCAACTCTCCAACTTGATAAAAGTCATTTTCCCCTTTCTAAACTTCGATTTCTTTGTGGACAAAATGAGGGAGTTGAATTAGAGATCCTTAATATTCGTGGGAAGGGTGTCAGACTTCTTTCACAATCAGATGAAAGAGCTGGGCCCTCTTCCCAGAGAAAATGCACAGGCACAAACATTTTCCATGTAATATCAGGGTATTTTCTCTGAGTCCAAGTTTAAAACTCCTGGGCCCCTCACTCTCTCTATCTTCTTATTCTAAATCCTGTGACTGACAGTAGTTGATTTTGGCACAACTTTTATACTTTCTCAGCTTTGGAAGGAATTGAAGGCCTCCTTGAGTTGACTGTCCTTGCTCTGACCCGGTGCCAGCCTCCTGAGGTATGACCTGCCCAGTCGCCCACTGCCCATGCTCAGAAAAGCTTCACGTTTAGTTTAATGCTCAATTGTTGCCATTTGACATTCTTAATAATTTTTGGACAAGGAGCCTCACATTTCATTTTGCACTGGGCCCCGCAGATGATGTAACTGGTCCTTCTCTGGCCACCCTCCGAGTCTCGACTCTCCCTTTTCATATTCCTGAGAAGTGGTCATCCAGTCTCCTTGTGGACTCATACAACATCGAGGAGCTTGACACTTTCCGAGGCAGCCCATGTCAACTCTAGGGTTAGAAAAGTTGTTTTTATGTTGTGCTGCAATCTACATTCTTATAGCTGCACCCACTGATTCTAGATTTCTGTGTCTCGTGTGGTAAGTTTTTTTCAACATAAAAATCTTTCATGTACTTGAAGAAAGCCACAATTCCCCGTCACATCAGAAGAAATCGAATAAGCCAATGAATCGAATCTCCCCTTGTCTGGTTGAGTCACAGAAAGAGAAAGGCTGTAGAAAGCTCACACGAGATGCAAGATCATCTGGAAGGGTCAAATACAAAAAGGAAATGAAATGATTAGGATCGATGCCCTAGGACGAAAATCAGGGAAAAATCACAGAGCAACAGCAGGGTTTGTGCTTCTGAAATGGAAACAAGCCTTGGGTTGCTTTCGCATCATAAAAAAAGTCCTGGAAGAATGAACTGCCCTAATGCAATTTGCTCTCGTTTTGAAATTGGACGTATTAAGCAAGAGATCTCTTTTTTGCAAGGGAATGACTGAGATTTGGTTATTTCTGAGGGTTTTGTTTTTAAATAAGTGTCTTAAACAAGCAAACAACATGAATAAGCAGGCTTTAGCATCACCAGACCTAAATATGTGTATTTACTATGTGCCCTCACAGAGTATGACCTTCCAGGGAGAGACCGACGTTTTATTCTCTGTGCTCGTTCATCTGTGTACTCTGGGAGGTGGCCCAGTGCCCGGCACACAGGAGGCTGTTGATAAGTGTTGGATTCTGTAGTGGACGTTTCTGTGTCTGGGGAGAAAGAGTGGTCCTCCTGCAGGCGCAGGTATGCAAAGATGATTCTCCACGTTGTGAGGATGGAGGGGCCAATGTTGACTACCACGCACCTAATGGCTCGCCTCACTGGGCATCAGTTCTGACAAAGGAGGAGGCGGGCAGGGTGTGGAAGGCGGGAGACCTTGAGACAGTGTTAAGGATGATTTTTTCCTTTTCATATGGTCCTCGTAACAGAGAGAAAGGCAAAACCTACTGTTAAGATGCCTACTGAAAGTGTTTCTGGGAATATAAATCTGCACTGGTATTTTAAATTGCACCATCCTCATATGCAAATTCTACATTTTCAAAATAACCTCCTTTTTATTATAAAATTTTAACATACCATCTGGCTAGAAACTTGTTCCCCATTCATTCTTTTTTCCAGCTATCCATTAGCGATTTTATAGTTTTAAATGTTTCAATGAATTTTATTTTTTATTAGATATCATGTGGGCCGAAATGTAAAAAATATAAAGAAGTATACAGTGAAGACTTAGCCTTGTCTTCCCTTTTATGATTTTTGGCCTTGATCTCTAGTCTTCAGACTTGTAAAATTAGCCCTGAGCAGCCAGTGATGGGTTCCATTGCTCCATCCCTCTGTCCCAGAGAGCACAGCCAGCAGTGTAACAAAATCTTTTCATGAAGCCGCAATAAAGCAAATATTACTGCACTGGGGCAGGACCTCTCCAAGTTCTTTTCCATTCCTCTCTCAAATATTATTAATCTTCTAAGTCACTATAGCAAAAGGTTTCTTGGAAAGATATTATCAAGAGATGAAAATTGCAGCTTGTCCATCACTCAAGTTAGTGGGATCTGTCACTTTCTTGTTTCCCTCTCTTCTATGTAATCAGAAAGAAAGTTGCTTTCTAAAAAGTTCACCAAGCAATAATTCAGAACTCCTAAACCTTTTTATGTAGAGAATCTTCTAGATTTCATTTCTCCCTTTGTGCTCCCCAGGGCTGGAGGGGAGTCCTTGAGCAGGTTTGAGGGCAGGCCGCGCTCAGGGAAGGACTTTACCACTGGGTGTTGACTAGATTCCATTATTTTGTGTGCCCAGAACTCATCAACTTCCTTTTCTGTGTATTGCATCGTTCTTCTAGGAACTATCTCTTCTCCTTGCTTGTCCATGTGGTTAATTTGGGAGCGGTCATGTTAGCCCAAATGTAGCTTATCCCCTGGTCACAATTTACTGGTCCGGGGGTGGATACCAGATCCAATCTGGGCCAATAGAGTTCCTTCCCAGGCAATTTAGACTTTGGTCTGACTCAAGTCAGTCTCTTGCCCAATGGCTGAACCTACCAGTAACGTGTAAAATTCAGGATCTTTGGGCTATTTGCTGATCTGAGGATGGAAGACGTAGAGGCAGATGGTCTGGAGAGGGAGAAAAGAAAGCAACAGAGATGAGGTGGAGAGCTAGTGACAGCGGCCCCAGCTGTTGCTGCTCTTTCTTTCCTTGAGACATCTTACTCTTCTCTTGGTAAAAGCTATTGCAGTTTCATCTTCTGTTCCTTGCAACCAGAGTCTAGTAAATACAGAGGGCGTGACAGCAATCACCAGCCCCTCGATCTACTGGCCAAGGCTCTGAGATCTAGCTCAAGTTCTGACAGCATTTTATCCCCTCTGCCAGTTAGAAGTTTGTACACTTTTAAAACTTACATCAGACCGTGTTTCTAATGGAAATATTTACCTGAAATGTTTTTTCTTTCATAAATGTTGAATTACAGTAGACTATCATTGACACTTTGCTTACAGGGCAGGAAAAATGTTGTCTGAGATTTGTAACTTGCGTTTGTTTTCTCTAAACATTTCCTCTTCTCCTATTCAAGCAAACCCGAGGCAGTGTTCTGAGAAGAGCGGTGTTCAGCAGTATCCTTGTGTGTGCCTACGCCTGAGCCCATCAAGGAGGTGATGCTAAGAACTTCCAGGAAAATTCCTCAGAGCTACATAGGAACCCACGCTGCACCCCAAGGGATCCGGGAGCAGAGGAAACTTATTTATCAGGCAGAGCTCCTGGGAGGTGGCAAGACCCCAGGTAACATGTGGAAATGGTACGTGTGGGTGGATAGGCGGCCATAGACAGCTTTACTGTTTGCCTGCTTCAGGGAGGCAAGGAAACAGCAGAGAGATGCCTGTGCCACCGCTCCTGTCAGGAAGTAGGACAGAGGAAGGATGGACATGAAGAGGCTGTGAGGACAGGAATGGGGCATCTCAGCCCCAACCTACAAGGGCCATACCAAGACCATAACCATAGATATCTCAGCGGACACATGTGGAGAGAGAGGACTGGGGGACAGGATGCCACCACCTCCACCCCCGCCCCCCTCACACCATCTTAGCTCTTTCGATGCCTCCTGGAACTTAAGACAGACCTTGGGAAATGAAGACTCTAAACTCACTGAGAGTAAGTTTCCACCACCCTAGCGGAATGTAAGCCAGAAAGAGAAATTAAGTGGAACGATAGAAAAATAAAGCTCTATTTTGAGCTCACTTGAGTTTCTGGACTGAAACGCATACTTGGCTACCTGTTAGTACATTGCTTTCCTTTATATGCAGGGTAAACAATGTATTCCCAAACACAACTATATTCAGTTAAAATCTGTAACGATAATCTAAGAAACTTGCTTGTTCTGTTTATAAGAACTCTTGAGCACTTCCATCGTGCCAAGCCTTGTGCTTTAAATTCATTATTATATTCAATATTTATAACAACTTTAAAGGTTAAAAATTAGCATTTTAGAGATGAGAAAAGTGAATCATTGAGAGAATTAAAAACTTGCCCATTTAGGCGTTATGAAGGATTCCGTCCTATTTATGGTGATTGCTTCTTTCAAGGGACTATTTAGATAGGATATCTGTGCCAGAACGAGTCCTCCAGGGATTTCAAAGTAACTACACATATATGAAGCCAAGATCCTCATTAAGTAGCTTTTATAAATTGTTCATTAGCGTGGAAAGGCATTCACTGAGGGCCAATTGGAACCAGAAACTGTGCCAGAAACTTGGGTTAACAATGACATCCTCGTCTTCAAAGGAACTAGCTGTGATGGAACTGTTAAAAGGCTTGTCAAGAGACGATCTAGATTTAATTTCTCAAATGCACTAGCCATTGACTCAGAAAAACCACAGCTTTCAGAAACTGAAAGAACCACCAAAAGTCCGATCAGCAAGTCACTGCCTCAGACAAGCAGGGCACCACTGTCCTCTTCCTATGGAAGGCACGACCAAGTCCCCGAGTGATCCAGGGGTACAAGGGGACTAGTTACCTTGTCTCTTAACGTAGTATTCTTTCTACACTACCATAGTGTCCCTCATTTCCTCCAGAAGAGAATTATTTCTTTTATGAAAAACCCTTGAGAGGGTTCATATTATATGAGACGACAAAAAGCAGAGAATGGAGATTTATACTATTCTATATAGGTATCTGGTTCAATCACAACAAAATACCAGTGTATTAGTCAGAGTTCTCCAGATAAACAGAACCAATGAGAATATATCCCCATTTCTGTCTCTCTCTCTCTCGCTCTTTCTCCCTCTCTCTCCCTCTCTCAAGACTGATTATTTTAAGGAATTGGCTCATGCATTTGTGGGAGCTGGTAAATCTGACATCCATGGGGCAGGTTGGCAATCTGGAAGTTGAGGAAGGAGTTGATGCAATTTTGAGTCTAAAGTATGCAGAGTGGGCCACGCAGCCTGAAAACTCAAGCAGGGTTTCTATGTTGCAGCCTTGAGGCCAAATCTCTTCTTCTGGAAACCTCAGACTTTGCTCTTAAGGCTTTCAACTGATTGGATGAGGCCCTCCCACATTATGGGAGGGTAATCTGCAGTACTCAAAGTCTACTGGCTTGAAAGTCAATCACATCTACAAAAACCTTCACAGCAGTATCTAGACTGGTATTTGGCCAGGCCAACTATGGCCACTGACCCATGAATCTGGAGAGAGTCCTCTAGCTCAGGGTTCTACCAAAGACAGGCTGCATGGATATTTAGAAGTATTCCATCCAGAAAGTTTCATGGGCAACATTTTATGGTTTAAACAATGTTAAACACATTTACGTATTAGAGAAAGGCTTTACTATGCTCCATATACTGGGAAGCCCCCAAGTAGGGACTGCAGTTTGCAGTGATCTCCTCTTTATACCCTCATGCAGACTTGTGTGTAAAGGTCATCTCTCTGAACCAGTGTTTCTCGATGCAGATACCCTGATCAAAATCAATCTCCCTTTTTTGTAGCTGAGGAAACTGAGGCACTGAGAGGTGAAGGGCCCTGGATCACAGAGAGTGGGTGGCAATTACAAACCCGAGTGTGTTGACTCCAGTGTTCTTGCCAAATGCAAACTACAAAAAGCTGGTAATAAGTGGTGAAATTTGGGGCCAATCTTAGGAAGGTGTTTGACCTGGGGCAAGCAATGGTAATCGATTCTGCACCTCTGTAGCATTTCCGTAGAGCTGAAGGTAGGTCTGAGTGATGAGTAGATGGTAGATGCTCCGTGGTAGGAAAGGTGGCTCAGCTGGCTTTGCTGTGTTGATGCCTGTGTGTGTAGGTTATCAGCTGGTAGAGCACTCTCCTTCTCTCCCTGGGGTCAGTTTCTCTAGTGACAGCCCGGCTGCCAGCAGGGGGTGGTGGGAGGAAGGATTGAGTGGATCTATCCTGGGGTTTTAGGCAATTGCCTCCATTTGCTATACTTTGAATGTGAAGATGGTAGGAATTCCCACCTAGTTAGAAAAAAGTGATAAGAGAGTATGAATCAATGAGAGCATGTCACTCAAAGAGGAAGCTATCAGAGCTAAAATTTATAGAGGAATATCTCCAAAAGCTCTTTCCCAGGAGAGTAAAACATCGTTCTTTCATTGATTCTTTTTTCTTGGCTATTGGCTTGGGCAGAGGATTTAAAAATTATGACTTCAAATTTGTTGTATGTATATAACACCCCAATGTATGAATTTCTTAGATTCAATTTGTCTTTACAGTAAAGCTTCCTGGGAACTCTGGTGATTCCACGTCAGATAACATCCTATAATCCTGTTCATATTTTTTTCTATGATAGAAACATCAAATATGGAATGGTGGAATCAATTTATGATGCCACGTGCTCTAATGCTCTCAAAAAACTGTGGATAGAACTGAGACATATACTAAAACCATCAAATTGTCCCATAGGGTCAGACTAGTGACGCAAACAGTTTGGAAATGGTTTGTGGTAGTTCTTCGGAAACAAATCTTGAAAATTAGGAGATCACCACCTAGGCATCTCTCTTTTCTCTTTATAATTGTCATGGGCCCACAATTTGCCCCCAAGCCCTCTTCATTCTCCTTGAGTTTTTCTCTTAGGGCTGAGAGGATTTCCATATTTAATACCCGTGGTATAAATCAGTTCTTGTTGCGGTTCTCACCCCTGCGCCCTGCCTGAGACTATCACGGTTTCAGAAAAATGCAGTACAATAGAGGCGATAGGCATATGCACTTTCTCTACATCTGGGGGCTTAGCTTGGGTTTCCTTGTAGCAGAGCCTGCAGCAGGAATTCTTATACAAGCTACTTATTGAGGGAGCGATCTCTGGTGAACTCTGTAAGAAGGAGGGGCGATAGCACAGAGGGGGAAACTAAGTCAGATGTGGTTGCAGCTGAAACCCGGCCTCAGTCTGATCCCGTGGGGAGCTCTGGAGTAAGAATGGCACCAAAAAATGGTCAAACTTTGAGGCTGGGGGAGCTTTTGTATCTCTGATCAGTTAGTGAATGGCTGTAGGTTGCCCTGGGGGAAAATATAATCCCCCAGCCCTTTTGGGTAGGGGGCACCACAGTACTTCCTTCGAGAAGGAGCATCAGCTGGGGGAATGGTGCATCGGTCCAGTAAAGGGGATAGGAGTAGGTCACCCAGAGCATCTATTATGTCTAGGCAGACTTATGGTCCTGAATCTCTGCTTCCCTTCTCATTCGGCTGACCTTAGCTTAACTACCTAGAAAGAACCATAAAGGCATCATATATTGTACTCCCTTAAGTTTAGAAAAAGGAGCTAGCTCTTGGCATTCAGCTTCCTCCTGTACCCAGACCCATGTAACCCAAACATCAACTGGATGTTTCCTAAATTTAAATCCCCAAATTTACCCTCACATCCTTAAGCCTTGAAACTTTTCATCTCCTCTAGGTTTATCAACTCTTTACTCCCTTTGTAAGAGTTTCTACTCATCACCCAGTCTTGGTCTTGGTAGGGGAGTATATTAATTATCCATGCTACATAATAAATTACCCCCAAACTTAGTGGCTTAAAACAATAATAAACATTTATTTTCTTATAGTTTCAGTGTGCTTCGGTGTTTTTTTGGCATAAGATTTTGTTTTGTTTTATTCAGATGTTGCCTGGGGCTCCAATCATTTGAAACCTTAAGTGGAAACGGAGTATTGCTTCAAAGGTGGCCTGGTCACACGGCTGGAAGGTGTGCGCTGGTTGTTGGTGGGAGACCTCCCTTACTCCCCATGTGGTCTTCTTCACAGGGCTTCTGGAATGTCCTCGTGGCATGGCAGCTAAGTTCCCAAGAAAGAGTGACTCAATAGAACAAGGCAAAAGCCACAATGACTCCTGTGGCATTTCCTTAGGAGTTGCACATTGTCACTTTCATCAATGGGTCACATGGTCCACCTCTGATTCAGTGTAGGATGAGACTGCACAGGGTGTGAACAGAAAGAGGCAAAGACGACTGAGAGCCATCCTGGAGGCTGGCTACCATAAGCTAGTATATTCTTATATTCCTTCTCAATATTTTCCTGCCTTCTCACTCTGCCTGTTTGGCAAGAATATAGTGGCTCCTTACTGCTCTACTCATAATTTCTCCACTGTGTATACTCAATATTTCTCAAAACTTACTTGAATTGAGTCATGTAAGATGGAGAGCAAAAGTTTATTTAAATTAATGAATTTGAGCAATGTCTAAGCTTTCGAGGCTGTCTACTAACATTGCAGAAGTTGGTGGCCCCCTCTTCACGATTATATAATCTTCATTTATGCCTCCTCGCAGCTTCCATCATTTCCTGGAGAGTTCTCATTTATAAAGAATGTCTGTCCCCCTTTAGCCACACTTCTGTTCTCTTCCACCTTCAACCACTCACTCTAGTGTTTCATCTACTTAACCACAAGGATTCCGAAATGAAACCTCCTCCCCCCAAGGTGGCAATGCTGAGGCATGGTTGTACATGGGCCCAAGTCGGAGTTGTAGATTTAGGCACTTTGGCAGGGCAAAGCTAGAACCAGACACCAGAGGGGCCCAATCTCTGAAGAAACCAAGGTTTTTGACCAAAAGCTGCTTTCTGCAATGTCAGATGTCAAGGGAGTGATTTTTGCTTTCACAGTGCTTGGATTTCAGAGTTCTTTCATTCTGACTGTGTAGACAGAAGCACTGCACAAAGGTTATATAAGGCTCTCTGCTTATCCACGTGGGGTTTGAGACGTTAATGAGAATTTGGCTAAGCCTGACCACTCTGCCATCTGTGGGCCTCACTCTCTTCCCATTTCTGTCATGCTCTTCATCTGTTCTGAGACAGAAAAACTCTGTTCCACTGACATAGGCAATACTCCTAACCGTGCCAGCTCTCTTACAAAATATATGTCATTGGTCGCTAGAGGAAATGGAAGGAAGAGTATATACTCTTTCTACGGTTCAAAACAAATCTCAGTTAGAGATAGTAAATCTGTTAGGCTCGCAGGCCACATGTGGTCTCTGTCACAGTCTTGTTTTTGTTGATTTGTTTTCAACTCTTTAAAAATCTCCAAACCAATCTTAGCTCTGAGGGCTGTGCAGACAAAGGCCTGTGGTGGAATTTGGCCCATGGAGAAGTTTGCCAACTCTCGTTATGTCAAACAACTTACAAGCATAGCAATGGCTCCAACAAGATGGAAAAAGAAAGTGACTTAAGTACAAGTCACAGACATTCAAGAAGTCAAGGTGCTGATTACTTTAAACGGCTATTAGAATCTCCAAATAAACAGTAAACGTCTTGCTAAAAACAGGCACATGCAGTGATTTAGTAGCAGAACTTATTGTCCCAAACAGGAAGTCAAACAGTTGGTAAGATCCTAATACGGTGCTCATGTACAATTATTGTAAATAAAATGCTAGGACAAGATGCAGTACAAGATTCCACACTTCCAAGTAGTGTGATCAGTCAGAGTATTGATGACACATTGCATGATCTTGAAGAGGTTTAGCGAAATAAACCGAAAGATCACACATCTTCTTTATCTGAATTGATGAGTCAGCATATTTCACCAATAAATGCCATGCTGCAGCATTGGTAAGGTTTGCCAGTAACTATAAAACTCAAGAACACAAAGAATTGCCCACAGCAAGCAAAGGCCAAGACATAATTAATATTTGGCTTCATATCTATAAACAAAAGGTCTGTCTTGAGAGAACAGTGTTGATTTCTGTATTGATGGTGCCTTGTCAATGGTTGGCTCTGTGGGAGCTTTTGCATCTTGTTAAAAGAAAATTGCCTCACGTTGTCACAACACTGCCTTCTTCACAGAGAAGTGCTGTTGCCAAACACTCTTGGAGATGAAATGAAAGAAAGTTTTGGAAGATGCTACAAAATAGCTAATGTTGTCATACAAAGACTAATTAACTTGAGAATATTTTATTTATTTATTTTTTTTTTGGAAGATTAGCCCTGAGGTAACATCTGCTACCAATCCTCCTCTTTTTTTTTTTTTTTTTTGCTAAGGAAGATTGGCCATGAGCTAACATCCATGCCCATCTTCTTCTACTTTATATATAGGACGCCCGCCACAGCATGACTTGATAAGCAGTGCATAGGTCCGCACCCAGGATCTGAACCAGCAAACCCCAGAACACTGAAGTGGAGCACGTGAACTTAACTGCTGTGCCACTGGGCTGACCCAAAAATACTTTATAATTGTGGGAAAACCTGGACAAAGACCACATAAATATCCTGCTATACACAGAAATTTGGTGGCTTACCAGAGGAGGAGATTTCAACACGGGTTTTGAGATGAAAGGAGAAATTTAGAAATACTTTCAAGATAATATTGGCCAGATTTTGCCAAGTGCTTTGAAAATGAACAATGGCTGCAGAAAGCAGCCTTGTCGGCAGATGCTTTTCATCATGTGAGCAGATGAACAAGTTTCTGCAAGGCCAGGGAGAAAGTGTTTTGATTTCAAGTGACAAGATTCTTGAATTTAAAAGATAACTGGGAGGAATTTCTGATTTAGGTGATGATGGAATAATACTCTCCTGGAAAACTCCCCATTAGTAAACAACTACAAATCCTAGACGTAAAACAAAAAGCAATGACTTGAAGGCACTGGAGACAGAACAGAAGCAGACAGACACTGATGAGGAATAAATACGTGGAGGAGGGGAGCTGTGTGAAGCAAGCTCCTGTATCTGTGGTTTTGCTCGGTACATGGCAGGTGCATGGTGATGGCGCTGTCAGTAGGAAATCCATGGTGTCCCTGGTAGCGGACTCCACAGACGATGGAGAGACTTGGAGAAGCCCAGAAGAGAAAAACACAGAGAGGACATTCCCAAATTCCGTCTTCCAGTTTCTCTGACTGCTTCCTGACCCACATGCATGAAACAGACTAGAGGCAGCTTAGCTACCCATGAATGATCTGAACTGAGATTGGAGTTGCCACACAAGACATGGTTGCATAAGTGAAAGAAAACCACTTTAAAGGAAAACAACAAAATCATGAATTTATACAACTTACCATTCACAGAGTACAGGATAAATCCAAAATTTTCCAACATAAAAAGAACCAAGAAAATGGAACACATCCTCAAGAGAAAAGAAAATCAACTGAGTCAGAACTCAAGATAAAATAGATATTAGAGGTAGCAGGCAAAGACTTTTCAACAACTATTATAATGATTTTCAATGAAACAAAATATGAGCTCAATGAATGACAAAAATAGAAAATTTCAAAGGAGAAATAAAAACAAACAAAACCAAATGGAAATTCCAGGACTGAAAAATACAACGTCTGAAATAAAAAAACTCACTAAATGGACTTAACAGCTGAGTGGAGATGACAGAGTAAATAAACTCAAAGATCAGTAGTAATTAGCCAATGTGAAGAAGAGAGAGAAAAAAGATTGGGAAAAAAGAACAAAACCCTTTACATAAATATCAAGTGTTCAAACATATGTGTAATAGGGATCCCAGAAGAAGAGAGAAAAAAAGTTTGATAAAAAAATGGCAAAAATTTCCCCAAATTTGATAGAAGATAGAAATTTACAGATAAAACATGCTCAAAGGACATCAAGTAGAATAAGCATAAACAATCCCACATCAAGGCACATTAGCGTCAAACTGTGGAAAGCCAAAGATAGAGAGCAAGTCTTCAAGGCATCAAGAGAAAAATAACAACACATTATATATAAGGGAACAATAATTTAATGGCTGAGTTTTCATCAGAAACCATGGGAAATGGAAGAGAGCGGATAACATCTTTAAAGAGCTGAAAGAAAAAAAAATCAAGTGAGATTCTATATCCAGAGAAAATATCCATCAAGAATAAAGGTAAAATAAAGATGTTTTCAGATGAAGTAAGACTAAAAGTATCATTACCAGCAAACCTACAGGAAATGCTAAAGAAATTTCCTCAGGCTGAATGTAGATAATACTAGATGGATATTTGTGTCCCCGCGAAAGGATGAATAACATAAAAATTGTGTATGCAAAAGAATATTTTTTCTTTGCTTTTTCCTCTTAATTACTTTATATGAATCACATAACTGTTTAAATAAAAATTATAATGTCTTGAATAATTTATAACACATGTAGATGTATTATATATAATAATTATCACATAAATCATGGGGGGCATATGGAACAAATGGTTCAAGGTTTCATTATTTTATCTGAGTGTTACAAAATTAAAGACAAGTGGACTAGGAAAAGTTAAGGATGTATATTGCAATCCTAGAGCAATAACTAAAATAATAATACAAAGAGGCATATCCAATTCTGGTAAGATGGAGTAACAGGGACAGGATATACTCTCTTTCCTGAAATATCTAAAAAACTGGGAAAAATATATAATCATCAAAACATTGGGTATCAAGAAATAAAAGATAGTGATCTCTAAGAGACGGGAAACAAATGAAAGAAGCCCTACAATTACCCTAGCTGTCTGGAGAGAGTTTAGGGCAATAATGCAAGGAAGAGGAAGCTTGGAAGAACACGACCGCTCCCTGAGTTGAGGACTCAGAGCTGGCAGGGTGGAGAGACCAAGGCAGCTAGAGTTTTCAGGATAGGGTACCAGAGAGGAGAGAGGTACAGAGAGAGAGCGAGAAGGAGAGAGAGAAAGAGATAGAATACCCCTGTGTCTTCAGCTAGCGTACTGATCAGTGAGTGCACATGTCTGAAACTAGCCAAAGTTGGAGAAAAAGCTATCCAAGAAAATTAGAGGGAACAATATCTGGAGCTAAGGCATGGCCTGGAAAAGTTCCTGTCACAACTGCCAGAGTGGAAAATCTCATTATTTGTGGAGAATCAGGTAAGATGTTTGCCTTGGTAGTCAGGAAAAAATTAGCTCTAGACTAAATACTACTCTGGTTCCACCTAAGAAAGCTTGAAAGCAAGCCCTGAAAGCATCAAACTGTTGCCAAGCAACTGAACTGTGTCTAAGGACAAAGATCAAGAATATTTATAGGAATACAGATTAAACAAGTTAAAATTAAGAACTGGCATACAATAAAATATTATCAGGGGTATTAATTTTCTATTGCTGCATAGTAAATTACCACAAACCTTCTGCCTGAAGACAACATCCATTTATCATCTCACAGTTATATAGGTCAGAAGTCTGGGCAAGTCTCAACTGGGTTCTCTGCTTAGTGTCTTACATGTTTGTAATCAAGGTGTTGGCCAGGGCTGTGGTCTCATTTGAAGCTCAGGGTCCTTGTTCAAGTTTATTTGACTGTGGGTAGAATTCATTTCCTTGAAGCTGTAGAACTCATGCAGAGTGTGTCTTCCTTGAGGCCATCAGAAATACACACTTCTGACTTCCTCTGTCTCTGCCTTCTAGATTCCTAAGTTAAGAGCTCACCTAGGGACTGGTACAGTGGCATAGTGGTTAAGTTCTCACCGTCTGCTTTGGTGGCCCAGGGTTCACAGATTTGGATCCTGGGCATGGACCTATGCACCGCTCATGAAGCCATGCTATGGCAGGGTCCCACATTCAAAATAGAGGAAGATTGGCAACAGATGTTAGCTCAGGGCCAATCTGCCTCACACACAAAAAAAGCTCATTTAAATAGATCAGGCCTACCAAAGACAATTTATCTCTTGATTAATTCAATTGACTTGGGACTTACATTTCATCTGCAAAATCTAATCTTTCTTTTGATATATAATGTAATACAATCATGAAAGTGATATCCCCTCATCACGGCTAGGGGGTCATAAAAGGGCATTGGTCATTGGGGTCATTGTACAATTGTACCAGCATGAAAAAAAGCAGAAAAATATGACCCATAATGATGAGAAAGTTCAATGGATTGAAATCAACTTAGAAATGATAATATGATAGAATTGGTAGACAGGAATATTTAAACAGTTATGACTATATTCTGTAAGTTCAAGAAGATAGAGGAAAGATAAACGTATTAAATAAGAAATAAAAAGATACAAATGCAGCTTCAAGAGATGAAAATTACAATGAGTGGTATAAAAAGTGCACTGGATGAAATTAATAGCAGATTAGACATTGCATAGTAAAGTTAAAGACAAATCTTTATAAACAATCCAAAATAAAATGCTTAGAGAAAAAAGAATAAACAGAGAAATGGGAAAACTTAAATAGACCTAATGTCTGTATAATTGGAGTCTCCAAATTTTGGAAGAGGAGAAGAAGAGAAACAATATTTGAGGAAATGTGGTTAAACATTTTCAAAATTTGATAAATACTATAAACTCATAGATCCCAAAAGTTCCATGATCCTAGAGCATGAGAAACATGAAGAAAATTACACCAAGACACTTTAAAATCAGATTGTTAAATCCAGTGATAAAGAGAAAAATCTTAAAACCATCCAGAGCAAAAGACATTTGTAGAGGAAAAAGGATAAAAATGACAGCAGATGTCTTAGAAATAATGCATGAGGGAAGACAATGGGGCAATATCTTTACAGTACTGAAAGAAAAAACCTGACAAGCCAGACTTCCATACTCAGCAAAAATATCTTTCAAAAATAAAGGCAAAATAAAGCCTTTTCTTCACATATACAAAAGCTGAAAGAATTGATCTCCAGTTGGGCTTCACTAGAAGATATTTTAGAGGAAGTTCTTTAGGCAGAAAGACAAGAATACCAAAATGGAAATTTAGATCTATACCAAGAAATCATGAACATTGGAAATGGTAGCTAGGTGCATAAGTATAATTTCTCATTATTTAAATTTGTTTAAAAGATCATTGACTGCTTAAAGCAAAAATAATAACAATGGGTCATAGGGTTTATCATATATAGTCAACGTATCACAACAACAAGTAAGCCAAGAGAGGAGAAATAGAAGCTAGTGTAAGGTTCTTACCTGATGTGTGATGTAATACAACATTACTTGAAGGTAGACTATGAAAGGAAGTTAAATATGGATACTATAAACCTTTAAACAACAACAAAAATTAATAAGTGATTATAGATGGTAAGCCAACAAATGAGATAAATGAATTTATAAAAATACTCAATTGAAAGAATATAGAACAATTTGGAAAAGGGAACAAAGAACAGATGGGGAAAATTGAAAATAAATAGCAAGATGATAGATTTAAACCCAATCATATCAATAATCAAATTAAATGTAAATGATCTAAACATTCTAATTAAAAGGCTGAGATTGTCAGATTGGATATAAAAGCAAGATCCATATATATTTTGCCTAGAGAAAACCCATGTTAAACATAAAAATATAAATAGGCTATAAGCACCAGGATGTGATTAGTTGTGTCATACTAACATCAGTTAAGTTTAAGCTAGAGTGGCTATATTAAGGTCAGAGAGAGCAGATTTTTAAAGAAGAGTACTAGGGATAAAAAGGGTCATTTCATAATGATAAAGGGATCATCAAGAGGACATAATTGGAAATACTTATGCTCCTCAATACAGAGCTTCGAAAATGCATAAAGCAAAAACCGGTAGAAATGAAAGGAACAATAGACTAATCTACAATATTGCAAGAGATTTCAAAATACACTCCAAAAAAATTGATAGAACACTAACACCCGATTGAGCTGATTGACCTTTACATAAAATGTCACCCAACGAGAACAGACTACACATTCTTCTCAATTACACAAAAAATGTTAATCAAGGTAGAACATCTTCTATGTCTTAAAAAAGTCTCCATAAGATTAGAATGATTCTAATCAGACCAAATATATTGCCAACGTTAAAAATTAAATACAGGCATACCCTGGACATACTGCAGGTTCGGTTCCAGACCACGGCAATAAAGCGAACACCATGATAAAGAGAGTTAACACAATTTTTTTGGTTTCTCAGTGCACATAAAAGTTATGTTTACACTATACTGTAGTCTATTGTGTGCAATGCATTATGTCTAAAAAACCAATGCATATACCTTAGTTAAAATTGCTAAAAAATGCTAACCATCATCTGAGCCATAATCTTTTTGCTGGTGGAGGGTCTTGGGAAAAATGCAATATCTGTGAAATGCAACAAAGTGAAGTACAATAAAACAAGGTCTGCCTGTAACAAGGTTTTTAGCCAGCCAAAACGAGTTTTTTCAGGAATAGCAGAGGAGTGGCAGTTTGGGACAAGCAAACTGTGGTGAACCATGGGCCAGTCTGAAAAGACAAGGGGAAGGTCAACTTTTATCAGGTTTTAGGAGGAAATGGGGGGGTGGGTTTCATTGACTGCGAGTGGTGAGCAGTTTGTCTTTGCTGGATCAGAAGGAATTCTTTCTTCCTGCTGGGGCGTGTTAGCTGTGGTAAGTGAGACATACAGAGCCCTCCCTTCATGGATTCCCAACTCCACTTTGTTTTAGGTTTACTTTGTTCATTTTCACATTTTTCCCCCTTTTATCAAGATCTTTCCTTAAAAGTATCACTGACCAAGAGTCAGATTATCCAATTTTGGTGGAATTATGTTTTGTTTTGTTTTTGGTGAGGAGGATTGACCCTGAGCTAACATCTGTTGCAAATTTTCCTCTATTTTGTCTGCGGGATCCTGCCACAGCGTGGCTTGATGAGTGGTGTGTAGGTCCACACCTGGGATCTGAACCTGCGAACCCAGGACTGCCAAAGTGGAGCACCAGAACGTAACCACTACACCACCAGGCCAGTCCCTAGTGGAATTATGTTTTGTCTCTTGGCAGGAAACTCCTTTCCTGATGGTTCTAAACCAGGACCCTAGACCTGAAGGCAGCCAATTGAACAAACCAAAGGACTGCAGGGAGTCAAATGAAATCTGTTGTAACCTGTGTGCTTGTTCCCTGACCTTGTGTAATGGAGTTTCTACTTCTCCAGAGGCGTTTATCCATGTGCAACAGGCGGTATTTGCTATCACACAAATGCCTCCTTATTCAGCAAGTAGGTAATCAGGGGCCATGCATTTGTCTAAAACAACTTTAGCCAATGAGTCAAGTAATTGTTGTTGGGCTGCTGTTCCCTTGGCTGTGGAATTGGCCAGCTTTCTTCATGTTGGGGAGAGATTCTGATCATGTGCTCATTGGCACTTATTCCAACCCAAGGGAGAAAGGCTCTCCCTAGGGAGGCAAACCCAGAGTCATGTATGCCCCTGGGTAGTTCCCGTTTAAGATGCTTATGAAGGTTTAGTGGGAAAGACCAATGGGAAACTTCAGATTTATTATAGATATTAACAGAGACCTTTATATATCCTAGTAAACATTGGCCTCCCATTAGCCATCTGTCCAAACATTCAGAGGCCCATTGACAGTCCCATTCACCACAGACAAAGATAAAACTAGGAGGTGCACATAAGACTCCTTCTAGGGGTTGATTATTAATTGTGATTTGTCACTTGGCCCTTTTGAGCCAAGGGTCAGTGATGTCTGGGGAATATTTGAGGGGAAATCGTCTTGTTCTGTGGACTTTGTCCCCAAAGGCTGCACAGAAAGGGGTTACTTTGCTACAACAAGTAGACTTAAGATAACACCAGCAGGGCACCACTGTCATAGACGGATTGGGGTTTCTGGTGGCAAAGCCAACAATCAGAAAGGTTCCTTTCTAAAGGAAGAGCAATGGATTGGGAAATACGGATAAAAGCATTGTCTTTCCAAGAAAGAGTGGGAGAAAATAAGGCGAGAAATAACAGTGGGAAAAAGATATACAGGCCTGGTCCAGTCATCTTGGGAAAGCTGTCTCATTCAGCTGTCACCTGCTTTTATTCCTGGAAATCTTTACTTTTAGGTCACCAGTTGGTGTGCAGGTCTGGTCAGTCTTGGTGCTTTCTTTAGATGTGACCACTGATTAAAGAGTGTATTCTGTGGAGTTTAGTGGCACAAGTGTTGGTTAACAGTACCTGATAGGGCCTTTCCAATGGGGTCGAAGAGAGTCTTTCTGGAGATGTCTTTTCCAACAGAGAAAATCTCTAGGTTGTAAGCTGTGACACTAATGTCTTTGTCTCCCAGGAGCACAGTGTGGAAACATTGTTCTGCTAATGTGTGGTAACTCTCAACAGATGCAATTTGGCTTTACAATACTGAGGTATATCTCCTTTCATCAGCTGTCAATCAAAAGAGGTGAGAACTAGATGCCGCAGGTGCCCAGTAACTATTTCAAAGGGTGAGAGTTTGTGGGTTCCAAAGGCAGTGGCCCCAATGTTCAGAAGGACCAATGGCCATGCTTTCGGCCAGGGTGTTTGAAGGATCTTTACAAACTTTGCCAACTGGTTTTTGATGATACTATTGGTACATTTGGCTGGTCCTGAAGACTGGGGTAATAAGCGCAGTGAAAATGTTGTAGAACTGGCCAAATGGCACAGACTTCCTGGAGCACTTGACCAGCAAAGTGGGGCCCCCCATCACTATGAAGTTCAAAAGGGCTTTCCCAGGTAGCAATGAGCCTTTCCAATAGGACTTTTACCATGGAGGAGGCAGTGGCCTGTCTACATGGAAAAGCTTTGATCCAATGAGAAAACATGAAAATCCTTACTAAGACATATTTGTACTCATCAGATGGGGGTAGCTGTATGAAATGCATTTGGCCCATTACACAATTTAAAGTGCTGAGGAGCAGTGTGGATGGATTTTCCTGGATTGCATTTTGGGAATACAACATTAACCCCGGATCCAACGTCTTCCTAAAAACTCTGCATAATATCGGTCTGATATTGTCTGCTGAGAATTCACTATTTGGAAAAGCAACATTAAAACCTGCACACTAGTATAAAAATTCACAATATGCAACTCTTTAGTTTGTCAACCTGCTCCCTCACTTTGTCATCACATATGTCCGGGCATACGGGTATGTCCTATTCACTCCTATTAAAAGGCTCTAAGCATTTTTGATTCAATATCTTTTTTCTTGACTTGTTGAGGTTTATTAGAGACCCATACTATTTGAATCATATTATTACTCTGAGGCAGGGCTGTTTGATAGAAGTGGGGTTGAACACTCAAAGTGTAGCTCCAGTGTCAGTAAGGATGGGTAGAAGTTTGTTTCCAATCTGGACAGTTGTTTCTCCAAGCTGGTTTAAAGGAAGGATTGGGAAAAGCCCCTAGGACTCCTCAGAGTCCCCTCAGTGGGAAGTGGGAGGACACTGGAAATATTGGTTGGGTGACTGAAGATGGCTGGAGCATCTTAGTTTACGGCAGTCTTTTTTCCAGTGTCCTGGCTTCTTACAACAATGACTGAAGCCGGGAGGATTTTGCTTATGGGCCTCCTCTGTTGAAGTTGGAGGTTAAGGATTTTAATAGTCTTTTTCTTAGTAGAGTCATCTAGGGTTTGGACTAAGTGCTTTGCCAAATTAACTAAGTCTGGAGCACACATTCCCACTTTTCTGGTTCTCTTAACCAAGAGAGAGAAGGCCCGGTCAGCCCATTAACAAACATAGAGTTGAAGGCTCCCTAAGTGGATTTGACATCCATAGGAGACCAGCATTCTCCTTAAAATCAACTTGGAGTTGACTGTAAGAGCTGTGCTTGGGTTTGCTGGGTTTCTGAGTGTGAGCCTGAATCATTCCAATCAATGGGGTTTGGGAAAGTCCTAGAGATTGCCAGATAACGTTGTTTAGCGATTCCCGGAGCCAGACCACGTAACAAGGCAGGGGGTTGGCCTCTTATCTGCAGTTCTAGGGATTTTTCAGGGTGATCCCAATTAGCTGTTTTCATCCAGTGTCAGGCTTGGCCTTTGCCAATGAGCGTGTGAAGAAGCTGGTGTAAATCTGAGAAACCTGGTTGGTGAGTCTGGAAAGCTATATTAAATTCCTCGGCAAATCTATGAGGATCTTTAGTAACTCTAGGAGAATCTCTGACTCTTGCTCATAGTTCAGCCTTAGTACAGGGGACATAAGAAATTAGAGGCTTAGCATGAGGACCCTCCGAGGGTCTCTTTGAAAGGAGCAGTTTGAACAGGTTTGGATGGGGAAGTTGGAGAAAAAGGGATGCTCAGTGAGAGGGTTGGAATGAGGAAGTGGAGGGCATGAGGGAGGTGGGGTAGGTGCAGTGGGGAAGAGGAAGTGAGCGCAGGGGAGTGAAGCGGGTGAGCAGGCCTCCCATGCCTTTTCATCTTCTTTAAACTGTTCATTTGCTTCCATCAATATAGAAATGGTATTTTGTAAAGCGTATTTTGCAATTTTAGAGTGTTGAATACATTTGGAAGCCTCAAGGTACCATTGGAAGTAGGCATCTCACTCAGTTTGTTTCATTTTAGAGCCGCGGTCTTCAAGTTTAGTTCTGAGAAAAACCAATTTTGGGGAGATCAAAGTTTCTGCATAATGGCCATTGAAGTTTTAAATGGTCTTTGGTTAGCGTGGTCCATTTAGTTAAAAATGCACATGAGGAGGGACCTTTGCTTTTAAACATAAAACCAGCCAGGATCCGGCAGAGAGGGCCATCCTGAGCATGTTTAGAGGATTGGGATTGCATAATCTTAGTTTAGAAGTTCAGACAGCAAATGAGCACTCACCAAAAGGACAATGCCTTCAAGAAAACAGATCCTTAATAAAGTCAGAGAGCTTGCCCAAAAAGCTCGAATCTGAGAGGAAACCTACCAAACTGAAAGGAAGATGGCGGCTCCCGGATGCAGGGAGCACAAAGGTCTCCAGTGGGTATCGCACGTTGTTCTGAGGGTTGTTAGTTCCTCAGGGGTCCGTCTCCTTCGGGTCCCTTCCTGCGTGGTTGCCATGAAATGTTGACCTTAAAAATGAAATAGCAAGGTCTTTAGCCAGCCAAAATGAGTTTATCTGGGAATAGCAGAGGAATTGCAATTCGGGACAAGCACACTATGGTGAACTACAGGTAAGTCTGAAAAGACAAGGGGAAGGTCGGCTTTTATTAGGTTTTAGGAGGAAACTGGGGAGGGCTATGGCAGTTTTCATTGGCTGCAAGTGGTGGGTAGCTTGTTGTTGCTGGGTCAGAAGGAAATCTTCTTTCTCCCTGCTGGGCTCTGGAAGCTGCGGTGAGGGACAGAGCAGGAGAGCCCTCCCTCCATGGCTTCCTGACTCTGTTTTGATTTAGGTTTCCTTTGTCCATGTTCACAATATACTCTGACCACACTGGAATTAAACTAGAAGTCAATAGAAATCTATGTGGAAAAGCCCCAAATATTTGAAAACTAACACACTGCTAAATAACTCACGGAACAAAGGAGAAATCAAAGGGGAAATTACAAAGTACTTTGAACTGAATAAAAATGGAAATACAACATATCAAAATTTGGGGGAGCATTTAAAGAGAACCTAATGTGAAAGTTATAGGAAAACACCTATATTAGAAAAGAAGAAAGAGATCAAACCACTGACTTCGGCTTGCACTTTAAGAAATTAGACGGGGAGCAAATTAAACCTCAAGTAAACAGAAAAAAGAAAATAAGAAAGATTAGAGTGTTAATCAATGACATAGAAAACAGAAAAACAACAAGAGATAATCAATGAAACCAAAAGCATGTTCTTAGAGAAGATCGATAAAATTGATAAACTTCTAGACAGACTGATCAGGAAAAAAAAGACACAAATTATCAATATCGGTAATGAAAGTGGTAACATAACTACAGATCCTATAGTTATTAAAAAGGTAAAAAGGAAATATTATCCATTGTGTCAATACATCAGGCAATTTAGATGAAATAGACAAATTCTCTGATAGATACAAACTACCAAAGCTCGCTTAAGAAGAAATTAAGAACTTGAATACTCCTATATATGTTAAAGAAATTGAATTCGTAGTTAAAATATTTCACCAAAAAAAATTTCCAGGGCCATGTGGCTTCACTGGTGAATTCTACCAAACATTTAATGAAGAAATAATATCAAGTGTACACAAGCTCTTCTAGAAAAGTCAAGAGGAGGGAATAATGCCCAACTCATTGTATGAGGCCAGCATTACCCTCATAATAAAGTCAGATAAAGACACCACAAGGAGAAAAAATTACAGACCAATAGCTCTCATGAGAACAGATGCAAAAATTCTACATTTTACAAATCCAATAATATGTTAACAAGTTAATACATATTTGACAGTGCCTTCTTCGTGGGTTGGTTGGAAGGGTAAAGTGGGTTGATGGAGAATGGAGAACCTGACAAACTCTTTTCCATGGGGGTTGCGAGGGTGAAATGGTTGATGGAAAATGTAGGTTATGACAACACCACCACATGGAGGTTTGGTGGACAATGGCAATTATGACGCTTTCCCCTTGGGTGGGTGGGACAGTTAGGAGGGTTGAAGGAAAATGGAGATTATGACCACGCCTGTCCCCACAAAGCCAAGGAGTAGCAGTAGTGGAGAGAATGTGGTGACTTGACCCCACAGGGCCCTGAGTGGGGTGTAAACGGGACCATGTTGACCCACTTGGAATGTGCAGGATGGGGAGAGCAGAGAGCAGCGCTGTCTACACCGAGGCTGGAAAGATCAGCAGGAGCCTTTACCAGGCCAGACACAGAAAGGCCTGTGATACCAAGCAGAGCCTGCCTACGCCCTGGCATGACTGGCCCTCAAGGCTGCCCCTCTTCTGCCTTTTGGCCAGTCGTCACTGAGCCCCAGGGCCCTCATCTCAAACCCTCCAGTGCTGCCCAGCGACCCCCAGCCTCTCCCCCAGGGTCCACCCACATTAGCAGAATCTAGAGATCACCTACCAATCCCTGATGTCTCCCCCAGCCATCGCCTAGCTGTGGCTGAGCCAACGAGGGCAGAGCTCAGACCCCCATGGTGCCCCTGGGTCTGCACCTGCTCAGACTGTGCCCACAGTCTGTTCCACTCAGGAACTTTTTCTTTGCTGCACCATCCTCCCCGCTGGCCCTCAGTTGTCTCCGCCCACCACAAGCTCTCAGTGCCTACCCTAATTGCCCTACGTGTAGCCTCCCCTAATAACCTCAGCCATCTGGGGTCCAGCCCCATGGGATTCAGCCTGCGTCTTCTCAAGGAGGGAAAGGATGACTCCATCCAGCAGACAGGAAAGCTGGGTGTAGTTGCTGTGTGTCTCCCTAGCCCCTGCGGGACACTGGGTGGGCTGGTGGACTGCCCCGTGGCCTCTTTCATCAGCCATCTACAAGAATGGAAAGTGGAAGAATGTCCTCAAAGACCTGGGCAAAAGGAATCAGGAGTTACTTGTGTGTCCACCTTGGGGCTGTGATGGGCACGGAGGTGGCCCGTGACAGGCAGGGAGCTGAGCATTTTCATGTGCTCTTCACAGGGTTCTCTCCACAGCCCCTGGGCCTGGGCCTCCCATCATGCCCACTTTCAGGGTCACAGCAGTCACCTTCCTGAAATTTTACAGTGAGAAAGGGGTTGGGCATAAAATCCATGCTAGGGCATTCTGAGGCCAACGTGCCTATACTGACATCATCTTGACCTCATAGAAGCAGAAACATGAAGGCTCATGGGGCCATGACTTGGTACATGTGAGGGCTTGTCTCCTGTGTACTGGGACCGTGCTCAGGACTGGGGACACAGAGGGGAACAAACTTGGGGCTGCCTGCTTTCAGGTTGCTCAGTGTCATGGGGAAGGGAGACAATCAGATGGACCCACAGACACATATAGGATTATAATTGTGCTAGGACAGTGAAGAAGAAGTTGGAGGTGGGGGGGTGGTTCTGAGCTAGAGGTTGGGCTGGGAGGGCACCCTGGAGAAAATGACTGAAAGTGGAATGACGGGCTAGACTAGCCAGGTGACTGACACTCCAGGGCAAGGGAGGAGCACATGCATAGGCCCAAGGGTGCCAAGGAGATGGGCCAGTTCTGGTGATGGAGGCCTGGTAGACCCCTTCCCTGGGGGCCTGTGGAGTGGGCCAGGAGCTCTAGATGGGTTGGCGATCAGTGCATCCGCATTTAACAAAATGCCAACGTAACAATGACTGGGCGAAAAAGAAAGTGAAGTTCTTCTCTCTCATGTGAAGAAGTCTGGATTCTCTGTGCCAACATTAGAGCCCTGTCTCCATCTTTCTGCTCCATTGCCTCCCGCGGCTTGCATCTTCAAGGTGCCATGTGAGCGGGTCTGGCCATCACATGCGCCCTCCACACCTGCAAGAGGAAGAAGGAATGGCAGCGAACGGGCTGCTGCCTCACTTCCACATCCTCCTCAGAAATCCCCAGAGCCCTTCTACTCAAAACGTAGTCTCATGACCTCTCTAGGGCTCAAGGGAGCCAAGAGACTGGTCTTCTCAGGATGGGTGCGTGGCTTTGTAAGGAGAGGAAGGAGAAAGTGTGTGCACTGAGATGACAGGAGCCCCCTGAACAACTGCCAACACTTTACTGGCTTATCCCACAACGAGCTCCTCTGACAGTTGGTAGATGAATTCCTGGTCTGCAGGCAGGTTCCCTCCCTCCAGGGATGGGGGAACACAGGCCCTTTGTCTTCGGATCCACCCTCCTTTGGACCTTGTCCTCTGACTGCTCTCACAGCAGTGACCACAAAGAGCACACTGAGTCACTCAGGTTCTCAGTCTCTCTCTCTGTTTTTCCCCCCACTTTACACCACTAAAGAGATTGGTCTGGGTGAAGTGCTGTGCTCTGTTGATGGCCTGGCTGTAAACCATTCATTACACACTTTTATTCATGACTCACGTTTAGCACCAACTATGAGGTAAGCAAGATGCTAGGACACCGGAGGACACACATGGAATGAGATACGACTTTGACCCACGGCCTCTTTCTCTTCAGGATAAACACAAATTTTGGTAGTTAGAAAGTGGAGTCAGCACAGGAAACAGTCAGCTAGATATTTGGGTTATTCTGGGAGTGAAATGGATCAGCGAGGGTGTCTTCAGCTCCATGTAACAGATTTCTTGCCCAAAGTGGCTTCAACATAGGTGGCTATGATCCCGCCAACAAGGAGTCCAGAGTCAGGGGGATCCAGGGCTGATTAATTCATCCCATCAGCAGGGGAAGCCTTGCATCAGCTCTTCTGGGATTCTTTTTACCTCTTTCCTCAGGGTCTCACTGTGGCTGCTGTAGCTGTTAACATCACATATTCACCCTACCAGTTCACAGACAGAGAGCCAAGACTGATTCCTACCATCTGCCTTTCTTAGATAAAGAGAAAAAGTTTCTCAAGCATCACGTGCCTCCTACAGAGGCGACCTTTAAGCCCCTATTGGCCAGATCTGGGTCAAGCGCCCTCCTCACTCCCAACCAATCTTAGCAAAGAAGAATGGGAGGCCTGTGATCGATTTCCTCCAGTTGTGATTCATTCCCTGGGAATGGCCTACTTTCTTTGAGCCCATTGCATCAGGAGACCAGAATGATTTACATTTTATTTATTAGTATTACCGTTATACAGGGTAGAAGAAAGAAATGAGTGCTGGGGAAAACACCAACACTGTTTGCAATGGGAGGTAAGGAGGTCACAGACCAAATGGACAGATATAGATAAGGGATTGCAGTTGTGGAGTAGAAGTCGCTGAAAATGAAGACAGGGGTGCAGTGGCGGTAGCAGCGAGCAGGGCTCAAGTCTTCATTGGTGACCTCAGAACCAGCTGTCAAATGGGAGAAGCTGCGGCAGCAAAGGAAGCAGTTGCAGCGTCAGGATCCAGGTGCACTTAGGTGCGCTTAGGGTCACCATGGAAGCCCCTGAGCGGAGCTTCAGCGACAGGGAGGCCCCAGGGAGGACCTACACCTGCTGGCTCTCAGACCCGGGGAGGGTCATGGGAGCCCTGGGGCGCGCTGCCCTGCATGGGTGGGTCACCCCTCCCATGCCCAGTTGCACCACCCGCTAAATGAAGGCTCTGCCATGGGTGAAAGGGAGCTGGGTGCTGTCAGGGGCAAAGGCCGGCAGGGGCATCCGTCTGCCCGGTGGGGGATAGGGGATGGCTTCCCGGTCAGTGGGTAAGTGAGGAGGCCTTAACCTAACCTCTCCGTGGCAGACCCCGAGTCCGCGCAGTGGCCCCAGCACCCCACGGACCCACGCCCTGTGGTGTGCCCCACCTATGTGTTCCCATTAGCAGGGAAAGCTGGGCATCGGGAATCAGAGTAAAAAGGATCCTCACCCATGTTAGGCGGGGCCGGGAGGGGGCCCTCCCAGACCTCCAGCATCACAACCTGGTTCAGCATAAGGTGGCCAGTCCCCCGCACTCCCGAATGACCAAGGACCTTCCAACCCAGCTTGGCCCAGGGCGAACAAGTCCCCTGGACACCTAGCCTGCTGGGAGCCCACCAATCCCCCAGCTCAGCACGGAGCAAAGGAGTTGCCTGGACCCTCAGCCAAGCGAGAATCTCAACCCAGCTCAGCTCAGGGCCAATTAGTCCCCAGACACCCAAGCAACTGGGAGACCTGTGATTGGCTCAAGACAGGGTGAGCGAGCCCCCTGGACACCCAGCCCACCCAGAGCCCAACAATCCGACTCAGCACAGGACAAAAGAGTTCCCCGAACCCCCGCCAGCTGGGAGCCCCCAACCCAGCTCAGCACAGGGTGAGCGAGTCCTCCAGACACTTAGCCAACTTCGACCCCCCTACCCCAATCTAGTGCCGCAAAGGGCCACCCACCCCACTTCCCATGTTGTGCGACCCCACGCAGATGCACACCAGGTGTCTAGCCCCAAGGCTGCCATTCCTGCTCCCCATGACCATGTCAGCACCTCTGCCAGGCCCAGGGGAGCCAGGCCAAAGAAAAATACCTCGTACCAGACACCGCGCACCACATCACCACACTGCACTCAGAGAATCTGAGATCAGAAGGGGTGAGAATAGGGACAGCGGCCCTGGCAACCTTGACCCTGGCTGTGTTCCTGTCTCCTGGGTGGCGTCCCATCCACCGGGGAGGGAAGAACCGGTCCGTGCAGCCCGCCGGCCCCACCATTGATTCAATCAATCTGTACGACAAATGGAAGACCAGGAAACGGGGCAGGAATAACAATCTGAACACAACAGTGTGGGGCATCTTAACCCAGACATGAGAAATCTGAGGCCCCCAGGCCAGGTGGAAATCCATCTTCCAGGGGAGGGGCCAGGTCAGGGGCTGCCCGTGAAGGTGGAAGTTGCTGGCTCTGTGGGAGGCCGGCTGGGAAACGGCAGTCGTTTGTGGCCAGGTGCCAAGGCCTGGCCGGTTCTTGGGGCCATCGAGGGTACAGACCCTCCGATGGGCCATGTGCCCAGGTGCCGGTGGGTGCATGGCCTGAAGACCTTAGGCTTGGGCCCGACTTCAGCCTGATGTCCTGGGGGCTTATCACTTGGGGAGCGTTTTTCTTCTAGGAAGTTCTCTTGTTCAGAGGGAGCAAAGGTTGTCATACTTTAGAACAAGAGAAAGGCTGGAAGTTGGAAGAGCTGTCCATGGAAACCCAACTTACAGAGAAAGGTTTGACAGACTCTGAGGGAAAGCTGAAATTGATGAAAACAGCTCTTAACATCCACAAGGAAATGAACAAACATCATCTGAGGAAGTGTCTGAGCTACAGGTTTCCTTAAAACTGTATGAAGAAGAAAATCAAAGCTGAAAAATCTGCTTGTCCACTGGACATCACAGGAAGACACAACTTAAAGACTTGCCATGGGACCAGGCCTCTCTGGACACAGCACGAGATGAGGATGGGGAAACGTCTGTTCATATCCTTTGCCCATTTTCTACTTGAATAGTTTGGTTTTTTACTGTTGAGTCCTGAGAACTCTTTATATATTTTGGATATGTATGTCTTTGTCAGATATGTAGTTGGCAAATATGTTCTCCTAGTCTGTTGCTTGTCTTTTCATCTTTAGTACAGCCAATTTTTTAATTTTGATAAAATTCAGTTTATCAAATATTTTATTTTATGGATTGTGCTTTTGGCATCATGTCTAAGAAGTCTTCACTAAGCCCTACGTCCTGAAGATTGTCTCCTATGATTCCTTCTAAATACTTTTAAGTCTATACTGTGATCAGTTTGAGTTCACTTTTGTATAAGTGGTGAAGTTTAGGTCAAGGTATTTTTGTTCATTGGTTTTTGTGGGGTTTTTCTGCCTATGGATGTCCAGTTGATCTGGCACCATTTGTTGAAAAGACTGTTTTTCTCCATTAAATTGATTTCTCACCTTTGTCAAAAATCGGTGAGTCCTACTAGTGTGGGTCTATTTCTGGGTCCTCTCTTCTGATCCATTGATCCTGTGTCTTTTTCTCCACCAATACCACAGTCTTGAGATGGAGTATACTGATTCCTCCCATTTTATTCTTTTTCAAAATTGTTTTAGCTATCCTAGTTTCTTTGCATTTCCATATAAACTTTAGAATAATCTTGTCTAGGTCTACAACAGAAAACTTTCTGGGATTTCTAGGAATCGTGTTAAACTAGTATTTCAATCTGGGGAGACTTGACGTCTTTACTGTGTTGCATCTTCCAATCCATGAGCATGGTATGTCTCCCCATTAATTTAGACTTTGATTTCTTTCATTAGTGCCGTGTAGATTTCAGCCTACAGATCTTGTTCATGTTTTTTAGATTTATATCTAGGTTTCAATGACTATAAATGGTATATTTTTAAATATAACTAGTTCATTGCTAGTGTATAGAAATAAAACTGATTTTTGTATGTTTATCTGAAACTCTGCTCAACTCACATATTCGTTCTAAAGTGGTTTCTGTTTTGTTTGTAGGTTCACTGGAATTTTCTACACAGACAACCATGCTATCTACAAATACGGGCAGTTGTTTTTCCCTTTCCAGTCTGTATTCCTTCTCTCCCCACCTTCCTTGCCTTATTGCACTGGCTAGAACTGCCAGCACTAGGTTGAATAAGAGTCGTGAGAGAAGACATCCTTCCTTGTTCCTAATCTTAGGAGAAAAGCATTCAGTCTTTCACCATTCCGTATAATGTTAGCTGAAGGTGTTTTGTAAATGCTTTTTAATGAAGTTGAGGCATTCTCCTCTGTTTTGATTTTTTTCTGAGTTTTTAGCATAAATGGATATTTAATTTTGTCAAATGCTCTTTCTGCACCAACTGATGTGCTCATGTGATTTTTTCTTTTTCATCTGTTGATGCGGTGAAATATATTGATTGATTTCCCAGTGTTGAAACTGTCTTGCATCTCTGGAATAAATCCCACTTGATCGTGGTGTATGATTCCTTTTATATAGTGCCGAATTCTATTTGATAACGTTTTATTGTGGATTTTGGCATCTCTATTCATTAGGAATATTAGTTTGCAGTTTTCTTCTTCTGCATTATCTTTATCAAGTTGAGTATCAGGATAATACTGGTTGCTTAAAATAAGTTGGGAAGTGCTCCCTTGTTTTCTACTTTCTGGAAAATATTATGTAAAATTGATGTTAATTCTTCTTTAAATGTTTGGAAGAATTTTCCAGTGAAACAATCTAGGCCTGGAGATATCTTTTTGGGGAGCTTTAAAATTATAAATTCAATTTCTTTGAGAGTGATAGGGGCATTCAAATTATCTGTTGTAGTTTGCGCTTTTTGAGAAATTGATTCATTTCATCTAAGGTATCAATTTGTGTAGGTAGAGTATTCCTTTATTTTTCTTTTGATGTCTGCAGGGTCTGGGCTGATATCCCCTGTTTCATCCCTGATATTGATATTTGTGTTTTCTCTTTTTATCAATTTTAAGTCTGCCATATTACTTTCTCTTCTCTGTTCTATTTCTTGTTTCCTTTTTTAAATTTTTTACTTTCCTATGGATGGCTTGAACATCTTTTAGAATTCCATTTTGACTTAAGTGTTTTTCAGTGTATCTCTTCGCATAGCTTTTTGTGTGTTTGTTCTAAGTATGACATTATATGTACATAACATTACAGTCTACTGGTCTCCACATTTTACAATTTGAGTGACATGCGGGAAAATTACCTCATCTTAGGTCCACTGACCTTCTCCTGTTTACAATACAATTGTCTTAAATATTTCCCTTACTTATATTGAGAACCACTATAAGACAAAAATGTTAGAATTTTTGCTTCAACTTCAATATAATTTAGAAAAACCAAGAGAAGAAGAAAAGTCTATTTATTCACCCATATTTTTACTCTTTCTCTTATTCTTTCTTCTGTTGTAATGTTCTAGGATTTTTAAAAAAATTTTTTCCTGTCAAGAACTTCTTTTAGCCATTCTTTTAGGGTAGGTCTGATGGTGACAAATTCTTAGTTTTCCTTCCTCTGAGAATCTTGATTTCGTCTTCATTCTTTAAAGATAGCTTTGCTGAATATAGAATTCTCGATTGACAGGGCTTTTCTTTCAGCACTTGAAAAATGCGCCACTTTTAGTTTCTATTTTTTCTAATGAGAAATCCACTGTCATTCAAGTGCTTCCCCCTGCCCCATAGGTAAGATGTCATTTCTCTCTCACTACTTTCAAGACCTTTCTTTTTCTTTAATTTTCAGAAGTTTGATAATTATGTGTGGTCTTAGTCTGCTCAGGCTGCCAGAGCAAAACACCATAGACTGGGCAGCTTAGACAACAGAAATTTATTTCCTCACAGTTCTGGAGGCTGGAAGTCTGAGAGCAGGGTGCCAGGATGGTCAGGTCCTGTGAACACTCTCTTCCTGGCTTGCAGGTGGCCAGCTTCTTGATGTGTCTACACACGGCAGGGAGAGAGGGAGCAAGCTCTCTCTCTTCTCACAAGGTCACTAATCCCATCATGAGGGTTCCACCCTTGTGACCTCATCTAAACCTAATTACCTCCCAAAGGCCACACCTCCAAATACCATCTCATGGGGGGTTAGGACTTCAATATATAACTTTGGGGGGACACATTTCAGTGCGTAGATGTGTCTTGGTGTGGATTTCTTTGGGTTGATCCTGTTTGGGTTTTGCTCAGTTTCTTGAATCTTTAGGTTTATGTCTTTTGCCAAATTTGGGAGATTATCAGCCATTTTTTCTTAAAATACTTTTTAATCCTCACTCTTTTTCTGTTCTCATTTTGGGATTCCCATGACACAAATGTTAGATTTTTTTTGCCGTAGTTTCACATGTACTTGAGGTTCTGTTCTTTTTTTTTTTTTAAGTCTATTTTCTCTCTGCAGTTCAGATGAGGTAATTTCGATTGTTCTGTCTTCAAGTTTACTGAGTCTTTTCTCTGTCTTCTCCATTCTGCTATTGAGTCCACTTATGGAGTTTTCAAAATTTGAATTATTGTATTTTTTCAGTCCTCAATTTAGTCCTTCTTTATAGCTTCTATTTCTTTGCTGAGACATTCTATTTCTGTTTTTATTTGTTTCAACCATGTTTGTAATTGCTTCTTGAAGGTTTTTTATGATGGCTACTTTAAAATCCTCATCAAATAGTCCCGACATCTGTGTCATCTCAGTGTTGGGGGTCCTTTGATTGTCTAACTTGTCCCAGATGACATTTTCCTTGTCCTTGGTATGATGAGTGTTTTCCAGTTATGTCCTGGATATTTTGGGTGTTATAAGATTCTGGACCTTATTAAATTGTGTGTTAGTAGGTGGTGGTGTGTGACTAGTGCAGCCCCTGTTATGTCCCCAAATTGGAAGGAGCAAATTTAAGCCTGACCAGAACTACAACTGCTCAGCCTGGTCAGACGTGGCTGGGAAATTATGGAGCAAATTGTGTGGGAGGTCAAATCACTGTGGCATTCTCCCCTGCAGGCAGCAATGAGAGCACTTGCCAACAACAAGTTGTTTGCTGAATTTATTCCTAAGGATGGATGAGAACTTTGTAGTGACCACAACTCTGCTTGGGAGTGGGGAGTCCAAGATGGGAACCTCGGGAAATGTCTGTTTTGCACGTTGTGTGTGTTTCAGAAGTTTAGTGTACGATGGTGGGAATTGGTAGAGATGGACTTATGGGATGGTTGGTATTGATGTTGGGCTTGCTAAAACTTAAATCAAGGTGCTCCCTTCTTACCAGTGTCCTTGTCGTAGGCATCATCCCTCAGGACCCTCCAAGGGAGCCCGGGCCAGGGCGTGAGCCAGGGATGGGCCAGCTCTGCCAAAGGGTTGGTCCTTGCATTGACACGTTCCCCTCCCTATACGCTCCCCCAAATTTCCTGCTTGAGAATGACCTCTGCCCTTATCCCCACCACCAAAGTGTAGTCACAGAGGGAGGATAGCCTGGTGGTCACCTTACCTGGAAGCCACAAAGGCCAGTCTCTCCCTCTGTGAAAGGTATGTGGTCTTTCTGCATCTACCTGGGCACTCTCTCAGGGTCCTGGACCCATCGCCAGTGACTCGGGGCCAAGCATCTCATGGAGAGTTCTCTCTCCAGTCAGCTGCTTCCTCAGGCCTGCAAGTCCCAGGTGCCTCTGATGGGTTCCCTCTTGCTCGGGTTAGCCAAGTCCAGCCTCTCCACTTGCACCAGAGAACCCACGTGATACTGAACTGCTGAAATAAGTTGACTTTTCATGTCACCCCAGTTAGACAGAATGAGGGGCATATCCTTGCTCCTCCCAAAGCATGGATCAGGCATGTCACTGCGAGTCAGTCTATACTCAGAGTGGTGCTCTGTATTGTTGATCATGGCCGGCCCCGTACATCCCTTCACTCAGGGCTAATGAAAATGTATCTTTGGGAAATTCTTGTCAAAGTAACCTCAACACCTTCCTGTATGGGAGCAGGTTTGCCGAAATGGAAGTGACAGCCTGAACCACATTCTCAAAGTTGAGGGTTTCAATTCCACAAGACTTCTCTGACTGAACTGAAGATGAGCTCACCGTGCTTATCTCATGCTCCTCAGTGTGGCAGCTGTGGGAAGCCTGGACCACAGGGTGAGGGGCCTGGAGGAGGTGGCTCAGGGTGCAACCCTGGTGACGCCTCAGGCATCCCTTGCCGGACTCAGGGTTCTGTGAGCCTCCCCACGTGGTGGGGGTGCAGCTGCTGCCTCTGACCCACTGCATGCCCAGCTTCTGAAAGAATAAGATCTTAGGGGCCGGCCCGGTGGTGCAGCAGTTAAGTTCGCACGTTCCGCTTCTCTGCGACCCAGGATTTGCCGGTTCGGATCCCGGGTGTGGACATGGCACCACTTGGCACGCCATGCTGTGGTAGGCGTCCCATGTATAAAGTAGAGGAAGATGGGCAAAATGTTAGCTCAGGGCCAGGCTTCCTCAGCAAAAATAGGAGGACTGGCAGTAGTTAGCTCAGGGCTAATCTTCCTCAAAAAGAATAAGATCTCAGCAGCTCTAAGAGCCAAAGTCAGAGGCTCACACCCTCCAAGCCAAGTCAGCCCCTGGGTCCTCATGACCTCTCCACTTTCCCATCCCCGAACAGAGCCAGCCAGGACCCTGCAGGAGCTCCAGGACCATCAGCATCAGCACCGCTGCGATGCAGGCACACCCAGGATGGAGATGTCCTGCCCTCAGAGCGGCCAGGTGTGGGCCTGGGGAAATCACAGGACATAGGATTTGGAGATGCAGTGTGGTGATAGCTGCTGACCTGTCCATCAGACAAGCCACCAGGTAAGACCCTCCAGCAGCAAAAAGATTACAACTCACTGAAGGCTCAGATGGTGGTTAGCATTTTTCAGCAATAAAGCATTTGTAAACTAAGGTTTGTACATTGTTTTTTTAGACACAATGGCCTTGCACACTTAATAGACTACAATATAGTGTGACCATAACTTATATATGCACTGGGAAGCCAAAAAGTTCATGTAACTAGCTTTATTGTGATATTCCCTTTATTGCAGTGGTCTGGAACTAAACCGAAAATACTTCTGAGGTATGCCTGTATATTATGAGCAGTGGGGTTTTATCCTAGAAATGCAAGATTTGTTTAACTTTAACAAATCAATCAGTGTAATTCACTATATTAAAAGACTGAAAAGGAAAAATCATAACCATCAGAATAGACGGAGAACAAACATTTGGCAAAATTATAAATCCATTCCTGATAAAAACTCTCAACGAAGTAGGTATTATAAGGGGACACCCCAACCTGCTAAAGAGCATCTATGGAAAACCTACAGCTAACACTATACTTAATGGTGAAAGACTGATTCTTTCTCCCTAAAATCAAGACCAAAGCAGGGATGTCCATTTTCACCACTGCCACTCAACATTGTCCTGGAGGTTCTAGATCTTGCAGATGAGGTAGCGACAGTGACATGGAGAGAACAGAGCGTCGTGCTGTGGGCGGAGGCTACAGCCACCGTTGGAGAGGAATCTGGGGATATGTGAGCTCTCCTTGGGGTTTCCCAGAGGCACTTGGGCTTGGGAGGGGGACCTGCTACACAATGGGACTTCATGTGGTCAAGCGGGATGAGGAGTCAGATTCCTGGTAATTGGGTGTTAGAGAATGTAAGCCCTGAAGAAGAACTTGAACACCTCTAGGTGACCTTTGCATCTATCAACTTACTGCTCTTACTTGAGGAGAAACTCTTCATGATCAAGGAGCTTGTCTTTGTCTTTATTTCCTTCATCGAACTGGGCCTAATACCTTTAATACAGCACATGCTCACTAGATATTTCTTGAATGAATGAATGACTATATGAACAGCAACATGGACTCTCAACAGAAATATCATTAAAATTAAAATTCCTTCAAATTAGGAAGATTTCCATGTTTCTCTATTGGGTATACCACAAAATATTTTAATTACTTAAGGCACTGAAAATTGTTGACAATATTGATGGCCAACAACGTCTCTGATATCTGATTGGCTTCGGAAGGCTGATCTCAAAAGACCAGTTCAAGACCCACCTAGTGTTCTCAAGAAGAGGAGAGCAAGAGAAATAATTCTCTTTAAGTGGGGAGACTTTCCCCAGAAGGAAGGCTTTACTGAGGCGTGACTTTGCCAATCTTGTGCATATAGTCCCAGTTCCTAGAACACTGCCTAGAATAAATAAATACTCAAAAAATGTATTTTGGGTGAATAAATGAGTGGTTGCCCTTTAAGCAAATAGGATGAAGATTTGTTGACCTACGGCCATTCATCCAAAACTTGTCTTCTCGTTGCTCCACGTGCATCTCACAAGATAAATCTTCCTGCTCAACCTCCATTATTTTCATGGCTCGTTACTAATTCACTGTACAAATAGTCCGTAATTTATTTAAACTTTCCCTATGGACGACGTTCGGATAGTTTCTTATTTTTGGTTGTGACTAACTGTGCTCTTCTTACACATACACATTTTTATAGTTTTGTCATCTCTCTAGGATAAACTTCACAAGCGGAAATGCTGATTCAGTTAGAAACAAGGTAAGATCTCGAAGCAAAAGGCAGATCGTCCCCAAGTTCTGAAAGTTTGTCGGAGAGGGTCCCGTTCTTTCTAGCAGCCACAGCAAAGAATGAAATAGAATCCTTCACAGGATTCACTGTGTCATTCAGGAGAGACGCTGAAAGCAAAAATTGTCTTTGGGAAAAATAAGTGGAAGAGGCACCAAAGAGAAGCAGGGCTCAGTCTGTTCAGGTAAGAGTCAACCTGATACAGCAAGAGCAGATCCAACTCCTCTCCTATCTTTCTGGAACAGTGGCAGCCGTTTTCTGAAAGGGCCCAGGCTGGGGACTGAAGCGCGGGAGGCCTCTGCCATTCAGCAGCCCGGCAGCGTCCGCGATGTTCAAAGGCTTTAGAACCACACAGCCTTCCTGCACGTAGGGGAGGTCTGAGAAGGGTGGTGGGAAAACACAGATGGAAGTGAGTCAAACCACTGGGTAGAAGCGAGTCCTGGGAGGTGTGGACCCAACTTACCAGAATCAAAAGTAATAACAGTGACGTCCGGCCATGGGCCAGGCACTGTGCAAACTTTAGGAACTTTCCATAAATGGTCACGCTTCACTCTCACCACGTCTCCTGCGGGAGGTGTCACTATGCTCATTTTGTAGATGAAGGAACCAGAGGAACAGAAAAATTAAGTAACTTGCCCATGGTCACACAGCTAGGAAGTGGGCAATCTGGGATTTAAATCCAGACCTGGGCACGGAAAGCACCTACTAAGTGTGTTCTGAATGAGGTGGTGAGAGTTGCAGACTTGGATGGGACAGGGACTTTGACAACCTGGCAGGGGCAGAAAGTCCGAGATCCTCGCTAGCATCCACAGAGCAGGAAGAACGGGGGTCCGTGGTGCGCCTGTCCAGGTACTTGAAGCCGGAAAAGGTGCCAGAGAAACTCTCATGACCTGTCAGGAGCCAGGAGCTGAAGGTCCAGTGAAGAGACTGGGCTCGTGTTTCCACCGATGGAAGGAAAGAGAGGGTTTGCCCTTTGATTGACCTTCTTGCTGTTGCTCTGCCCCCCGGATCCCGGAGGGCGTACACTCTGAGGGGTTCCTGACTAGCCCACGGCTCTCTCTGGGGATGCCTGAGCAATTCCCTGTGCGTGGCCGCAAGCAGACGTCACTGCCTTTGGAAATGTTGCAGCCCCTGCTGTTCATTTCTTCAAAGTCATGGCTATGCCAGATCGTTCTGGGAGAGTTCACTAAACGCTTGTAATTCCCAAAGAGGAGGCAACTGCAGCTTTCGATGGAGCTCTGCTTTCAGACTACAATAAACCGCACATCCGCTAATTTTTTTTTGTCTTGGAGACAACTGTGATAGGATTAGAAGAGTCACTAATTTTTAATGCCACCGAAGGCAAAATACAGTGTCTGATCACAGCAGTCACTGCCTTGTCATCGCCTTGCTAACTTAAAAGAAAGACGAATGTTAACAGAAGCTTTTACTTTTAATTTGATGATTTATCCATTCATTTCACAAGGATTCATTGAGTGAGGGCCAGGCTCTTGGCTAAGCATTGCAAATACAGCAATGAGACTCGATGCCCTAAATTTCACACAAAAGATCTGGCAGGGCCGTGAATTCGACTGGCAAGGTAATTTGGCAGTCTGCAGGATCAAACTATCCTTTTAGTTTTCAGCTCCCTCTGCTCTATAGTTGCAAGAGATAAGAATTTCCTTTTGCACAGTCATAGAAAGTTCCAAGTTTCAGTCCAAGTCTTGAGCCAATCGTTTAGTCATTTAAGTTTGTCATTCCTTTTCCTTAAGTGTTCAGTCCTTAAAGAAAGAATTCCTTTATCCCCAAATTTCTCATGTCCTTCAAACCATTTTATGATGGCGGCAATTGAGTGTCCACAAAGCCATGCCTTCAGGGAATACTTGATGCCTGGGGACCACAGGCATTAATTCAGTCAGCAGTTCCTCTCTTGCAGGCCATAGGTGCCAGTTACCCATCTCTGACTAGTTATCTTCAATAGCTAAGACAGATAACTGGTCTCAGATTCCACGTTTGTTGGTTTCAACTCACTCCTAGAACTCAGTTTTTTCATCAGTGTTCTTGGTTGCAAAACACAGAACCAAACTTTGGCTAATACAAAAGAAAAAGGCTCTGTTAGTTGGATATTTGTAGTTCCTAGAGCTCCTACAAAGACCAGAGAACTAGGTTTTAAAAATGGATAGGAATAGAGGCTGGGCAGCTTAGATAAGCAGAATCTGGTTATCATGCTAACACAGGTACAACTACCACCAGTCCTGGAGCCTGGCTGCCACTGCCACCACAGTACAGGTCCAAAAGTTTGCCTGCTGCTTTGTACCATTCAGACTCAATTTTGGGCAGAAGCAGCTGACTGGCCAAATCCAGGTCTAGGACCCAATCCCTAGCTTCCGGGGGCTGAAGCGAGCAAGGGAATGGACCCTCAGCAAGACTCCAATGGCAGGTTCTTCAACGCAGAAGGGGATTGGGTACAGCCAAAACATGACAAATTTCCTCCATAGTTAATAAGACAGGAAGCACGGGAGCCATATGAATTTTAGAAAGCAGGTTGGATGATGGATTGTGACAATGGGAAACCAGGTGCAGACCGATAGGAAGTGACTTTTGGACCCCGAATAGTGGAGCTTGATTTATTGGATGTGAAGGGAGAGAGAGAGGAGACAGTGGCACCTGGGACCTCTCTCAGGTCTCCGGCTAGGGTGACTGGGTGATTTGCTGCGCTGCTGGTCTCAGAAATATGCCAGGAAGCAGCGCTGGACCCTCGGTCCCTAACTCCAGGACAGGTGCAATAGCTCAGAGACTCTGGATTCCATCTTCTTGGGTTCCCATCCTAGCTGACCTCTGCCCAGCGGTACGATTTTGGATGCATGACTTACCCACTCCATGCTTGTTGCCTCATCTGAAAATGGGGGGGCAGTGACAATGCCTGTCTGGAAGGGCGGTTGTCAGGTTGATGGAGTGTATGTTTGTAAGGCTCGGACGGTGCCTGACACTGTTAAGTGCTCAATAAATGTTAGTTATTATTGTTGGCTGTTAGCACTCGAGCGCTCTCTCCAATGAATCCAGTGTGTTTGGGGGTACTTTATAGCCAAAGAAAGGATTGATCTGAGAAAAACAGTGTGTCTTTAGCAATCAGGGTCTCCTGGTCATACTGTCTACCACAGAGAAGTGTAAACTAGCTTGAGGACAGTCCCTCACAGCTTCTTAGTTGAGGGCAGCATTCCAGAGCCTGTTGACCAGAAACCGAGAACAGGATTTCTGCAGATCTGAGACCCTGTCTTCTGGATATTCAGGTTTCACTTCCAGAAACTGCTAAATCACAAGTCACCTACACCAGGGAAATGACACAGCATTATGAAACCTCTCCTCCAGCCTGAACGAATCAAACAGGTTTCTTACATAACGAGAACTTTGGCATGTCACCCAAGGCTTGGCTCCTTGCCAGCTCCTCCACCCCCTAGAAAAGGATACTGAGATATTTCAACAGCTGGGTCTGATTTCATTTTGGGCCAAGGGGCAATGTGCAGGTCATGGCCGTGGGAACCTGGCTCTGCTCTGGCTTAGAAAGACTCTGGAATATGTGAGGTTAGATGCAAACGAGAGACAAATGCTCAGAGAGCCCTGGTGTTTCCAACCCCATCAGGGAATGCTGGGGAGCTCTGGGTCTGCATCTATCTGGTTCTAGAGGGACCGATGGAACTCACAAACCTGCAGAGATTTCTTGTAGGGTCCTCAGTTCCATGTCAGATCATAAAGGTTGGCCTTTCCCTCAAGAGCCTTTCCCAACGCCCCAAACCCAGAGAAGCTGCTTGTGGCTCTCTCACCCGCATGGAACAGCTTGCGTAACAGAGCAGGTCTAAATTTCATCAAGGAAGGAAGAACCCAGGGCTGAGAAAGATAAAGATCAGCTTTCAAGCTGGAAAATAAATATCCCTCTCTGCCAGACGAATGCAAAAACAAACTAAAAATTTACCAGGGCTTTTGGAGCAAACATTCTGTTCATTTTTCCTTCTGAACAATGGGGTCACCTAGGATGTTTATATTGCGCATTGGGTCTGGATGGAAAGAGTTTATCAGTTCTATAAAGCATATGATCTCTCTACGTTTCTGAGTTCTCTTACTCAGAAAGAATTGGCTTTGAGCCTGGATGGGTCCCCACTTTTGGTATATGATCTAAAATTTGGGGTGCTTTTGTGGTAGGGAAATGATCAGGATACTGCTGTTTTTGTCACTGCATTGAGAAAGAGAGGCAGAATTTAAGCCACATGCCAAGAGAACAAATACTTCATTTTGCAAGAGTTTCTTCTTGCCGTTTTAGTGGAAGGGGTCTTGCTGAACAGCTAGGATATTTCTAACTTGGTAATGAGGATGGCTACTACTTGTTATCAGGTCTTGCCCTTGGCCCTTTGCATGCATTCTCTCTAATTCTCTAAGAAACCTGCAAGGTGGATACTACTGCTCTGTTACAGAGATGAGGAAAGTCAGGTTCAGATGGGTTACTTTGGCTCGTAAGGGGCAGGCTTGCTACCGCAAAGCACCAAGTCTTCATTGTGCCTTGATGTCTCTCCCTAAAGAAGGAGAATATCCTAGAGTGAGGGCGTCTTCTGGTTTAGGTAATTCAGAGCAGACCCAAACATTCACTAGAAACTTGATCCAACCCTTTGCCAAATGGTGGGAATTTTTGAGGTGGAGTCATGTTTCCTTGAAGAGTCAAGTGTTCATGTTTTTCATTTTATTTTATTTTTCCCCCTTGCTTCCATGCCATCAATCAAAGCAGGCCAGCATTTGAAGTACCTGCAATTTGCAAGCAGCTCTTGGGCCAGTGCTGTTGAGAACGGTACCCAGTCCGGCCAGACCTTGTCCTGAAGGCTCTGTTTGAGAGAAGCTCCATGAGAGTCTGCTCCCCTTCAGGGGATGTTCCTGCAACTACGCAGTTTTTCTCTTTCACCTTGTGCAGAAAAATTCAACTCATCCCCCAAGAAGCCGCCACTCCCTTCCCTCCTGGACCCATCAAGGGGGTAAACTCCTGGAGGACAGACTCTATAATTGATTTACCTTGTATCTCCCACACAACACTTACCAGAGGCCCGCTGGCAGTTGAGTCTCTGTAGGTATCTATTGATCCAACAGGTGGATGTGGCAGTAAGATGCTACATGCCACAAGGAGTGAGACACCAGATAATTCATACTTCCCTATTCTCAAGAAGCTGATATTCTAAGAGGCTGATATGAAACCGTCAGAAAAAAACCTCCAGCTAGTGTTTGAACTGGGGACCTAAGTTACTTGCGTGTTAAAGACCACAAGTGCAGCAGGGAGCACTGCGGCTGGAGTCCTCAGCAACGCTTCATGCACCGGGAGGAGGAAGCTGGAGGATGGATAGGATTGGGGTCGGTGGGGAGGTGTGGTGGAAGAGGGCAGCAAACATAAGGACTGGGGGTTGGGGGAGATGAGAAGTACGTGAGGTGGGGGGGGATCTGAGGGATCAAAGAAGAGTTGTTGCTTTTTAGTTTGCTCAGCCTTTTTGTCGTTGTGAGTACTGGAGTGACGACTTCCAAGCTCCTTACCTGCTGGACGGGACCACACATTTCTAAAGGAGCGTTGTCTCACAGTGTGTTCTGCAGAACAGGGTTTGACAGAGTTCTACAGAATGTTGGTGGCGCTCAATGACAGAAGGATCTGTGTTCAGGTAGCTCTGAGATACCGGGTTTCTTTACAGCAGGGCTTTTCAGTGTCTTTATTATATTAATATGCATTTGATTCCACTTTATGGGCCTACAGATTGTATTGTTTCCTAAGTTGATTTGACCATGAAATTCTTTTGGAGAAGAGTATTTCATAAGACTACATTCCTCAGAATTGGGGAAATGCTGCCTTATAGTCTTTCTAAATAGCTTTTCCTTTCCTGCGGGCACCCCACCATTGTCGTCACAGTTGACGTAATCAGTCCTTTTTACGCTCATTCATACCACAGGCATTTACTGAGTCTCTGCTACGTGCAAGACAGTGTGATAACGCTGGTGGGTGGGCACTAAATATTTGGGACGTGGTGTCTTTTAAAGTCTGATGTGGAAGGTGAGAAAGCAGTGTGCAGAAGTAACTCTAACTCTGGAGACTTCAAAGAAAGGCTTTCTCCCCCATCATCTCTGTTACTTACAGAAGATGAATCAAATTAAATTGAGAGAGCTGAAAAGGAAAACAATTTTTTTTTTTTTATGAAAACTGTTCACTTCCCCCTTTCACTGAGGTGCCACATTGGCTTCGAGTATGAAAAAGGTTTAGGGATCAAGTTTCTGAGCAAGTCTTCAGAACGTCAGTCGGCACAAAGCTGCCCATGACCTGCCATCTTGCTCGCTGATCTGTGCCCATTGCAACATCTCCTCACTGTATTTCTAGGGGCCCCTGTGGGCAGAATCTGCAGGCAGGAAACTAAAGCCTGGGGGGACTCACTCCAAATGCTTATTCTTAGCAGGTGTTAGGTCTTTGCAGAGGAGTGAAGGGCAGAATTTGTGGCACCCTTCACCCATTAGACTCTTGCTTGACTTTTGGGTGCAACGTTTTCTGGCAAAAGGCCTCATCTTCAAGTAGAGCATGACTCTAGCTTCTAGTTACTGACAATACAAGAAAGCAAAAAACTGAGCTGCTTTGGCAGCAGGCACAAGCATCAAGAAGGAAACAAAAGTTGGCAATGAGTAACCAGCATATCAACTACTGTAATGAAAAGTGATCTAAGCTTCAAGTAGTCAGTTCAGCACAACCTGAGAGGGCTGAGAAGTGCTGCCCAAGTCTTTCCCTGCCTGGTGCCCTCACTCAGATGCAGCTGTGCCTGAACCCCATCCTTAGCAGGCTTTCTTGGGCTTAAGCAATTCTTGTCTGGAAATCATCTTTTTAAAAGGTCTGCCAAATCCCAATAAGACTTGAACTCTGTCTCTCGACTCCCTTGAATCTGGATGGGCCCTGTGACTACTTTGACCAACAGAATACAGCATAAGTGATGCGTGATGCTGTGTCAGCTCTGGGCATGGAGCTTAACTGGTCTAACAGCTTCTGCTCCTACCTCTTGGAGGACAGCCACCATTTAAGAAAAAAGACTCATTGAGCCCACCGTGCTGTGAGAGGCCCAAGCCATGAGGAGAGGCCCAGGAGGATGAAGTGCTGTGTGGAGAGAGAGAGGCCAAGGCACCAGGTCGTGAGTGAGGAAGCCGTATTGAAGGTGGATCCCCCAGCCCTGCCTGCCCCAGCTGATGCTGTGCAGACCACAGACTAGGCACCCTGCTGAGTCCTCCCTGAATTCCTGACCCACAGAACTTTGAATAAAATAAAATGGTGTTTTAAGCCACTGCATTTTGGGATGGTTTGTTAAGTAGCAATAGATAGCTGAAACAAAGGGCAGGAACCCATAGGCATTCATGCTTCTAAGCATCAGGTTGTGGCTGTGTAGAGTGCTTTATGCAACTGTAGAAATCCTTGGGTGATAAGAACACCAGAGCTTCACTCTGCTGGTCGTACACAGCACTCTCGGAAAAGCCAGCCTTCAAATAAGAGGAAACTTACACGTATTCAAGATGGAAGAGCATCTCACAGTCAGATGCTAGTGATTTCTAGCATGACTAGGAGAAGTCTGGCATGGAGAAAGGAGATCCGGGATCATTATCAAAACTAGTAAAAGCCCTTCACCATTTGGAGAAGCACGGTTAATGCTCATCAGCTCTCAGCTCCCTACACCTAACGGAACCAATTCTTGGAATCCTGCTCCTTCTTGGCTGTGGAGGAATCAAGGAGATGTTTTCTTAAATCTCTCATTCCCCTCCAAAAGTGTATTTACCACAAAAGAAAATCAGACGACAATCAAATATTACTGTAACAAGGCCACACACTATGATGCATTTTATATAAGAAAGTTAAAATGCCACAGCATTGTATGTTAAGTCCTTAAGGAAGCACACTTCAAGTAATCTCTTGTGTGCCTAATGCCCTGTTACTATTTCTCCCAGAAACACATTCTATAGCTTGCACTAAAAGAAAAAACAGATCGTTGTTTCGTTTTGTGTGTCTATGGCCTCCTCTGTGTTGCGTTTGGTAGCAACTTCCAGGTGGAATCTGAATGTTTCTGAGTTACCCTGGACGCAAATAACCCCAAAGGGGGCCCTACACCACATTGCTTTGTGGCGTGTGTCGGGGTACTGTGGGACCTGTGTTTTCTTCTGGAAACCTCTAAGATGATAGGTTCTGGCTGCCACCTGCCCAGGAGTCCTTCCCCACCTTGCTCCTTTGATAATAGTCTCTGAGTTTTTAAATGTACTCAGTGACCATCTCCCTCATGGGGAAGCCAGGCAGCTTTTTAGCTCAGGAAGTGAATCTTGGCAAAGTCAATGAGTAAATTCCATTTTCCTTGACAGTATCTGGTTCAGGAATGGGCATGTGACACAATTCTGGCCCATGATGGGCAGATGTCTAGTGTGGAACTCTGAGGAAAGGTCTCCTATCTTCTAATTTTCCGAGGAAGGGATGCTCTCCATTTCTGTCTTCTGTCATTTGTTTATTTACTATGTGAGGGTGTCGTGCCTGGAGCCGCCATCTTGGCCGCCAGGAGGGGAGCCAGCCTAGAGAAAAAGTCAATGTGCTGACCAGAGTGGAGACAGACAAGAACCCAGGTCCTTAATTGTATAATGGAACTGCTAAGTTCACCTGCCTTGGAACTGTCCTAATTCTGGGCTTCTTCTTGTATGAAAGAATAACTGATTTCCTTGTTTAAACCACTCTTAGTTGAATTTTATGTTACTTGCAAGTGATAGAGTTTTAATCCTTATACAGTAATTAAAAATAAGAAATAACAAATTATTACCTGTGTACAAAAGGATCAAAAACACCATTGGTATGGGGAGGCAAAGATATTGCATGCTTTTGGACAGGTTAGGGTACAGGAGCATGTGTTGGGTTGTGAGTTGCCTTTGGGGAGGTCCGTGTTGGTTAGAACAGCAAATGAAGCCCCGTTAGGAGCACCTGAACCAATCTGCTTTGACGAGCTCAAAACAAGGGAGTAAAGAGCAGAAAGCCACTGCTGTGCAGTGTTTCTCCCAGGCTTCAGTAGCCCACAAGGAAAAGGCGGTGTCTGCAAGGTCTGAAAGTGTAGAATGAGGTTGTCACCACGTATGCGAAGAAGGTACATGTGTGCGCCTAGGCAAGGATGGAAGAAAATGGGGAAAGCAGGGTTTTAATTCTTACACCACTTAGCTGTGGTGAGCCAGAGTGAAGGCACATTTACCATAGTTCATCTACGGGACTGGAAAGGAAATTCTTTGCAACACAGGTCTAGATGGCAGAGAGAGCTGTCCGGCTCCAGCTGGCTGCCCCTAGAGAGTTGTTCCAAGCTATGCGGCTCTTGGACATGCACCAACAAGCTGGCTTGTGTCCGGACACACACTGCTTTCAGCTCCTTTGACAACAACCAGACTGATGAAAACACTCTTGACACTTGGAACTGCTCATGTTTTAATTCGCTTGTCACAGGAGAATCATGCTGCTCTGTGCTCTCAACTCAATCCTGATGGATTTGTTGGGATGAAGGAAGCATAAATTTTCTGATCTGACAGATAATAGAAACTGCTGAATAATAACCACCAGAGAGAGGCTAAAAAGGAAGACTGACCACTTCTCATAGCGCCCCCAGAAGGCAATTTGCTATAATAGAGACTTTTTTGTTTTTCTCGTAGATGCTCCCAAAAAAGAGAAAAGCAGCCCCCGCCATCCTGGAGCTGGCCTGGCACTCCCAGCTGGGCCTTGGTGTTCTCCGCTGAACATAAACAATTTCAGAGAACATCGGCATGAGACAAGGCCACTCCATGGTCACGATGGATCAAGATAGAAACAAGTCCACGTCATAATCACGTCTGAACACAAACACAACTGGGACATTGCTCAACTCGCAATACATCAAGCTTGCCCCTCTCCTGGCTAAGAGGAGCGACTGACGCTTCTTTACCAATTATAGCTTTGGCCTCACTCCAGTCTGCCCTCCCTCCAGATAAGATTTATTGAGATACTGTGTTAGTCTCCTTGGGCCACCATAACAAATTGCCACCAACGGGGTGGCTTAAAACAACAAGACCCTCTCTCACAGTTCTGGGGTCTGAAAGTCTGAAATCAAGGTGTCGGCAGGATTGTTTCCTTCCAGAGGCCATGCGGGAGAATCCATTCCATGCCCACCTCCTAGCTCCTGGTAGCTACTGGTAATTCTTGGTGCTCCTTGGCTTGTAGACACACCACTCCAATGTCTGTCTCTCCCGTCTTCACATTGCCTTCTCTCCTGTGTTTCTCCTCCTTGTCTCTGTGTCTTCTCTTCTTGTAAAGATTCTTGTCATGGGCTGTAGGGCCCAACTGATTAATCCAGGATGATCTCATCTCTACAGATAAACAGGAACTAGGGTGTAGGACAAGGACGTATCTTTTGGGGTGTGACAAGTCAATCCACTACAGATTCCTCACCGTAGGATTACCCCAGCTTCCTGACAGCAGCTAGTCCAGAGCAAGGCCTCACCTCCTTAAACCCTGTCCACATTACCTAACACAAACCCAAGTCTTTCATATGTCTTTTCTAACACTCGCTTACTCAGAGGGCCTGTAGTTCACCCTGCTGTGTGTTTGCCTCGTTGCAACAGGTCGCGCACTCAACTTGGTCAGCTCGTGGCCTTTGGCTGGGAGTCACTGACAGTGCCGCATACTTAAGGTTTATTGAGCGCTCTAATGTGGCAGATGCCATGTCAATCCTCAGATGCGAGAAATCATTAAATCTTTGTAGCAACTCTGAGTCAGCGCTATCAATCCTCATTTTACAGGTGATAAAATTGAGGCTTAGAAACATGAGAATCTGTATTAGTCAGGGTCCTCCAGAGAAAGAGAACCAAGAGGACGGAGATACATACATACATACATACATATATATATATATATATAACATATTATATAATATAAAACCAATAGAATATGTGATTATGGGGGCTGAGAATTCCCCAGATCTGCAGTTGGCAAATTGGAGACCCAAGAAAGCCAACAGTTTAGCTCCAGTCAGAGTCTGATTCCAATGAAAGCCAATGGTTCCAATCCCAAGGTCAACAGGTTTGAGACCCAGGAAGAACCAATGTTTCAGTTCAAGTTCAAAGGCAGGAAAAAAAAAAAGCCGATGTCCCAGCTCTAAGGCAGTCAGGCAGGAAGAGGCCTCTCTTACTCATGGGAGGGTCAGCCTTTTTGTTCTATTCAGGTCTTCAGCTGATTGGATGAGGCCCACCTACATTAGGACAATCTGCTTTACTCACTCTACTGACTTAAATGTTAATCTCATCCCAAAACACCCTCACAGAAACACCCAAAATAACCTTTGACCAGTCAAGTTGACACATACAATTAACCATCACAGCATCTTTCCCAAGATCCAACAACTGGTAACTCGTGGAGCCAATATTCAAACCCTGGGCTGCCTGACTCTCTAGTCGATGCTCTGCCATAATGCTCTCCCATTATCTCCCTTTTCACAGGTGGGCTTCATCCAGAGACAACCTATGATGGATTCTATGCAAACTCTCACAGATCTCAGAGGCTGAACCACATGGTTTGGAACCACATTACATATTGTCTCATGTTTTTGTTTCCTGTGTGATGGTCTCACCTCTTCTGTCAGACGGTAAGGAATTTGGGAACAAAGACTATGTCTTGGGCTTTAATAGTTTCTAATATTATTAAACACTTATTATGGGTCCGTTTAATACTGACAACAACGCAGTAAGGTAACTACTGCTATTATCCTTGTTTTACAGATGACAAGACTCAGCCCAGGTCCTGACCCACTTGCACAAGATTACGGGGCAGGTAGTGAAGCCAGGGTGTGGCCCCGGGCAGTCTGCCCAGAGCCTGTGCCCCAATCTCCCTCTGCTAAGCTTCTCGTGTACTTTCCCTGAGATGGCCCCGTTCTCAGCATCCACCTCAGTGGATGCCACATGCGGGCTCCCAGGGGCTCTCCTGAAGCTGTTGGTTTCAGGGAGCGAGAGCTCCTTGGGAGGCCAGAGGGCTGTGCGGTTGGCTGAGCAGGTGTGTGGGGCGGGTGCACCTGGCTTGTGGTTTGGCCAGCACTGCTCTCTGAGGCTGCCCTGCCCACACTCCTGCTCCTCCACTGGCCTTAGCTCAAAAATACGCCTCCTGGGAAGACTTGGCTCCTCTGGAAAGACGCTCAGGTTGTCCTTACCTGCCTGCATCTTGTGCCAACGTTGGGCCTTGAAAATGCATTGTCACCTTACTCAGCACTGACTGGCTCCTGCTGTTAGGAGACGCTGCCGCATCAGGAGCTGTACAAACAGGTTCTGTGCAGAAGGGGACATCTGCAGCTTCATGGAGGCTGGTGGAGTGCTGGCAGTGGGTCGCCAGGGTTGGGCACACCTAGTTGTCTCTGGGGCTGCTGGGGCAAACTCTGACTCAGCACTCCAGGGAACTGGAGCAGCGGGACCCCTCCCCCAACCGCCAGCATGCTCACTTTCCCGTTCCCTGAGCAAGTAGGCGATGTTTAAACTTTGCTAGAGTGGAATTATTCCTTAGGAAGCCCTAAGTTATCTGGATGTGGCCAAAATCCAGATGGGCATAGAGTCCCCAGCTTGGCAAGGTGCCTCTCCTGGGTGGCCCTCAAGTACTTAGGTGTCCTGGATTCCAGAAACTCTAAGGTCCCTTCTAGTTTAACATCCCAGGACTCTGCATGTGAAATGCTCTGCATAGAGAGGAGGTTATGGGAACGTGGTTCCTGCCGTATCTGAATTCGTAGCCTAAGAGTGAGCACATGGGCACAGACACACTGACATGGCCCCACCTGTCCTGGAGCTGGCATCTACAGGGAATGGTGCTGAAAAGGGGGCAGGATCGGGGGTGATAGCTTTCCAGAGCCCTTGGGGAGGTGAGACCCCTGCCTTATAGTCATGGCACCAGCTGCCAGGATGCTGACATTACAGACCTTGCCTAGAGCTCTGCATACCTCTCCTACCACGAATCTCTGTGATCCTACAGAGAGAATATGATGCGGCCTCCCCCCCTTAGGCCATATCCTTGGGAAAAACATCCTTCTTGCAGACATTCTCAGGGGAAAGGAAGGACGTAACTCTTTGATCTTGATCCTTAACAAAGAATTTGTCTTGGGATCTTTGAAATCTTGGGAGAAAAAAAAGACCTGGACTTTCAAAGCTTTCCTTGTTTGATGTATTATAAAATAGGGGGACAAATATTCCCCGCTGGGGTAAACATCCTTCGTGCTGGAAAGACACTACAATGGATATTTGGTTACTAAAAGGAAAAGCGAATATCCCAGAATGCAGAAATTGTGGTCCTTCCTTTCCAAGGGGCTCCAGAATCGTGCACAATGACATAAGAAGCTGTTTTCCTCACGGGTGGAATTGCAGCCCTGCAAATTGTTTTCTACAGGAAAATCTTTCATCTTTAAAGAAGATTTAGTCTTCAGAGTCTCTAAAAAATCGTGCCTCATTCTTGGAAGATATGTGGACATTCTTATCGTAATGGGGGCTGGCAACTGGGTGCGGGTGGGGGCGTTGGAAATGCACCCTCATTCAGGCCAAGGGAGGGCTCCCCAGGAGGGCCAGGCTGGGCGGCTCAATGCCCATCTGACTGGTTTGTTTGAAGCCCTATTCCTTGCAATATTCTAGGTTAATTAACCCAGACTTTGGAAATGGACTGATGTTTAATTTATTGCTTTCTAGTTTATTGTCTTGTTAGGGACCCTACGGCAAGACCAACCCTCTCTGAATGGTGAGGACATTTCTAACGTTAATCATGCTGGGACATAGCAGAAGGGGATAGAGAATGAGGGAGCACTTGGGGACCACTGAACCTGGGATTGTGTGGCCAGGACGCGGTAGAAAGGGGAAGAACCGAAGGCCTTTTTCTCTCTCTGATGGAAGGACATGCGAACAGTCCAGGACTGGTGAAGCTGGCCGGGGCAGGGCTGGGTGGTGACCAGTAGAAGTCACCTCACAGAGAGTTTTGAGCTGTGAACTTTATTATTCTTCATTTCTAGCACCAATTCTAGCTCTCTCAGAGTTGGAATTCCAGTGTGTTACTTCCAAATGTTCATTAAAGTCTTGCTACTCATTAAAGCATGGGCTTAGCCATTCTGTTGGGGATTAAAGGCCCAGATGATCATAATCCTAGTTCATGTGACAGGTCTGAGAGGGCCTGGCAGCAAAGTGAGTGGGGTCTGCGGAGGAACCAAGGGTGAAGATGTGGACCGAGTGAATGCTGGAGGCACAACTGTGGCTACAGACTAATGAGGCAGCTGTCATGAGATAACCCTTGTCCCCAAATATACTGGAGGAGAAGGGATCTTCAAAGAGGGAGCCCAGGACCTACTATATTTATGCTGGTCAGGATACTGAGTCAGCAAACAAGTGGGTTATATTTAGTGGCGTTTCCCCGTTACCTGGAATGACAAAGGGCAAAGGCTGGCAGGGCCCTGGTCTTGGTGGGAAGAAGGGGCAAGATGGGGCAGCAATAATGATGAGAATGAATGTGTGGAGAGAGGAAACAATAAAGTTTTTTTTTTTTCTAGCAAAGAGCAAAGTGTAGTAGAGAAAGCATCAGAGACAAGCGTCTTCTCCAAACGTTGCCACAAATGGGGTGCAGTCACTCATCTTTCTCTAGACTTCAGTTCCCCAGAGTGAGCAATGTGTTTCCTGAGGATGCTTCCAGTGTCTCCCTTTGTGTTCCCTCCCTAGGCAAATCTGCCACCAACTTGCAGTGGTTTGACATTCCTCCTCTCTTGTCTTTGCCTCCTTTTCAGACCTTTCCAGGGACTCTACTTGGAGCAACTCTGATCACAGCATCTAACGGTCAAAGTAGGCAAGTGCTCTGTGGAGTGTGCTCCTCAGTCTGGGTACCCAAATTGGGATTTGTTGGCTAAGGGAAAAGATGTTCAAATGGCTTTACTGGGATGATATGTCTCAATAGTTACAGCAGCAGGAATGGTGGATTTTGCTGCTTCAGATGCCTTTTCCAATTTTGGAAGAAAGTCATTTCTGTATTAGAACCTCAGTTAGGTGCTACAGACACCTATGTAACTACTTATCTGTAAGTCCTGGGCCCTGTTCTCTTTGTATCTTTGGTGACAGTGTTAGCCTGGCACAGGCGGGCACTTAATCTATGTGTGTTGGATAAATGAGTTAAAGGAATCTAGAAATAGTTATAGGAGTCATATTTTCCAAGCCAATCATCAAGCCATATTGCCTGCAGAGGGTTTTATGCTGCTCCTAGATGGGAGAGGCAGTTTGGGAGATGTCATTGAGATGCTGAAACATTGGAATTTGGAGACCATTTTGGAAGTTTCTGGGAACTAGGCAGAATTTTATAAATCAGTAGCATCCTTAAAAAGAATAGAAGCTGTATAATCACCACTTAGTACTTTAATGTTCTGCCTGCCATAAACATCTTGCTATTATCCTCACAGTCAGGCCCCATATAAAAGCCTGAGGCAAGTAAGAATTGTCCTGTGTGCTCAATTCTCCTCTTGAATTCTCTTTCCCCAAAGTCTGGTGATTTAACTCTCTCTTGGATTACCCAGAACCCCTCTCCTGGTCACTCTACTTTTCCTGACATCCTTCCTTGCTTTTTTCCCTCAACTGATCTGAGTGGCATTTGCCCTGTTCTCATTCTGCTTATGGTTCTCTTTAAGTTTCTGTGGACTTTGTTTGAATGAGAAGGAGGAATGAGAAGTTCCCCATGCTTATCAAAGCAATTTGGAGCCCTACAGATGCCCTCTGGAGACCTTGGGACAGTTAAATGCTTTACCCAACCCAGGAACCTAACCATGTGCTCTGACCTGGCATTGAGCCCAAGCTCACTTTGTCACTTCATTCTTCTTTATTTTATGGGATATATGCATCTTTCTAGGAAACCTGGAGAATCCGCTGAAGACAAATGTTTGTTTCGTGAATGTAGGAGTATGGCGAGTCTGGAAGAGTGTTCAAATATGTTTGAAGCTAGAGAGCCACTTTGGCAGATGATTGGGCCCTGGTGAACAGGGCACTGCAGGGGATGCAGACATTTCCTCTACCCACTGTGGGTTCTTCTGGCCGGAGAACAAATTAAATTCACATGAGACAGAATAACAGGAGAAAATTAAACAAAGCTTTATAGCATGTATTCATGGGAGAGGCTCAGGCAACCTGAGCAACTCACCCAAATGGCTGAAGCCACCACTTTAAATATCCTCTTCAGCTAAAGACAAAGGAGAATGCTGGGGTTGGGGGGAGTCAGTTACTGGAGATTACCACACAAGTACAGTAAACAAGCGTCAGGTTATTATGCAGACTTGAGTCCTTGCCTTCCACGTTGATGAGAGTTTCTAGAGATAAGGTCATCCCCCCTTCTTCCTGGTGCAGAGAGGGAGACATCTTTACAGATGGAGATTTCCTTTACAATGTAAATATCTCTTAACAAACGGTGAGTAAATTCTACTTTTCAGGGTTTCTTTCCTGTCTGCAGTTTTTAAAGTAATCAGCCCAAAATAATCCTCATGCCAAAGAGACATATCTTGGGGTGGCCAATTCCAGTCCCCCACAGCCTGAAGCTTTTTTCACTCTGATAAAAAACTGTATTCCACCTTTCCATTACCTACTTTGCATGGATTAGTTGGGATCCTGAAGCAGAGTTTTCAGATAAATGTAAACATGTGTGGTAGGAAGAAAGCTGGGGAGTCAGAATAGGATGTTGTGGTTAAGAGTGCTGACTTGGAAATTGACTGCCCGGCTTCAAATTCTCGTCCAGCCACACAAAAGCCAGGTGTCCTCAGGCAGGTTTCTTAATTTCCTTAAAATTTGGTTTCCTCATCTGTGAAATCCCTGTGTCAAGAGCCAGCATTACTATAACAAAAAATACTTACAATAGTTCCTGGTTATGATATTTAAGTGCCTGCTATTATTGTTCTAGGCAATTCTTGGGTTTGTGCTTCTCTGGCACATTCACATGATTCTAGAACACAAGATCCCCCCAATAGCTGTCAGTCAATGCCCTAAGGCTTATGGGGAGAAAAAGACATTGATAGCCATTCTCTGGACACCTGAGAAATGGACATAGTTCTCAAAATCACTTGTACCTCATCGAGAAATTCAACCAGATAAGTGTCTACCAGCACCCAAGGTGATGCTGTGTGGGGCCAAGGAGACTGGTACTTGATAGGCTCTAGAGTAAGTACCACCTGATGCTATCCATTCCCATCAAGAGTCTTGTATTTGAATGGCTACCATTATGCTTGGAGTCAGGGCCCTTTCCAGGTTCAAGGGCTATGCTTCCTCTTGCCCTAATACGGAAATGAAAAATCCTTATGGAGGTTGTGCTGAACAAAGTTACTAAGAATTGCCAATTGTTTTAGCATCATATAACTTCCAAAAGCCCCTGAAGTTCATAGAAAGAAAATAACTCCTCTAAGTTCGACATCAGATGGAGGCAAGCCATCAAGAATTTGAGCCGAAATCCTCTCTAGTCTTACATATTGAAGATTAAAGAGCACCTCCAAACTCAATAGGAGGAAGGATCAAGATGGTGGAGGAGGAAGATCCCGACTTCCCTCCTTCCACAGACACACCAAAACTACAACCACATAGAGAACAACTATCTGAGAACAACCTGAAGACCAGCATAACAGATTTTCCACAACTAAGGATATAAAGAAAAAGCCACATGGAGACAGGTAAGAGAGGCAGAGGCACAGTCTAGTCAGGATCCACACCCCTAGTGTGCCAGCCCACAAGCAGGAGGGCTAACACAACTATGGAGGTCCTCCCTGAGGAGTGAGGGGTCCAAGCCCCACAGTGGGCTCCCCAGCCAGGGGGACATGCATCAGGGAGAAAAGCCCCCATAATGTCTGGCTTTGAAATTCAGCAGGCTTACGTCTGGGAGAGCTGGAGGGCTGTAAGAAACCGAGACTCCACTCTTAAAGGGCATGTGCATAATCTCTCTTGTTCCAAGTCCCCGAAGGAGGCAGCAGTTTGAAAAGCACCTTGGTCATCCCTGGAGGAGATTCATTGATGAATTTCAGGGTGTGTGCTGGAGGAGCAGGGATCTGTTGGGACTTTCTCTGGGATGGAAGTTGCCTTTTATGAATTGGAAGTAAGCAATCTGTCAGATGAAGAGTTCAAAGTAATGGTCTGAAGATGCTCATTGAACTCAGGAGAAGAATGGATGAACACGGTAAGAACTTCAACAAAGAAATAGAAAATATAAAAAGAACCATTCAGAGCTGAAGAATACAACTGAAATGAAAAATATATGAGAGGGAATCAATAGCTGTTTATACAATGGAAAAGAATGGATCAGCAATCTGGAAGACGGGGTTGTGGAAATCACCAAATCAGCACAGAAAAAAAAATGAAGATAGATTAAGGGACCTCTGGGACAACATCAGGCATACTAACATCCGCATTATAGAGGTTCCAGAAGGAAAAGAGACAGTGAAAGGGACAGAAGACTTATTTGAAGAAATAATGGCTGAAAACTTCCCTAACCTGGGAGAGGAAGCAGACATCCAGATCCAGGAAGCCCAGAGGGTTCCAAACAACATGAACCCAAAGAGACCCCCAGCAAGCCACATGCAAATTAAAATGTCCAAAGTAAAGATAAAGAAAGAATCTTAAAAGCAGCAAGAGAAAAACACCTAGTTATGTACAAGTCTATCAGCTGATTTTTCATCAGAAATCTTGCAGGACAGAAGGAAGCGGCACACTATATTCAAAGTGCTGAAAGGAAAAAACTTCCAACCAAGAGTACTCTACCCAGCAAGGTTATCATTCAGAGTGGAAGGAGAGATAAAGTGTTTCCCAGACAAGCAAAACCTAAACCGGCCTTACAAGAAATGTTAAAGGGACTTCTTTAAATGGAAAAGAAAAGCCTGTAACTGGAAATAAGAAAATTATGAAAGAAAAAAGTCTCACTGGTAAAGGCTAATATTTGGTAAAGGTTGTGGATCAACCACATTTATATCTAGTATGAAGGTTAAAAGACAAAGGCAGTAAAATCATCTATATCCTCAATAATTAGTTAAAGGATAGACAAAATAAAAGCACATAAAACGTAATGAGAAAAACATAAAACGTGAAGGGAGAGTAAAATGTAGCACTTTTAGAAAGTGTTTGAACTTAAGTGACCATCAACTTAAAACAGACTCTTTATTATATATAATAATTATTATATATAAACTTATTATATATAAACTTTATGGTAACCACAAACAATAAACCGATAATAGATACACAAAAAATAAAGAGAAAGGAATACAAACATAACACTAAAGAAACCCATCAAATCACAAGGGGAGAGAGTAAGAGAAGAAGAAAGGAACAGAGAAGAACTACAAAAACAACCAGAAAATAATTAACAAAATGACAATGAGTACACACCTATCAATAATTACTTTAAAAGTAACTCGATTAAATCCTCCAATAAAAAGATACAGGGTGACTCAGGGCCAGCCCAGTGGCATAGTGGTTAAGTTTTGGTGCTCTGCTTTGGCAGCCTGGGGTTCACAGGTTTGAATCCCAAGTGTGGACCTACACACCACTCATCAAGCCATGCTGTGGCAGTGTCTCACATACAAAATAGAGGAAGATGGGCACAGATGTTAGCTCAGGGCCACTCTTCCTCAACAACAACAACAAAAAGGATATAGGGGGACTGAATGGATGAAAAAACAAGACCCATATATATGCTGCATACAAGAGACTCATTTCAGATCTAAAAACACACACATGCTAAAAGTGAAGAGATGAAAAAATATATGCCATGAAAATGGAAACATAAAGAAAGCTGGGGTAGCAATACTTACTTAAGACAAAATGACTTTAAAACAAAGACTGTGACAAGAGACAAAGAAAGGCATTAAGTAATGATAAAGGAAACAATCCAACAAGAGGATATAAAATTTGTAAATGCCTATGTACCTAACCTAGGAGCACCTAAATAAGAAAGCAAATCTTAACATAGAGGGAGAAATGGACTGTAATATAACAATAGCAGGGACTTTAATACCCCACTTACATCAATGGATAGATCACCAGACAGAAAATCAATAAGGAAACATTAGCCTTAAATGATACATTAGGCCAGAGAGACTTAGATAAATATAGAACACTCCATCTCAAAACAGCAGAATGCACGTTCTTTTCAAATGCACATGGAACATTCTCCAGGATAGATCACATGTTAGGCCACAAAACAAGTCTTAATAAATTTCAGAAGACTGAAATCATATCAAGCATCTTTTCTGACCACAATGGTATGAAACTAGATATCAATCCAAGAAGAAAACTGGAAAAAACACAAACATGTGAAGGGTAAGCAACATGCTACTAAACAACTAGTGGGACAATGAACAAATCAAAGAGGATGTAAAAATATATCTAGAGACAAATGAAAATGGAAATACAATATTTCAAAGTCTATAGGACACAGCAGAAGCAGTTCTAAGACGGAAGTTTATAATAATACAGGCCTACTGCAGGAAACAAGGAAAATCTCAAATAAACAATCTAATCTTAGAGCTAAAAGAACTAGAAAAAGAAGAATAAACAAATCCCAAAGTTAGCAGGAGGAAGGAAATAATAAAGATCAGAGCAGAAATAAATGAAATAGAGACTAAAATAAAAAAAAGATTAATGAAACTAAGAGCTGGCTCTTTAAGGATAAAACAAAATTGACAAACCCCTAGCCAGACTCATCAAGAAAAAAGATAGAGGGTCCAAATAAATAAAATCAGAAATGAAAAAGAAGAGATTACAACTGACACTACAGAAATACTGGGATCATAAGAGATTACTATCAACAATTATATGCCAAAAAATTGGACAACCCAGAAGAAAGGGGTAAATTCATAAAGACATACAATCTCCAAAGACTGACAGGAGGAAATAGAAAATCTAAATAGACCAATTAATAGTAAGAGATTTAATCAGTAATCAAAAACTCCCAACAAAATAAATCCAGGAATAGACTGCTTCACAGGTGAATTCTACCAAAGCATTTAAAGAAGAGTTAACACCATTCCTTCTTAAACTATTCCAAAAAAATGAAGAGGAAGGAATGCTTCCAAACTCATTTTACAAGGCCAGCATTACCCTGATACCAAAATCAGGCAAAGACACTAAAAAAAAAAAAAGAAAATTATAGGCCAATATCACTGATGAATATAGATGCAAAAATCCTCAACAAATATTAGCAAACCAAACTCAATAATACATCAAGAGGTTCATACATCATGATCAAATGGGAGTTACACCAGGGATGCAAGGATGGTTCAATATTTGCAGATCAATCAACATGATATACAACATTAATAAAACAAAGGATCAAAGTCATACTATCTCAATAGATGCAGGAAAAGCATCTGACAAAACTCAACATCCATTTATATTAAAAGCTCTCAACAAAGTGGGCATAGGGGAAATGTACCTCAGGATAATAAAGGCCATATATGATAAACCCACAGCTAACGTCATACTCAGTGGTGAAAAGCTGAAGCCTTTCCTCTAAGATCAGGAACAAGAGAAGGATGCCCACTCCTGCCACTCTTATTCAACATAGTATTGGAAGTCCTAGCCACAGCAATCAGACAAGAAAAAGAAATCAAAGGAATCCATATTGGAAAGGAAGAAGTAAAACTGTCCCTATCTGCAGATGACACAATACTATATCTAGAAAACCCTAAAGATTTGACCAAAAAAATATTAGAACTAATAAATGAATTCACTAAAGTTGCAGGATACAAAATCAATACACAGAAATCTAACACACTAATTTCCACACACAAATAATGCACCATCAGAAAGAGAAATTAGGAAAACAATCCCATTTATAATTACTTCAAAAATAATAAAATACCTAGGAATAGACTTAACCAAGGAGGTGAAAGATCTGCACTCTGAAAAGCATTGATGAAAGAAATTGAAGATGACACAAATAAATGAAAAGATGTGCTTGCTCATGGTTTGCAAGAATTAATATTGTTAAAATGTCCTTACTACTCAAAGAAATCTGCATATTTAATGCAATTTCTATCAAAATACCAATGGCATTTTTCAAAGAACTAGAACAAATAATCCTAAAATTAGTATGAAACCATAGAAGACCCTGAATATCCAAAGCAATCTTGAGAAAAAAAGAGTAAAGCTGGAATTATCGCGCTCCCTGATTTCAAACTGTACTACAGAGCTATAGTAATCAAAACAGTATGGTACTAGCACAAAAATGAACATACAGGTCAATGGAACAGAATGGAGAGCCTGGAGATAAACCCACGCTTATATGGCCCATTAATCTACAACAAAAGAGGCAAGAATATACAATGGGGAAAAGACAGTCTCTTCAATAAATGGTGTTGGGGAAACTGGACAGCTACATGCAAAAGAATGAAACTGGGCCACTTTCTTACACTGTACACAAAAATCAACTCAAAATTGATTAAAGACTTAAATGTAAGACCCGAAACCATAAAACTCCTAGAAGAAAACATAGGCAGTAAACTCTTTGACATCAATGTTAGCAACATATTTTTGGATATGTCTCCTCAGGCAAGGGCAACAAAAGGAAAAATAAATAAATGAGACTACGTCAAACAAAAGCTTTTGCACAGTCAAGGAAACCAACAACAAAATGAAAAGGCAATCTACTAAATGGGAGAAGATAGTTGCAAATGATATACCCAATAAGAGGTTAATATTCAAATTATATAAAGAACTCATACAACTCAATATCAAAAAAACAAGCAATTTGATTTAAAAAATGGGCAGAAGACCTGAATAGACATTTTTTCAAAGAAGACATACAGATGGCCAACAGACATATGAAAAGATGCTCAACATCACTAATCATCAGGGAAAAGAAAACCAACACCGCAATGAGATAACACCTCACACTTGTCTGAATGACTATTATCAAAAAGACAACAAATAACAAGTATTGGTGAGGATGAGGAAACAGGGGAACCCTTGTGCACTGTTGGTAGAAATGTAAATTGGTGCAGCCGCTGTGGAAAACAGTATGGAGGTTCCTCCAAAAGTTAAAAATAGAACTATCATATGATCCAGCAATTCCACTTCTGGGTATTTATCTGAAGAAAAGGAAAACACTAATTCAAAAAGATATATGCATTCCAATATTCCTTGCAGCATTATGTATGATAGCCAAGATATGGAAGCAATTGTCTGTCCCTAGATGAATGGATAAAGATGCGGTATATATATACAATGGAATACTACTCAGCCATAAGAAAGAACGAAATTTTGCCATTTGCCATAACGTGGATGGACCTTGAGGGTATTATGCTAAATGAAGTAAGTCAGACAAGGACAATTATGGTATGAGTTCACTTATATGTGAAGCCTAAAAAACAAAACAAGTGAACAAACAAAAAACAAAACAGAAACAAAACCATCGATACAAGGAACAAACTGGTGGTCCCCGGAGGAGTTGGTGAGGGAATGGGCGAAATAGGTGAGGGGATTAAGAGGCACAGACTTCCAGTTATACGACAAATGAGCCACAGGGCTGTAATGCACAGCATAGGGAATTTAGTCAACAATATTGTAATAACTTTATATGGTGACAGATGCTTACGAGACTTATCGTGGCGATCACTTTGTATTTTATATAAATGTCAAATCACTATGCTGTACACCTGAAACTAATGTAACACTGTGTGTCGACTATACTCCAATAAGAAAAAAAGCAATTTTCTTCAAACAATGATTAGACCGTGGACTTACCAGTTTGACTTCGTTATCTTGTTTTAGGAGGTTTATTCTATTATCTTTGGCAAGAGAAAAGCAGCAATAGGCATTTCTGAAAGTAAAAGGCAAAATTTCATATTTGACTCATCCGTAATGTAAAAGTCAGTGTCTTATCAAATGAATTGTTCAATAATTGTTATTAAGAATTTCTTTGACTAAACAAACAAAGCTATCCACATCAAAACCCTTGAGATTAGTTTTAAAAGGAAAAATAAATCCTAGAAAGAATCAGGCAGCGTAGCCGAGGCATTCAAGTCTGTGAAATTGCAACACAGGGCACCTGCATCCATGAAACCACAGCACCCACACAGCCAGCCCACACCAGCAGCGGCAGAAGGGGCTGTAGGAGGAAGGATGTGTTTAGGCCACAAAAGACTGAGCTGGGCAAAGTGGAAAAGCTTACACTGACTTAGAAGTTCCATTTTTCCAGGTAACCCCCAGGAAATACAAAGGCAAAGGTCATTCTTCTCATCTGCTCATTCTGCCACCTCCCAGCTCCCACACCTCGGATTAAACAGACAATAAACGAATCATATGCTGTTAAAAATAGGCGATGTCTGCAAATGAACAGGTGACATCGTGTGGCCTTCGGCAGACTCCCATGTTGTTTCCAGCCATTTCATCCTCTTACCAACCCTATGGAGTGATGCAGGAGGCAAAGTCACGTCATTTAAAAGTTGGCATAGGCTTGATTTAGTCCAACCCTCTGTCTTCACTGATGACGAAAATCACTCTTTGTCTCGTTTAACAAACTTTTGTTGTTTGCCTATTATCTGTTGGGCACAGGGCAAGACTGGAGCTGACAACCGTGACGAAGTCAGATCTGATCTCTGTCCGCCCAGTACGGTGGATGGTGGAGGAAGAGAAGCAGTAAGAACAGAGTGATGAGTCCTAGGAGGAGAGAAGTCCAAGGTTCTTTGAGATTCACACAGGGAAATGTGACTGAGGTGTGGGGTGTCAGGATGGGCCTTAAAGAGAAGGTGAAGGGTGATGAGGTGCGAGCAGGAAGAGAGCTCCAGACGGAGGAAGTCCCATGTGCACAGAAGTTGGAAATGAGAATGGCCTTTTCTGGGAGACAAGCGACGAGCCGAGTGTCTCCTAGTTGGCGGATACCTAAAGAGCTGCGTCTTGTCAAGAAACGAAGCTGTATTCAGACTTAAAATGACTGTATTCAGACTTAAAACTTGTGAAAAGCAATTTTATTGGCCTCAAGCTTACTGTAAACAACTGTGGCAGGAGAGCGCAATTAGGACCGATATCAAACACCCTGTGCCTGAAGTGGTGGTAAGGATTTTACACTGTATAAAATGAGCTCTGGACAGGACAGAGTGGCCCGACTCTTTAATATAATAAAATATATAATAAAAATAGAAAAGTAATGGTAAACCTCTGTGATTTCATTGAAAATTCCTTTATTTCTAAAGTGATTAATAATAGGTACGATTTATGAAGTTTCACCCTCTCCTTCACTAGACATTTGTTACTTTCCAAAGTTATCTAAAATACATTTTTCCAAATCTTTCAGCCCAGACATGTTTACCTTTTAGATAGATAAAGACAGGCTCTGTAGTAAAACTTGATAAGAATTTCCTTTCTGTTTATATTGAGTGTCAGGTATTCAACAAGTATTTTTCGAGTGCCTACTGTGTACCAAGCAGTATTTGAGCCCCTGCGAGACAGCAATGACCTAAACATAGGCAGCACCTGCTCTCAGGGAGCTTATGGTCTAATTGGGGGACAGATCAACACACAAACAAATAAATACTATTTCAGGTGGGATTGGTGTTATGGAGAAAAATCAAGCACGGTGCGGGGTAGGGAGAAATAGAGGTGCTATTTGTAGGAAGTTCAGGAAGCCCTCTCTGAAAATGGTGGCTTGGACCAGCATCCTGGTAGTAAATGTTGCGAGAGGTGGGGGGTTCTTGACGTACTTCGAATGTAGAGCCTATGGATTTGTGGGGGGTTGGAAGAAGGCTGCAACAGAGAGATGACTGGGGCAAGAAGGTGAGAATATAGAGGATTTTGCTAATGACAGGTCCAGACCAGAAGACAAAGGTCTGGGGGTTTGGCATTGGGTGTGACATTGGCTCAGATTAGGGTACATATAGGGCCATATGACAGTAACTGTTGGGATGATGGCCATGACTTGGGGTTCTTGGTCTCTTTGTGGTGACTTAGGTAGTCAGGGATGTAGAACATGACAGGATTGTTCTTGGTGGTCTCCAGAGCAGATAGTGATGATGAGGCTGTTAAGTGATGTCATAGGACAAGGGCAAAACTCCCAGAAGCACATAGGGCTCTGTAGGACCCCACCTCAGTCACACAAACGTGGTGTCAATTTTGGTGGAGGGGTGCTGGCGCTGGAGCAAGCCAAGCTCTATGGGTGCTTTCTGGCACCAGAGCTCCCCCTGGGATGTGCAGGGCCAGGAAAATATGTCTTGTTGGGCCCCTATTTCTATAAACAGTTTGATGAAAAGTGTTTCACAAAATTCTTGGGTCTGTGGGAGGTACAGTGATTTATTCATGAAGATTCAGAGTAACAGGCAGAAAGTGGTACTTAAGTATTTTAAAAGTTTCCACTCAGAGCTTCTAATGATTCTTCTTAGTGTCCAGGAAGCATCTCTTCCTATTCAGGTCCATGAACATTGCCCTTCATTTTCTTTCTTGTCATATATGCTCTTCCTGGCTAAGTTCTTATCTTCCACCATGAAACAAGGTAGTAACTGTTATTACTCATGATGCCATGGCTTGTTGGAACCTGTTTATGTTGAAACAATCTGAATCTTCTTTGCTCTGCAGCTCCCTAATACCATCTGTTTAATGCTGTTTATATCATAACTCATGGTATGGCACCCTCTATCATGCCACCCTTGATCAGTGGTCTTTAATGACTCTCATTGTGCCTCATTGCTGATGACCACAAATGCAAACCTTAACCAGAGTGTGCAGAAATATGAATGATAATTTGCTTTTTTGGGCATGTTGAATTTATTATTCAGAATTTTATAATGTAAATATAGAAAAACACACCTTACATAAATTCTCTTGAACTCTTTAGGCCACAATCACTGTATTCCTAGAATGTGGTCTCTTTCACTGTTAGCTGCACCCTACTTTCCGCTTGGCAATCAGTGAAGAGAACAGCCAAAGAATAGACTCTCTGGGCAGAGCAACCAGAGTAGTTCCATTAGGCAATGCACGGAATCTCCAATCCTCCTCCTGCAGGACTTAAGACAGACCTGGGAGATCACAAGGTCATGATATCAATTAAAGGTAAGAGAGGATTTCAGTTAGAAGGGCTCTGTTGAGCAATGGTTTCAAAAGCCCTTGAGGAGATAGGTGTGGCCACCCACAGAGCTGTGCTGCCAGGCATGGGGGAGAGCCTGTGGAGGCTGTGGGGTGATCCTGGGTGCTAATGATAGAGGGGTCCCAGGGGTAAAGGATGCCTGTTGTCATCCCTGCTGCCTTCAAATACAGGAGACTGGAAGCAGTGGCATGGCCAGAGCATAAATAGGCAAGATCTGACCAGAAGGCTCGCATGGGCAGCTCAAGCCCATGAGTGAGCAGTGGATAGTCAATAGCCCAGAGCCCTGAACTTGTCCTCTGTCTAACATGAATGAAAACTATCCCCAAATCAGTATGTGAGTACCAGTCTGGTGGCCCAATCTCAAAAGAAATTCTTTCCAGTCAGGAAGAGTGATCAGCTCACGTGGCTACTCACCTGGGACAGACCCAGGTAGGGGACCTCAGACAACCCCTACAGGTGAAAGTCCTAGGGCTACTCCTGGCATCTTATCAACTCCAAGAAGGAGGATTTTTTAGAGGGTTGGAGAGCAACCAAAGAGGAGAAATAAAAACTGGGCCCATACCACATGGTTCCCAGTTGGGGCTCAGGGACCCCACTGGGACTGCAACCATGGGTAGGAGACTCATACTCCAAAGTGTGCCCTCCCTTCCCCTCGTCTCTCCATGCTTCCTCAGGTCAAAGGTTGGTACTGTCTGGCACCACAGCTCAGAAACTAGCAAAATCAAATTAAATTTCACTTTAGACCTTTGCCTGAAACTTAGTCATCAGCAAATCAACCTTTTCTTCGTTGCCAGGTCGTAAATATTCTGTATCTTTCCACACTCTTAGCGGCACAGAGAAGGTATCTACAGCAAAGTACCCGGCCAAACAAAGTGCTTTTCAAATCCAAGTGATTCACTTCTGTTTCCTTTAAATTAAAGCTAATTCCGTGTTTAAAGAGAGACATATTTCTGATATCATATTTTCCTTTCCCAAAGTGAGGGCTTACTTTCACTATTCTTTTCCACTGGCTAGAATGACGGTCTCCTGGTACGAAGGCCGTGGGTCACCTAGGACACAGAAAACACGTTTGTGTGCTTTTATAAGTGCTGGAAGCCACAGGTAAGGACATGGGAGTAAACTCCAGCCCTATTTCATCTCTGCCATACCAAATTCTGAAACACCAGAGGGCTCTCCCTGACTAGCCTCTCTGTCTAGCAGTGGACAGTTCTACTGGGAGCCCTGCTTATGTTTAGAATTTTTTGACTACTTGTATTTTGCTCCTCTCCCAACTTTACTCCACTGCAATAGTTCTTGCTCCCTGAGCAGAGTCCAAGTGTACACTTTTCAGAAGAGAAAGCATACTCAGAAAGTTTTGAGAAAAATTAATTTTCTAAATTTAAATGTTTCCCCATAAACTAATACTACAGTGTCTGCAATGTTTTGTCTTTTATTTAATCTTGATATCAGCAGTGGCTTTCCTCAAAGAGATTTAGGCAGTCCTGGACTTCCACACGGTCTCCCTACCGTCATGTTGGATCTCAAAAACTCTGCTGATCAGGGCACGTACTCCAGCTGATAAACTAATGTTAAGCCATTTTATGGTGATTCTGTCTGCCTCCCAACATTCTATTTTGGGTGGCAATCATCATTTGTAGGTGTTTAATTATTTGAATATCAATAGCATTTTGCTTTTATTGTCTTGTAGAAATGAATGGAATGTGGCAAAATAGCAGTGCCAATACCAATGATAATGTAGTTAGACATGCCGAAGGCAGCTAATTGCTACCTTCAGTCAGATGGTCCATGGACATCAAATGGTTGACAATGAGTTTAGTTGCAGAGGAAAAGAACTAACTAGAGACTATGGATGACATTCTGAAATGTTATCAAAGGCAAGGTATATTGACAAAGGAATTGGGGTGCATGCATAAGTACTGATTGAGATTAGCAGTGCTCCAAATCCAGTGAGAAGTGTAGAAGGCTGTAGAGGAATGACTTCTCATTGACTCCTTCTCAGAGAAGAAGGATAGCGTTCAACTTTCTCTTGAAAATAATTTTTAAGAAAACTAATATGATACCATTAAACAGAATCTCTATCAGTTAGTCCTTCCTCCAGCTTTAAATAAGTTTCTCCTCTAGGCTGAGATAACTGGCAGTTAAGGTAAGAAATTATTTCAAAACATACATTTTATCATCTATATTACATGTTTATTGTATTTTTTGCATGTTTTTTTGGTGAGGAAGATTGGCCCTGAGCCAATATCTGTGCCAACCTTCCTCTATTTCGTATTTGGGACACCACCACAGCATGGCTTGATGAGCAGTGTGTAGGTTTATGCCTGGGATCTGAACCTGTGAACCCTGGGTCTCTGAAGTAGAGCATGCGAACTTAACCACTGTGACACTGGGCCAGCCCCAAATGTTTACTGTTTTTGATGTATTAAATAATCATATACACATTGTATAATCAAGCAAAAAAAAAGTGATGCCTTTAATCACAATTGCAGATTTTATGTTTTGAGCTCCCTGGAAGCAGAACCCTATGTATGCCTACTGTTTGACTTTAAGACTCTTGAGTTCCAAATACATTTTCAGGAATTCATTGTATACAAATGTGTGTGACTTTAATTATATATGATTTATGGGGGACAGTCTATCTGTCTCATTAGGAACACTACGGGGTTAAAGATGCTCACTGAACTCAGGAGAAGAATGGATGAACATAGTGAGAACTTCAGCAAAGAGAGAAAATATAACAAATTACCAAACAATCACAGAGCTGAAGAATACAATAACTGCACCAAAAAATACAAGAGAGGGGTTCAACAGCAGATGAGATGAAGAGGAAGAAAGAAAGAATCAGTGATCTGGAAGAGAAGGCAGTGGAGCTCACCCAAGCAGAGCAACAGAAATAAAACAAAATTTTAAAAAGTGAAGATTGCTTAAGGGACCTATGGGACAACAGCAAGCAGAATAACATTCACATCATAGAGGTCCCAGAAGAAGAAGAGAGAGAGAGAAATGGGCAGAAAACTTATTTGAAGAAAAAATGGCTGAAAACTTCTCTAACTTGGGAAGGAAACAGACATCCAGATCCAGGAAGCCTAGAAAGTTCCAAACAAGATGAATCCAAAGAAACTCACACCAAAACATATTATTATAATTAAAATGTCAAAGGTTAAGATAGAGAATCTTAAAAACAGCAAGAGAAAAACAACTTGTTATGCACAAGGGAACTCTCATAAGACTGTCAGCTGATTTCTCAGCAGAAATTTTGCAGGCAGTGGCACGATATATTCAAAGTGCTAAAAGGATAAAACTTCTGGGAAGAAGTATCAAGATGGGGGGCTGGCCCCGTGGCCGAGAGGTTAAGTTCGTGTGCTCTGCTGCAGGCGGCCCAGTGTTTCGTTGGTTCAAATCCTGGGCGCGGACATGGCACTGCTCATCAAACCACGCTGAGGCAGCGTCCCACATGCCACAACTAGAAGGACCCACAACGAAGAATATACAACTATGTACCAGGGGGCTTTGGGGAGAAAAGGAAAAAAAATTTTTAAAAAAAGTATCAAGATGGGGGAGAGGTGTCAAGATGGCAGCATAGGCAGCCTCTGAACCCACTTCCTCCCATGGATACAACAAATTTACAATGACTCTGGGAAAAACTACCCCTGAGAGAGAAGTGAAAACTGGAAAAACAGAACCCCCACAACAAGGGACAGTCCTCACTAAGGAAGAAGAGGCAGAAATTCCTTTCTGGAGAGAAAAAAGCTACCTTTGCATGCTGTGGTGCTTCATGGCTGGCCAGGAGCAATACTAAGTATGCAGTCTTCCCTGGAGGAGTGGGGGACCTGAGTAGGGGAGCATTACCGCTATAAGCATCCTTCGGACTCAGCACAACTGAGATGCGTGTCATAATATCTGGCTTCACTGGCTACTAACAACAATGGGGAATACCCCCAGAAAAGCTATTGGACATAAGGGAAAAAGAGCTGGCTCTTAAAGGGCCCATGCACAAATTCACCTATTCTGGAAAGAAACCTAAAATCACCTGAAAGAAAGATGCACAGTCCTTTGGTGAAAAGAGACTCACCTGATAGGCTCTGGGTGCATCTCAGTGAAAGGTGAGACCTGTCCTGTATTGAGACATTGGTGGAAGCCATCATTGTGACCTACTACAGGCATGATGACACAGACGTTGGCAGATGCCATTGGACTTCTTCTCCTGGCCCAGGGCTGGCCCCACCCACTAACAGACTGATTTAAACCAGCTGAGTCAGGGCAGGCAACCTGCCATAGGGACTGGCCCACCCAATAGCAAGCCCTTGGGCAGCTTGTGGGACCACATAGGCAGGGTGCCTGGAACCTCTGCAGCCAGGTGAGTGAGTCTGCCTCTGTGGGATAGGGTGTACATGAGAAGCAGGTGGAGTGTGTGGGGCTCTGCAGTGGGGTGTCTGGGTCCACTTCAGGGGTTCGGGACACACACAGGGCAGGACTGTGTTGACTGTGTGTATGTGGCCCTGTGAGTGATAGGACTTGTCAGCTGCAGAAGACTTGTGCTTCTCAAACAGCCACAAAGAGGATCAGCCCCACCTTCCAAAGCCTGAAACAGCTGGGTGCTCCCATGCCTGGGGCCAGCTATACTCAGCTGCAATTCTGAGAGAGCTGACAACAGCCTTGCAGACCAGAGGCCTACAGCAATTGTAAGCCCCCGAGCCTAGCAACCAGCCACGCTGGGGGCCTACTCACTTGGAAAAACTGCAACAGGAATGAGCTATTAGACCATGCAGCCAACTGTGCTAGGGCTCCCCACACCTGATAAAGTGACTGCAGGGTCCATAGCAGCCACATGCAGTGGTGAATTACAATGAGCTGGCCAGGCGGACAGCCTAATCTCCCTGGGCACTTGCAGCAAGAGCAATCTTGCCACAACAGAAGGACGCATGTAGCCCACACAGGGTTCACTCCTGGAACATTTGGAGCTGGTGACAAGAGGGAAGCACACTGCAGGCCTCATAAGGAGTCTCTTACATAAGGCCACCTCTCCAAGATCAGAAGATGTAGCTGACCCACCTAATACATAGATATAAGCACAGAGAAAGAAACAAAATGAGGAGGCAAAGGAATACATTCCAAGAAGGGAACAGGACAAAACCCCAGAAAAATAACTAAATGAAACAGAAATAAACAATCTAAGGATGTTCACTCACCTTGGGAGAAGAATGGATGGACTCATTGAGAACATCAACAAACAATTGGAAAATATTTTTTAAAAAACAATCAGAAATGAAGAATACAATACCGGAAATGAAAAATTCACTAGAGGGACTCAATAGCAGAGGAGATGATACAGAAGAACAGATCAGTGATCTGGACAAAAGACTAGAGGAAATCACCCAACCTGAACAGATAAAATAAAAAAGAATTAAAAAGAATGAGAACAGTCGAAGCAACCTCTGGGTCAACATCAAGTGAACTAACATTCAGATTATAGGTGTCCTAGAAGGAGAAGAGAGAGATAAAGGGGCAGAGAATCTATTTGAAGAAATAATAGCTGAAAACTTTCCTACCCTAAGGAAGGAAACAGACATCTAGGTACAGGAAGCATAGAGAGCACCAAACGAGATAAACCCAAAGAGGCCCACACCAAGACACACTATAATTAAAATGTCAAGAATAAAAGATAGAGAATCCTAAAACTCACAAGAGAAAGGCAACAAGTTACATACAAAAGGGACCCCTTAGGGCTATCAGCTGACTTCTCAGCAGAAACCTTACAGGCTAGAAGGGAATGGCATGATATATTTAAAGTGCTGAAAGGAAAAACCCTACAGACAAGAATACGCTATCTGGCTAGGTATCATTCAGAAGGGAAGGATAAAGAGTTTTCCAGACAAGCAAAAATTAAAGGAGGTTATCACCAAGAAAGCAGCCTTGCAAGAAATCTTAAAGGGACTTAAGTGGAAAAGAGAAGACCACAGATAGGAATAAGGAAGTTATCAAAGGCAATAAAATCACTGGTAAAGGCAAAGATGTAGTAAAGGTAGCGGATCAACCATCTATGAAGATAATGTGAAGATCAAAAGACAAAAGTAGTAAAATTAGCTATTCCAATGATAAGAGGATAATGGATAGACACACACACAAAAAGAGGTTAGATATGATTTCAAAAACATAAAATGTGGGAGGAGGAGAATAAAGAGTAGAGCTTTTGGAAAGAAGTCAAACTAAAGAGACCATCAACTTAATATAGATTGCTATATATGTAGGTTATTATATACGAACCTCATGGTAATCACAAATCAGAAACCATAATACATACACAAAAAATTAAGAGAAAAGAACCCAAACATAATACTACAGAAAGCCATTAAGCCACAAGGGAAGAGAGCCAGAGAAGAAAGGAATAGAAAAGAACTACTGAAACTGCCAGAAAAAAGTAACAAAATGGCAATAAATACATACTTATCATCAGCTACTTTAAATGTCAATGTAATAAATTCTCCAATCAAAAGACATAGGGTAGCTGATTGGAGAAAAAAACAAGGCCCATATATATGCTGCATACAAGAGACACATTTCAGACTAAAGACACAAACCAAAAGTGAAGGGATGGAAAAAGATACTCCACGCAAATGACAATGAAAAGAAAGCTGGGGTAGCAATGTTTTATCAGACAAAAGAGACTTAAAACAAAACCTGTAACAAGAAACAAAGATGGCACTACATAATGATAAAGAGAGCAATCCAACAAGAGGATATAACACTTATAAATATTTATGCACCCAACATAGGACTTCTAAACATATAAAGCAATCATTAACAAGCATACAAGAAGAATTAGACAGTAACACAATAATACTAGGGACTTTAGCACTCCACTTACACCAATGGATAGATCTTCCAAACAGAAGATCAATAAGGAAACATTGGCCTTAAATGACACATAAGACCAGATGGACTCAGTAGATATATACAGAACATTCCATCTAAAAACCACAGAATGCACATTCTTTTCAAATGCACATAGAACATTCTCCAGGACTGATCACATATTAGGCCACAAAACAAGTCTCAATAAATTCAAGAAGACTGAAATAATACCAAGCATCTTTTCTGACCACAACGATATGAAACTGGAAATCAACTACAGAATGAAGATCAGAAAATCCACAAATATGTAGAGAATAAACAAATGTTACTGAACAACAATTGGGTCAATGAAGAAATCAAAGGACAAATCAAACAATATCTGGAGACAAATGAAAATGAAAATGTGACATGCCAAAATCTATGGTATACAGTAAAAGTGGTTCTAAGAGTGAAATTTATAGCAGTACAGGCCTACCTCAACAAACAAGAAAAATCTCAAATAAATAATCTAACAGTGCACCTAAACGAACTGGAAAAAGAAGAACAAACAAAGCCCCAAATCAGTAGAAGGAAGGAAATAGTAAAAATCAGAGCAGAAATAAATGACATAAAGACTAAAAAAGACAATAAAAAATCAACAGAACAAGCTGGTTCTTTGAAAAGATAAACAAAATTGACAAACCTTTAGCTAGACTCACCAAGAAAAAAGAGAGAAGGCTCAAATAAATAAAATCAGAAATGAAAGAGAAGAAATTACAACAGACACCACAGAAATACAAAAGATTATAAGAGAATACTATAAAAAGCTATATGCCAACAAATTAGGTAATCTAGAAGAAATGGATAAATTCTTAGAATCATACAACCTTCCAAAACTGAATCAAGAAGAAATAGAGAATTTGAATAGACCAATCACCAGTAAAGAGATCAAAAGAGCAACCAAAAACCTCCTCAAAAATAAAAGTCTGGGACAATACAGCTTTCCTAGTGAAGGTACAGACATTCAAATAAGACTTAATAGCTATCCTTCTCAAACTCTTCCAAAAAAAAATAGAAGAGGAGTAGTTTCCTAACTACTAACAGAAATTTCCACAGAAATAGAACAAAGAATCCTATAATTTATAGGGAACAACAAAAGACCTCAAACAGCCAAAGGAATGCCGAGAAAAAAGAACAAAGCTGGAGGTATCGCACTGTCTGATTTCAAACTATACTACAAGGCCATAGTCATCAAAACAGCATGGTAGTGGCACAAAAGCAGAAACACAGATCAATGGAACAGAACTGAGAGCTCAGAAATAAACCCACACTTCTATGGACAGCTAACTTTCAACAAGAGAGCCAAGAACATGCAATGGAGAAAGGAAAGTCTTTTCAACAAATGGTGTTGGGAAAACTGGGCAGCCACATGCAAAAGAATGAAAGTAGATCATTATCTCACATCATACACAAAAATAAATTCAAAATGGATCAAAGACTTGAAGATAAGTCCTGAAACCATAAAATTTCAGGAGAAAATATAGCTAGTACATTCTGCGACATCAAACTTAAAAGGATCTTTTCGAATATCATGTCTTCTCAGACAAGGGAAACAAAAGAAAAAATAAACAAGTGGGACTTCATCAGACTAAAGAGCTTCTGCAAGGCAAAAGAAACTAGGATGAAAACAAAGAGACAACCCAGCAATTGGGAGAAAATATTTGCAAATCATATATCCAGCAAGGGGTTAAGCTCCATAATATATAAAGAACTCACACAACTGAACAACAAAAAAACAAACAGCCCAATCAAAAAATGGGTGGAGGATATGAACAGACATTTTGCAAAGAAGATAAACAGATGGGCAATAAACAAATGAAAAGATGTTCAACATCAATAATCATGAGGGAAATGCAAATCAAAACTACACTAAGACACCACCTTACACATGTCAAAATGACTATAATCACTAAGACTAAAAATAGCAATTGTTGGAGAGGGTGTGTAGAAAAGGGAACCCTCATACACTGTTGGTGGGAATGCAAACTGGTGGCCACTATGGAAAACAGTATGGAGATTCCTCAAAAAACTAAAAATAGAAATACCATACGACCCAGCTATCCCACTACTGGGTATCTATCCAAACAACTTGAAATCAAGAATCCAAAGTAACCTGTGCACCTCTATATTCATTGCAGCACTATTCACAATAGCCAAGACATGGAAGCAACCCAAGTGCCCATCAACTGACAATTGGATAAAGAAGATGTGGTATACATATACAATGAAATACTACTCAGCCATAAAAAAGACAAAATCATCCCGTTTGCAACAACATGGAAGGACTTGGAGGGTATTATGTTAAGCAAAATAAGTCAGACAGAGAAAAACAAACACCATATGATTTCACTCATATGTGGAAGATAAACACATCGACAAAGAGAACAGCTCAGTGGTTACCAGGGGAAGGGGGCTTGGGAGTGGGCACAGGGGGTGAAGGGAAGCACTTATATGGGGACAGACAAGAAATAATGTGCAACTGAAACTTCACAATGATGTAAACTATTATGAACTCAATAAGAAAAAATAAGGATAAAAAAATAGAACTACCGTAGGATCCAGCAATTTCAATTCTGGGTCCTGACCTGAAGAAAATGAAAACACGAATTCAAAAAAACATCTGCACCCCCACATTCACTGCAGCATTATTTACAATAGCCAAAACATGGAAGCAACCGAAATGTCCATCGATGGATGAATGGATAAAGATGATGTGTTGTGTGTGTGTGTATATATATATATATATATATATATATGTATGTATGTACACACAATGGAATATTAGCCACAAAAAAAAATGAAATCTTGCCATTTGCAAGAACATGAATGTATCTTGAGGGTATTATGCTAAGTGAAATTGCGAATAGAGAAAGACAAATATTACTGATATGTGAAGATAAACAAAAGAAAATAAAACTCATAGATATAGTGAACGGATGGGTGGTTTCCAGAGGGGAGGGTGTTTAGGGGGTGGGTGGAACAGGTGAAGGTAATCGAGAGGTACAAATTTCCAGTTATAAATAAGCCATGGGGATGTAACGTACAGCACGGTGACTATAGTCAATAATGTATTGCAAATTTGAAAATTGCTAAGAAAGGAAATCTTGAGTTCTCATCAGAAGCAAAAAAAATTCTATAACTTTGTATGGCGACAGATGGTAACTAGACTTATTGTGGTGATCATTTCACAATCCATACAAACGTCAAATAGTTATGTTGTATACTCAAAACTAATACAATGTTACATGTCAATTATACTTCAATAAACATAAAAGGAACACTGTGGAGTTCTTTTGAAAAAGGGTGTTCCCTCTTCTAATGCAAATGTTGAATCTGTTTTCTGTATGTTTCCATAAAGAAATGAAGCAGAAGTGCCCTTTAGTATCAAGGTCATTCTCTTGCTTACTGGATTCCAGGCTGGTAGGCTGCTGCCTGGAGATGTTTAAAAGGCAACAGGAAAATAACACTCCCAAGTTACTGACAGTTATGGGTCTGACCATGTACTAGGGTTATTGTTACCAGGATTCAAGTAGAACTGACCATTCTGGGTTGAAGAAAATTCAAATCAAGAGGATGCCGTTTAATCTCCACGGGCAGAATGGAGGCAGACTCGACTTCTATTTCCATGACTCGCCTTTCCCTGGAATCTCAGGTTCGAACAAAATCAAAAATTTCCAAAAAGCTCAATTGACCTTCTAAGCAGATCAAGTATAGATTCCTTTGCCAATAGAGCTGTTTTTACTTTTCTCCAATATTTTACAGCAGAATCTCTCACAGCATCATGCCCGGAATAGTGCAGAGATTGTGATGACCTATTTTATAAACATTTCTAAAAACGTAGATGTCTAAAATGTTTTCTTAAATAGTTTACATTTTGAAATTATAATCCCCAGTCTATGACTAAACACTGAGAGATATCAAAGTAAAACTCTTTAATATAAAGCTAGATCTTATTTGGATTTTGAAGAAACTTAAAGCATAAATGTTAAAATCTAAATATTTAATAACTGTCTCCATTTGATTTCCTGGTTTAGGTTGTGTTTGAAATTATTTGCCACTTATTGCACCAGATTCCCGGAGGAAGCTGAAGGCATTTCCATAGTAGATAAAGCAATTGAAACATTATCAAAGAAAATGATAGATGGGGATTTATGTAAAGGGTCAGAAATTTGAGAAGGTGCAACAGAGTATGTAACATGTATATGAAGCCAATTTTGAAAACATACCTGCAGAAATGCACAGGAAAGAAAAGTCTAGGAGAATATATATTAAATTGTTAATAGTAGTTGGGATTATGGGTTTTATTTTATTTTCTGTCTTTCTCCAAATTTCTATAGTAAAAACGTGCTTGTAAGCAAAAACAAAAGATACTTTTTAAACGCGGAAGGAAAAATTTTGGAGTGGGAACGTAGTGCTGTTGATGTCTGGCTATTCTTCTGGCTTTGGTAGTTCCTGAATTGAAATAGGCCTAGTAGAGGCTTAAGGAACAAAGGGTTTTAAACTTTGCATTATTCCGTCAACAATGTAATAATCCTACTTTGTATTTCATCGGTGAAGCTTTGATGCTATCTTTACACCTAATAACAGAGCTTAAAGTAACTAAATAGCGCGAATCCCAAACCTTGAAGAATACCTTTAGAAACCTGAAAGTTTTAAAATTTATAAAAAACTCTGAGCCAATGTAAGGTAGAGGTGCTTATGTTCAGGCATAAGTAGATAGTTGTAGGTATTTATGGTACATAAAATACGTACTGAGGCCAAAAATCTTATCTTAAAAGATTAATGAATTGATTAATTGATTAAATAATTATGAGGAGACGGTTGTGACGGGAGACAGAATTTTTTACAGCACCCGCCTGATGAGTGAGAAGATTTGAGTTGGTATTCTTAGTACTGTTTTTCACTCTTTGTGAATTCTGGCAAGTCGGTGTTTAACCTAGATTTTATCAGTTTGATTTTCCGTAAAGCAAATTTTCTTTTCTGGTGGAGGCTCATGGAAAAGAGCTTGCCAGTGAGTGCAAACTCTCCTTGCGTCTGAGGCTCCTAGGATTATTTTAAACTGCTATGCTAGCCCACACCGGGCCTTTAAGGATTTATTAGCTGATTTCTTCTGACTTGTTTTTATCCTGGCCACCTCATCCTATCTCGCTCTGCCAAAGGTAAAGCAATTTTTGCGTCCTAGCTCTTCCAGGAGAGCTGTCACTCTCTAGAATTCAGTTTACTTGGTTGTCTTCTGATCTCAGTTTTTGATGGATTCAAGAAAATCTGTGATTTTGTAAATTGCCCAGTTTCTTCCTCATTAGCGTAGGAGCAAATTTCTCTTGAAGTTTTCTACCTCCTAAATCCTAAGTGGAAGGAAAACCAAAATCTTTCCCATACTGTCTTACACTTGGGGTCTACAAAAAACTGGCTTTCCCAATTCTACCAGACTCTGGTTTTCTGAACACACTCTATTCCCTTTCATTTTCTCCTGCCATTTCTCTCCTGAGCTCATCTCTTCCCTGTGATACCTAACCAAAGGCAGCCAGTATACACTCTTTACATTCTACTTTCTCCCATCTTCCCCCAGAACTGCTGGCATATTATGCGCATCCTCCACCTCCCCGAGTTACTGCAGGTGGAAGCTTTAGAAAATGTTTTGCTGCTGCATGACATGGATCAACAGCATTTTAATCTCCAATTTCTGTGTCTTCACTGCTTTCCAGTAAAGAAAATGCCTCAGATTTTTTTAAGCAATATCCACAAAGGACCAATGTCTGGTCAGGATAAGTTAGGCTCTTCTGTGCAAATCTTGGTGGTTTAACACAGAAGGTTTTTCTCTCACATAAACTTTGATGCAGCTTGGGTACCCCTTCTCTATCTGACAGCCATCCCATTTGGGACACATGGCCTCAAAAGTTGCTATGTCAAGAGAAGGATTCAAGGAAGAAGCACACTGAGTCTAAAAGGGACCCATGTAACTTCTGCTCACAGTCCATTGGCCAGAATTACTCATGGCCCCAACATAAATGCAATGATGCTAGGAAACAGAGGAGAAAATGGACATTTGGTGAACACTACCTCTGTTACCCTGTACTCTGTCCTTCCAATATATGATTGAAAAAAGGAAGAAGATTGCCCTGTCTCTTTTATTATATTTGAAAATGAGTTAATAAATACATGTCAGATAGTCCAAGGTCTAGCAATGCACAAGGCAAGGGTCAGACCACCTGCCATTGGTCATTAGCTTCTGCCTTCCTCCCTCCCCTTGGTTCTCATGAGGCTCATATGGAACCTACACTGGGGGACATTTAAGCTCACACACCGCTTCCACATCTATAAACCACTACAAATCCCTTTCCAGCCTAGAAAGCACTAACAGTCAGAGGTGCCATTAGACTGGCACACATTAAACAGGCAGTGTGGTGCACTGCCATGTACAGCTGACTGCCATTCTGATTGGTTGAGTATCCATTCTAATGGTCAATGCCCAAGCCTACGGTTATTCATTAGAATGATGGTCACCCCCGCTTACTGTTCAACTATACCAAATTACCTCCAGATCCTGCTGGTGCTTAGTGTTTTGTTCTGTTTTTGTTTTTAGGAAACACCAGTCCAAATCAAACAACTTGACAAATAATGTAAATATTTATCCTAAGTTTCCTTGAAAAGGCAGCTCAGAAGGACAGCTTAGACTCTGTCACTCAAAACTTTCTACACATCCTTTTTAAACATCTTTTCCTCATCTAGAATTTTTCATGGATGGCAATGGCCAAAACTTCCTTTCTCTCTCTCTGTCCCCACATGGTCCTCTTCCTATGAGGTGGCTTTTTGAATTCCTATTCTTCTCCTGTCTTGGCCCCTCCCCTCTCTGTACGCCTTACATATGGCCCTCCCTCTGCCCAGGGCCCTCTGGGTAATGCAGCCTGATCCCGCCAGAACTGTGTTACCAGTGCCTGGAAATCTGCTGAATATATTCATTACTCACTATTTCACCTAAGACCATACCAACTCTTCCATCAGTGATATTCAAATTTTTGTCACGAGAAAAAAAATGAGAAGATGCTACTCTCAAATACTCCAATTTTTGCCGCAAGCAGCAGCTGTGTAGCTAGCTCAATGGATCGCCCCAGGCAGGTTTTCAGAAGCCTACTGTGTCTATGTCAGGCATGGCTGATGAAACCCTCCGGAGAGTAGACTCTGCCAACTTCATCAGAAGTGTGTGTGCATGACAGATTTTCCTGCTCAGACATCAACGAACTACAGATGGTAAATAGTTCTTCCCTTTAAAAAGTAGATTTATTTCTCAGCCTGTTAAATGCAAATGCCCAAAAAAGAACACAGCTCCCTGCCAGTGCAGGTTTGCCAAAGTCTTTGTTCTCAGATAATCTTAAATATAACTACCCTTTGAGAAGTTATGCTTTTGGAATAAGCAACATTTAATGGTTGGGGGATCAAATGGATTTTGTCCATGATTCTGTCATTATAATTTCTAAGAGAAAAATAGCACCAATCCTGATAGGAGTTGACCTTCTGAAACATAGAAGGAAAGATGGAATTTAAAATCACCGTTTGACCAAATACCACAATAATAATTGTTTCAGATAAGGATCATTAATGAATTATAAAATTAGAGGGTGAAAATGTGGTAAAATACAGCATATCTACAGTCTCAAAGTGTCTCCCCACAACATACCTATTTTACTAGAAAGGGAAGATAATGCTGGACAACACCATCTTAACCAAGAGACCACAGTTGACATTGTCAGTAGCGGAAAAAATTCAAATTTCATGCCTTGTGATGCAAAGCATTGAGAAGAACATAACATCACTTCTGTGATAGTTTTGCCCCAAATTTACCACCTGAATTTCATCCTGAGGAAACATCAGACAAATCCAAATGGAGGGACATTCTACAAAATCACTGGACAATACTCTACAAATGTTTCAAGGTCATAAAGACAAAGGAAGACTGAGGAAGCGTTTTAGATTAAAGGCACTAAGGAAACATGAGAACTAAATGGAATCCATGACATTGGACTGGATCGCAGGCCAGAAAAGGGACATTAGTGGGGACAACTGGCAAAACCTGAATATGGTCTGTTGATTAATAGCACCACGCCAATATTAACTTTCTGATTCAGATAACTGTATTATGGTTCGGTGATATTTAATATTTGGGAAATCTTGGTGAGGGATATACAGGAATTGAAATTATTTCAAAATTAAAAGTTAAACACTTAAAAAAATTGTTTTAAATGAAGAAAGCGACATTTCCTTTCTTGTGCCAAACAGCGCCCAATCCAGAGCCCTCTGGGTGGGAGAAACCGGCTCCTTGGACGGAGGTTGAGGTGGCTGATGTTATCTTCACTGTAGTCACAGAATGGAGGGCTGCAGGAGATCTTTGTGACTCCAAGCACAGTCCATGGACCAGCAGCCGTGGTATCACCTGGAACTTACTAGAAACGCAGGCTCTCAGGTGTACACTTACCACTACTACCGAACCAGAATCTGCATTTTAACAGGATTTCCAGGTGATGATATGTACATTAAATGTTGAAAATCCCTGATTTATCTCAATGGTTCTCAACATCCTTCACTGCCCGTTAGGATCACCTGGACAGTTTTTAAAAATTCCTGAAGCCTCAGCCCCACCCCTAGAGCTTCTGAGTAAATTGAACAAATGGTGACTCAGAGGCTAGAGGGTGAGGGGGAAAGATGAAGGACAAATCGTTTATTCATCCCTTCATGTGACAACTAGTTTTGAGCACCTATTATGGCCAAGTGCTCTTGAAAATCTTGAGGACGCCACAGTGAGCAAGACAAACTCTTTGCTTTCATGAGCTCAGCTAGATGGAGAGATGCAAGATAAATACGTAAATAAAATACATACCATATAGGTAGCTCCAGACTGTGATAGGAACTACAAAGAAAAATAAAACCAGGTAATGGAATAGAAAATGATGGGGGTAAGGCCCGGGAAGCCCTCTTTGAGCTGGTCACATCTGAATAAAGGGACGGAGGTAAGAATGTTCCAAGCAGAGGGCACAGCAAGTGAGATGGGAACAAGTGTGGGAGGTGGGAAGGATGGTAAGAAGGCAGCGTGCCTAAAGTGGAGTGATGAAAAAGCAGAGAGTGGTGGAGAATTTCTCACAGGTATCATTGCAGGGCCTTGTGGGCTGAGATAAGGAACTTGATTTTTACGAGGAGCACAAAGGGAAATTATAGAAGCTTTTGAATGGGGGAATAAAATTATCCAATACACCCTGGAAGCTGGGTGAAAAATTGACCGAACAGATACTAGAGCAGGTACTGACTGGAACGCCAAGTAGAGGCTGTGGTTTTGTGAGAGATGATGGTAGAGATGGTAGAAGTAACTAGATTTGGGACATACTTTGAAGGTAGAGCTGATACACTGGCTTCGGGATATGAAGGAAAGAGAAAAGTCACATACGGCTCCCAGGTTTTGACCTCAGCAACAGGGTGAATAGTGGTATCAGTGGCCAAGATGGAACTACCTAATGTCACCTTGAATGAAGGGGCTCACTTATCTGTGTCAAGAGAACAAATGAAACAAACAAAACGCTGCTCTGGAGCCACTCCCAGCTGAATCTTTACTATTTCCTTCTAATGAAATTCCCGCATCCTCTTGCCCTGATGAGATGCCAGCCCCTTACTCTCCTCTCCAGGAAGAGTCCTGGGCTGAGCTGGCCAGACCTGAATGAAAAGGGGTCTTTGAGTAGGAGAGCTAAGGGGCCATGGGAACTGTTCCTCTTGCTCTTCCCAGATAACTCAGTGCAGTTACTGACCGGCATTTCCTTTTTTCCAAGACGTTGTGGAGAACAAATGGTGAAGAATGAGCACATGCGGCCTGAGATTAATCTGATGATCAAATGACACTTCCAAAAAAATTCAGACATATTTTGTGCTATGCATAATTATTGTGCAACATGGTGGATTGGCACACATGTGATAAATTTCTGTCGTTAGGATTGCTTTCATACAGCCAGGCTGACCAATTATAGAATCAGTTCTGGCCTGAGGTCTGAGATGCCTGGGAAAAACTCTGAATCTTAGGAGAAGTTTCTTCTTGTAGGGAAGCAGACAAGAGGAGCTCTAGAGAGCGGAATATTCTTTTTCTTCCTTATTTTTCTTCTGGGGGTAAGAAGCATTTAAAGGAGGGGTAATTTCAGAGAAGTAGTGTGATTTAGAGAGAGAAGGGAAAAGTGAATAGACTGATGATAAAGGCATTACTACTTATTAAGTATCCCCTAAGTGCCAGGCACTAGACTAGTGGCTTTGCACATATTTTGTCTAATAACGATAGCAACATTTCAAGGAGGATGCTATCATCCCATTTTATGTATAAGGAACCTGCAGCTCAGATAAAAATGGTATTATTTCCTAAAGGCACTTGGACCACAGATAAAGCAGTCATGACCTCATACCACGCAACTTTGAGCCATTCTGAAAGGGCCAAAGAATCCAGTGGAATTGGAATGCTTCTGCAGAGGGAGCTTGACAGATAGATTTCTCTCTTGAAGAAGATGTACATAGACAATTGGTCACATGATACTTTCATGTTGGGGAGCCTGTGCATGCAGAACCTGCTAATCTCATGACTAAGCTCTCCTCCTTCTCAGAGATGAATATATATCAGTGTTTTTTCCTCTTCCATGAGGTCTGTGATCTGCTGAGCCTGCCAGTCCACAACTTCTTTACCCAAATCCTTCATTCAAAGGTCTGGTAAGACCATCTACACTGAGAAAATCCAAGTGTACTGATCTCTAAGGAAAGAAAGAAGGGTATTTAGGAGTAAGCAGGGGTGGCCAACCCTCAGAGAATTTGAAGAATTTCCATGATGGGAAGGCAGCTGCCATGGATGGGAGGCCATGGCTGAGCCCCACCAAAAAGCACTAACCAGCCTTCAGGGCTGACATATCAAGAGCAAAGCTGGGACGTTTAAGCACTGAGCTTTACCGTAAGCATCTGTGTAAAGGGGAAATGATGGAGGAGTAGCTTCTACCAGACATGAAGGAGATTAGAGTTCTTCCCTCATGGAGAAGAGGGTCCAAGGAATTAAAGAACGATATTCTGGGGGATGAGACTAAGGTAGAAGGCATTTTGCATCCTCATCCCCTGGAGGTGGATGGTGCTAGATGATAGAAACACAAATCCAAACCTCAGGTTGGTTGAGGGAGAGTTCAAGAACATCTGGACTCATGCTCCACTTCGGTCCTCCTCGTTGTGGGTTGAATTGTGTCCTCCAAAAAGGAAAGGTTGATGTCCTAACCACCAGTCTCTGCGAATGTGATCTTATTTAGAAATAGGGTCTTTGCAGATGTAATCAAGTTCAAACGAGGTCATGCTGGATTAGGGCGGGCCCCAATCTAATGACTAGTGTGCTTATAAGGAAAGGGAAATTTGGACATAGAGACATACAAGGAGAACACCATGTGATGGTGGAGGTAGGTACAGCTGCAAGCTAAAGAATGCCAAGCACTGCGGGCAACCACCAGAAGCTAGGAGAGGGACATGGACCAGGTTCTCCCCCCCGCACAGAGAGAACCAACCTTGCTGACACCTAGATTTCAGACTTCTAGCAGCTTCCAGAACTGTCAAAGAATAATTTCTGTTATTTTAAGCCACACAGTTTGTGCGATTTATTCTGGGAGCCCTAGGAACCTAATTCACTCCTACTATATCCGACATGGGGTGGATGTGGTAGAACCCCACTGGTGAAGAGACTGATGGGCCAGTGGGCAGGATGGAAGAGATACAGAATTTCCTGTGTGACCCTGTGAGGGATCTAGCAAGTGATGAGGGGGCCTCATAGGTGGAGAGCGTCAGAGCTTAGCAGGGTCTGTAGGAGCTGATGTGCTTGTAAATATTTTCTTCCATCCTGTAGGTTGCCTTTTCACTCTATTGTTTCCTTTGCTATGCAGAAGCTTTTAGTTCAATGTGGTCCCACTTGTCTATTTTTCCTTTTCTTGCCTGTGCTTTTGGTGTCGTATCCAAGAAATCATTGCCAAGACCAATGTCATGAAGCTTTTCCCTTATGTTTTCTTCTAAGAGTTTTACAGTTTCAGGTTTTACATTTAAGACGTTAACCCATTTTGAGTTGACTTTTGTGTATAGTGTAAGATAAAGGTCCAATTTCATTCTTTTGCATGTGCATAGCAGTTTTCCCACACGATTCTGGGTGTCTATCGTAAAGAATTGACATTGGATCTCGAAGAGATATTTGCATTCCCATATTCATTGCAGCATTATTCTCAATAGCCAAAATGTAGAAACAACCTAAATGTCCATCAATGCATGAATGGATAAAAAGTGTGGTAAATACATACGATGGAAGGTTATCCAGCACTAAAAAAGAATGACATCCTGCCATATGCACAACATGATGAACCTTGAGGACATTATGTTAGGGAAAATAAACCAGTCACAGAAGGACAAACGCTGCACAATACCACTTATAGGCAGTGTATGAAAGAGTCAAATACAGAGAAGCAAAGAGTAGATTTGTGATTGCCAGGGGCCGGGAGGAGGGGGAAACGAGGAGCTGCTATTCAATGGGTATAATGTTTCAGTTACGTAAGATGATTAAGTTCGAGAGATCTTGTGCCTATATTAACATGATTGCATTGTACACTTAACATTTTTAAGAAGATAGATCTCAGGTTAAGTGTTCTTACTGCAATAAAAAATAAACGCATACTGTTTTGTTTTTTTTTTTTTGAAGAGCTGATGTGGGATGCCCAACCAGCAGGGGGAGAGAGTTGTACTCCCCAAGCAATCACTCCTTGTTGCTAATGCCAACACGGTAAACCAAAAATTGGACCAGCTGCTTAAATTTCAGTGGAGGGTGCAGGGAGGGCAGAAACTGCTGTCTAAATACTAGGAGAGACGAGCTACATCTCAATGAGATCTCAAGGGTCCAGAGACAGACCAAAAGAGGACAAGAACCCTTCACCCTTGTCACCTTGAATATCCATATGCTCCTTCTGTGCCTTCATGCCATGTGGGGAGAAGGCAGAAACCCTGAAAGACTGAGCAATTACCCCAATGAGATGAAACTGACATGAAATAGACTCTAAAATTAGAAAAGACTGAGTTGCCTTAAATGGGCAAGCTTCAATCATCCTGCCCACTGTCTGATGCACTGGGAAGGGCCCAGAGCAAGATGAGGAACATTGATTCTTTTAACTCACGTGTATTGGTTGGCTCCTAGGAGTCTGCAGAGTTCTGGAAGAGTTAGAGAAGATAAAGAAAGGTACGTTACTTTTCACATTTGGATTGTAGTGCCCACATTTGGATCCTACTGTCCCTACAAAGCCAACCCAAAATTACCTCTCTCCCATCCTTAAGGGAGGGACTGGCCTGGGATGGTGGTTGGTGGACATCAAGTGAGGGAGCAGTCTTTAGTATCTATCTACTGGACGCTTGCCCTGGATGAGACACCGTGGTAAGGAGAATATAGAGGAAGATGAGGCAGAATGGGAAAGAGTGAGGCAGGGCCATTTTAGCACAAGTATCTTCCATCCCTGTGTCCCCCACCTTTTTGCAAAAGACTTTTATGAATACATCTCAACTGAGTGCCGGGAGAAGGGAAGAGAGAGACTAGAAACCTAGGACCAAGCTTTTGATGGCTTTGAAGAACAGAAAAGACCCAAACTAGATCCGACTGAGATGTTCTGGATCTTTAGGGGACTTTAGGATGGGCTGCACAGGAGAGAAGAAAGGCCAAAGTTAACTCTGAGACACAAAAGAAGGAAGGAAACATTTCTTGCCCAGCCCTTCCCTGGAAGCATGCTGACAAGCTTGAAACCAACCTCAAGTTGGGAATAATGCAGGACAGCCTACTGAAGACAGGGGGGGCTCTCAGAGCTGTTCGTACAGCTAAGAGAAATAAAACACTGGCAAAAAGCAGCTCCAAATGAGTGACCCATTTCACAGTCAAGGGGAAAAGGCATTGGACAAGAACTAAAGAATAATCTTAAATGAGTTTTTAGCATCCTAAAGTTAACCAGATGACATTCTCTTAGAAAGCACCATTTTATTCAAATTCTTGATTGAAGATTTTGCCTCTTAAGGGGAAATGTGCTTTTCATCGTAAGGATAGAACTCAATATTTTGGCTTGCTTAGAAAAACGTGTTCTTTAGTTTGATAAATACAGATTGTGGCAATTCTATTTTAGGCATGGCAAATGTAACCATTCCATATATATCAAGCAAAAGCAGGAGATATTCAACCTTTTTGACTATACTGATGGCTATACCATGGAAAGAATGTGAGATAATATTTCAAAACTCTGCTTCATCAACCACAAATCTGATGGGATTAAAATAAGTGAAATGAGAATAAGAAATGATAACATTAAACATTGAGGAGAAGGAAGGGCAAGGTCATGCCTGGCCATTTCTTGGATTCCTGCTCTGGCTAACATATCATATAAGCCAAGGAGGACCTTGAGTTTCATGTCCACAGAAACTATAACAAAAGAACAGGAGATTTATTCAAAAAATCTCATTTCAGACAAGGAACTTTAAGCAATAACAACCGCATTGTTAGGAAGTTTGCTAATGATGAAAGGGAAGCTGGCACCTTTAAATTCTGATGGACAATATTTAGGTAAAAATAAGCTGCCTTGGAGATCTGGTCACATTCTAAATAGGTATAGGTTTTCTCAGATTACCTAGATTTTTGTGTGTGAAAAATTGGCTCTGATAATTAGTAAGAGGGATTAAATTTATTTAACGTTGTCCTAGAGGTCAGAATAGGATCCAAAGTTTCAGTAACAAAAGAACTGAGCCAATTAAGTGGCCCCACAATGCAGTAGATGGCTTTTTAATTTAGTGAGTTCCTGGTTCCTGGACATATTCAGATACCCTTTGTATAAAATTTGTAAGTCATCTTCTGATTGTACAAATCTGTGGCAAAGCTTTGATCATTTCTCAGAAGTAGCATCTTTCCTCCAGAAGATGGTGCGATCATTAGTGTGAAGTAAGTTGTCAAAGTGACATGGATCTTACTGTCAAGTGACTGACTGCATGGACTCTGATCATTTAAATGCATCACATTTTGCCTTTTCTCCTCAGACAGTATGTCGAGGGTTCCTATCACAGTGGTGGGATTGGGACCCCACCCTTTTTCTTCACTGTACAAAGCAGCCTTGCAGGATCCTTTTTCCTGGTTTTGAACTCTCCAGGTGAGAGGACAACTGTCATTTTAGTGTCTGTGTTTTATTCCCTGATAAAAGGACTCTGTGAGGTCTCTGCTTCTTAGGGAAAAACCTCAAGATGAGCCATCAGAGAGAACACGACATGTGCGTCCCCAGTCTGAACTCTCTGCTTCACTGAACTCAGACCCTCTTTTCATCACCTCATCCCTGTGGCTTGCTCCAAGAAGCAGCAGGAGCGTTGTGCGTGGACCAACGGGAGGCCGGTCCTGGGAGCAGGAGGTAATAAAGGCATCTTCTGGCTTTTAGAAATACCAGGGACAACAGAGAAAAGGCTGCTAACATCAGAATGAGAGGTGGCTTTAAAGATTTGACCCAAAGCAAGCCACAGAACGATTCCTGCAGCATATTTTCTAGCTTAAAAAAAAACCCAATAAAATAATGCTACACATTTTCTGTAGACACATATATTGGTAGTAAGTGCAAAGATGCATTTTGGAAGGATTTATGCTACTCTGGTGCTAGATTATTCACAGCGGTTGTATTTGGGAAGAAACTGGGATTGGAGAGATGGTCGAGGGGGACCAATCTTACCCTGTATTGTTTTAATTTGTCTAAGGAAATAATGTTTGTGCATTGCTTATATAATTAAAAATTAATTTAAAGAATGTACACATACATGCATGTGGATAGTATATACTTGTACATGCATAGAATGTCTCTGAAAGAAAACTCAAGAAGTTGACAAGAGTTTTTGACTCAGGAGGAAAACCCAGTGGCTGGGAGGTAGGTCTGGGCGGGGGATGTACTTTTGACTACAAACCCTTTTGTACCTTGTGAATTTTGTACCCTATGCATGTATTAGGTAAAACAAATTAATAAATGATTCAAAATAAGCCAATAACTTGAAAATTTATTTTTAAATATTAACAAGAATACAATCTGAAATGAGCTAAAATTATTTTTTAAAGGTTTGGCACATAGTTTAGAACAATAGTTGAAGGGCTGAGCTTTGCACAAGAGTAGAACTTGGTTAGGGGGTAGGAGGTCCACTCTCAGGTCCCTGGAACTAGGATAGGTCAAAGCCTAATGGCAACTCAGGGTCAAGCTCAGGGGCTGAATCCTTGAAGATCGGTGCAAAAAATACTTGGTATTTACACTAACCCATAAATGCCTTAGGTTAAGAATCAAAATAATGTAGTCTAAGAATAAACCAGACAGAGTTGAGCCAAAAAAAAGGGGAAAAAAGCAAGGAAAACGAAAGAAAGAAAAGGAGAGAAGAAAGAGAAATGGAGAGAGACAGAATATGACTTTGACTTTTCTATTAGAATAAGAAATCCCTATTAAGATAAATAAGTCTTGGGATGTAATGTACAGCATGGCGACTATAGTTAACAGTACTGTATTGTGTGTATAAAAGTTGCTAAGAGAGTAAATCTTAACAGTTCTCATCACAAGAAAATAATTTTGTAACTATGTGTGGTGACGGATGTTAACTAGACGTATTGTGGTGATCCTTTCGCAAATATACATATATCAAATCATTATCTTGTACACCTAAAACTAACACAATGTCAATTATATCTCAATTAAAAACAAGAAATCCATGATGGTAAATGCTCTGTTTCTTTATTTCTGTGTTTTCTCATTTTAATGTTTGTTCTATTATTCATTAGTTTTTAAGGGATCTGTTAGCACCTGTGTCATAAGAGCCAGAGGCTCATGCAAAAACAGGCCCCCGGTCTAACAGTTGCAAGTGTTTGTGCCAGAAAAAGCTGGTGGACCTGAGACGGGTAGACAGTGAAATGAATACAAAATAAAACCCCAACAGTAGAGGTGGGATGGTGATAAAAGGTGGCTACAACTGGAATTCTGTGTCAGAGTTGAGTTCCCAAATCCTAATCAACCTCTATTAACTTGCCTGGGTAGCAGACAGTTTTACCTCAAGGCTGGACAGAGGCAAACAAAGGATGAAGACAAAAGCCTTTGGCTTTTCCAAGTAGTGGCTCAAGTGTCCTTCTCCTTAATGCCATCCTCCCAAACTTGACAACCAAAGTCAAGGGGGAGGGCATGTGTGGTTGACCGTAGGTTTCACTCTCCAGGGGCTCACTTAGCTTCAGAAACGAAATGGACCACATTGCCTACCTGTGGCAGGACTTTTCAGTAGCGGGCAGAGTTCTTGGGAAATGGGCACTCCTTATGGATCTTCAAATTGGAAGTTATCTACCAGGCTGCACCATCTCGAGATGGCTTGCTAGACACCTTTGTCCAGTCTCTTGGGTTTAACTGTGGCATGATACCTATGTGACAGCTATAAGCCTTCACTCTCCGATGTCCTCAACTGGGTTGGAAGATGTGGGTGGAAGAGGGTTTTTACTTATCCCAGAAGCCAAAGGACACACTCTAGCCATCTTCTCTGTACTCTCCTGCTTTGATAGATGGTCTTTGTTTAGTATCACAGGGAATTGTCCTCTGGTATTTTCTGAGCCCTCAACTTTGTATTTAACATTTAAAGCTGTCTCCTTATTTGCCATCAATTTAGATGGTTTCCAGGAAACTTATTATGTATTACTTATATGTAGAACAATGTAAAGTGCTTTTTACTTGTTAATAATCCCAACACTCATACTCCTCTTCAACTCATCGTCGTAGCACGTTGGGACCAAGAAGAATGTTGCGGGTCGTCAAGAAAGGGGACGTAAATGAGGGAGGACCTTCTCCCAGACCTTTCTGTCTGGAGTTGTCCATCAAAAATGATAGTTTCTTACGTTTTGTCAACAAGCTTGGAAAACTGTCCAATTTTACAATTTGCTCTGGTTTTTAAGTTTCACAATCTTTTGGGAGGAGGGTAGGATATGTTCAGGAAAAGAAGCATTTACGTACCAGAGGGAAGCTCTGACTGGTCACAGGTCTGGGAAACAGAGGAGATAAGGACGCAGGCAGCTCTGGGGTCTTCCTTTCACCAGAGACATGGTGATGATCCCAGCTGAGGCACAGAATTCAGAAAAATGCCCAAATTAAGGAGCCAGATGGCACGTTATCACGTACCGGGAAGACAGAGAATGGATTTCGCCACTTTTTAGCCTGCAGAATCTGGTGGCCTTAGAAGTATGGTTCTGGCTTGACACTCCCTGGATTTAAAGTTTTTGCTTCATTTATTAAATCTGACTTTTTTTAATAATTAAAAAATCAGAAAGGAAGGATAGGGAAGACAGTGATTTGGGAAAAGTTCTGGAGATATCAGAAACTTGAGATTGTTTTAATGCAGTCATCTAGAGGGAGCAGATTGTCCAAAGAAAAGTTGAAAATTAATTTTCCTAGTAACTCACAGGAATATCGTGCAATAAAAGGAAGGAGACTGCATGTTGGTAGTCTGCTAGAAAAGAGGAAACTTTTCTCATTTGGGTACCAAGCTTTACGTTAGGCCCTCTGCCTACATCACTTCCTCCCCATAATCCAACCAAGTATTATTATCTTTCCCATTAAATAGTTAGAAAAGGGTATTAAGCAGGAGGGGTAATTGCTGTAATAAATAACCCCCAAATCTCAGAGGCTTAATGAAAATACAGATTTATTTCTTCCCCAGGCAAACAGCCAATGTGGATGTTTCCCATTGGGTGGCTATCTGGGGCTCTTCTTCAATGCATAACTCAGGGATCCAGGCCACTCCCATCGTGGGGCACCATTGATGGCGTGGGGACAGTGAAGAGAGGGAGCAAGGAGAATCTTGTGGCATGATTATAGCCAGGCCTGTGAGTGGTATACATCATTTGGACTCACACTCAGCCGGATAGAACTTTTTCATACACCCATCCAAATTCAAGGGTGGGTTGGAAATGCACAGTAACTACGTATGTGCCCAGAGGAAGAGGAAAGCTGGGTACAGGTGAGTATTAGAAGTTTCTGCCACAGACACTAGAAATCAAGAGGTGAAATGTTCATTGTTGATTTTTTGCCTTCTTTCAAAAAGATCTAAGGCAGAGCATTTAAGGTACATGCCCAAAGTCACACAGCTGTTAAGAGGCACAGCAAGGATTTAACTCATGTTTACCTGGCTCTGAAGCTGTAGTCTGAACCATACCATATGGCTTCCCAGGCTGCACCACACCCTGGAGGAACTTCATACTACACCTTTCGAGACACTTAATAGCCTAAAGCACCTTAGGCAAAGAGAAGACCAAAGACATGTGTAGTTGAACCCTAAACACTGTTATGTGTTTTTTCAGGACATTGGGAGGGACAAGTTTTAAAGGGCAGAACCACAGTCTGTTTTGTTCCTTTCATTTTTATTTTCGTTTTGTTTCATTTTGAGAAGTTAATCTCCTCTCGTTTACACACGCCCCTTAGACCTGTAGGTTTGCTACCTTGCTCCCTTTTCATCTGGGCATAAGAGACAAGAGTGTTTCCGGAAAGAGTGCTGAGCCCCTTGAAGTTTTATTTTATTCTAGAAGATATAATTATAGGCTTACTTCCAGCCCCAGGTCTGCCATGCACAGCACCAGCTTTCCCACACACCTGGGAGTGAAGACCAGCCATCAAAGCAAACGCTTCTCTCTCATCTCAGTTCCAAAAAGTCATTCCAGGAACATACATCCTGATGCTAGAAAAGGATGCTCTTTCTTTCTTTCTTTTTCCAAGGGGGCAGAGATTATTAATACAAGGTCAAGTTGGAGACACTGGGCTTAACAGGTGCCTTTTTTTTTCTAAATAACCCTTTATTTACCAGAACCTTGTGGATAGGAAAGAGAAAAGAACTAAAAATTCCCCTCACATCTCTGCCTGTTCTTTGGCAAAAGAAAACTGGTCAAATCAGTTAGTTTTCCTGTAAAAGCAGAGTAAAACCATTCCTTTTTGTAGAAGAAACCTGGTGGCTGAGAGTATTTCAAGGCTGATATTCATGAGAAATTATGGAGACCAGAAGAAAGTGGAGCATCTTTAAAGGCCTGAAACAAACAAACAAAAACAACAAAATACACAAAAAGCCCTAAAAACCCAGATTCTATATCCAGTGAAAATAGCCTCCAAGATTGGAGGTGAAGTAAAGCAATTTTCAAAGAAAAGAAAAATAAGAGAATTTGTTTCAAGCAGACCTGCAGTACAAGAAATGCTAAAGAAAGTACTTTAGGCTGGAGGAAAATGATGCCAGATAAAATTTCAGATCCTAAGAAAAGATAAAAGAACATCAGAAATACTATCTATCTGAAAAACGCCAATCTATTTGTTTTTTTACTTTTCTCCTCTTGATTTCTTTGTTATATATGTAACTGTTTAAAACAAACAAACAAAAATGTGTGGAGCTAAAGTATGTAGCTGTAGTACATATGATGGGTATGACATAAGAGACTGGGGTAGGAATAGACAAAGCCAAATGATTGCAAAATTTCCATATATATTACATGAAGTGGCACAATATTAACTGTTAGTAGACTGTGAGAAATTAAAAATGCCTATTGTAATTTCTAGAGCAATCATTAAAAACAGATAAAGCAGAGAAGTACGGCAAAAAGCCAGTAGGAAAATTAAAATGGAATTCAAAATCATTCTAATAATCCAAAAAAGACAGGAAAGGGAGAACAGAAAACAGAAAAGATAAATAGAAAGCAAATAATAAAATGATAAACCCAAACTCAACCATATCAATAATTCTGTTCAATCATAATGGACTCCAGCTGTGAGGTAGAAATTTTCAGGATGGATAAAAATGCATGACCCAACTATATGCTGTCTAGATGACATGCACTTTAAATATAAAGACCCAGATAGGCTGAAACTAAATGAATGGGAAAAGACAAACCATGCTAGTAAGCGTAAAAAGGCTGGTTTGCTTTTACTAATATCAGACAAAATAGATTTCTATGCTGTAAGAATTACCATATACAAAGAGGGACATCTCATAATGATAAAAATGTCAGTTCTTTGGGAAGAAAAAGCAATCAGAAATGTGCATATGCCTAAATAAATGGGGAGATACATCATGTTCGTAGATCGGAAGACTTGATATTGTTAAGATTATTTTCCCAAATTAATCTAGGGATTTAACACAATCTGAATAAAATACAAGCAAATTAAAGAAATAAACTGACAAACTCATGCTAAAAATTATATGCAAAGGCAAAGGACCTAGATTAGACAAGATAATTTGGAAAAGAAGAGTAAGGCAGAAGGACTTACATTACCAGATTTCAAGACTCACTATACAGCTACAGTAATCTGGACAATGTGGTGTTGGTGTAAAGATAAACATTTAGGACAATGGAACATGATAGAAAGGCCAGAAATAGACACTTATGTCGTCAATTGATTTTCAACAAAGGTACCAACATGATTCAGTGACAACTGGATATCTGTATGGGGAAAAAAAATGAACCTCATCCCTTAACTCCTGCTGTTCATAAAAATTAATCCAAAGTAGATCATAGACACAAATTTAAGAGCTAAAACAAATTTAGAGAAGAAAACGTTAGTGAAAATCTTTGTGACATTGGGCTAGGCAAAAGTTCTTAAACAAAACACAAAAAGCACAAACCGTAAAAGAAAATTAATAAAATAGATTTTATTGAAATGAGAAGCCTCTGATCTTCAAAAGACACAGTTTAGAAAATGTAAAAACAAGCAACATACCAGAAGAAAATATTTTTACAACTTCTATCTGACAAGGGCTTCTTTCCAGAATATATTAAAAACTCTTACACCTTGATATTAAGAAGATAAATAGCCCATTTGTGTGTGTGTGTGTGTGTGTGTGTGTATGAGGAAGACTGGCCCTGAGCTAATATCTGTGCCAATCTTCTTCTATTTTACGTAGGACACCACCACAGTGTGGCTTGCTGAGCGGTGCTAGGTCCATGCCCAAAATCCAAAGCAGCAAAGCCTGGGCTGCCAAGGTGGAACTGTGAACTTAACCACTATGCCACCAGGCCGTCCCCAAATAGCCCAATTTTTTAAAATGAGTACACAGTTTGGACAGACCTTCACAAAAATATATGGAAATGGCCAATAATTGCATTAAAAGAATCTCACCATCACTAATCATCAGGAAATTGTAAATTAAAACCATGAAGCGATACTATGAAATAACCTCTAGAATAGGTAAATTTTAGAAGACTAAAATACCAAGTATTGGTGAGGATGTGGAGCCACTCAGTTTTCATACATGTTGCTTATGAGAATGTAAAATGGTAGTCATTTTGGAAGACACTATGACAGTATCTTATTAAGTTAATATAGTTATGATTTCATCTAGCATTCTCACTCGTAGCTACTTCTCCAAGTGAAGTAGAAATATATGTCCACGCAAAAACTTGTGTGCAAATGTTCATAGCACCACTATTCGTGATAGCCCTAAACTAGAAACAACTGGTGAGTAACAAATTGTATACAATGGAGCACTACTCAGCAACAAAAGAAATGAATATTAATATACACAACAACATGATGAATCTAAAATACTTTATACTAAGTGAAAGAAGTCACAAAGTTACATATTGTATGGTTCTATTATGTAAAATTCTAGAATAGACAAAATTATCATGACAGAAAGCAGAGTAGAGGTTGTTTGGAGCTATGGGTTGGGGAAGGGAATGGAGAGAATTTTCTAAGTCGATGGAAATGTTTTGTATGTTGATTACAGAAGTGAGGGTTACATGGATATATATATTTGTCAAAACTCATCAAACCATATATTTACAGAAGGTAAATTTTACCGTATGTGTATGAAATCTTAATAAGACTAAAAAAATTACCCCTGGCTTCAGATAGACAATTTTAAAAGAAAGAAAGAAAGGATAATAGCCACATGCAAAAGAACGAAACTGAACTTTATCTTACACCATACATAAAAGTCAACTCAAAATGGATTAGAGACTTGAATATAAGACCTGGAACTACAAAACTCCCAGAAGAAAATATAGGGGGCTAGCTCCTTGATATTGGGTTTGGCAATGATTTTTTTAGTTTGACACCCAAAGCAACGTCAACAAAAGCAAAAATAAACAAATGGGCTACATCGAAGTACAAAGCTTCTGTTCAGTAAAGGAAATCAGCAACACAATGAAAAGGCAACCTAGGGAATGGGAGACAATATCTGAAAATTATGTATCTGCTAAGGGGTTAATATCCAAAATATATAAAGAACTCATGAAACTCAATGGGAAAAAAATCTAATTAAAGAATGCATAGAGGAGAGCCAGCCCTGATGGCCTAGCAGTTAAAGTTTGGCACGCTCCTTTTCGGCCACCCACGTTTGGTTCTGGGCACAGAACTACACCACTTGTCTGTCATCAGCCATGCTGTGGTGGTGGCGACTCATGGAGAAGAACCAGAAGAACTTACAACTATACACAACTATGTCCTGGAGCTTTGAGGGGGAGGGAGGAAAACAAAAAAGTAGGAAGATTGGCAACAGATGTTAGCTTAGGGTAAATCTTCCCCTGCGAGAAAAAAAGGCTTCCATCTAAAAAAAGAAAAGTGGACAAAGGAACTGAATAGATGGTTTTCCAAAGAAGACATCCAAATGGCCAACAGGTACATGAAAATAACACAATATCGCTTAATGTCACTAAGCATCAGGGAAATGCAAGTCAAAACTACAATGAGATATCACCTCACACCTGGAAGAATGGCTACCACCAAAAAGACAAGAATGAACAAGTGCTCGTGAGGATGTGGACAAAAGGGAACCCACGCACACTGTTGGGAATATAAATTAGTGCAGCCGCTGTGGAAAACAGTACAGAGGTTCCTCAAAAAATTAAAAATAGAAGTACCATATGATCCAGAGATTCCACTTCTGGGTATTTATCTGGAGGAAATGAAATCAGTATCTCAAAAAGGTATATGCACACCCATGTTCATGCAGCATTATTTGCACTAGCCAAGACATGGAAACAACTGAAATGTCTATTGACAGATGAATGAAAAGAAAAGGTGGTGCATATATACAATGGAATATTATTCGGCCATTAAAAAGAAGGAAATCCTGCCATTCGCAACAACATGGATAGACCTTGAGGGCATTGTGCTGAGGGAAATCCATCAGACAGAGAAAGACAAATACTGTGTGATCTCACTTCTTCATGGAATCTAAAAAAATTCAAACTTTTGGATACAGAGAACAGATTGGTGGCCAGAAGTGGAAGGTGGTGGGTGGGCAAAATTAATGAAGGTGGTCAAAAGGTACAAACTTCCAGTTATGAGATAAATAAGTCCTGGGATGTAATGTACGGCATGGTGGTTCTTTTTATTGAAAAAGAGACACAGGAAAAAAAGAAAGAATAGTCATGAGGGTACTACCCTTCAAAACCAGTATGTGTTAGTCCTGGTCCTCCAAGAAACAGCTACTATAGTGGGATTAAATGTGCAAGGATTTTATTAAGGGAAATGCCTGCATGAAACAAAAAAGGGAGGCGGTCAGGCAAGGCTGGGAGAGCCATCAGACCAAGATGCAAGGCACAGTCAGATCCCCGATAAGTATTTATTGAAGAAATTAGGAGCTTCTTCAAGAACTTAGAAGTCAGGGGTGAAAATAATAGAGTTATATTCACACAGCTTCTTACAGATAATGACCTTAAAGAATTTTAGGGCGGAAACAGATCTCAGGTATAAACTAATCCTGGATCCCAGCTGTGAGAGCCAAGGGAAATGGGCTTCCCAGGGTCTGTGCTGGGAACAGCCTCTGGACTGGACTGGACTGGAGCAGGCAGCTGATTTACCACGTGGTCAGAAGCAGGTGAATGCAAAGAGGGTGAAGGGAAGCGCAGATGAGGAGAAAAGGAAGTCCATAGAGAGCCACTGCGTCAAGTCTGAGGAATTATAAATAGAAGATGACTCAAGTAGTCAGTAGCCCAGAAAATCAGGAGAAAAAAAAGTGCTAGGTGGACTAAAACAGGACAATTCGATCTCAAGTGACGTATAAGGCAAGTGTTTCAGGGGTCTTTTTTTTTTTTTTTTAATGGTTTTATGGTACAGGAGTAGGCCAGCTGGCTTCATGTTACTGATGGAGCCTAGGAAGATGAAAGAGATGCTTAATTCTGCATAAAGAAAGACCCTTTCGATAACTGGTGTGATAAGCAGCGTCGCAATGACAGTTTTATTATAGACTGGCCGCTTGGAACTGCAATCGAGTCTATGAAATGTGTTTAGAATAATACGCGTGCTGTATGCCATATATTTAAAGACTTTCAAGGGCTGCTCTGAGGAATGCATTTCAATGTGAGTGAAAAGAGTCAGATGAAAGAAGAGAAGGCAGAAACCTTTCGGGGCTGGCACAAAACACAAAGAGATTAAAAATTCAGCCTTGAAACTATTTTTACAATATTGATTTGGTGTGTTGGAGAGTAGAGCATGAATTGTAACTCAATACAAGAGTAATTAGGGATAATGGTGCATCCATCAACTTAAGCATTCAAACCTGTTCTGGCAATGTTTTCTCATTATTTGAGGTTTTTCTGAAAAATAAAATGCACCTTCTCCCAAGAATTTTCTCCTATTATTGATCACAAAGAAAGGAGTGTGTGCACAACAGGCAATCTTTTAGGAATTGAATTTAGGAATTGCCACATGAATTTCACTAGCCAGAACTTGGTCAGATACCATGACTAGTTGTAAGAGGGGCTGAGAAAGAGTTTTTTTCCTGGATGGCTATGAGCTGGTAAAAACGTACAGTTTGTATTACTGAGGAAGAAGGGAAAAATGGATTTTGGGGGACAACAAACATGTCTGCTGCAGACTGAACTTCTGAATATTTCTTTAAAACAGTTCCTGGATTACGGAGCTAAAATGTACAGTATTTTAAACATTTCTGGCTGAAACAGCAAGCCGCTCATCAAAGCTGACATTCTCCTTTTCTCTCTGGGAACACAAACTATGTTTCCTAGTCTCCCTTGCAATAAGACGTGGTCATTCCTGAATTTTGGCTAACGGAACTGGAGCAGAAGTGACGTGCGCCATTTCCTGGACTGGACGTAGGAGGCCTTGCATCTTTTCCACCTTTCCAGCTGGTCAGAATGGAGATGTGCCCGGCACAGACTTGGAAGCCATATACTGAAGATGGCAGAGCTGGCAGCACCTGTGTTTCCATCTAATATTTACTATGTGCGTAAGAAATAAACTTTTACTGTTTGAGTCATTCTCTTTATGAGGGTATTTTGTTACAAGAGTTAACCTACCTTAACCAAGACAAGGCTCTTGACAAATACTGTGAAATAATTTCCAGATGGATTCATCCTAGGGTCTATTACTGTTCCTTATCTATCAGCTGCTAATAGTTCAAAGAAAACCTTGTGGTAAAATACTGATCTCTGAAATTCTCTACATATATGCCAGATGTCTTTTTGTAATTCCTTTCCCATCCCCGATTCTCCTATTTTTTTCACATACCACAACCTGTCCAACAGTAAGTATTATGTGGCTCTACCTACAGATTTCTGGGGTGATTTACTCCCGTCTAGAACACCCTCCACTGTTGGTCCTTGCTGCATTTAGAACCATTTCTTAGCGGGGGTTGGGAACATAAACTAAAAGGGTTTGGCGATGGGCCAGGGCCAGGTACCTGAAATACACTGTAGTAGGTTGTGCTTATTTCTATTAGCCAGACACCTTCCACTGGCCACGCGAGACTCACTCTCCGTCTTCTCCAGTCACCTCTCTGCTCCTCAGCTGAGCCGGGTGGATTACAGCAACAGGCTCCATTGCCCTTCGTGTCTACGCGAGCTCTGCCGCTGGGAGTCCCAGAGGGAGGCAGGAGAGCCAGGTTGGGGGGTATATTCTCTTGGCTCCCACCCTGAGAATCTGCCTCGGACTGCCTGTGTCCCATAATAGAGCCGCTTTATTGCACTCTCTCTCCTTCCACTTCCAGTCCCTTCTTCCTCCCTGAGTCCCACCAGTTCTAGGGTGGGAACAGCTCTTCTACCGTCGGCCCTACATTTCTGAACTGTTCTTTCTTGATCTCTTATATCCCACCCATGTTTTTGGAGTTAGGTGTAAATAAACTCTTCTCAAATTATCCTAATTTGACTGTGTCACCTATTTTCCGTTGAGATGAAGACTTACATCTATCTTGGTGAAAAATGTGTCATTGCCGCTGCGCTGTGTCAAAAACAGAATTGTAAATTGTGCTTTGGATTTTTCAAAGGTGAATTCATGTTTGTAAAGAGCTTTCTCATGTTTGATAGTTATCAAATTTGACAAGTAGCTTTCAGGAATGCAACAGCTATACAGCCACGAACGTGTGTGTACGTGTGTATGCATAAAATATTTGTCTACCATATCTATAGTAAACTGTACCATGGGTACAAATCAGAACCACCTGAGGAGCTTTTTTCTCACCATGATATTTAGGCCCTACCCCAGATTGACTGCACAGGAATTTTCAAAGCAAGACTAAAGCAAATGCAGTTTGCAAAATTTTGATGTGCACTCCTATTTAAGATCTCCTACAGTATATGGTATAGTTGCAGCACCTAAGCTTCTACAAGAGTGACCATGTGCACTGTATAATGTGCCTGGCATTTAAGAAGCCCTCAGTATATGCTAAATAACGCAGTCCATTCTATTCATAAAGGAATACTCATCCTAGGACCTCTTTCAGAGTAACCACGACAAAGTAAAATTGCTGACCTATTATTCCCGTGGGGTCAGGCCCATGGAAGTGGGAGGCCCTGATTTCACTCAAGCAGTGATCTTATAATGAAGATAAGCAAGGGAGCCATTTCAACAATTTTAGTAGGGGGCTTTGACTTTAAACCATGGCATGACATGAGGAAACAAGTTCTCGTTTTGCGGGGAGAGAGGCAAAATGACCAAATATCTAGGTAATCTGTCTAGAAGCATTATCATGGATATTAGTAAGAAGGGTAGCAGAAAGCTTCCTGATTCATTGACTTGGGGATACACTGTCTCCCAAGTGCCAGCAGACGAAATCTAGTGGAAGGCAAATGGAACCCACATTGTCTTTATAGCAAGAAAATACTATTGCTCCCTATATTGAATACTTAATGACTCTGCAACTTCTATCACTACCATTAATTAGTCTAGGTCAGAGGTCAGCAAACTCTTGTCCATGGGCCAAATCCAACCTGCCTTGTTGTTGTAAATAAAATATTACTGGGACAGAGCCATGTCCATTTTTTTACATATTGCCTATTGTTGCTTTCACGCTACAACAGCAGAATCGCATAGTTGTGACAGAGGTTGAATGGCTTGCAAAGCTTAAAATATTTATTATTTGTCCTTTTGCAGAAAAACTTTGCCAACCCTGCTCTAGGCCCCAGGACTACTCAGGTTCTCAATTTCTTCTCGAGTTCATTTTGGCGATTACTTTAAAGGACTTTATTTAATTAAAATTGTTGAATTTATTGGCGTAAAGTTGTTCATAATATTCTCTTATCATCCTTTTATTGTCTATAGAAATTGTAAAGGTATCTCCTCTTTCATTCCTAATATTGATAATTTATGTCTTCTCCCATTTTTTCTTGATAAGTCTAGCAAAGGGTTTATAAGTTTTATTGATCTTTAAAAAAACTAGCTTTTGGTTTCATTGATTTTTTCCCTATTGTTTGTTTCCTATTTCATCAATTTTCATTCTTATCTTTACCATTTATCCTATTATGGGGTTAATTTGCTCTCCTTTTTAGGTTTTTAAGGTGAAGGCTTAGATCACTCCTGTTCAGATCATTTTTCCTAATATCAGTATTTAGAGCTATAACTTTCCCTCAAACCACTGCTTTAGCTACAAACCACAGATTTTTGTATACTACGCTATTATCATCACATTAAAAAAATTTCTAAATTATCCTTGTAATTTTTGTTTGTTTGCTTGTTTTTTTTGGTGAGGAAGATTGTTCCTGAGCTAACATCTGTCGCCAATCTTCCTCCTTTTGCTTGAGGAAGACTGTCACTGAGCTAACATCTGTGGCAATCTGCCTCCACTTTGTATGCAGGATGCTGCCACAGCATGACTGATGAGTGGTGCGGAGGTCCACACCTGGGATGTGGGCGTATCCACAAACCCTGGGCTGCCAAAGCAGAGTGCACAAACTTAACCACTACACCACCGGGCCAGTCCCCTTGTAATTTTTTAAATGATCCATGGGTTATTTATGAATGTTGTTTCACTTCTGAATATTTGGGGCTTTTGTAGGATCTTCTTCTTATTGATTTGTAATTTAATACTACATGTGTTAAAATCAATTAACAGTTTCTCATAGACCAGTATGTGGCCTATCTGGGTGGACATTCTGTGTGCACCTGAAAAGAATGTGTATTCTCCAGTTGATGGGTGTAGTGTTTTGTAAGTGTTAGGTTAATATGGTTGGTAGTCATTCAGACATTCGATAGCCTTTCTGATTTTCTTGTCTAATTGTTCTGTCAACTACTGATAGAAGTATGTCAATATCTCCAACTCTTGATTGTGAATTTGTGTATTTCTCCCTTTAGTCTTGTTGGTTTTAGCTTCATGTATTTCATTTGTGATATTAGTAATTTATGTCTTCTCTCCTTTTTTCCGTTGGTTATCCTGCCTTGAGATTTATTAGTTTTATTGATCTTTCCACAGAACCAACATTTGTTGATTTTTTCTATTGTTTTCCAGTTGTCAATGTAATTGACTTGTACTCTAATTTTAATTATTTTCTTCTGCTTGCTTTAGGGCTAATTTTCTCTTCTTTTTCTACTTTCCTAAGGTGGAAGCATAGGTTTATTGATTTTAGATCTTTTTTCTTCTATAACATATTCATTTAAGACTTTAAATTTTCCTCTAAGCATTGATTTTGCTGCATCCCACAAATTTCTATAAGTTGTATTTTCTTCATAATTTAGTTAAAAATATTTATCTTATATTATCTTCATTTATGAAGTGTATATCTTTGTATATAAAATTCGGTGTTGGTCCATTTTTTCTTTCTGCATTTTGAATATGTTTTCTAGTGACTTCTGTCTTCTAATGTTTCTGATGTGATGCTAGCTATTAATTGTATCATTGTTCCTCTGTATATAATATTTTTTCTTGATGATTTCAAGCTCTCGTCTTTATCTTTGGCTTTCAGAAGTTTGACTTTGGCATGATTTTCTTTCTATTTATCATTGTTGGGTTTTGCTGATATTCTTGGATCTGGAAATTAATGTTTTTCATCAAATTTGGGGGGTTTTATCCATTATTTCCTTAAATGTTTTTTCTTCCCTTTCTTGCTCTCATCTCCTTCTAAGACCCTGATTTTATCTATGTTGGCCACTTGATACTGTTCCCTAGGTCTCTGAGGCTCTGTTTATTTTTCTTCATTCCTTTTTACTCTCTGTCGTTTAGATTAGGTTATTTTTCTTGGTCTGTTTTAAAGTTCACTTATTCTTTCTTTTGCCAGTTACAATCTGCTACTGAGCATATGGAGTGAATTTTTCATTTCAGTTATTGTATTTTTCAACTTTAGATTTCTCCTTTAGTTACTTTTATATAGTTTCCATTTCTATGTTGAGATCCCTATCTATTCACTCATTGAGATCATGTTTCCCTTTAATTCTTTGAAGATATTTATAACAGCTGCTTTTCATTTTTGTCTACTAATTCCAATATCTGGGTCCACTTAAAGTCAGTTTCTATTTATTGTTTTTCTCCTGTGAATGAGTCAAAGTCTCCTGATTATTTGGAGGTCTGACAATTTTGGGTTGAAAAATGGATAATTGAATTATACATTGTAGCCACTATGTAATCTGCTATGTTCTTCTGAGGACAGATTTTGCAGTTGTTGTTGACTTGGCTGGACTCATGCTGTCTCACTCTTCACTGCAGCATCTGATATCTCTGTTCAAGTCTTTCATATTTAAGTCACTGATTTTTAGCCTGCTTCCCAGTGGTCTCTCCTCAGCCTGTGTAGCTTAGGGGTCAGCCAAGGATTTAGGCAGTGTTTATGCTCATATTTTGTAGTTCCTTTGCTGTTTTGTCTGCCTTGAGCTATATCCTCTGATATTGGAAGTGTGTAGAGGAAAGCACTCAATCAAAAAAACAGCAAATTCACAGATTTACCCAGTGCAGTTCTGTCTTTCAATTGTAGACTCCTCGCTGGGTTTTCTTTTCTTTTTTTTCTTTTTTTTTTTTTGCCTAGAGTCCCCAGGTTTTCCCTTACGCATGTGTGTTTTAGCAGTCACAAGGGGCTTGGGCAGAATCTACACTCAGATTTTGGGTCTCACCATTTCTGTGGCTCATCGCTTTTAAGATTTCTCTCCCTCTCAACCAAAATTTCCATCTGCTCTGTCAGCCCTGAACTTCTTTCTCTGTCCCTTTAAGCCAATAAGGTTATGGTTTTCTGCCACTGGAACTGTAAGGATTGGACAGTGCCTTTAGGTGAAAAAGATACAAATCTGCTATTTTTAACCATTGTACTTGTGATATTCTAAGGGTAAATCTCCTCTGCTTTCCATCTACTTTTGGTCACTTTCTAGTACCTTTAAATAGTTTTAAAAAAATACTTTGTCTAGATTTTATAATTGTTATCTGCAGGAGGGTTCGCCCGACAAGTTCAGTTCACTATTCCCAGAAGCCAGATCCCTATCAGTTACTTTCAAGGGGTTTCTGGCAGTGTTTGTCTCTATTGTTTGCTCAACATTAAAATATTAACCACTGATTAATGATCTTTGATTCCAGTATCAGTCTCATAGTCATCAAGTGTGGTAGGGAGAATTCCTAGAAGCCAAAATACACACTTGCCTAATCCTATCCATCCCTAGAACTTGGTGAGCTCCCTACACTCAGAGCTATTGTTGTGTGGGAAGATTATGAAGTCAAAAAGTACTTGTATTAGTCTACATGTTTGTGTGAATGAATGAAATAAGAATAAATTCATCCTCATAAATCTTCTGAGATAGCAAGTTATTTATTATTATTACCAAAATAATATTCTGAAAGATCTGAACTTGAAGGGTATCAGGGCTAAAGTAATATTCAGAAAAATTATCCTTAACAGTATATAAGACTCACCTGTCAAAGCAGCAGCCTCAAGTAGAGAGAAGGTGGACGGGGTACCCATAGGCATATAGGAAAGCTAGGACCCTACGGATGGTGGAGAGTCAGACAGCTCTAATCATCACTGCTCCACTTTGGGGCCACATCCCATGGGGTGGATAAACTTGGAACAAGCACCCAAAGATGGATCAGCTCACCAGACATCTTAGCTCCAACCTGCAGAATGAAGGCCAAGCACGTTGCTCTCTCATTCAAAGGCTCCAAACACCTTCTGCCATTTGCCCAGCACCAGGTAGCAGGATGCAAAGTCATCTCCCCACTCCTCCCTCCTTCCTTCCTGTCTGAAGAATAGCAGGAGGAGAGAGAGCAATAAAACTCTGCCTTTAATTTTTAGTTTTATCCTGACTAGCCTCCAGGTAAGAGCAAATTGCTAATAAGAAATTTAGGAAGCACAGGTTAGCAGACTGAAATTCCATTCAGACACACTTCATCAGTGTGCTGCGTGCACAACAGCTTGGAGGCCTGGATGCAGTTGCAAAGGTGGAGGGGTGGGAAGGTTCCTAAGTTGTTCAGTTTTGCCAGACTCCTCCAGATGAGTCTTTCTTGGCTGAATCGCAACCTGACCCTCACAAAGCATCACCGGTTCCTTCAGCATCTTGACCAAACAGCATTTAGTACACACCACGTGTACTGGGGTCTCTGCTGAAGACACTTTAGAGGCCAAGCTTACACTGGCCCTAATAAGAGGCAGGTTGAAATCTCTCGAGTGTCCTCATCTCTATGGTGTGAACACTAGCCCGTGAAGGAAGGGGAAGAGAACCTGCATCTCCTGGGGCCTATTCTCATTCCCATGCAGTGGACGTTGGCTTTATTCCCTGGGTGTGACTCATTGGAATTCTCCCGCTGCTGTGATTTTCTTTTCTGGGAGGCTGGGTCTGAATCTCAACTCTAGCTCCGACATCTTGCAGTGATTGTGCTCTAAAAAAATGCTCTATTTAAATCATTCATGCTACTGTAAACTTCAAGTGGATGTTTGGAAACATAGAAAAGCCCAAGAGAAGTAGAAATTTACCTTTCTAAAAATGAAGTAACAAATGATTATTTGCTTTGTTTCACACTTTTGGTTAAACATTCATATTAGAGCTTTTTTTTTGCAATGGATATTGAGAAAATGCTTAATAGCTCATTTTGTCAGTGAACTTGTGTGCACAGGTTACTTCATTGACATTAATATATTGTGCCTTACATTTGTTTTATAAATATTCACATGCTCAGGCTCTGAGACATTCTAAGATAATTAACCAACAAAATTTTTAAAATATTGGTCTAACTAGTTGGTTCACACCATAAACACTGAAGGAACTATTTGCCTGAATTTCCCATCTTCCAACTAGTGACTTTTCTATCATCTTCACAAAGCTTCAGTTTCCTGACTTATCAACTTATGGCCTTTATTCAACAAAACTGTGTGCCTGCTGGGTCAGGCACTGTTCTAGACCCTGGGACTTCCCCTCCCACAAACATAAAGTCTCTGCTCTCAGGGACGTGAGGCCAATGACAGATAAGTAAACAAGTAAATTTTTAAAAATTTAAATAACGATAAATGTTTCAGGGAAAATGAAGCAAAGTGATGTCATGGAGAGTTCATGGTAGGCCAACTTAGGAATTCAGCCATGTGAATACCTGTGGAGCAGAATTCAGATGAGTGAACAGGTAGAGCGATGTTCCTGATGCAGGAATGAAAGTGGCTGAACCAAGCAGCCAGAGGAAGCCTAGTGGCCTCATTTATTCACTGATTCAACCAGAGGAGGAAGCAAGAGGCCCCAGCCCCTGTCCTGGAGCCTGACCTATCTCTGAAAATTCAGCGGAGTCACTCTTTTCTAACTCTCAGCCTTCGACCGTAAAATGCCTGAGGTCACACGCACTTCTCCATCTTTGCTTCTTCTAGCTCCTCAGTGGGAAATCGCCACATATTTAGGGCTTGCTTGGTTCAGTTACTATGCATCTCTCTCCTTGCTTCCCACGAAGGTCTCTGTTTACACACTTCAATGCCTGGCACTAATTGGTTGTCAGGTCACTGGACCCTCAGCCAAGCTCCCCATTTAGCTTTCTCACGCTTTCCTGATAAAGCTATTACTGCCAGTCCCATTTACTTTGACATGGATTATGGTAAAATGCTGGGAATAAAAGGGATTAAAAGCTCAGACCTTCAGACTTGGGGGAGGAGTTGGCATCATCCTTCATGAAACATGGTTTCTGTGGCCAGCTCCTGATGCTCTGTTCTAAGGATGCTGCGCAGGGAAGGATCTGGAAGCCATTGAGACTCTCCGAGCTTCCAGCCTAATTCCTTTCCAAGTGTCTTAAGCGATACAATGGTCTTCAGTGGCTCGTTGCCTAGACAACATTTCTGAAAAGTTTGCAAACCACGTCTTTTCTGATCATTCCCGGAGCTTCAAGATTTGTTCTTTGGCCCACAGAGGATCTGAGATTTCTTCCTTTGTCTTGACTGTGTGGCTTTCCAATGTTTCTTCTCTAGAAAGCTGATGAACAGGAGATGCACTTCTTTGCCAGGCACCCCTTACCTGCAAGCAGACCTTTGCCTTTCAAATATCTCAGGGACCCATCCACTTCATTCCATCACCACACCTGTTTCCCATCTCCTCTCACCCGGACCACTGCATTAGACTCAAAACTCATCTCCCTTCATTGAATTCACTCTCCACTCAGCAGCCAGTGTCCTCTTCAAAATGCAAGTCTGATTTGCCCTGTCTATGCTTATGGCCCTTCAGAGGTGCTCCTTTGCTCGATGATAAAGAAGAAATGGATAAGCTCCTGCATGCTCTGTCCCTCACCTCTCTGACTGCCCTTCCAGACCTGTTTCCTTGCTGTGTCATCCTGGGCAATTTACTCAATGTCTCTGGGCCACAGTTCCTTCGTGTATAACATGGGGAGAATAACAGCTAACAGCAAAGGAAATAATGCATACAAAAGCTCAGCACATGTGCAGGAGGCATGAGGAAAAGAAGATGGAGACAATCATGTTAACTGAGCTCCTTCGGCCTTATTCTTCAGCTCTTTGTGGTTCCTCATCTCGGCACATATTCAGACGTAAGCAGCCATTCCTCCTGGGGCCGAAGACCCAGATCACGCGGAACAGCCCTGGCCCACATGTCCTGACCCCACCAAGTGAATCCCTAGGGCCTCAGGGTCTCCAAAATGGAGGAGGCGGCCCAAGCTGGAGAAAGGGTGGAGGAATAAGCACTGAGCTTGATTATAACCACAGTGCACCAGCCTGCTGCTCATTAGCCTCTCTCCCTGTGGGCTTCCTGCCTCCAGTTCCCAGGGAGGGCCCCTCAAGCACAATCCTTGGTCTTGAGGCTGGGCAGTCATCTTGGTACTGCAGAATAATTTATTTCCTGCCACGTCAAATAGCCTTGAAATGTTGATTAACCTGCAGGCAGCCAAGGCTATGTTTCAAGGATGGCGGAGTTTGAGCTACTTGCCAAGGAGAAGCTCTCAAGTCCCGGGTGGATGGGTTTCCTCTGGCATCCTGCAGCTTCCTAGTTACTCTTAGTTTCTTTGGTTCAGCTTATTTCTCAGGCTAGAGTCAATCCATCTCTCCAGCTTAAAACAGCAATGACTGGACAGTGCCCTGGTGTGGCCCAAGCTGCCAAAGCACGGCATCCACAAGCAGCCAGTCCAGAAGCTGGGAGGCACCCTGCGGGAGATGGAAGTCAGCCATGTAGATGCTGACCCAGACACTTGGGAGCCCGCTGCAGACTCTCGGCTTCTCTCTACTTGCCTTTTAAAACAACTCCAGCACTTTCTACTTGCCAGACACTACGCCAAGCACTTTACAGATAATAACTCAATTAGTCTTGACCACAAATCTATGAAGTAGAAGCAATTATGACTCTCACTTTGCAGGTGAGGAAATAGCCACTGAGAGATTAAATGATTTACTAGGTTATTTAACTAGTAAACGTCAGGCCTGACTCCAGAGCCCACACTCGTAATTCAGCCACTGTGCTCCACAGTCTTCAGAGGGTTTCGGTCTCTAGACTCCCCAACCACACGAACTGAACGAGTTAATAAACGAAAAGCACTCAAAACAGTACCAACAGTGCCTGCACAGAGTAAGTGCTCAGTAGAGGCACGTGCATCCGTGCAGCGAGTCCACAGAGTGATAATGAGAATGGGCTTTTAGCCAGCCAGCCAGTTCTCAGACACGGGATCTCAGCAAACTACGTAATCTCTCTTTCCTTCAATGTCTTCAGCTGGGAACTAGGAATAAAACTGACACTTATTTCCTAGGGTCGTTATGAGTATTAAGTGACTTAATATTTGTCAAGCACTTAGAACAGAGCCTAGAACTTGCTAGATGGTGCATTTGCTAAAATCCATATAGAAATGCATGCATATGCACACAATAGGGTGGCAGGGACTTTGTGTCCTTAAAGACCTGGACTTCAAGTCCTGGTTCTCTTGTACTGTCTGGGTCACTTTGGATATATTACCTGCCCTGTCTAAGCCTCAGTTTCCTTACCTGTACAATAGAACCAGACTCCCTATCGATGGAGCTATTGGAGGATGAAATGAGATATGGTATATACGAAAGCACAGAATTCGGCGCAAATTAGGTATTTAGTAAATGTAAATGTTGTTTCTTCTCTGTTCCCCAGCAGGTCTCTCCTTGTAGCCTCATAAACACACGAGCTAATTCCTGCCCTCAAAGCTTTACCACTGCCCCGCCCTCAACGCTCTGTTGTCTAGTGCTCCCATCATCGCCCTCTGTTCTGTCACGGTGGGGACCTTCCAGCTCTAACTTCCTATTATACTCTAGGGACATTGGAAATTCTTGGAGATGTCTAATTACAGCAGTCTCGAATTTCTAAAGGACCAAAGGGGATTGCAGGTCACTTGGCGTTTTTCTAGGCCTTTCCATGCCAAGAGGAGGACAGGATAGTGTGTGTGTGTGTCCCTCCCAGACAGGTTTGGGCCGTTCTGCTCCGCCCACTCTGGACATTCGAATTCTGATGCAGCTGTCGGTGGGAGCCATGTGGGATCCATCCAGGACCAGTCTCTCCCTTGGTGCTGTCTGTAGGGATGATTTTACTTTGGGCCAATAAAAACATCTAAAGGGATTAAGTAAAAAGAGCGGCTATTTCTTTGACACCTGCGTTGATTTGCCATCATGCTCCTTGTTCGGGGACCAAGTTGTCTTCTTCTCATCCTCCAATCAAATTCAGCAACTAGATTCCTATATTTATGAACCCCGCTTCACCTGAGGTGATGGACCCACTGAGCCTGCAGGCTGAGACAGATGGTTTAGGGGAGTAAGGCTCCCAAACGTGGATGAGCATCAGAATCTTCTGGAATGCTTATAAAAAAATCAGGGTGAGTTATTCTTCCAGACCTATGGCCAGGGAGGGCCTACACAGCTAGGGTTGAGAATTGGAGACCATGTTCAAACACTGGCCCTGTGCCTCAGTGTGGCCTTGGACAGGCCACCGCCCTCTCTCCTGGTGGTTTCTTACGATGGGTAATTGTGGAGCTATCTGGACCTGCATCATTGTGAGGATGGAAGGAGATGGGAAGGATGGTCACCAATACAGGGGCATTTCCAGCTCCCTCGGCCATTTGTGTGACCCCCCTGCCTGGCATTCAGTCTGCTGCATCTGTTGTTTGTGACATTGGGGCAGAGACGTCATAATCAGGATTTTCCAACAATCTATTCAAACAAAGCTCAGTGACTCCAGGTAGCTCTCTAACCGTCAAGAACTATCCAAGATTCGTGTTCGGGCACAGTCATACATTCTGGGGGACAAAGGGATCTCCGCCTGGAGATCTGTTTCATCTCTATGTGGATCTGATTAGGCAAAGAGTTCACATTCTCAGGAATTAAGCCCTAAAGAGACAGTGATTTCAAGTCAAGCAAGAACACTAGCCTAACTACGTTTTCTAGTGGGACACCTCTTTTCTTCTCTTCCTTCCACTCTTTATTCCTTGACTATGGTTCTTTAAAAAAAAAAAAATGGCCCTTTTATATCTGAGGCTTTCACGTAAAGCTCCTGCAAATCCTTTTTTGGAACTAAGTTGGATTTAAGGAATGTGTAATAATTCACGTCCCCCAAACTCAGTTGCCTGGAGTGAAACAGCATCTTAATTAAGAAGCGACACAAAACAGTGTTCTCTGGATTGACCCAAATGCGCTCTGCGAGGCTCCAAACGTACATCCTCACATCAAGTTCAGCCCCCAAAGTCTGGGCTTCTTCAGCCATTATCTTAGAGATATTGAGCACGATGGCCCTGTGGCTCCATGGGGCACCTGCCACTTCCTTCCTCACTTCCTTGTGCTTGCTGGGCTGAGATCTCCATTGCTGCTGACACCAGAAGTGGCCTTTGAGGCATCGCCTCCATGCTGGTGTCCACCACTGTCCCTGCCAAACCTGCGCCTGCCCAGGGACAAGGATGCTGACATCCGCCTGGCTCTAGACTGCTGCTGTGCTGCTGGGGGTTTCCCATATCCTCGCATGTTTGAGTGAAGAGCTATTTTGGTTTTTACTTGCCTTTATCTTCCAGCACCCTCACCTTAGGACCCAGGCACAAGTCCCTGCTGCTAGCCCGGAAATCATCTGAGTAACAGGCACGATGCTCTTTCCAAAATCCCACCAGGATCACCCCAAAACCCCACCCTAATCCTGATCTGTTGCAATTGAACTTTGCAGGTGTCCCCCACTCTCTCTTCCTGTGGGTTGAGTCTTTCCCAGGAGGCTCTGTCCCTCAGGTACATAGACATACGGGAGGCCTACGCCACAATCATCCATGCTTTCCCAGACTGAGATCTAAATCCTAATGGGTAATGGGGAGTGAGAGCTAGCTTAAGCTCAGACCCCAGATACGAGGTAATGAATAATTGAACAAATTAGTGAATAGAAGGGAGGGATGGAATGGAAGGGGGAAAAATAGAAGGTAAATAAAAAAAAAAAAAATGAAAGATTTTGGAAAGCGAATCTTGATCCAAGTTCTAAACTCTCTCACTCATTCAATCGTGGTGGGGTGGGGAGGGCCGAGGAAGAGGTTAAGCATACATAGCCCATCACTTTGGTACAAGTATCAATAGCTGGGTGTAGGAAAAACATGGGAAATTACAGCGCTAAACCTCTCTGAGGCTGCGTGGGGCCCTTCGCTCCCTCCCAGCTCTCAGGAAATTACAGGCCCCCTGAGCAGCGGACAAGTGGAGCGTGCTTTGACTCAGAGGCTGGCGCTGACCTGTGTCAGTTGATCACCCTGGTAGTTGGGATTTCCCCAGAATATCAACCTGTGATGATTTTTTTAAGCTTAATTTCCTATACGCTGCTTGGAAATTGTATAACTTCCTGGAATAAGGATTCAGCAATCAATTTGAGATGGTGGAGCCTCTTTGACACTGCCCGTAGCTCAGCACAGTGCCACACACCCAAAGCCTGAAAGGGGTCAGTGAAAGAATGTGAACCAGCGGGTCCCTCCTCCCCATTCTTGGCAGTCATCTCCTTGTTACTGAGTACGTGAAGGACTGGGGAACAAGGCCACGGGCTCCTTGGCTCCTCCGACCTTGGCTTCACGTTTGCCACCATCTAAGGCTTCCCTAAGGCAGCTGGGTCAAGTATCTGGAAATAGGTAGGCCTCTAGCACCGCCCCCTGCACGTGTGCAGAGCCGTTGGTGTCAGAGCACGAGGCCAACGTGAACATGGGAGGGAGCTGAGCCCACCCGAGGCCGTCTTAACCTTCCATCTTCGGCCTGGCTGCACTCAGGGGAAAGACTACAGGCCCCGCCTCGCCTCTCCTCCGTCTGCCCTTTACTTTTTCTGGCTTTGTATTGGCCCATCTTGCTGTCACCCTTATGTGCCTCCTCTTCAGGAAGGGGTGAGGATCTACCTGAGAACAGGTAAGGGTGGTCCAGTCTTAGGTGGCATTTGATAGCTGTTTGATGAATGAATAAATAATGAATGAACAAATGACTGGGTCTACGTAGGCAGACATGCACATTTTAAAAATAATTAATTTCTCTACTTCTACAGCATGGCGAGTGGAGATCAACGGCTGTCACAACAGCTTGTTAAACTGGAGAGTTTGAGGAAGATATTCTCTTGTACCCGATTCCAGCGTTAAACTAAAGAAAATTAGGAGCAGCTTTATTTGGCCAGGGTTGGGGAGGAAAGGGAGAGACTTACAGCAGGGAGAACTCATTTTGGTGGAGTAGAGGTTGACATCTGCCATTCTACTCCTACCCAAACAATTCCCAGGTGTCAACTCCTAATTCCCAAGGAAGGCTTGATGGATGAATGTGGATGCCTGATACTGACGATCCACGGCGCTTCTCCCCAGGGTCTGCTGACTCTGAGAATCTTCCTCTTCCCCCCTGCTGTGCTATTACACCCCTTTTCATGTGAAAAATAAGGCAAAAGGATCCCACGTCGCCAAAGTAAATAGAGAAAAATAAAACACTCTAAGCAGACGTCTCTCCCACCACGTTTCTACTCTTCTTCGAGTTCTGCTTTACTTTCTCCAGGAACCTCTTTCTTCTCTTCACCAAGCGGCACAACCGTCCACCCGGTCACCTGAGGTAGAAACCTGGGATTCATCTGGAGCATCTCCTCCCTCATCTTTTACATCCAAACAAATGGTCCCCAGCATGTCGGTTCCCCTTTGGAACTCCATCACCTCCTCCACCCCTGCTGTACCGCCATGGTCATTACCATCTCTCCCAAGACTGACCGCTACGATCATTTCCAAACCAAGTTCCTTGCTCCCCCATGTGTCCAACCCCACTTTGTCTTCCACTGTCCCACACCGTGGCCAGAGGTATTCTTCTGGCCTACATGTTTCCGGATACTTGACTGCATGTATGAAAGCCTTAGAGCATTGATGGGATCGCATCCTCCCACTGCTTAAAATCCTTCTGTGACTTGTCCTTCCCCTGGGCAAGTTCAAATGCGTTAGTCTGACACGGAGGGCTCCTTATGATCTTGTCCCCGCTGGTCCTGCAGCTTCAGCCTCATCTCTCATCACATCCCTGCACGCTCCCCTTGCTCCTGAACCTTGAGCCTCTGAACACTGATTCTCCAAAGCACCATGCTCCTTCCACCTGATTGAGTGGGCGTGGGCGTGTGGGCTGATGAGGAAATGCTTTCCAGGGTAGGTAGCCGGGTGGCCTCTCCTAACCACACTCTCTGCAGTCAGCGCCATCTGGCATTTTCTCTCCTAGCATAGTCATTTTCTCAGCAATTATCACAATGTATAAGTAAACATTTATTTCTATTTGTTTCTTGTCTCTCCTGTGAGGGCAGGGACCACATGTGTTCTGTTCACGATACCCCAGGCACCTAGCACAGTGCCTGGGACATAACTGGCAATGAATAAATTGGCAATCAAAAATCAATTATAATCGGGGAGCAAATTGATAAATTTTTTTCATGATGAACAAGTGAATGAATAAATGAATGGGAGTGCAGGCCAAGTGAGCAGCATAAACAGAGGCATGGAAGAGTGTGAGAACATGATCCGGTCAGAGGACGTCTGTGGTTGGTTATAGAGGATTTATGTGTTTGGGAGAGTGGGAGCCTGGGAGTGGCTGGGGAAAGCATTTCTTGCAGTAATATTGAGGTCACGTCAGTATTCTGCCACATTCTTTCTATGGCGAGATAATATCGCCTCTGCCTGGTAACTGGTTATATGACTCCGGTTCTCAAGTGTCTGCTATTGCCCGTGGGAAGTGTGCTTTCTGCCGGGTTGGGCAGTTGGAGCAGGTGCTGGCTGGGCCTGACTCTGTTTGCAGGTGTGGGCTCTTGCATTCCAGGTGTGCCTTGGATTACCTGCTGCTGCTGTCACCTGCTGTATTTTGCATGGTTCGGTATCGGCAAGTCCCATCCTGAGTCTCCCCCAGTGGCGGCACTTGTAGTTCTGCCTGCGTCAGAGCACCTGTTGAGGAGTCTTGTCGCACTTCATTCTCTGCCTTGCGTTTCTCATCTAACTCCCACAGCGTTTAACACCAGCCTTGAGATCCTTAATAACGGTACAAGGTAGTACAGGACAGCTTTTTATTCATCTATTCAAATATATGTTAATTGCATACAATGGGACAGACCCCATGCCAGGCACACGTGTCTCCTAGTCCGCTCGTGGTTCTACGCACTCTGCACTGTTCAAACGTTCACCGTCTGATGGTTCAGCGATTCATCACTGCATTCCCTCAGCCCTGGTTTGCTTGCTCACCAAGCCTCGGTGCCTTTCCTGTGGACTACGCCTGCTTACAAACTCGCCACAAAAATATTAGAAATATGGAGGAACTATTTCCCTGCTATCCTGCCTTCAGCACAACTTAGGAAAAAAATCAAGGTATTCCAGCTCTTCAGCAGCCCTCAGAGGGTTTCTCTCCTTGTTTGCAAAAGCCCAGTTAGAAGTGGATGGCCACCTGCTCCTTCCCGGCGCCTGAGGGATGTTTATACCCCTGGTGTGCTGACACTTCAGGAACGAAGGAGACTCACCTTCTCCACCATTTATTTTTAGTGTCTGCATTTATACTTAGAAGAGAAGCTCTGCCAGGCCTCTGGGAGCACCTTCCTGCAAGGCAGGAGGGGAGGCCACGAGGAGGGAAAATAAGTTGTGAATGTAACTCTCATTTATTTCCTGGAACTGTGACACTGCACAGGCACGTGTACCAGAAGAGGAGAGGAGAGAGGGAGAGTCAGGGCTTACCTCTAGTAGCTTCGACTTGGCCTTTCACCCAGCCTCCTAGTTGGCGCACGACTGCTGCTTCACTCAGAGGGTTCCTAAGAGAACAGGCAAATTGAAATCATGAGGATGGAGAGAGACGCTCACTAAGGACTGGAGTAAAACCACTGCCAATCTGCAACTTGTCACATTTCTTCTTTTCTTTTCAGTTCCTACAAAACATGTTCCTGTGTACTTTATAAAATTTCTACAGTAAGTATTATATGCATGTAGCATTAAATTCAAAAGGAAGAATTTGTAACCCATATCATAGGCAAAAGGTTAATAGTTCTAATATTTAAAAAACCTCTTAGACATTGAGGAACACAAGACTGAAAACTTGATAGAAAAATGAGCAAAAGATAAGAACAAATAATTCAGAAAACATATGTCAATATTCCTTTAAACATATTAAAAGATGTTCAAACTCTCATTATTAGAGAAATGTAACAAAATCCTATGGTATGTTTTAAAAATGGTATACCATTTCTCACCTACCAAATTGATGAAAATTTGAAAATCTTGACAACAAAATCTATTGGTGAGACTGTTGGGAAACAAGTATTCTCATACGTCGGTACAACTGGTACGGAAGGGGATTTGGCAAGATTGAAAAAAACTACATACGCACTTGTGTTTCACCCAGATATCCTATTTCTAGAAATTTACCCTGAAGATACAGCCCCAAGAACAGAAAAATACATTTGCACAAGTTTATGCGTCTCAGCATTATTTTTAATTACAAAATACCAAAAACAACCTAAATGCCTATCCATAGCACAGCAGTGGAATATGGTAAGATACAGCCACTCAATGGAGTCCTACGGAGCTGTATAAATAAATGAGGACGATCTCGATGAACTGGAGAGAGTTCAAGGATATGCTGTTAAGTAGAAACAGAAAGTGCAAAAGAGTGTCTAGACTAATATGCTGCTTTTCATGTCAGGAAGAAGGAGAAATGAGAAAATACACATGCGTTCACTCGTGTATGCAGAAATAAATAGAGGAAGGATAAATCTGAAACTCAGATTGGTTACCTAGACAGGATAGATGGGAACAAAGTACCTAAAAAGATGAAATTGAAACACAATGTAAGGGATGAAGGGGTTCTATATCTCTGACTATCCCTTTCTGGAAAGTTCTGAATTTCAGAATCATAACAATGTTTCGCATGCTAAAAAGAAATCAGTAAATGACTAAAATCAAAATGAAAATAAAATATTGTAAGGGAAACCCAAAATAAAATATGAATAGCAATAAGTGAACCTAACTGTGTTACAAATGAATAGTGCAACATAATCTCCCATACTGTGATTAACATGCGGTGTTAATATTGGAAAAGGAAGATACAAAAATTCTTTGATTTTTTTGGTAAATTTTCCTTAATTTGAAATTTTTTCAGAACGAAAAGTAAAAAAGTAAAAAATGAAGGAGGTGGGGAAGAAAACAAGTAAGTAACTCTAGAAAACAGTATTTTGGCTATATTTTGTAAGGCTACAGTAAAATAGAACTGTACACAAATATTACACACTCTAGTTTGTAATTTTGCTTTTCACAGAGGTATAGGTTAGCAATTCTGAAGCTATTTTGAGTATTTTAGGATTAAACAAATAAGTAAAATAGTATAATAATGAAAGCCAAATTTCTCACTGTAGTAGACAGAGATTTCAGATAAGAATAGAAGGACGAATAGAATAAACTACATTGTGGGATTGGAATTACAGATAGTATGAACTCATGATCAATATAAACTCAAATATATATATCACAAATATAAATATTTGCAGATAGATGGATATAGAAATAGATACAGATGTATGTGTGAGTATCAATATTCTTAGCTCTGTCTGCTACAAGAGACTGGAAGGAATGATGCTCTGGTACCCATGAGCACATTCAATGACCAAATGTTGGTTTCTAAACACCATTCTCTTATAAAAAGAACCAAGAATCCTTGGAGAAATGGCTGATTCAAGGGCTGGACAGGGAAAGTACAAGATGAGCCTGGAACATCTTGTGATGCCAGAAAGTGAAGAAATGCTCAAAATATGATAGAGACATCAAAAGGACACACTGGCCAAATTTAAGGGGCTCCTGATGGTTAAATCTGGGATAGCTAAGCAACAAAATAAATGTCAACACTAGCAGATTATAATACAAGAATAAAACAAATGTCCATGAGTCCACACTCACTAAATAAGTAAATAAGCAATTAAAGTGGGGAAGGGAAAGCTCCTCCTCACAGCAGAACTCCAATTCGTAAGCGTAGAAGGAATGATGAAAACAGAAACTACGAATTGGAAAAAAACCACAGTTATTAATTGTTGCAAACAAGAATCAAAAGAGATGCTAAAGTTACTGGAGTAAATATGTTGAGAAAAGATATTTGCATAATTTCAAAGTATGTCCCCACAAAATAGCGGAAAAGAATAACTTCACAGGGGAGAAATCTCAGTTAACCATGGGATCAAAGATCAGATCACCATTAACGAGGCATAGTGGCATCACGTGCCTCCTGATGTGATGCACTGAGAAGAGCACAACAGTGCTTCTGTGATATTCTTGCCAAAAATGCATTACCTAAATTTCATTAGGAGGAAACATGAGACAAGCTCAAAGTGAGTACATTCCACACAATAACTGGTCATGGTCATCAAGGTCATGACAGACAAAGAAAACTGAGGAAGCATCTGAGATTGGAGGATTCAAGACAACACGATAACTTGATCCTGGAACATAAAAAGGACATTAGTAGGAAAACTGGTGAAATCCAAAGAAGTCTGTAAATAATTAAGAGTATTAAGATTAATTTCCTATACAGTGGTTATATAAGGTGTAACATTTGGAAAGGTAGAAGAATTCTTTGATATCTTTTGCAACTTTTTTCTAATTCTGAAAATTTTTCAAAATGAAAAGGTAAAAAGTAAAAATAAATAAAATGTTAAAAGGAAGAAAAGGGTTTGCAATATTCCTACCAAGCTATTCTCCAGAAATCAATTTTCTTCCCAACAGATAGCTGATATTAACAGCTTCTAGTATATTCTTCCAGAGGTCATCTATACAAACAAATACATGTATATTCATCACATATGTTTATGCATATATATATTAGAGATCCTTCTGTACATGTCATTATGTTAATGGCTGCATAGTATTATAGAGATAATATATATTACATATATTAATTATTGATGGTCATTTATGTTTCTGATATTTTGGTCTTACAAACAATATATATTAATTAGTGAGGGACATTGATGATGTTTCTAATATTTTCATACTTTAAACAATACTGCAATAAATTCTTCCTTTTCTACATATACTAGTACTTATAGTATAACCTTCTAGAAGTGGAATTTCTGGTTCAAAGTATATAAAGATTTTAATTTTTATTGATATGGCCAACTTGGTCTCCAAAGGTGATGCGCCATTTACATTCTTCCCATCAGTGTAGGAGAGTGCCTATTCTTCACGAGCTTGTCAACATGGTGTATCAAACAATCTTTGTTGATATGATGAGTAAAAAACACACCTCACTGTAGTTTTAATATGCTTTTCTCTTACTGAGAATCATTATGAAACACATATAACTGCATTTATGTTTTTCTTTCCATGAACTGTATATTCTTTTACTTTGCTTATTGGAAGGGGGTTACTCATTTGTCTTCTTTGCATTATTTCCAAATTTAACACAACCTTGCAAAATAGGTATTATTATCCCCACTTAGCAGACAAAGAAATAGAGGCTCAGAGAGTCAAGGCATTTTCCCAAAGTCAGAATGCTGCTGGTTAATCTGTATAGCTGAGCATCTCAGTTTGCCTAACTTCAACCTGAGTTCTTTCTACAGCCTGTTGCCCAGATTAAAGTGAAGAAAGGAAGACGGAGCCCTTTCTCGTCTGTTGTCTGAGGAGTGGCACATTCTCTATATTCACAGGTGCACATTGTTCCCAATTGTTAAATTACCTCCCTTTTTCCTGGTAGAATGACCTCTGGACTTTCACCTGCTCCCTGGTTCCAGCTTCACTATTTGCATTTTCCGGTTAAAATGCTATTCATTTCATGTCTGACACTCCAATTCTATTTTATTTGTATAAACAAAAGACGAGGTAAAAGTTTAGAAAGAAGACTTGGAAGTATTCAAATGACGTCTGGAAATGTGGTACAAATTACTGAAGCTGTTAGAGGACATGGCCAAGTTGTTTTGCAAGCCCTTGGTTAATGTTTTCCCAGCTGCGGGATGGCAGTTGCTCAGCCATATCCTCGATGCCCAGGGCTGCCTCCAATTTCCGTATTTTCTACAGGCAAGATTGTGAATGCCCAGGCACAGGTTTGCCAGAGGAAATAGAGCAGCCTTTGACAGCAAACTTGGAAAGATCTGGAAGCTTCCATGTGAATTATGGAAACTCTAGAAACAGATATTTGAGAATTAAAACCCATAGTAGTGTTTCCAGTGCAATGTGGCCTTGCAGCTCCATAGAATCGAGTTCACAAAGAGTATGTTTGTCAATGGTGACATAAATCCATCTCCAGACCTATTGCCAGCAACATATGAAGGTATACTTTTACTAGAGAGAGAGAGGAAAAAAAACGAGAGGAAAAGAAAGAGAGAGAAAGAGGGAGAGGGGCAGAATATGTTTTGTGTTTTCTCCTTGCAGACCAAAGTGAAATGAGTATCAACAAAGTAATCGTTAGCAAATGGACACCTCTAATGAGTTCAAAGGGATTTTGAAAGTTAATTAAGGGTTCAGTTTGTGCTCATTAAGTCTTAGAGGGCCTCATAATACTAGAAAGATCCTTTCTAAATTCTTTTTTAAAAATTTATTGAGACAATTTACGTACAGTAAAATCCAACATTTTGGTGTATAAGTTCTGAGTTTTGACAAATACATCTGGTTGTATAACCATCACCACAATCAAGATATAAAACATTTCCATCATCATGTTCCCCCGCCCCAATTCCCTCGTGTCTCCTTGCAGTTAACCCCTCCCTGCTACTAGACTCTGGCAACCACTGATCTGTTTTTGTTTTTTTTTTTTTTTGTCTATATCAGAATGCCATAAAGTAAGTAGACTTCTGAGTCTGGCATTATTCACATAACCACAATGCATTTGAAATTCCTTTTGTTGCATGTGTCAGTAGCTCACTCCTTTTACTGTAGACCCGTGTTCTACAAGCTTGTTTATCCATTCACCACTTGAGTTTCATTTGGGTTGTTTCCAGTTGTTTGTGATTATGAACAAAACTGCTATAAACATTCATCAACAGGCTTTCGTTGGAACACGTTTTTATTTACCTCAGACAAATATCTAGGAGTGAGTTTGCTGGGTCTTATGGTAAGTACGTATTTAACTTTGTAAGAAACTGCCAATCTGTTTTCCAAAGCTGTGCCCTTTTGCATTTCCAACCACAACTCAGGAGAGTCCCAGATGCTCTCCATCCTCACCAACATCTGGCATCCTGGGTCCCCCCCCTTCTAATGGGTGTACTGTTGTTTCTCATTGTGGTTTTAATTTGCAGTTCCCTGATGACCGATAATGAACATTTTCATGTGTTTACTTACTGTGTATACATGTCTTTTGGTGAACTGTCTGTTCAAACACTTTCCCCAATTTTTAATGGGATTCTTTGTTTTCTTTTTGAGAGTTATGTATTCTGGACACAAGTCCTTTATCAGATGTATGCTCTACAAACATTTTCACTCCTATTATGACTTGTCTTTTCATTTTCTTAACAGTGGCCAGATGGTTAACTTGACTGGCCAAGAGGTGCTCAGGTTAAACATTATTTCTGAGTGTGTCTGTGAGGGTGTTTCCAGATGAGATTAGCATTTGAGTTGGTGGAGTCAGTAAAATATATGCCCTCCCCAAAGTGGGTGGGCATCATCCAGTCCACTGAGGGCCTGAATAGGAGAAAAGGCAGCCAAAGGAGAAATTCTCCCCTTTTTCTTCCTGCCAATGGCTGAGCCAGGGCATTGATCATCTCTGCCCTTGGTGCTCCTGGTACTCAGGCCTTCGGCCCCTGATGGTCGTTTATACCATCAGCATCCCTGGTATATATGTGTATCCTATTGGTTCTGTTTCTCTGGAGAACCCTGACTAATACAGCGGCTTTCAAATAGAATATTTTAATTTTTATAAAGTTGAATTCAGCAATTTTTTAATTTCACGGTTTCTGCTTTTTGTGTCCTCTTTAAGAAATTTTTGCGTAACACAAAATAATAAAAATATTACCCTATTTTCTCTTCTAGAAGTTGCATAGCTTTAGGTTACGTTTAGGTCTATGATCCAACTTGAGTTAATTTTTCCTTAGAGTGCCATTTTATTTATTTCTTTACACGTGGATGTCCAACTGTTCCAGCACAATTTGTTGAAAAGATGACTCCTCCTCTTTGAATTATCTCGTCGCATTTGTCAACATCGATTGGCTATATATGTGAAGTCTATTTCTGAGCTCTCTATCCTGCTCTGTTGGACTACAGGTCTATCCTTAGGCTAGTGCCACCCTCTCTTCACCACTGTAGCTTTATAGTAAGTCTTGAAACCAGGTAGTATGAGCCTTCCAATTTTGTACTTCTTTTTCAAGACTGTTCCGCTAGAACTACCAGCTCTCCATATGCATTTTAGAATCAGTTTGTCAATATCTATAAAAAAGCCTGGTGGGATTTTGATTGGGATTGTAATCTACAAATCAATGTGGGGAAGATTAACATCAGAACAATATGGAATCTTCTAGACTCATGGTCCAGGAGAGGAGAAGCACCTGACAGGAGAGCTAAAGGCGGGTCCCCTAGCCTACATGCAGAAGGTGAGAGGGAAGCTGAGTCCTGAAGGATGGGTAGTTGTGAGAAAGGTTGAAAACCACCAATTCGTTGGGGCTGAGCTACGCTTGAAGTTGTTGGGAATCTTCAGCTCCTCCTTCCCTCCACACATCTCTAATAGAAGTTTTTTCCTGGAGAAAAATAAAACCAAGAAACAAACTACACAATGTTGGCACATGTGTCACGTTGTGTAGTGAGAGGCACCTTCCTCTCCGGGCTGAAGTTCTCCAACGAAGCAACTTCTGACGGTAGAAATCCAGAGAATGAACTAGCTTGGGGAGGCGGATATCCATGTTTTCCCTTGAACAGTTGGGTGTTATTTTTTCCCTGGAACCTGGTAGGAAGCCCCAAACTAAATTTATAGTCAGCCCACAGGAATCTCTTTCTCCTAGAAGGAAGTAACAGCGTATTTGATGAAACATGGTTCTCAATGGGAATTAACACAGCAAAATGTAACAAGACCAGTGGATTCACCCCTCAATCCCTTATCTGATCTCAGAGCTTAATGGCTTCTGGCTCCCCGCATTGTGCAAAGTGGGAGGTGGGGCCCTAAACAAAGCCTGCATTTGGCCACAAAGCTCCCTCTGTGTCACATAGTCTAGGGTGTCCCCAGCCCCCAGTAAGAATTCTGCTGTGTGAGGATGAATCAGCAGAATTTTGCCAGAGTTTGTGGTCGGAGAGACCAGTCACATCACCTCTGTGTCATGGCTGGGGAGCTGTGGACTCCTCTCTTTGCTTGGCAGACTCTCAAGGTCCCTGGGGCTCTTTGCCTAAGAATTGCCCTCCTGCAGGGTGTGAAGGCTCAGTCTCCACGTTACTTGGCCAGGTCATCCTTCAGTTCTGCTCCAAATGCAGGCAGAGCTAAGCTCAGGATGACAGGTGGGGCACGCTGAAGGACCCAGAGCGAGTCCTGCCTGCCAACCTGACCAGACAGACCTCATCATAAAATTACAGGATGGGAACATATAACCGTTCAACAGCGAGTGAGCAAATAAAGATTAATTTACATCTTCTACAGAATAAAATGAATTTTTAGAGGTGGTGAGATCTATTTAGAGTGGAGGAAGCCAGCCCGAGGATAGCGTGGCCTAGCTTTGCAAATCAATTCTCCCTCTCTGGCTGATCCTATATAACTTCACACAAAGATTTCATTCTTCCCTCGGTGTAGAAACTTACCTTCTCTTTTTGCTTTACAAAAAAAGGAATTTGAAAGGGCAAAAGAAAGCTGCTGATAATTCCAACATCTCATTGGAGACAGAAATTTTAATCTTCTCTCATTAAGGTGAGCTACCCAGTAGATTTTTTGATTCTATCTCCTTTTATTTTTTCCATCCCCTCCTGGTGGTAGTACTAATAAGCCAGGCAACTTTTTTTAAAGATGTTTTTTAAAGAATTTTTAAAAACATATTTCTCGTCATGAGACTCACAGCATCCCCCTGTGGAAATCAAAGCAGGTATTACCCCATTTTTCAGATGAGGAAACTGAGGCTCAGAGATGTTCTATTGATGTGGATTAAGGCTGCCCCAGCTAGAGAAGCCCAAGGGGACCTGGCCTACATGCCAAACTATACGACCCAGTGGACTTTTTTTATGGTATGAATTAGGACTGCCCCAGGGAGAAAAGCCCAGGGCATCCTCACCTACATGCCGATCTATATGGCCAGATTCATATCTAAAGTTATATGAGCGCACAATAACCAGACCCCATCTGCACTGAAATCGTTTAATGACTTTTTACATCATCTTTTCTTTTCTCCAGTAAAAATAAGTCACGTACCCATGCCTTATAAAATTAGCCCTAACCCTCAATTCAGGGCAGCAGCAGGAGCTCTGACTGCCCATGGGTCCTGTCCCCACGCACCAGTTCTGCCTGCCCGTGGGCCCTGTCCCCATGCCAGCGGGGGCAGCAGCAGCTGGGCTCTGCATGCCCATGGGCCCTGTCCCCATGCCAGCGGGGCAGCAGAAGCGGCGGCAGCAGAAGCTCTGACTGCCCATGGGTCCTGTCCCCATGCTATTCCACACTATTCTCTAAATAAAAGAGCACTACTGCCAGATCTTGAGAGTCTAAGAAATCTTTCTTTCAACTCCTCGGCTCACCGACCCCGCATCACTATGACTTGGCCAAAGTTACACAGGTTGAAAGTGGCAGGGTCCAGTCTGAAATATTTTCTTCTTTTGCTCAAGATTTGTTTTGTTAAAATGAGCAGCCAAAAGGGAAAACTGAGGACCTAGATGGTTCACAGTGGGATCTTCAGCCCACTAAATAGGTCCATATTTTGTTACATCTTTAGTTTTTGATATTTTTTTCTATTAAAATTGTGATGGACGTGGACCCAACCACATGCCCTACTGATGACCACACTCACAATAGGTTTACTTAGTACTCAAATGAGCAGCTGTTACCATGGAAACTTCTGAAAACATCACAGGTCTTTGATAGTGTAAAGGGGCCCAGAGTAGGATATATTCTGGTTCTTAAATGACTAGTCAGCTTAAGTCAGCATATTTGTCCAGATTTTGCCCTCAGACATTCCAAAACATTCTGCAATTAGCTCAAAAGACGGTGACTGATAGCAGTTAAAAACTCAGTGCTAAAAACCCTCAGGAAAATCCTATCTAATTAAGATGAAAGATGCAGATGTGTATCCACTGCCTCTTGGACAAGACCAGGCAGAGCAGAGAGATGGAAAGCAGGAGAGTTTAGAAAATGCAGGGAGGAGCCTCGCTGCTGTGGAACAGATTCAGTGGCCATATTTCTTCGTTGAGTAGAAGACAGGAGCTGGCTTCTATCATGGAGGCACCAGTAGTATTTGTCCAACCAATGACATTCCGCACCAAAAGCCACTGTTTCCCATCCATGCCATTACAGCCTTGTGGGCGGCTATACACCAGACAAGACACTGCAGCTCCCCACTTGATGCTTTCCGGAAATTTACTTGAAAATAATGCCCTACCCATAATTCACTCCACTCCCTTGCACAAAGAGATTACATTTTGTGGGAAAAACAGACATAAAATTGTATCATCTGTATATCAAGGAGCTCATGCAAAGAGGCTCAGCAAAGAGTGCCAAGGTCAGACAGGCAGGAACGACCATGGATCCACCTAAGATTATCAAGCAAGCTACCCCGGACTGGGTGGTTGCTGGACACAGGCCAAGAAGAGCATTCTAGATGGAGGAAATGACATATGCAAAGTCAGAGACATGAAAAAGTGGCGTATTTGGCAGACAGCCAAAATGTCTTTGTTGTTGAATGAGAGTGTGAGAGTGTGTGTGTGAGGCTGGCTGAGGGCCAGGTTGGAAAGGCCTTGTGTGCTGTACCTTGGCGTTTGCATTCGACCTGCACAGTGTGGTGGGCTTTCAAGGAGGAGAGTGACATGATCAGTCTGAGATCTGGAAAGGTGACTCTGGCGGCAGTGGGCCAGAAGGGGAAGATCCTGGGGACAGGGATGCCAGGTAGGACCAGTTGTAGGTGTCCTGGAAATGACGGAGGACACCAGGCCCAGCCCAGCCACGGTGGCAGTGAATCAACACTCACAGGACTTAGGGGCACTAAGAAGGAAGACACCACTGTAACTAATCCATGTGATTGACAAGGACAGAGGACTGAGAATTCCTGAGCGCCCAGATTCGTGTCTGGGGCTTCTGTGAGTACCCCTTGCCAGGTAGGACTCGAGCAAGCTGTGCGCTAAGGAAGATCATTATGAAGTGGGCAGGGCGTTTTGCGTTTTGTTTTTTTCTTTCAAAGGCATAGTAAAACACTTAAGAAAGACTTTAAAACCTCTGGGTTGTTTTTTTACCAGGTGTAACTTCTGATCAGAGAACTCTACCGCACAGGGACCAATAAGGTGGGGCCGCATATTTCTTTATTTTACTTTAGCTGAAGAAATTTCCCTGCTGCTTTTGTACTAGTTTTTTTCTCCTGCAATTAATCTGCCACCTGGTGGCCTAATGAGAAATTTCAGTTTTCATAGATTGGAAAGGAAGCTAATACAAGCAACAACATGCTCCTGACTATCAGGAATAATACGTCAATACGGGACTGCCTTCCTCTGACCGTGTGATGCCCCCTCACCTGCTAACCAAAGGCATTTTGTAATTTCCCAAGAATTCATGCAATAATAAGGAAGTGCTTGACTCATAGACACTTCTTAAAGCTGTATGCTTTTGACTCCACAAAACGAAAACTGGAATACGGTCCTTGTATTTTAACAGGAAGAGAAATTACCCTAAAAGATATAGAGCCCCTTAAGATTAATTTCAACTTATAAAATATTGCTTAAAAATAATAAGGTGCATTTACAAACATAGATGAAATCTGGATACTGAGCAAACACCCTTTAAAGTAAAAAGTGAACACAAGCGGATCCCTTTTCTCGGGCTGAGTCATGAGACCAGGATGTAATAATTGATCTTCTTGAGAAATGGAGAGGACGGCTTCTGTGAGAGATGGGGCATCCTTGAATCAGACCACTGCTTTGATTCCACACAAAGCAAGCAATGACCCATCCTGAAATACGTCCCATTAGTCATGAGGGCAGTGCCGTAAGACGGTCAAGGGGCCAGCCCAGGGTTCTGCCTGCCTCTGCTGTGTAGACGTTTAACCATTGACTTGCTGGATAATAGCAAGGCTAGGAGAGGAGTCCCAGAGAAGGGATGGACGGGGGCACTGGAGAACCAGACCCGTGCAGACTGGCTGAATTTCAGCATTGCCCTTTGTTCAACCTATTCTCAACCTCAGAAATGCTGCCTAAAGAAAGATGTCTTTTTGTTTTAATTGAGATATACTTGACATGAAACATTAGATTAGTTTCAGGTGTACAACATAATGATTCGGTTTGTGTGTATTACAAAATGACGAAAGTTGTCTTTCTTTTTTTGAGGAAGATTAGACCTGAGCTAATATCTGTGGCCAATCCTCCTCTTTTATTGCTGAGGAAGACTGGCCCTGAGCTAACATCCGTGCCCATCTTCCTCTACTTTATATGTGGGACACCTGCCACAGCATGGCTTGACAAGCAGTGCATAGGGCCCCACCCAGGATCTGAACCAGCGAACCCCAGGCTGCCGAAGCAGAACGTGCGAACTTAACCACTGTGCCACCAGGCTGGCCCCTGGAATATGTCTTTTAATAGTTACGTTCTTCTAGTACAATACTTACAATGTAAAATCATCAACATAGATGTGGCCAAAGTTTATTTTTGCTCTATTGTGAAGCAAGGGTGTGCAAACCAATTAAAAAGCATAAACAATGTTTTTAAAGGATGTTTAAACCATCTAGGTGCCCGTGATTTTCCTCAGTTTCCATTTCTGTATCTTTGTTTTCATCTGACTGCACAACGGTCATTAATTCTAAAATGACTCCGGTCGATCCTCTTGTTTTCTAGGTCCAGGCATATTGTTCGCAAATAGTAATAATTCAGCGCCCTCCTTCCTAACGGTTATACTTTGAATTTGTTATATATCTTAAGGAATTGGCACACAAACTACATAAACTCATTGCTGTATTTGGTAATAGTTTGTTAGCAGTGGGTCTCAATTACGATTTAACACATGAAAGAAATGCGGCTTTGAAACATTGTATGGGGTTCAGATTTTTTTAACCTAATTTAAATACTGGTCTCCCCTCCAGCCCAGAGGAGGAGGATGATGATGATTTGGATGATGAAGATTTTGCTCTGTTTGTGTGATGTCTCAAAGAATGCAGGAGCCAGAAGGAAACAGAAAGGTAATTGAGTCCCCTCTGCTGCCGATTGAGTTAACTCAGGTCTGTTGTAAGACTGGACTTAGCTTTGATCCATTCTGCTGTGCAACTCGATGGAGAGGAAAAGGGAACTGACTAATGTGTACTGAATCATGGAGAATATTATGCAAATGATGTGGAAACAAAAGTGATCAGTCTTGGACCTTCCCAGGGAGAGTAGCTGAGGCAGCAGACATGGCCAGAGTTGCGTCCTCGAGGCTGCGACAGAGGTAGGTGGGCTGCAGGTGTGAGTAACAAAAGATGACAGGAATCAGGATAAGCACCGCATGCACCCGGGAGGGAGAGCTCAGGGTCAAACACTAGACTTGGGAGAGACACAAGCTCAGTGCGTGACTCAGTCGCTCCTCTTAGGGTTTGCAGTCTGCTGCGAGGAGTGTGCGGGTGAGGGAGCAAGTCTCACAGATTCTGCCCTCAGCAGAGTGTAATGAAGTGGAAGCCTGGGGAGTGGCCTGGAAAGTGGTGTAGAACACTAGCTTCCAACCTGGGTTGCATACGAGACTTACCTGGAGAGCTTTGAAAAGTCGTAATGCCTAGCTCCCACACCCCTGGGAGGGGGACCCGGGCATAGCTTTTAAAGCTCTTCAGGTGATTCCAATGGAGAGCCAACATTGAGGATCACTGGAGTAGGAAACATGCGTATAAGATTTCTACCTCCCAGCAGGTAGAAAGGCTGTGTCATCTTAGAAGATTAGATGTGACACAGCTATTGGTCCGCCTTTCCCAGCCCCCTGAAAAGAGGGGCTCTAACCTGCAGGCTCAGCTGTAACAGCTTGATTTAGTTCTGACCAGGCCCTGGACTGTTTTAGGAGCTCAGCTCTCATCAGCCCGTGGGAGAGCTGGAATTAATTTTGCCCCCTCTCCAACATACAATTCATCCCCAGGGTGCTCCCGTTCTCAGAGAGCTACAAGGCTTTCCCCTCTCCCAGTGTCCTTTTTTGACTGACATTTCTGGGTTTTATTCCTGCACCTGCTGGAACTAGAATCACGCTCAGCACACCAGCCAACCTTACTGTCACTCCCTTCTCCCTACAGCTGGATTGTGACCCCTTGTCACGGGCTGCTAGCTGAGGGTATGCTGAAGCCTGGTGGATCTCACCATTGGCTCAGCAGCCTGGACCCCTCTGCTATCGATTCCAGCATGGAAAAAGCTGAGGTCCCAGAATCCTCTGGGACAGAAGGAATTGCATTGCCAGCCTCCTATTGGGGCCATCCTCTGTCTGGGTTATTTTCTGGAGAATGAACATCCCAGTTCTCAGTTGTTTCACTTTCCCACTGGCCCACTGCTGCCTCAACATGGAGGCCAAATGGTCAGAACTCAAATTCATGCCACCCAGCTAGTGGGAGGGTAAACCCTGAGCCCTCCTCAGGGGGTTCAGGTGTTCTGGTGACTGAGAAGTCTGTGGGAAGGTACTTGAAGAACACACAGTTGAATGACAACTCTGGCTAATTTGTAGTGAGTACTTGGAACAGTAGACTGAGATAGATTTTAAGCCCAAGTCTGGGGGCAGCAGGCAAGAATGTTGAAATCAGTGAGTGATGTCTGCCGTGAATGTGGGAAGATCCATCAGTGTCTCTACTACCATACTTTCCCTTGAGCCAGTTCCCTAGGCAGAGCACCCTTCTTCCTAATTCTGTTACCTTCATAACTCATCTCTTGTTTGCCCCCGCCTTTTTCTTTCCTTCAGAAGCCTTTTTGGTGACTCCAGTTGAAAGCTGAAAACTGTCAGCCACCCTGGATCTGAAAGAGAAGCAGCACCTTTCTTCTTCCTAAGCCACCAACACAATACAGGCGTGCGTGGATGAGGGAAGTCCGAATAGGAAACCAGAGAGGGAGCCTGTGCCATGGAGAAGCAAACGAAGTTTTCACGGTCTTGTGGAATTAGAATTTAGTACTTTTTCTATTTAATTATGGCCAATTCACAAAATTCTTTCTTTTCTTCTAATTCCCTTTTTGTACCAAATGCCGTTTCCTCTCAGTGCCGTCTCTCCCATAATCTCCTCCCCCTCTTTTTTTTTTTTTTTTTCCAAAATTGATGTGGGGTTGAACTCAAAAAGGAATATGGCTGCCTGGAAGTCCCTCCTGACCCCCAGGCAGCCCATCAAGTTGAGGCTGTGGACAGAAAAGGTGCCTGGGGAGCAGTCCTGAGATTCGGGAGCATCTCTCCGTGCTCAGTGGCCATTCGTCCCAGTTGGACCCTAATTGTGATCCTGCCCGCACCCCTGCAAATACTTGAGGCTATGCAGCACCAAATATTCCCTTAGCTTGTCCTTTTTATCAAAGTCGAACAAAAACACAAGAAAAGAATGGGAGGTTGTTTCCCCCAGCCCCATGGAAGAGAAAGGAAAAACATTAGAGGCTAAAAGATTGCTTTCAGTGAAGTTCGAGGTGGGGTGGAGGGCTTAGATTGAATTAAATGCTCTCACCAAACCTTTAGCATCTACCAACTACAGCCTGGCAGCTATTCTTGATTAAAGCTGGTCCCGTATCTCCAACCGTTGGCACAATGTATCCTTGGATGTCCCACTGTCAGCGATGAATGTTACCACCATTCTCCCAGTCACCCAAAATGGAAACCTCAGAGTCATCACTGATGCTCCTTTCTTCTTAATCACCAACATCTTACTGCCTCAGTGTCCAATAGATTCTCTCAAAATGGCTCTAGACCCACTCCTTTCTCTCTCTATCCATGACTACTCCCTTGTCCTTGTCCTCAGAGCTTCATCCTTGGATTACAGCAGCCACTTGGTCTTCCACACTCTCCAGCTTCAACCCCTCTACTATCAGACCAATATTCCTAAACACAAATTTTGTGTTTCACCACGCTACTCAACAACCTCCAGTGGGTTCCCATGCTGACATCCAAAGCCTAATGCTCTATGGTGTGCAAACCCTCAATAATCAGTCACCATGTTTCCTATCTACATCATTTCTAGCTGTTTCCTAATGGTACTCATATGCTCCAAAAATCATGCTTCCACACACACACAGTGAGCCCCTCACTTGGTGTACAAGTGGCCTTCTGCTTGTCTTGTAGCTTCAAGCAGGGGTTCAAGTGAGACCCCTAAAGCTTTGTGTGTTCCTAGCCAGACCTCCCCAGCCTCACCTCAGCACTACCATCAAGGCTCTTTTCATTCTGCCTTTTAACATTGCTTGTGTTTGTTTCCTCAAAAATCCCAGGTCTCCCTGTTTGTCCCCATCTCCCAGACTCTAATACTTACATGACCCTACCCATCTCCTTTTCTCACCCTGTCTCCCTCTGTTCCTTACCTCCTAAAACAACTTCAATGTGCCTTTTGAAGCTCACTGTCCATCACCAGCAAAACTTCCTGTACACTCGACTTCTCCTCTGAATGTTTCCTTCATCTTCTTTCTCTCGCTGGAAGTTGCCTTTCCCCCAAGGATCCAGCTCCAATAAATAGGAGCTGTTTTCTCTTCCACGTCTCTCGGGCCAGTAAGCTTGGGCAGGGGTAGGGGAGGGTGGTGATGTCCTCCTCGCTCCTTTTTGCTGTTTCTAGACCATTCTCCCTCCCTTCTCTCTAAAACCATCTGTCTTCAATATTATGTCATTATATTATGCTGCCCACTGTTCCTCCTTGTGACAGCTACTTATCAACACACTGGTTACATTCCATAATTTCTTCAGATTTTAACTCCTGACTCATTGTTGCCCTCCCCAATATACTCTCCCTATGGTTCTTGATGATGTCAGTATGATTAATCTTCCCAGTAAATGGACTCCTCGGTTTCTTGACCTCATCTCCTCCAAAGGTCATACTATAGATTTTATTTTTACCAATAATCTTCCATTTTATCAATTGCCAACCATCCCTATCTATCTTTCTAGTTTCCCTAGTGCCTGGCCTCCAAGAATCTTCTCCTACACCAAAACCTAGAATGTATTGTTTCTTCTACCTTTTCACTGACCCTTGCTCCCCTCTTATCCTCATTTACCCCCTTTCCCAGATGAAATTCTGTGGTCAGTCATTATATTTACTCCCTTGCATACAGTCTCAGTTCTCTTGCCTCTCTCTCATTTTGTTGTGCTCCTTTGTATTAAAGCATAATTAAAAAATTTTTTTAAACTGGACTCTGATGCAAAAATTAAATGAACGAAGATCAAATATTTTATTCAACTAATTAATTAATAAAGGAATTAGGAAGAAGTTGTGACCAGTTTAAAGAGCATTTAAGAAGCTAAGGATAAGATTGTTAGATGAGATACAAACCAAGTTAACATTCAACAAGAGTTATAAACTGTGTTCTACTCGGCAGAAATTATTTGCATCTCTACTGACAAAAAAATGACAACTTAATGTGCAACTTCATATATTATCTGGGACCCTTAATTAATAGTTAACAATAAGTTGAACTCAGTTCATTCCCCTAGATAATCCTTGGGTGGCCTTCATCACCATATGACAAAGAAGGACATTGGGCTCACAGTTTTGCCTTATTTCCAAGTGTTAGAAACGTTTTCTGAAAAAAATCACAAATGTGGTTAAATCCAACCATTTCTCACTTGTACTACATAGCCAGACATGTCTGGAAAAAAACAAAATCAGTGCTCTGACTTGGAACTCAGGATCACTAGTTTCAAGAAGATTCTTAACTGCTGCATAGCAGCCATGTTCTTTTTACCTGGTCCATTTGCTCTCCCACTCTCCTAGATGATTATGTCATACTTCTCCCCTCATACTCCCAATGTTTCTTTCCCTATACCCACTCTAAGCCAATGATTTTGCAGCTTATTTCAGTGAAACAATATGAGCAATAAAAACAAAAATTCTAAACTGCCATTGCCACATTTACCTCCTTGTATGTATTTGTGCCCATCTATTTCACTTTCTTAGACAACATGAAAATGAGACAAATATGTGAAAGAGGAGATTTCAGGCATTTGACAACAGGCAGCACAGGATAGTGATCTCCAAGAGAAGGGAAAAAATGAGATGAGCCCTATCATCGCCCCAGCTTACTGTCCAGTCTCACTTACAGACCACAGTGTCAGGAGGAACCCCAGCCAGAGCCTAGTAGTCTTGCTGAGTTGAGGAGACATATGCTGGAGTTTGAAGAGGCCAAGACATCTAGAAAAATAATAGGAGGGAGATGCAAAGAGAAAGAGCTGTGATGATTTATAGATTTATATTGAATCTTGGGCTGACTACTGGTCTGTACATTTGTATGGGGAAACTATCCTGAGCTAGGAAAGAACCACAGGAAAGGGTAGGTGGCACAATGTGCAGGAATTCAGGATCACACAGAGCTGATTATAATTTGTGTTTGCATCAGCCAGAGTAGAAAGATCACCTAATATGTAAGACATCTGGTAATGTCTTCAGAAGTGTATTGCCTTAGCAGTGGAGTTAAATTAGCCCTGAATTAAAGCCTTGAAAGAATCAAACTAATTCTAAGTAACTCAACATGTCCCAGAACAAAGCCCAAAGACATTAAGAGTAATATATTAAATCTGGCACCCAATATTGTAAAATCCACAATGCCTAGCATCCAAGACAAAAAAAATACCAGGAATACAAAGAAGCTGGAAAATGTGACATAACCAGGAAAAAAAAAAGCCATCAATAGAAATAGGCTCAGAAAAGACACACATAATCGAATTAGTTGACAATGAAATTGAAACAGCTGTTGTAAATATACTCCATATGCTCAAGAACAAAAGCAAAACATGAACATAATGAAGAAAGAAAATTAAGATATTTAAAAAGATCCATATTGAAATTATAGCAATAAAAAAAGTCTGAAATGGAAAATACACTGGATGGCAGTAATAGCAAATTAGACACAGCAGAAGATAAATAACTGAATTTGAAGACATTGCATTAGAAACTACTCAAACACAGAGAGAAAAAACCTGAAAAAAAAAAGCACCAATGACCTGTGGGACAATATTGAGTAGTCTAATATATACATCTAATTGGAGTCCCAGAAGGAGAGGAGGTGAGGAGAGAGAGAAAAAATATTTGAAGTATTAATGGTCAAAAAACTTCCAAACGTGGTGTAAGCTAAAAATCCACAGTTACAAGATTAATAACTTTCAAAAATGAAGAAAAACCACCTAAAGCACATTATAAACTAATTGCTGAAACCCAATGAAAAAAGAGAAAAAAACTGAAATCAACAGAGGAAAAAAGACACGTTACATAGAGAGGGACAAAGATAAGAATTATGGCAGACTTGCCTCAGATTTATCAGCGAGATGTTATCTATAAGGTACTGAAAGGAAAAAATCTGGCAACCTAAAATTCCGTCCTGGCCAAATTAAGGCAAAACCCAAGAGAAATGAAAGCCTATTTGCAAACAAAGACATGTACACAAAGCTTCATAGCAGGTTTATTTGTAATAGCTGAAACCTGGATCAACCTGTATGTCCATTAACAGGTAAATGCATAAACAAATTGTGGTATATGAACTATCAATAGATGTGACAACCTGAGTGAAACTCAAATAATTATGCTCGTGAAAGAAGCCAGATACCAATGAGTACATACTGTATAATTCCATTTACATAAAATTCTTAAAAATGCAAACTAGTCTGTACTCACAGAAAGTGATCAGTTCTTGCCTAGAGAAGCAGGGCTAAGAGGAGTGGGATGGAGTTACAAAGGGAGATGAGGGAACTTTTTGGGTTATGAGTATGTTCATTATTTTGATTGCAGTGATGGTGTCACAGGTGTGTACAGGTATCAAAATTTATCATATTAGAAACTTTAACTCTGTGCACTTCATTGTAGGACAATTATACCTCAATAAAGCCCTTCCAGAAATTTAAGCAAAAAACATTTTTAAACAAACAAAAACTGAGATAATTCATTCCCAGCAGACTTGTGCTACAATGAATCATAAAGGAAGTTCTTCAGGTAGAAGAAAAATAACACCAGTTGCAAATTTGGACCTACATAAAGGAATAATGAGCAACAAAAACAATAAGTATATAAACAAATATAACAGATATTTTCTCATTTTTAAAATATCTTGAAAACTAAATTATCTAAAGTAAAAATAATAACTATATATGGAGAGGTTCACACATATGTAAAAGTAAAATGTATGACAATTACACAAAGAATGAAGAGGGAATGAAAGTGTACTTTTGTAAGATTCTTATTGTATATGTGAAGTAGTACAATATTTGAAGGTAGACTTTGATAAAGTAAAGAAATACATTTGAAAACCTAAAGAAATTACTCAAAACAAATAAACCAATGAAGTATAGCTAATAAGACTACAAATGGAATAACTTTCTTTAAAAAAAATCACTCAATCCAAAAGAAGATAGGAAAAGGGGGAGAAAGAAACAAAGGATATATGAGACAAATAGAAAAAAACTGCAAGACGGTATATTTATTCTTAATTATATCAATAATTACATTAAATGTAAATGATCTACACATTCAAATTAAAAGGCAGAGATTATCAGATTGGATACAAATACAAGATCCAACTTTATGCTGTCTATAAGAAACACTCTTTAAATATAATGGCATTGAGCAACTAAATGTAGAAAGATAGAAAATTATATACCATGTTAACATTAATCAAAAGAAAACTGGAGTAGCTAAATAGGCCTCAGAAAGTAGACTTCAGAGCAAGGAAAATTACTAGAAATCAAGAGAATATTTCATAATGATAAGTGGGTGACTTCATCATAAGGATGTAACAATCCTAGTAAATGCCAACCCTCTATCTATAAACTAAATCTCATCCCCCATGAACTTACTCAAGGACAACACTTAAACAAACTTTTCCTCTCCTGTAGCACCAATTTTTCTTCTTTATTGGAACTTTTGCATCAGGATATAAAGGAGCCATTATTTCTTCTATTTAAAAACAAATACGTCCTCTCTTGACCCCAGATCTTCCTCCAGCTAATGCTCAACTCCCTTTTCTCTTCATATAAAATTTCTATTAAAGGTTGTTTATATTCGCTCTTCCTAAATTCTTACCTCCCATTTACTCTTCAATCCACTCCAATCAGACTTTTACTGACAAGTGTACTAAAACTTTTTTTTCAAGGTCAACAATGATCTTCACCTCCTTAAATCCAATAGTCAATTCTCAAGCCTTACTTACTTGATCTAACAATAGAATTTGACACAAGTGATCGCTCCCTACTCCTTCATAAGCTTTCTTTTCTTGGCTTCCAAGACTCCACCCTCTCCTGGTTTTCTGCCTGCCTCCTTCTCAGTCTTGTTTCCTTTTCTGGTTTATTCCTAACTTCACAATCTTGCAGTGTTCTGAGGTTCAGACTTTAGTTCTCTTCTCTTTTCTATATACACTCATTTCCTCGGTGATTTTACTGAGTCTTACAGCTTTAAATGCCAACGGCATGCTAGCTAATGATTTCCAAACCTAAATCTCTAGCCCAAACCTCTCACTTGTTATATGTTATAAGGACTTAAATATCTAACTACCTATTCGTCATCTTCTAACAAGATGTTAAATGAGGATCTTAAGCTTAACAAGTCAAAAACTGAACTCTGTATTCCTCCCTGCAAAAAAATCTACTCCCAGTCTTCTCCATTTGAGTAGTGGCACCTCCATTCTTTCTAATGCTTTACCAAAAACTTTGGTGTCCTCCTTTAAGCTTCCCTTTCTCTCATATATGACAGCCAATCTGCGGCAATATCTGTCAGTTCCACTTCCAAAATACAGCCAGAAGCCAAGCACATCTTACCTTCTCCACTGTTACCACCTGGTTCAAGCCACAATTACCTCTCACCTAAATTATTGCAATAGCATCTTACTGATCTGACTCCACCCATGACCGCTTTCCATCTATTTCTAACACCAGCAGCCAAAATTATTATTTCAAAATGTAAGTTATTTCATTCCCCCTTTTACTCAAAGCTCACCACTAGCTCCCCATATCACTTAGAGTAAAAGCCATGAAATCACCTGCACTTAAAAATTTCTATCTCAGGCTTTGCTTCTAGAGAACAAGCAACATAGGAAAAGCCAGGTGATATCTGTAAGGGACCAAAAGAAAAAAGCTGTCAGTGTAGAATTATATACTAGAATAAGGAGATATTAAGAAGAGAAGAGGGGGTCTCATCAGCATCATACTAGCATAAGACATCCCTCCATTTTTGTCTCACCCCTCAACAATAAAATTCAGTATCCACCCACAGACAAAAGTACCTTGAGGGAGCTGTGGGATCCAGCACCACACGCCAAGGAACCCAGGAGGAGTATTGCCCAACTGTGGGCAGACAGACCTCGGTCCCAGCTGTGGCCTTGTGGTGGCCTGTGAACTGGCTCCTCTTGGTCATGATCTGAGAGCCCCTGGTGAACTCTGACTTAAGACACTCACTCACAGATAAAAAAGAGTGGCTTTGTGGAAATTCAGGTTTCTGGAGGAGAAGTCCTTGCATGGCATTGGAGCAAAAAAATGCAAGTGTGGATGCATTGGAGATGGTAAGAAGAACAATTTGGATTTATCTGACATCATCCTTCCCCCAGGGCTGCACGGTTAGGGCCCAGAAAGATCTTCCTTGGCTCCTGATTTATCCTGCAGACGAAAGGGAGAGCATGTGAGTGAGCACCCTGCTTACCCAACTGTGCAGGACACTGCCAAAAGGGGCTCATTTCTTTCTCGTCCCATTCAGATACTGAATTGGGAGCTCTATGATTTGGAGGATGGGAAGAGGTGAGGTAAGTGGCAAACAGGACTCTTGGAAGATAGTGAAGAAACATGGATCCTAAGTGTCTTGCAGATTCCATCAAGAAGCCTACCCACAAGCTGCTGGGAGCCTCAGCCACGGATCAACCTCAACTAGCCCACAGGCATGCACAGCACTCCACATGCCTCACCTGCACACACGACCACCCTGTGGCCACCTCCTTGTGTGTGCTCCCAACAGTGGCGCAAGTGGGTTTTGGCAGACTGCCAGAGAGCACATGCAGAAAGTTGGCTGAATCTGCAGGCCAGGGAGAGACACAAACTTGAGTTTTAGGGCCACGTGTGGGAAAACAAAAGAGAGGCTCTGAGCACTGGGCCTGGTGCATTGCAGGATCCAGAGAAGGCATACAAGTTTAAGAATTTGCCACAAGAGGGAGCAAGAAGCATGGAGCAGGTGTACCTATAGAATGTCTGAGGTAGCCTCAGAATCTCTAAGAGGGCTGATGGAAGGTATTTGTCTCCCTAATGCAGTTAGGAAAGACTGCAGGAGGTGACTGCTATTTCAAATGTGAAGCCAGCAATGCAAAGCTTCAAGGAACATGAAAAGTCAGGGTAACAGGACACCACCAAAGAATCACAATAATCTTCTAGTAACCGAACTCAAAGATATGTTGATCTATGATTTATTCAAAGAAGAACTCAAAATAGCTGTTTTAAGGAAACTCAATGAGCTTCAAGAAAACACAGAAAGATAATTCAACAGGAAATCAGGAAAACAATACTTGAATTAAATGAGATGGTTAACAAAGAGAGAGAAATCATTAAGAAGAACCAAGTAGAGATTGTGGAGCTGAGGATTTCTTCTCAAACACTTCCAAAAAATTAAACAGGAGAGACTACTCCCAAACTCAATTTATGAGGCCAGCATTACTGTGATACCAAAGCCAGATAAAGACAATAGAAGAAAAGAAAACTAAAGACAAATATCCCTGATAAATATACGTACACAATTCTCAACAAAATATTAGCAAACTGAATTCAACAATACATTGCAAGAATCATAGACCATGATCAAGTAGGATTTATCCCAGGGATGCAAGGATAGTTCAACATATGCAAATAAACAAATGTGATACATAACATTAATGGTATGAAGGATAAAAATCCTATGTTCTCTCAATACATGGAGAAAAAGCATTTGACAAAAATACAACATCCTGGGGTCTGCCTGGTGGTGCAGCAGTTAAGTTTGCATGCTCTGCTTCAGCTGCCCGGGGTTTGCCTGTTCAGATCCCAGGTGCAGACCTATGCACTGCTTATCAAGCCATGCTGTGGCAGGCTTCCCACATAGAGACAGATATTAGCTTATGGCCAATATTCCTCAGCAAAAAAAGAAGAGGACTGGCAGCGGATGTTAGCTCAGGGCTAATCTTGCTGAAAAAAAAAACAACAACAACATCCTTTCATGATAAAAACTCTCAACAAATTGGGTATAGAAGGAACATACCTCAGCATAATAAAGACATAATAATAAACATATGACAAGCCCACAGCTAATATCATACTCAATGGCGAAACGTTGAAAGCTTTTCTTCTAAGATCAGGAACAAGGCAAAAGTGACCACTCTCACTGTTCTTAATTCAACATACTGGAAATCCTAGCCAGAGTAACCAGGGAAGAAAAAGAAATGAAAGACATCTAAAGTGGAAAGGAAGAAGTAAAATTGTCTTTGTTTGCAGATGATTTGATCTAATATAGAGAAAATCCTAAAGACCCCACCAAAAAACCATTAGGACTAATCAACAAATTCAGTAAAGTTGTGGGATACAAAATTATCATATAGAAATCAATTGAGTTTCTATACACTAACAATGAAATATCTGAAAAAGAAATAAAGAAAACAATTCACAATAGCATCAAAAATAATAAAACACTTAAGAATAAATTTAACCAAGGAGGTGAACGATTTATATACTGAAAACTATGGAAGATTTTGATGAAAGAAATTGAAGAAGACAGAAACAAATGGAAAGATATCCGCGATCATGGATCAGAAGAATTAATATTGTTAAAATGTCCATACTACCCCAAACCAAGGATAGATGCAATGCAATCTCTATCAAAATTCCAATGGAAGTTTTAACAGAAGTGTAAAAAACAACCTCCCTCCTCAGAGATGCCACCTCCCCTATGACCCACCCCTGATTTGTGCCTTGCCTCTGCATCCTGAAGTAGTCTCTCTGGGTCATCAGCACTGCCTTGGCAGAGCCCACTCCCTACCCCAATCTGCCCACTCTCCCTATTTCTCTAAAATTTGTATGGAACCACTAAAGACCCCAAATAGCCAAAGCAATCCTGAGAAAAATGAACAAAGCTGGAGGCATAGAATCTCCTGATTTCAAGCTATACTAAAAATGATAGTAATGACAACAGTATGGTACTGGCATAAAAACAGATACACAAACCAATAGACAGAATCAATAGCCCAGAAATAAACACTTGCAGTATGCTCAACTAATAGTTGACAAGGGAGCCAAGAATACACGATGGGGAAATTATAGTCTCTTCAATAAATGATTTTGGGAAAACTGAATAACATGCAGAAGAATGAAACTGAACCCTAATCTTACACCATTCACAAAAATTAACTCAAAGCGGATTAAAGAGCTAAATATAAGACCTGAAACAATAAAACTCCTAGAAGAAAATACAGGCTAAATCTCCTTAACATTGGTCCCAGCAATGATTTTTTGAATATCACACCAAAAGCACAAGCAAGAAAAGCTAAAATTAATGTGGGACTACATCAAACAAAAAGCTTTTGCATAGCAAGAGAAACAATCAAAAGAATTAAAAAGGTAATCTACATAATGGGAGAAAATATTTGCAAATAATATATCTGAGAGAGGTTAATATGCAAAATACATAGAGAACTCATACAATCAATAGCAAAAAAAATAAACAAACATTAAAAAATTGGCAGAGGAACTGAACAGACATTTATTTCTCTGAAGAAGACATCCATATGGCCAACAGGTACAAGAAAAAGTGCTTAATATCACTAATCATCAGGGAAATGTGAATCAAAATCACAATGAAATATCACCTCACACCTATTAGAATAGCTGTTATCAAAAAGACAAGAGATAACAAGTGTTGGTGAGAGTTTGGAGAAAAGGGAACTTTTGTGCACTGTTGGTGGGAGTGTAAATTGGTACAGCCACTATGGAAAACAGTATAGAGGTTTCTCAAAAACTTAAAAATAGAACTATCATATGATCCAGGAATTCCACTTCTGAGTACACAGCCAAAGGAAATGAAAACAGGGTCTCAAAGAGATATATGCATTCCTATGTTCATTGCAACGTGATTCACAATATCCACGCTATGGAAACAACCTAAGTGTCCCTCAACAGAGGAATAGATAAAGAAGATGTGGCATATATACACAATGGAATAATATTCAGCCATGAGAAAAAAAGAAAATCCTGCCATTTGTGATAACATGGATGGACCTTGAGGGCATAATGCTAAATGAAATAAGTCAGAGAGAGAAAGTGTATGATACCACTTATATGTGGAATCTAAAATAGCAGAACTCATAGAAACAGAGAGTAGAATGGTGGTTACCAGGGTCTGGGAGGTGGGGAAAATGGGGTGATGCTGGTTAAAGGATACAAACTTACAGTTATAAGACGAATATGTTCTGGAAATATGGTGTACAGCATGGTGATAATAGTTAATAATACCGTATTATATACATGAAAGTTGCTAAAAGAGTAAATCTAAATGTTCCTACCACAAGAAAGAAATGGTAATTGTGTGGTGTAATGGAGGTGCCAGCTGATGATGGTGGTAATCATTTTGCAATATATGTGTATCAAACCAACACATTGCACATTTTAATCTTACACAATGTTAAATGTCAATTACACCAAAAAGCTGGAAACAAAAGGATGAGTCATGGATAGTAAGATTATATTAGTGTATAAATGGATACTTGGCTCATTTATTTTCAATCTTTGTTCTTTTAAAACATAAGCATTTAATTCCATACTTTTCTCTTCAAATAATATTTTAGCTATATCCGTTAGTTTTGAAACGAGGTATGCACATTATCATTTAGTTATAATTTCATTGTATTTCTTCTCAGGCACATGATTTACCTAGAAGAGCATTTATTATTTTTTTTCATGTATTTTGGAACTCTGGGTTTAGATGTGCAAACATTTATAATTGTTATGTATTCTTGCTTTATTCATCATTTTATGATGATGAAATAGCCTACTTCATTTCTACTAATGTTATTTGACTTAAAAGTTTATTTTATCTGATATTAATACAGTCACGTTGGCTTTCTTATGGTTGCTATTTGCATGATCTTTTCCCATCTTTTTGCTTTCAACCCATTTGTGCCTTTGAATCTAAAGTGTGTTTCTTATAGAAAACATGCTGTAGGATCGTGCTTTTTTTTTTTTAATTAAATCCAATCTGACAATCTCTGCTTTCGGATTGGAATATAGTCCATTCACATTTAATATAATTATTGATATGGTTGAATTTATGCCTGCCATTTTTCTCATTTGTTTTCTATATGTCTCATGTCATCTCCTTTACTGACTTCTTTTGTGTCGAATATTTTTAGTGTACCAATTTTAATTTATCTGTTGATTTTAAGCTGTATCTTTTGAGTTATTTTAGTTACTTAGTGATGGGGATTACAATATGTATCCTAACACTATATACATCAGGTTAATGCTGAATTAATTTGTGTAAAAATTGCTCCAATATGGATTCATTTCCTCCTCCCTCCTTTAGGCTATTATTATTATATATTACATCTCTATATGCTATAAACCAACAATACAGTATTATGGTCACTATTTTATGCAACATTTTTAAAATAAATTTACCTGGGATTGTCTTTATCTTGCCATTTTTTGAGGGATACTTTTGCTTAATGTAGAAACTGCCTTGGTTGACAGTTTTTTGTTAGTTTTTTGAATGTCATTCTCTTGCCTCCTGGCCTTCATTATTTCTGATAAGAAGTCACCCAAATCAGAAGATATTTGCAAACCATACATCTGATAAGGGGTTAATATCCAAAATATATAAAGAACTCATACATCTCGACAACAAAAAGCTAACAACCCAATTAAAAAATGAGCAAAAGATCTGAACAGACATTTTTTCCAAAGAAGATATATAGATGGCCAACAGGCACATAAAAAGATGTTCAACATCACTAATTATTAAGGAAATTCAAATCAAAACTATAATGAGATATCACCTCACACCTGTCAGAATGGCTATAATTAACAAGACAAGAAATAACAAGTATTGGAGAGGATGTGGAGAAAAGGGAACCCTCGTACACTGCTGGTGGGAGTGCAAACTGGTGCAGTCACTATGGAAAACAGCATGGAGATGCCTCAAAAAATTAAGAATAGAACTACCATACAATCCAGCTATTCCACTGCTGGGTATCTATCCAAAGAACATGAAAACATGAATGTGTAAAGCTATATGCACCCCAATATTCATTGCAGCAATATTCATAATAGCCAAGACTTGGAAGCAACCTAGGTGCCCATCAAGGGACAAATGGATAAAGAAGATGTGGTATATATAGACAATGGAATGCTTCTCAGCCATAAAAAAAGACAAAATTGGGGTGCCATTTGCAACAACATGGAATGACCTTGAAGGTATCATGCTACGTGAAATAAGTCAGAGGGAGAAAGTCAAATACCATATGATCTCACTCATAAGTAGAAGAGAAAACCAACAACAAGCAATCACATATAACCAGAGATTAGAGTGGTGGTTACCAGAGGGGAAGGGGAGGGAGGAGGATGGCAATTAGACACATGTGTATGGTTATAGATGGTAATTAGTCTTTGGATTATGAACATGATGTAATCTACACAGAAATTGAAATATAATGATGTACACCTGAAATTTATATGTTATAAACCAGTTACTTCAATTAAAAACTTACATAAATAAAGACATGCTATCTTTGGATTAAAAAAAACAATAAAGAAGTCACCCAAAGCTCATATTATTTTTCCTCTATACATGACAAGTCATTTTCTCTTACTGCTTTTAGGATTTTCTTTTTAGCTTTTTGGCTTTTAGCAGTTTAATTACAATGTGTCCTAGGCATAGATCTTTTGTGTTTATTCTACTTGGGATTCATTGAGCTTCTTGAATCTATATATTAACATATTTCATCAGATTTCATAAGTTTTTAGTCATTATTCCTTCAAATATTTTTTCTGCCTCTTATTCTCTTTCCTCTTCTTCTGGGCTTCTAAGTATATAAGTACTGGTATTTGTGATGTTGTCCCACAGGTCTCTGAAGCTCTGTTCCTTTATCTTCAATCTTTTTTCTCTCTGTTCTTCAGATTGGATAATTTCTAGTGATCTATCTTCACGCTTAGTTTCTTATTTCCACTATCTCAAATTTACTGTTGAGACCATCTAGTGACTATTTTATTTTGGTTATTATAATTTTTGAGTCTGCAATTTCCATTTGGTCTCTTCTTATAGTTTCTGTTTCTTTATTGAGATCTCCTATTTGTTAGTCATTATCATATTTTCCTTTAAAATTATTTAAACATGGTTTCCTTTAATTTTTAAAATATATTTATAAAAGCAGCTTTGAAGACTTTTCTGCTAAGTACATCAGAGTCAGTTTCTACTGACTGCTTTTTTCCCCCAAATATGAATCATGTTTACTGTTTCTTTGCATGTCTCAGGATTTTCTGTTGGAAATTAGATATTTTAAATAAAATATTATAGAAACTCCAGCTTCTGATACATGGTGGTTTTTTTTACCTGAAAGTTGTTGTCATTTTAGTAACTTGCCTAGATTTAATCTGAAGAATTTCTCTCTTCTGCAATGTGTAGCTGTTAGTGTCTCTGCTCAGTTTTGTTTTGTTTTTTACCATTTTCTTTATTATTTTATTCTGACTTCCTAGGAATCACACCTGTTTGTGTATAGCTTAGTGGTTAGCCAACATTTTGTCATATGGTGTTCAAACACTTCTAGACCACAAGGCTTCCACTCTGTCAGTGGAGCTGTGTGTGGTTTGGACCATACATTCAAAATTCAGGTGTTTTCAAGTCTATTTCAACTTTTACTTTCTCATGGACTCCTTTGAGCTTCCTGAATGCAGGCACACAGCATCGCAGCCAGCCAGGGGTGTATAGAGAGTTTATTTAATACTTTCATGGTGCTCTCATTTCCAGTACCTCTCTATACATTTCTGGCTGGTTTACCAATCAGTCTACCAGACCACACCTTAGTCTAGTAGAAGTCTAGACTAATTAATCTAAGAATTTTTCTTGTGTTATTTCTTTGATAATGTCTTCCCTTGTTCTCTCTTTCTGTTCAGGCTTCGTGGAACTCATATTAACTAGAAATGGGATCTCAGGGTTTGATATTCTAATCAGATTATCTTTTTACTCCTATTGACTCTGTTTTAAAATTTTTTTCTTTGTTCTGGGAGAATTCTCTTCCAATTGTTCTAGTGAATTACTTTTAAATTTCTGCTATCATATCTTTCATTTAAAAGAGCTCTTTTTAATTTTCTTATTTTATATAACTTTCTATTTTGCTTTTTGGATGCAATATCTCTTATCTCTCTGATGATGTAAATGATACACTTCTTTTTCTCTGGCTCCATGAATTACCTGTGTTTTTTTCTATTGGCTTTGTACTTGCCCTCTCAAATTGGAAGCTCTCTCAAATATTTGGTGATCTTTAGCTCTTCTTTGTCTTATAAGAGTGAGGCACAAAAATTTCAGAGACGATGAGACTTGCTGACTGTATTGTAAGACTTTTTCATTACGTGATCCCAAAATGTCAATATAGATCTTTTCTTTGGGGCTGATCAGTGTCAGCATAGTTAGCTTGGCTAGGATAGGCTAGGTTAGCTGAAGTAATAAGTCAAAACTGAGAAAACAAAATCTCAATGTCTTAACACCATAAATATTTATCATTCCCACTACGTGTCCAACGATGATTGGTGGTGAACTTGGCTCCAGGTACAGAATTACTCCAAATCATCTTATGATGCCACTATTTCGTCATGATACTTCAAGTATTTGTCACAGTAGGGAAAAAGAAAGCTTGGAAAACTATACCTTGTCTCTTGAATGCTTCTACCCAGAAGTAACACACATGACTTATTCTCACATATCATTGACCAAAGCAAATCACACGTCCATTAACTTCAAAGAGTGGGGAGGGCAGCCCTCTCAAGTGTCCGGAAGGAGAGAAGAACCAGCGATACTGGAGAGCAGCACTAATGTTTACCACACTAACTGAGTCACTCCCTTCAAAACTCTATTCTTGGTTTCATCCTTCCGCCTTAGCACATTATTCAGACACTAAACATCCACTTACTCAAGTATTGGGAATGTCTTTCTCTTTTTTTCTGATGATTAAAGAATGTTGACTAAATTAAATAGAACTCAAGAAAAGCTAGATGCAAATGAAAGGATTCCTCTGCCAACTAAGCTCCCTGAAGAAGTTACAGGGCAAAAAAAAACCTTCAATTTTTCTTTTTCCATCGTCCCATGTCTTCTGAAGTCACTCTTGATCTCATCACAGCACCAGGTAAGAGATGGAACAGGGCAGAAATGAAGGGAGCAGCAAATAGAGTTGTGGTTTGGAGATGGTTGTGGCCAGCTTCTGAGAGACTAGTTTATAATTTATCATTAACATTATGCAGCTACACATGGAAGGAAGTAAAGCTGGCAAAAGAAGTTCTCCTAATAGAAAAGTCTTTTAGGACCCAAAGCCATGAACAAGGCTCTTTCTCTGCAGGTGCCCAGGGAAGCAATGGTAGAATTCAGATTTCCTAGGCAGTAGCAATGTAGATTCTTTAGTGACAGAGGATAGTTTGAATTTGAAAGGATCTCCTTCTCAAAGCCAGCAACACCTTGGAGAGCAAACAGGTCCCAAGTATTACTGTTTTGGGATACTAGACACAAAAGTGATGGTAAACCAAACCAAATTGTTTCCACAAGTTCAGAGAGACTTTACAATCTACCTGTTTCTCTGCCTCTGGTTCCAAAGAAGCCAATTGCTCAGGATGCACATAAGTGGTGTCTGACTCATTGTTTCTTTCCTTAGTACTATTGGATATTAAATTAATAATAAACAACCACATATATTCACTGGGCAAATATATAAGCTAAAATTAACATCCTTGTCATGAAACATTGATTTGTTCCAAAATTCGGAGCTAGATTAGTCAGTAAATAAATGAATGCCCTAGTCTTGTCACCCTAAGTCAGATCTCTGAGCTCTCTGAGCAGAGGTCACCTCAGGCTCATTCCCCCTGTGAGTGGAGAGTCACTGAGAAAGCTCCTAGCCCACTGCTGGGCCTCCAGATGTGGCCTTCTGGCACACATCCTCCCCCCTTCAGCTCCAAACAGCCCAGACCCACTGCTCTATGCACTCGTCACGGTGCAGAGGTCCACCAGCACTCTGGAATGCAGTGTAAAATGTGCCATTCATACCTTTAAGCCCCATTACAGTGTGGCAGCTCATTTGCTAACTGAGGTCCCCACATTGCACAGTCGTCGGATGTGGGCTCATTTGGGGAGGTCATAGCCTTGGAGGAGGTGGCTCTTTGCAGATGGGACAATCTCTAAAGAAGCTGAGAATTGAAGGCTCCTGACCCATAACACTCGGGAACTGGAATAGGAGTCTTCACTGAAGGGGGATCTGGGTTACACATCCCAGTGCCCACCACAGTGCTAATTCAAGTCATTCCTCCCTACGGACTTTCCAACTAGACTTCAAAATTCTTTAGATTGCTGTCCAAGATTCACTTTGTCCACAGCTTTCACGTCAACATCAGTTGTCCCAAAACTCTCCATCCTTTTCAATGGCCCACCTCCTTATTCACCCTTTTCTCTGATTTGTCACACATGTGACTGTCCCTAGGGAGAAGCTCAGTTCTACACTTACATTTATGTTCACTCTGTAACTTTCCTCCAGGGTTTACAATAGTCAGTGTTCTGTCTGTAAAAACAAAGAATCAAGCTCCAAATAAAGGAATATTTGCTGAATATGCCCAAATCTGCATCTTTTGAAAGTGCTTTCATTGTGTGACTAAAGACCAGAGGGTGAAAGTTAATTGACTTTGAACTCTAAGTTCCAAACTCTTGTTTGCTCCCACAGAGTTGGCTTCTTTTGTGTTTTTCATGAACCAAACTCAATCTAATTTACTGCAAAAAGTGTATTCTTGTCACTTCATTACAGTCACATGACAAATCTACTGGTCTTTCTAAGGGGGAAGAGGAATCATTTCCCAAAAATGACAAGAGAAACTAGGCCAGTTAGAGTTAGAAATGCTCCTTTAAATCTCCTCTTCTGGCCATTAAGCTGAGAGGATGAATTGACAAACTCACTCCCCACCATCTACATAGTAGCCTCAGCAATACTGAGCATCACTGGGCGAAACAGCTTCTGAGTCTCAGTCTTTACCTAATGGCATCTAAGTGCATTCTTAAAGTTCGATGATTAATCATTTCAACACTCTATGCCTGCGTCCATTGGGACTCCATGTACAATAGGACAAATCAGGTAATATATTTTCTGGCATTGATGCCATTCAATTGAATATCTCCCAGTATTTAGCTGTAATCCCTAAGTATCGTCCAGAGTAAGTGGTCTGTGTGAGAATTGTGAATTTTTTTCCCAGCACGGTCACTTTTCCAAACATAATTCTTCCATCGTAGGCTTAAAGGCTCAACTACCCCTTAGCAGAGCCCTAGACAAGACCCAGCCTCATTTTCCTCATCTTTGGACAAGGAAAGATGAAATAGTCCATCTTTGAACTCTTCTAACACCTCCAATTTCACATAAAATCTCCCTGTTGTTTCTAAACAAGGCTTCCAAAGTGCACATAAACATAAAACGTGCTGAGAGACTCCAGAACAAAGTGAGATCCAAAGTGACACTCAAGTGCTACTTGGGGGAGAGAGGAGGAAGGAGCAGGGATATCCGAGAAGTTAACTGAGACAGAAGATGTGTATATGCTGCCCAAATCATCTCTGTTTCCATGTGCTCTGCAAGGAGAGAAAATCAGATTGATGTTTTGAACCTTCCATTCTTGGGAAGATATTACCACTGACCCATCATCAAAAAGGCATCCTTTTGGAACTCTTTTCTGGTTGTAGGGATTGGTTAACATGAGAGCCTTGAGGACCCTGCCTCTTCTGTCTCCTATAATCAAAAGCACACTGATCAGCATGGCCAGCTAGGGCTAAAGGTGTGGAGTCACATGGGAAAGCACTTTCTCTCTGGGATGCGACTCTGCCCATGGAACCCAAAACCGAGCATGGGTTCTTCGGTACCATCAGCTCTTCAGCTTAGGAACAGGCAATAGTGAAAGGAAAGGGTTTTGTTGTTTTTGTTGTGGCTGTTTTTTGTCTATTCAGTCATTATAAGCTATCATATTCTTATGTGAATCCTTAAAAGTTCTCGAGAATCTATGGACAATGGAGAAGACACGAAAAATGCAAAGTAGTCAAGACATATTCCCTGTCTTTGAGAAATACAGCATCTATTTGGAGAAACTGGAGGTTGAAAGAAGATTTCATTTCTTCTTGGGGTTGGAAGAGACTTTAGAGATCTCCATCCTTGTTCAAGTTCCTCATTTAAGAAAAGGAGACTCCAACACCTAGAGCTAACGCAATGCGTGAGTCATTGAGAATCACCCAGCTAATTAGTGACAGACCTGGGAACTGAACTTGGGTTTTCAAATTCCTTGTTCAATGAACTTCTTGTTACCCAATTGCCTTCACGGTCTACAATAATCCAAGATTAATCTATGAGTCAGTTCATCCTAAAACAATTTTTTCACCGATTTTATTTTGTTAAGAAAAATATTTCAGACAGGCAAAAAAAGTACCAAGAATAATATATTGAGGCTCATGTATTGATTGCTCAGCTTTAGAAATAAAATACTATAGTCACAATAGAATCTCTCTGCAGCCCTTTTTAAATCCGTTTCCTATATATCCCTTCCAAGAGGTAACCAATATCCTGGATTTGCTGTTTCTCATTTCCATGAATATTTAAAATTTCACTACATATGTATATATCCATAAATAATACATAGCTTTATTTTGCATGTCTGAAAGCTTGATAAATGGTGTCATACTGTAATGTTATTCTGCACCCTGCTTTTTTTATTCAACATATTTTTTTCTTTTAAAGATTGGCACCTGAGCTAACATCTGTTGCCAATCTTCTTTTTTTTTCTTCTCCTCTTCTTCTCCCCAAAGCCCCCCAGTACATAGTTGTATATTCTAGTTGTAGGTCCTTCTAGTTGTGGCATATTCTAGTTGGACACTGCCTCAGCGTGGCCTGATGAGCAGTGCCATGTCCGCACCCAGGATCTGAACCAGTGAAACCCTGGGCCACTGAAGTGAAATGCGTGAACTTAATCACTCGGCCACGGGGCCAGCCACATACTCAACATATTTTTGAGGTTTCTGGACATTAATATATGTAATTCTAGTTCGTTTTTGCTGCTGTACATATCACCACTTATTTATCCTTTCTTATTTTCTTTTCTTCATAGATAAGTAGACTGGTTCCAATTTTTTGTCATTTCATGAACGTTTGTACGCTGTCACCTTGGGCACTTTGAGGATATGTATAAGAGTCCAACTGCTAGGTCACTTAGTATGCACACCTTTAAATTTCCTGGGTTCTAATTTTGGCTCTAGACTGCTCACCTTCACTGGGCTGGGTCTTGTAAAGCTACCTGCTTACTTCCATATTGCTGACTTTTCAGGTGAGTACAAGTTTGAGATTTTAATGGTGGAATTGCTTAACACAGGTAGCTACCCATTGAAGAGTGAAGATGCAGGGTTGGTTTACGTATGGGTAACAGCCTTCCGAAACGCAAGTAGACAGAAGTCTCTGAACTGAGCTGGTTAATTTATTGGGTCTCATGGTGAGCTCCAAAGGGAGAATCAACATATGTGCCTTCAAATGGAGAGATGGCTCCTTTTTGTCATCCTGGGACACAGGAGAGAAATACACTCATTAATACAATGGAGCCAGCCTTCCTGAAAGGAGAGTAAAGAGCAATGATATGATATAAATTGGTTGATGCTACAAGGTCTTCCTCCCAAAGCGCTTTCCCTGTGGTTGTTCCGAAATTCAACCATTCATTCATCTAACATAATCCTCCATTAAAATGCAAAGAATGGGACAGAAGTTTCAAGTAAATTACTAAAATGTAATATCTGTTTAAATCTTAGTAGGAAGGACATTTTGATAGTGGGTGGGATGGGGTAGGGTATGAAATCTCCTCAGAGAAATAGATGACTAGAGGTTAAGAATGATGAACAGACAACTGGGTTAAGAGTCTTTAAAGCCCATTTTGTTGCCATCTCCTCCAGGAAGCATTCCAAATACCTCTGGCTACAAGCAATCTCTCTGCTATGATCTCCTATGCTACTTTGTACCTTTTTTTTTTTTTTTTTGAAGAAGATTAGCCCTGAGCTACCATCTGCCAATCCTCTTCTTTTTGCTGAGGAAGACTGGCCCTGAGCTAACATCTGTGCCCATCTTCCTCCACTTTATATGTGGGACGCTTACCACAGCACGGCTTGCCAAGCAGTGCCGTGTCCACATCCGGGATCTGAACCGGTGAACCCTGGGCTGCTCAAGCGGAACACGCAAACTTAACCGCTGTGCCACCAGGCCGGCCCAGTACCTCTTTTATAACAATTATCACACACTGAATTTTACTATAAATATGCAAGTTGGGGGTCCATGCATGGTGGATCAGATATCTGTTGTTGCATAAAAACCCACTCCCAAACTTAGTGGCTCAAAGCAACCATTTATTTGCTCACAATTCTGCAACTTGGTCCAGGCTTAGCTGGGTCAATTTATCTCAGCTCCATGTGGTATGGGCTAGGATCCCTCCTGTGGCTGCCCTCAGCTGACCACTCAGCTAGGGCTGGAATAGCCAAGGTGCTCTGTCATTTCCAGGATTTCTTTCCATGTGGTCTCTCCAGTAAATAGCTGAGACCTCCTTACATGGCAGCTGGCTTCCAAAAGAGCAAAAGTGGATGCTGCCAGGCCCAGTAATGGCTAGACCCAAACTGGCACAGTGTCACTTCTGCTTCATTCTACTGGTTAAAGTCAGTCACAAAACCAGCTTGCTTTTAAGGAGAGGAGAAATAGACTTCATGTCTTGATGGGAAGGACAGCATAAATATACAGAGTTGGGAGGATTTGCTGGAGGACATCTTTTGAGACAATATACCATGCCTAGTATCTTAGATAAAACATTTGACGAATAAGTGAACAAAAGTGTTGCTTCCAGAGTACTGGTCAAAAGGATGCTGAAGAAAAATATCCCTTTGAGGCCACCAGTGAACAAGAAAGCCAGTCTATGCCATCTCAGGTAGCATGGAACCATCAATGGTCTTGCCCACAAAGCAATGCTCACCCAGTTGTCTTGGTCGGGGCATAGTGGCCACTGTAGCATAGCATGGTAGTCATTAACTGTTCATAAAAATTCCCATTCTCTTCCTTGCACAGTTGCACTTCCCTACTCACTCTGAAATTAGATGTGGCCATGTGATTTGCTTTGGCCAATAAAATGTGAGCAGACATGACAACTGTCACATCTAGACAGAAACTTTAGGCACCACGCTCACTTGTCACATTCCTCTTTTTCTGCCCAGGTCAGGTGGAGCATTTGTCAGTCTGGGTTCCTGAGTGACTACAAGGAGAAGTCCCTGTGGGTATGACTGACAGAATTACCCCAGGAACTGGAGAACCAAGATTTGGGCCAGGCAGCAGGACCAAAGCCAATGTCTTGTGCAACACGAGTGAGAAATAAATTTTTGTTTTGGTAAGCCTCTACAATTTTTAGGCTGTTTGTAACTGTAGCATAATTGTATTATTGCTACCTACCAGATTACTGCAAATTTAGCACTTTTTAGCGACACACATTTATTATCTCAGTTTCCATGGGTTAGGTTGGGCATGGCGAGCTGGGTCCTTTGCTTAGGGTCTTGCAAGGCATAAATCAAGGTTTATGTGAGCTGCATCCTCATTTGAAGACTCGACTGGGGAAAGATTCATTGCCAAGCTTCCACAGGTTGTTGGAATTTAGTTTGTTGCAGTTGTATGACTGAGGTCCCTCTGTCCCTTACTAATTGTCATCTGGGTGCTGTTCTCAACTCTTTGAGGCTGCCCACATGCCTGTCCATGTGGCCTCTTCCATCTTCAAAGACAGCTACAGAGAAACCTCCTCATGTCGATTCCATCTCACACTTCAAATCTCCCCGACTTCTCCTGCCTGTGACCTCTAGACCCAGATAAAGGGTTTATGTGATTAGGTCAAGCCCATCAGCACAATTACCCTTTTTTAAAGTCAGCTGTGCCATATAAATCCATTATATTTCTATGGGGTATATACAGACAGTGTACACCAGGGCGTGGGGATATTAGGGGACATCTTAGAATTCTGCCTAGGACACTAAGCTAACCGATATTGGTTGACACACATGGGTCAGATGCAGTGAGAGGACCTGGAAAAGCAGAAGAATGGATTCCATTCTCTTTTTAATCCCAATGCAATTTCTTTTCCTTCACAACCTTTTCTCAGAGTGTATATTTTGGGACTTTTCCATCAAAAAGGACAACAGCTCACAAAACACATGTGGTTTGGGGGACACATGGAGTCAACCTAAGGTATCCCAGGGCTCCATTGTTCCCTTGAAGTTCTAAGGTCTATCTCACGCCTCCCCTCTGCCCCATCAAGACCCTCACACTCTTTGTAACCACATCTGAGAAGCACATGTTAATTATTATAATCTTTCTTGAAAACAATTTAGAAATCTCTATCAGTGAGCCTTAGTAAACTCAATTCCTGGAATAATCAAAATAAATGCTCATATTTATGTGCAAGGGGAAGGATTGCAGGGTTACTTATCATCAAATGAAAATACACTCATTATTCAACCCTTAGAGGGTTGATAAATTAGAGGACAAGATAAATAAATTAAACCAGGTCTGTATTATGGACTCTTATGTAGCCATTAAGAATTATGTTTTCGAAAAATACTTAAAGACATGATGTTATGATCATTAAATAGGATATAAAATGTATATAAAGAATTATTTTATTTTAAAATAAATGAATATACATATGAAAGTACCTCAGGAAAATATGGCAAAATATTTCAGTTGCTTATTTCAAAGTAATAAAATTGTTACCTTTTTCTTCTTGCTAAGCTTCTTATTTTCCAAATCTCAGCAATGAAATTACATTGCTTATAAAACCAGGAAAACAAACAATAAATATGATTGCTTTAGAGCTTAAAAGAAATTGCTTTCAGGTACCTTTAGCACTTTTAAGGCAGCTATTCATAAGTTATAAGTAATATACAATAAAAATGTTCTCATTTATTTGTGAAATAAGTCAAGAATTTGTTGGCTTGGGTTGAATGTCTGAAGTACCTGAAAGTTGTAGAATTCACAAATGATTTAATGATCCGGATATCATGCCATTTTAGGCCAAATTAAAAACTAGTCTACATTTTCCAAATCATCAAAACTTTGGGTGGTCGGACAACCTAGAGGAAATAGATAAATTCCTAGAAACATACAACCTTCTAAGACTGAATCATGGAGAAACAGAAAATCTGAACAGATCAATTACTAGTAAGAAGATTGAATCGGTAATCAAAAACCTCCCAAAAAACAAAAGTCCAGGATGAGACTACTTTACTGGTGAATTCTACAAAACTGTCAAAGGAGAATTAATATCAATCCTTCTCAAACTCGTCCAAAAAATAGAAGACAAGGGAACACTTCCAAACTGATTTTATGAGGCCATCATTTCCTTGATGCCAAAACCAGACAAGGAAACCACAAGAAAAGAAAATCACAGGCCAATATCCCTGATGAACATAGATGTAAAAATCCTCAACAAGATATCAGCAAACTGAATTTAACAATACATTAAAAGGATCATACACCATGATCAAGTGGGATTTATTCCAGGAATGCAAGGATGGCTCCACATCTGCAAATCAATCAACATGACACACCACATGAACAAAATGAAGGATAAAACTCATATCATCACCTCAATACATGCAGAAAAAGCATTCAACAAAATTCAACATCCATTTATGATAAAAACTCTCAACAAAGTAGATATAGACAGAACGTACCTCAACATAATAAAGGTCACATACGACAAGCCCACAGCTAACATTATACTCAACAGTGAAAAACTGAAAGCTTTTCCTCTAAGCTCAGGAACAAGACAAAGACGCCCACTCTCATCACTTTTACTCAACATAGTACTGGAGGTCCTAGCCAGAGCAATTAGGTAACAAAAAGAAATAAAAGGGATCCAAATTGGAAAGGAAGAAGTAAAACTGTCACTATTTGCAGATGACATATTATATGTAGAAAACTCTAAAGACTCCGCCAAAAAACTGTTAGAACTAATAGATGAATTCAGGAAAGCGGCAGTATACAAAATTCAGTTGTGTTTCTATATACTAATAATGAACTATCAGAAAGAAAAATAAGAAAACAATCCTATTTACAATTGCATCAAAAAGAATAAAATATCTAGGAATAAATTTAACCAAGAAAGTAAAAGATCTACACACTGAAAACTATAAGACAGTGATGAAAGACATTGAAGACATAAATAAATGGAAAGATATTCCATGCTGAAGGATTGGAAGAATCAATATTGTTAAAATGTCCATACTACCCATAGCAATCTACAGATTCAATGCAATCCCTACCAAAACTCCAATAGCATTTTTCACAGAAATAGAACAGACAATCCTAAAATTTGTATGGAAACACAAAAAGTCTCCAAATAGCCAAAGCAATCTTGAGAAAGAAGAACAAAGCTGGAGGCATCATGCTCCCTGATCTCAAACTATGTTACAAAGCTACAGCAATCAAAACAGTATGGTACTGGCATAAAAACAGACACGTAGATCAATGCAACAGAATAGAGAGCCCAGAAATAAACCCACACATATACAGTCAATTAATTTACAGCAAAGGAGCCAAGAATATACAACAGGGAAAGGATAGAGTCTTTAATAAATGGTGTTGAGAAAATTGGACAGTCACATGCAAAAGAGTGAAACTGGATCCCTATCTTACACCATACACAACAATTAACTCAAAATGGATTAAAGACTTGAACACAAGATCTGAAACCATAAAACTCCTGAAGAAAACATTGACACTGGTCTTGGCCTTGACTTTTTGGTTATGACAGCAAAACTAAAGGCAAGAAAAGCTAAAATAAATGAGTGAGCCTACATCAAACTAAAAAGCTTCTGTACAGCAAAAGAAACCATCAACAAAATGAAAAAGCAACCTACGGAATAGGAGAAAATATTTGCAAATCATATATCTGATAAGGGGTTAACATCCAAAATATATAAAGAACTCACACAACTCAATAGCAAAAAAACCAAACAATTTGGTTTAAAAATGGGCAGAGTACCTGAATAGACATTTTTCCAAAGAAGATGTACAGATGACCAACAGGTACACAAAAAGGTGCCCGACATCACTAATCATCAGGGAAATGCAAATCAAGTGAGATTTCACCTCACACTGTTAGGATGGCTATTATCAAAAAGACAAGAGGTAACAAGTGTTGGAGAGGATGTGGAGAAAAGGGAAAACAGTATGGAGATCCCTCAAAAAATTGAAAATAGAACTACCATATGATCCAGCCATTCCACTTCTGGGTATTTATCCAAAGAAAATGAAAACACTAATTTGAAAAGATATATGCACCCCCATGTTCATTGTAGCATTATTTTCAATAGCTGAGATATGGGAACAACCTAAGCATCCATCAATAGATGAATGGGTAAAGAAGATGTGGTGTGTATATATATATACACACATATACATATATATATATATATATATATATATATATGGTGGAATACTACTCAGCCATAAAAAAGAATGAGATCTTGTCATTTGCAACAACATGGATGGAACTTGGGGGCATTATGCCAAGTGAAATAAGTCAGAGAAAGACTAATACCATAGGATCTCTTTTATATGTGGAATTAACAAAACAACAAAAACAACAATAAAAACCCCAGCTCATACACGCAGAGAATAGACTGGTGGTTGCCAGAGGTAGGAGGTGGGGGCAGGAGAAACGGAGGCAGAGGGTCAAAAGGTACAAACTTCTAGTTGTAAAATAAGTGTCATGGGGATGCAACGTGCAGCATGGGGACTGTAGATAACAATACTGTATCAAACATTTGAAAGTTGCTGAGAGAGCAGATCTTGAAAGGCCTCATCACAAGAAAAAAACATTTTTATAACTATGTATGGTGACAAGATGTTAACCAGACATTGCAGTGATCAATATATATGATATCGAATCTTGTTGTATACCTGAAACTAATATAATGTTATATGTCATTTATACCTCAATAAAAAAAAGGAAAAAAGTTTGTATGGACATTGTTTGAATTTTGATTCAACTAAAACAGCCATGAACGACATTTTTTTTTGACAATTATGGAATATGACCTTGGACTAGGTAATAAGTGATGCTAAGGAAACGTTAGTTTGTTAAATATGAAAATAGCATTTTGGAGAGTTTGTTTTTCTTAGGGACTGCCTTCTGAAGAATTTATAGGTGATCCGACTTAAGGTGGAAGATGAGACATGATTTGTAGAATGTTGACTGGTAAGTCAGCATGTGGAGTTCATTCTATACTCACTTAACGTCTGTGCATGATTAAAATGTTTGAAAGAAAAGCTTACTAAACTTTATCAGCAGGAAATCTAAAAACAGGGCTTCACGGGATTTGGATTTAAAACAATCTAGTGCATTGAAGGTGGACAAAAAGAGAAGGGCCTGCCTAGGGGGAGGAAGAGGACAGACAGTTAGGGGCTCCAATGAGAGCACACTGCCCATTTGCCCAAGACACACCCTCTCAGCCCCAGGGCTGTTTCTTCTGTGGACCATAAGAAGTTTACTGTTAAGAATCCCCAGCAAGCTGCCTCAGATTTGGCATGAGGAAGGACAATATTCCTCCATTCGCGTAGGAAGCAATTTCTGTTCCTGGTGTGTGGCTTTCTCCCCCATCATCAAAGGCACCTTTGCTTAAGCCCATGGCCCCTGGGGTTGCTGTCTTATTTGCCTGTGAAATAAGTGGATGAACAAATAGAGACTAATTAAACCTGTCATTATGGAGAAGTCAGCAATATCTGGAGGGGGCTTGAAAACTGGAGGTTGGGGCTGTCTTTGGGTCAGCTACATGGACCAGCGGGCTTTTGAAGTCCAACATGTAGATGGAGAAAATCATAAAGGCTGAGCTTAGGGGAAAAGTGGGGATGTGTCTAATGGATGTAGTCCTCTTGCCTGTTACAATAAGGGCAGACACCCTGCAATTGCTTATTTGGAGGTTTGCTTGTTTCTTTGTTTTGAAAAAGACTGAATTGAGAAATTGACAAATTAAAATACAGAAAGTGGTGGAATTGCTTTTTTAAAAAGCTTGTTCTTTGCACAAATCAACAAAATAGACAAACTATTAGCTACTCAAAAGAAATAATACAATTACATACACAAAATAATAAACAATAAAAGGAAAATTATTATTGGAAGAAAGAAAACCTTAAAAGCCATAAAATATTATTTTGAACAATTCTTTGAAAATAAATTGGAACACCTAGATGAAATGGATAATTTTCTAGGAAAACAGGGTTTATCAAAACTGAATGCAGTAAAGGTCAAAGAGAAAAAATTCTAGAGAATAGAATTAGAGAATAGAGAAAGTTGCCAAGAAGCTACAACCCTCCAGGGGCTGGCTCAGTGGCGCAGTAGTTAAGCTCGCACGTTCTGCTTTGGCGGCCCGGGTTCACCAATTCGGATCCTGGGTTTGGACATGGCACTCCTTATCAAGCCATGTTGTGGCAGGCATCCCACATATATAAAGCAGAGGAAGATGGGCACAGATGTTAGCTCAGGGCCAGTCTTCCTCAGCAAAAAGAGGAGGATTGGCAGCAGATGTTAGCTCAGGGATAATCTTCCTCAAAAAAAAAAATAATAATAATAAATAAATAGCAATCAAAATTGCTGGGGCCGGCCCCGTGGCCAAGTGGTTAAATTCGCACGCTCCGTGTCGGCAGCCCAGGGTTTTGCCGGTTAGGATCCTGGGTGCGGACATGGCACCACTCGTCAGGCCATGCTGAGATGGCATCCCACATGCCACAACTAGAAGGACCCACAACTAAAAATATACAACTATGTACCAGGGGGCTTTGGGGAGAAAAAGGAAAAATAAAATCTTTAAAAAAAAAAAAAAAGAAACAAAACCATGCAAGTACTTGGAGAAAACATGGGTGAATTCATCTATTAACTGGGAGGAGAGAAAATCCAGATAAAGGAAAAGTTTTTTAAACTCAGATATATTAAAATAAAAATATTTTGCACAGCAAAGAACATCATAATCAAATTAAAAAGAAAAATGTCCAACTTGGAGTAAATATTTGCTACTTATGCTACAAAAAGGGACTAATCTCCCCCACGTTAAAGAGCTCTTAAAAGTCTAGAAGAAAAAGACCTGAAATCTATGAACATGTTAGGCTAAAGACTTGAACAAACACTTCAGAGAAAATTAAATGTAAATACAAATTAAATGCTCAAAAAAGATCCATAAGTCTCATTCAGGTGAGAAATACAAACAAAACTTCACTGATAGAACATTTCTCATACTGACAAAAAATCCAAAAGTTTGAAAACATACTCTGTTGGGGAGGGAATAGAGAGGCACACATTGCCGTTGGGAAATGGAAAACAGCACAACTCCACATGAAGAGGAATTTGGCAATCTCCAACAAAATTTTACAGGAATTTACACTTCTGACTCAGCCATCTCACTTTGAGACTCTACTAGGAAGATACACCCCCCCAACCCCCAGGAAGACAAAAGAACACATGCACAATATTATTCATTATGGCACGATTTGTAGTATCAAAAGATTGTACACAACTCAGATGTCTATTAAAATAAAGGGCTGGTTGGATAAACTATGGTTACTTCCGCACAAGGGTGTACTCTGTAGCTCTGAAAAAAATGAAAAAGATCTCTCTGTACCAATGTGAAGTGTTCTTGCTGAAAACAGCAAGATGCAGAACAATGTATATAGGTATGCTTCTTTCTTATGTTAGAAAGGAAGGGAAAAGACAGACAGACAGAAAGAAAGAACAAAATCTGTTTATTTGCTTACCATTTTCAAAACGAAACACTAGAAAAATAAATTTGAAACTAAGAAAATAGGGTATCTATGTGGGAAATAGAGAGGAAGGGATAAGAATGGAAACAATACTTCTCTGAAGATTCCGTTTTATTTAGTTTTGACTTTTGAGCCACGTAAGGTCTTTTACTGTGGTATAAGATCTAAATTAAGGCTTGATATCATGTGCTTTCTTGACATCTGGTAAAAGCAGGAGGGCCTTGAACTCAAGTTCCCTTCCCCTCTCTGCGCCTGTGGAGAAGGTCCTGTAGCCAAACCACGCTCTACACCAAAGGAACCAGGCCTAGTTCCTGCTTATCCCCGAGTAGAGGGTTTCAGTTCTCTGCCAGCTCACAGAATTATTCCAACATCAATCACGTCCTCCCACAGGAAACAGGGGCACCCCGCCCTCTTGATACTACAAAGCCTGCCTCCCACAGCTCCCACCGTTCATTCTGTCCTGAGAGCAGCCGCTGTGTGGCTGTGCACGACAGGCAGTGTCCTTCTCCCCTGGGTGGATGTGACTAATACACTGCTGTCTATCTTATCTGTCCAGAGTCAGCAGTATGTGTCCAACAATTGCCCTAATTCTAGGGTGAGAATCTCTCCTTCATCAGTAGGGTGAATAAGAGGCAATTTAAACATTCACATGTTCAAAAACAAAATAAAACATTAAAAAAAACCCCAAACCTTAGAATTGAAAACAAACCGAAACCAAACGAACCTAAGACTATATCGAATTGGAAATATAATTATCCAGAAAAAAACTTATTTCAATTGACTTATGACTGTTCATTTTTGGTAGAATATATCCCAAGATTTAATGGTAACAGTACTATAATTTTGAAATTATTTTCCGTATTTGTAGGACTGAGAAAATTAGGAGCTACAGTACTAGGGACCAAGATTTTCAGTGGAAACAAAAAGAGATAACAAACATAACATAACAGCAAAGACGTTCAGAAAAATTGTAATGTCACATGGTAATTGGAAATATCGATGAAAATTCATGATTAAAAAATATCTATATTTCGTAGCTCTGTCCATTGACAGGGCCTTGATGCAATGTCATCCTGGTAGTAATGAGCATGACTAGTCTGATTGTCTTGGTTTCCACACACTATTCAGCAGTTAAAGGAACCAGGACTTCTTGGAGAAATGGCGGAGTAAGTACAAGGTGAGCATAGAACGTCTTATTGAGCCAGAAGGCACAGAAGGGCTCAAATATGACGTATGGGCCAGCTGGGAGGAGCTTCTACTAGTAATATTTGGCAAAATTAGAAGAATAATGACTGCAATTCACTGAACACCTTGAATAAATAAAAATCCACAAGTCCGTATTTATTCTAAAAAAAAAATTAACTAACTTATTTGCCAGCATTAAAAGTGACATATCATCTCTTTATTCAGAAAATTGGTAATTAAAGGGTAGCTAGACTGGATAAAGTCCATAATTGGGAGGAAGTATAGTTCATCCCCAGTTGAAGAAGGGAAGCTTTAAAAATTTTTTTGAAACAGAAAGGCATGCCAAATAATGAAGGAAGGAAGAATAATAGAATTACAAAATTATCCATGCTGTAATCTTCAATAAAATAACTTATTCAGGCAAGAATCATTAATAAGTGCTACATCCAGTAAGTGAGAGGTTGGTGGGGAACAGGACATTTGCACAGTGCCAGATGACTTGGCAATGACAAAGGGAAAACATGTTTCTACAGTGGAAAGATCTGAGTGTCACCACCTTAACCTAGTGACCAAATTAGCATCACTAATAGCGAAGCGATGAGACAACGTGTCCCTGCCGAGATGACGCAATATGAACCACACCGGCATCTATGTGGTGTCCTCACCAAAAATATTTAATCCGAATCTACCGGCCTAGCATCTTCATATTATTAATGTCATGAAAAAAAGTAAGTGTCTAGATTAAAAGACACATCATAACCAATGCATGATTTTGTCTTAGTTGGAAGAAACTCCTACAGATGGTATTTTTTGGGAAATAGACAATTTTCTTATGAACTAGTTCTCAGACTATATAAGGAAATTATTGTTAATTTTTTTAGGTGCAATATGGTATCATGGTAAAAGGAAATATTCTTATTTTTAGAAGATGTTCGCTGAATTATTTGTGATGGAAGTGTCACAAGATTGCAAATTACTTGAAAATAGTTCAAAATTAGGTGGGTGACAGAGCAAATATAGCAAAATAGTAATGATTTTTCAACGTGAGTAACAGTATATGACATTGACTTCCTATTCTTTCCACTTTTATAATAAAAAATTCTAAGAAAAGATCGTCATTTTACATCTATCTGCTCTATTTTAAATGGAACAGAGTCACTTCCACTTCTGAGTAAGATATGGCCAAGCTTGCAGCTGACCAGTGTTCCCCCTGGGAAAAACTAAACAAATTGGGTAAAATTAAAAAATCCCCTAGTGTTTAAAGACATCAAAAGGCTGCTAATACAATGGGGACCAGAGGGCACAGGAATCTAGAGCAAGGAGAACCCTGGAGAGATGCGCTGACTTCTGCAGCCTCTTGTTTGGGGGATATTGCCAAATCCGGGCTCAGGGCGAGAGGCTGAGCATCTGGACTTTTCCTGAGCACAGGGTCACTGCTGGGGGACAGAGAAACCAGAGGCCTTTGGTGGTCTCACGGAGAGACAAAACTAAAGACTTGAGGGGCTATGCCTATGTAGTAGCAGAGAGCAGAGGACTGAGCCTAATGCACAGGCTACTTTCTCCCCAAGACATTTGTCAAATTCTAGAGCTGTGTAGGGCATTGGGCTAAAGAGCTGAGAAGAAAAGCACTGAAAGCCTGAGTGGGATTTTCTGCGGTCTCTCTGTGAGTGGATGAGGATTTGAGTTCAAGGCTGCCAGGGGAAGGTGCCCAGGGGACGTACCAGGCTCTCAGTCAAACGATCTTGAAACCTATCCTTTAGGAACAGAAGGGAATCAGAAGCAGGCAGGAGCTTCCTAAAACTGAAAGCAGACTGGATTCTGCCCATCCCTGGGTGGTTTGGGGATCACCTCTCACTCCACCTGCCAATCAGAGGAAAGGATAATGTCTTTCTGAGGGAAGTTAACATCATCTGGATCCTTGATAAAGGTCTAAGTGCTACATGAAGATGACAATGTCCAGAAGCATAAAAAGAAACATTCCTTTTTGGTGCCCCTTTCTAAGAACAAGGAAAAACTTTCCCCTCCCTAACCCTCCCAGCTGATTTCCCCTCACATCTTTTTGCCCATGCCTAAACCAGTCATCTGACAAAGATAATGGGATGATCACAATTGGCTTAAACCAATTAAGGTTCATTGTCCCCCTCACTCCCAATGGGCCTAGAGAGGGTCCAAGGCTCTTTGGAAAGACCTGGTCTCTTACAAGAAGAAGAACCCAATCATGGCTCTGTTAGCAAGGAAAGATGGAATGACAGTTGAGTAGGCAGTCAACAACACCGCCAAGTCATCTACCAGCTATTAGTATGGGACCCCGGGCAAGCAATTCAGTCTCTTTGGGTCACAATTTTCTCATCTGTAAAAGTCAGACGACAATAATATCTCAAAAGCCTACTGCATATATTCAACAAAATGATATATATTTTTTTAAAAAACACCAAATGTCTCGCTGGTTTTCAGCGCTCCAATAGAGTTGGCTGTTATTGTTCTGTCATGGTTTTGAGTCACTTCTTTAGACCTATTCCAGTTGTCAGTGGTCCTTTTAAGCATGACAACCCAACCCAACCCCAAGCCCTATATCAGGTGAGTGCTGAACAGCCCAGACAGGACTAGTATCCATCTCACTCTTGCTTCTCAACATGTCACTCAGACACCTGGAGGGGCATCTTCGGGAAAATGGGACAGCAAAGTGTAAACTGAGGTCCCCAGGAAAGACATCCTTTTCCTCCACCACTCACTCCCTCTCTGGTGCCCACATTCTGCTTTTAACAATTTATTAATGGATTACTTTTCAATTAAAAAAAGTGTGGGATTGAGGAGTGAGCCGGTGGACATAAGAACCACAGGATAGGGGCCAGCTCGGTGGCGCAGCGGTTAAGTGAGCGCATTCCGCTTCAGTGGCCCGGGGTTCGCCGGTTTGGATCCTGGGTGCGGACATGGCACAGCTTGGCAAGCCATGCTGTGGCAGGCGTCCCACATATAAAGTAGAGGAAGATGGGCACAGATGTTAGCTCAGGGCCAGTCTTCCTCAGCAAAAAGAGGAGGACTGGCAATAGTTAGCTCAGGTCTAATCTTCCTCAAAAAAAAAAAAAGAACCACGGTATAGATATGGCACATGTTCCAAGAGTGCCATTTTACTAAGAGATTTGGGGTGCATTGGATGTAGAGTTAAATAACTTAATAAGATTTATACTCCAATCAAGTTAAATGATTGGAATATATCATTTCATTACTTTAATGAAAGTAATTATTTTAACTCCAACATAAACACGATGTGGAGAAGAACACAAAATTTTCATGAATTTTACAAATAATATGCAAGACTTGAAAACTTTCATTTGGAGTGGCAGATTGACCATCTTCCTCTGCCTTGAGGGTCACTGCTGTAGGTCAAGTTTAAAAGCATCGCACTTCAGATTGAATAAATATTCTCTTTTTTTTTTAATGCAAATACTAGGAAACCCTACTGCGTTTAGCAGAGAGCTTCTTTTCTTTGAATAACCGGAGTCGGGGGAAGCGTTCTGGCAGTGGACACCTGTGGGAAAGGTGGCAACTGCCAAGGAGCTGGAACGGATGTCTCAAATGAGGGAGGGAGGGGAGCAGTGGACTCTGTTTTGTCCAGGACCACTCTTGTAGGCTTGGTGAAATTCCACAGTGATGAGGCAATCGAGTGTAGAGGTTGAGAGCATGGACCAATGATCTCGGCTGTGCCATCTGCTGTTTTTATCACTCTTGCCAATGTAACCTAAGCCTTAGTTCTTTCCACTGTCCAGCGAACACAATGGCTCTCCTTTATTGTGTCCATGGTGAGAATCAAATTAAGGAAGCTGATGTAGACAAAGTCTTTAAAAACACAGTTCCTGACACAAAGTTAAGGGTTTAATAAAGGTGACGTAACGCATAAGCCTATTTCACCCACTCAAGAGCCCCAAAGCCTCTTTATGTAATCATTGAAATGAACACCTGTGAGCATGATACCTGTGATACCAATGTCATTGGTCCCTTAATGGGAGGATGTGCCCAGCTGTGATAATTCTAACACGAGGGACGTATCTGTGCAAGGAATGATCCCAAGAACTGGGCAGCTGAGTCTTGTCCTTGCTCATGTAACTAATCACTCTTGGTAACCTGCTTCAAAACAGAAGGAAAGAAGACCATCCCTTTGCTAGTTAGTTGCTATAACAAAGTGAGCTGGACACAAGGAGGCTGTGAGGCCACAAAGACAAACCAGACACAGATCTGCTTCTCAAACACCTCACTCTCCTGGAGGGGGGTGGGTAAGACACCTCAGAAGTCACCACCGCAGGAGAGAAAGTGCCAAGTGCGTCGAGGTTATAAATAAAATGCCATGGGAGTTAAGAACAAACCACGTGTTGTATCCACTTCAAAGCCAGATTAGTCACCAATGAAGGGGATCAACAGCTAAGGGGGGACTATTTTAGTCAAACTACTATAGTTGCGAGGAATAGAGACTCACTTGGTTTATTACAAGCAAGGCTACCATCTTGAAATTCTTTAACAATGTTTGAACAAGAAACCTTGCTTTTTTATTTTTCACTGGGCCCTGCAAATTGTGTAGCTGGTCCTCAGTGGAACCCATGGGTCGGGAGAGTAGGATGGAAATAGAACGGGGTTCAGGATTTACCAGAGCACAGGTGATGAGGTAATTGTTCTTAGGGTCCTGGGGTCCCCCACATCTGCCCACTATTCCTGCTACTATCAACTAATGACCTCACCCTTTACTGCACTTATCTTTTGGATTTTGCTTAATTGTGGATTTTGTTTGCTGACAACTTCTCAAGGACCTGTTGCCTGGTGGCCTCTTTGCCCGCCTTCTGCTAACTGCACAGGTATTTCTTTAGCTTAGGTTAAAACTGCCTGAGAGAAAATACGATTGGTCCAGGTGGTCAGATCCCTGTCGGCAAAGCTGTCCTCTGCTCACCTCACAACCTGCCGGCCCAGCTCCACTCCACTCCTGGCCTAGTTAGCAGTGGTGGAGGGAGAGGGTCCCCACGACTCAGCCGGGGAGCTGTGATTAAGTGATCACGTAGGCTACTTCCCTCAGAAGTGGGGTTACTGGTGGGACTGGTAGAAGGGACTGTGGATGCATCCTAAGCCTTGGCCCCCATAGTAAAGGGAGTTCACGTTTCAGATGACCTTGAAAGATGAGTAAGGTATGGACATGCAGATGGGGAAAGGGCATTTCAAGGGTGGGGTGAGGCACAGAGACCGGAAAGCACAGGGCTGGGGAACAGGGAGGCTGGAGCCGATGGTATATGAATGGCGGTGGGCCTTGACACACAGCCAAGGAAGCTTCGTTCTGTGTGGTACTTGAATGATGGAATGAATAGGGACCTATGGTAAGAAAGTTATCTCAATTTACAGTTCACAGGCCCCGGGGAAAGGCTCTACAAAGCAGCCTGACAAATCCCCAGGGAATAAGCTCACCAGGCTGCGGGCTCATTCAGCCCTGCTTCTCCCAGCTTCCTCGTCAGTGCAAGGAACACAAGTCACCCACCAGCCAGGGGACAGAGGCTCAGTTTGGCTGCCTCCTCTTTCCAGACAGTGAAGGAGGACAAGCCCATGACACTGAAAGCCTTCTAAACCCAGGCCCCCAAGGGTCCCAGGGCCTCTTGGAGCTGTCTTATCTAGAAAAGAGACCACAAGAGTCTGAGCTAAGGGGCTGGCCCAGTGGTGCAGTGGTTAAGTTCACAGGTTCTGTTTCTCAGTGGCCCAAGATTTGCCAGTTCGGATCCCGGGTGCGGACATGGCACCGCTTGGCAAAAGCCATGATGTGATAGGCATCCCACATATAAAGCAGAGGAAGATGGGCACAGATGTTAGCTCAGGGCCAGTCTTCCTCAGCAAAAAAAAAAGAAGAGGATTGGCAGTAGTTAGCTCAGGGTTAATCTTCCTCAAAAAGAAAAAAGAGTCTGAGCTAA